>NC_059398.1:8420709-9153209 GCF_905220565.1 Melitaea cinxia | reverse complement strand
GACTTCAATATTATAAAATATTTATTTAATCATTTCTTTAATCATTTTCTTCTGATTAACTAAATCAAAATACGAATTACTTTGTACTAAGTAAGTTTATTTTTCACTTTTTAGTTTCCTGTTAGAGGTCGGTTTTTTTTTTTTTTGTTAAAAATTATTTTATTTTAAAATTTTTAGTGATGAGTAGACCTAACAAGGATGCTTTTTCTCTTGTGTCGGGGGGCCGGAAACATACACAATACACAAGCACAAACACCCAGATCATGACAAACATCTTATATGGACCAGGGGACCCGGTGGTGGTAGTGGCCAGATGCACGAGAGTAATGCTGGATGATCGGATACTCCGGATGGCTCAAACCATCACGGGGGACCGTGACGCCGATGATTCTTCCGTGGTCTGGGGGCTACCTTCACTGGAATGGATAAATGGGGTTCCAGGATGTGGCAAGACAACTCGCATAGTCGGGGAATTCGATGAGGACGAGGAAGTCGTCATTACGACCACAGTCGAGGCTGCCAAAGAACTTAAGGAGAAGCTGGCACACCGCTATGGCGTTAAAGCCAAATCTAAGGTGCGCACTATGGCCTCCGTACTGGTCAATGGTTTTCGAGGGGGCGCAAAAATCAGCCGTCTTACGGTAGATGAAGCCCTCATGAACCACTTCGGGGCCATAGTGATGGCAGCCCGACTATCAGGGGCCAAGAAGGTGGTCCTCATCGGAGATATTAACCAGCTGCCGTACATCGACAGGGAAAACCTGTTCAAGATGCGGTACAGCAGACCAACCCTGATAACAGGCATATCGTGGGAGCTGTCTTGTACGCACCGAAACCCCAAGGATGTCGCCTTCGCCATCAGCGAGGTCTACAAATATATTTATAGCTCAAGCCCAATAATCCGTTCCCTGCGCGTGGAAAGCTTCACGGGCGCGCAAATCTCTGCAAGACAGAACTGGACCCTATACCTGGTCTTCACGCAGGAAGAGAAGAAGTTGCTGGTGGACCGGGGATACGGGAAAGGGGAGGGGTCGCGTGTCTTGACTATCCACGAGGCGCAGGGCCAGACGAGTGAGAGTGTCATCGTCATCCAGACGAGGAGTGGGAGGCTGCGAATACATGACAGCGTTTCGCACGCGATAGTCGCGGTGACTAGACACACCAAGGCCTGTGTCTACTACACCGACTACAGGGATGACGCGATCTGTCGTTTCGTCGGGAGGGCGGCGGAGGCTACGGAAAAAGACATCCTCGAGCATAGTCTCAAGATGGCGATTCATAATAGAGACACCGCCGTCGTTGAGAGTATTCTCGAGATGTCAAAATAAAATTGGAATAGGTTGCTTGGCTTGGGAGTACTCCTCGTTGGTAGTAATATAGATAATATTAAAAATATATATATATTTAAGAAAACTATTATCACGCATGTAAATAATGTTTAGCTAGATATAAGTATAGTATTATAAGGAAATAATAATAATAACAAAAAAAAAAAAAAAAAAAAAAATTGTACCATAGATTAGATTAAGAACCGGTCGGTGGACTCACGTCTCTTTTGGAGACATTAAAAACAAACATAGTGACTTGAACAGCGATGTTATTGACTAACGCCTACCTTGAAATAGAGAAAAAATAAAAATAAAAATTTGCATGTATTAGAGTAAAAAAGGACATGGGTTCATAAGCCCGTGGATGTATGACTTGTTAAAAAAAAAAAAAAAAACATCTTATATGGCCAATACAAATGTCTGTCCTGCGCGGAGATTGTTATCTTGTTATGTTGACTATCTTTCTTCTCCATCATCAGATCGACTCCAGACTTTTATTAAATAGTAGTGCTTTATAGTACTTAATGAAAACATGACTAAATTTACTATTTACCCTTACGATTTTTGAAAGTTTCCCTAGATTTCTCTGGGATCCCATCATCAGATCCTAGTTTCCTTATCATAGTACCAAACTAGGGATATCTCTTTTCTAACAAAAAAAGAATTATCAAAATCGGTTCATAAACGAAAAAGTTATCTCCAAACATACATTAAAAATATATATATATATATATATATACGGTCGAATTGAGTAACCTCCTCCTTTTTTTGAAGTCGGTTGAAAAGAAGACAAATTCCGAAGATTACTTATTATTATTGATTATTATATATAAACCAGATGCATAGCAAAAACAATCGATTGTGAAGTATCAATTTCGTCCAAGCACAGTACACACAAGGAACTCATTTTTTACGTAATTATTACTTGCGCTGAAGCGATACAGCCGTGCTTCCATGAGCGCGTTTCGGCGCGGAATGACGAACGACGATGGTTCACTTGTAAAAAATGTATGAAGAAATTTGAGAGCGTTTCTTATTTTTCTCATAAATGCAAATATTATTTATTTTTATATAAAATATCTAACGCTACGCATAGAGGACTAAATAAGCAACAATTTCTTAGTGTATTTATTTTTCTTAGTGCAGTGTATTTAGCTATAATGGTTCCAATTCAGACCCGTCTTTTTTTAATTTTTTTGCGATTTCTGTGCTGGTTAAACTGTATTTGTGTGAAAAGTTTGTATGGGGCTAAAGAATTTTTATGGTCTCACTCAGAGATGAATATATTATCTTTCATTTGAAACCAAGATATCCTCTCAGGGTGACCCCTAATTAATTAAAATGGTACGTGAAAAACACTGATATTTGTGGAAAAATGTGATAGCGTCCTTAAAAACACAAATAAAATAATAATGAAACAAAAAAAAAACCGCCTGCATGATATTTTAAAGTGTCCAGTACATAATGTTTGATATTGTTGTGATTTATTTAGCTAGCTTTGTGTAATTATTGAATTTTTATCTTGTTCCAGACTTTTCAGTTGACTTTCTATTAGTTGTTCTTCACGCAGGCAAGTTTTTTGTTAACCGTTTATTTTTAACCATTGTTATACCGTCGCAATTATGTGTTAATGAATATAACCTATACCTAATTATTAATAACCGCGACAAACATGAGACATTAGAAGTTATATATCTACTAAGACAAACGTTTTATACTAGGTATGTATACACTATACTATGTATCTCAACACCCATTCTTACACACACCTCACCATCTAAGATTCTAAGTACCTAAGTATTTCCATAATTACCCAACATGTGCTGCGCATAGGGTACTTTCGGAATCCGTGGAAAGTCTCGGAAATCATTATGATCTACAAGGCTGGCAAATTAATGACCTAAAAAACATCTTATCGGCCAATCAGTCTGTTGCCTACACTATCCAAGGTACTAGAGACGACAATACTCCGTAGAATCATGCCAAGCCTCTTGAAGCGCAATGTGATACCGGATCACCAATTTGGCTTTAGAGAACACCATGGCACAGTAGAGCCCACAGAGTATGTGACACCATAAAGAAGTCCTTAGAACAAAGGAAATATTGCTCGGCAGCGTTTTTGGATATCCAACAGGCGTTTGACAAGGTCTGGCACAAAGGCATACTATGCAAGATCAAGCAGAATATTTCCCACTCATACTTCCCAATATTTCAATCTTACCTCGAAGATTGTATATTTTATGTAAGGGAGGGTGACGCCACATCTGGGTTCTTGGAGATCGACGCTCTACACGTTGTACACTGCAGACCTACCGCTAACGCCGGGGATAACCATAGCCACATTTGCAGATGACACTGTTATATTAGCAAGTAACAAGGATCCAAGACTGGCATCAGAGAATTTGCAGAAGACCCTCAACAAAGTGAACGAATGGCTCCAAAAATGGAAAAAAAGGCTGGTGCTGCAAAGTCAGTACAGGTGACATTCACCCTTAAAAAAGGAGGCTGCCCACATGTAATGTTGGGCCAGTGTACTCTATCCCACAGTGACCATCTAAGATACCTTGGCTTACACAGTGATCGTAGACTAACCTGGAGGCACCACATCGAATGTAAAAAACGGGTACTCCTACTAAAATACAATATCAAACGAAAGGAAGGAAAGAAGGAACTCGAAACTCTCATTGGACAACAAATTACTTATTTACAAAGTCATCCTAAAGCCCATTTGGACATATGGTCTGCAACTATGGGGCAGCGCAAGGGATTCAAACATAAACATATTCAGCGCCAACAGACAATTGCAAAAGTACCATGGTACATAACCAACAATAAAGTTCATGAACACCTGAAAATGAGAAAAATCAATGAGGAAGTTTGGAGATTGGCAGCTAAATATAAAGAACGGTTAATCCATCACCCTAACGAACTTGCTCGCTAACTCACCAAAGACCACTATGTGAGACGATTAAAACGTCATCATACCCTAGAGCTAGAAGACCGATAGTAGCTCTGAGCAGCAGATGAGTATATTCTTCCAGTGGGAAGCAGCTTCGCGTGACAACATCACAGAACAGATTTGCTCATAGTCTTAGGACTGATTGCAAATAAGCACGGAGAAAAAAAAATGTATCGTCACAAAGAGTATCCAAGTAAAAATAATAAGTCGTAATAATAAGTAGTTTACGAAATCCAATAAGAGTAAGCCGAGTCACAGGAGTACGATGCAGAACAAATTTAATAAAATACACGAAAGATGCGAATACTGAAAAATACTGTCAACAATAGCTGAATAGCTGGCGTACGCACACTAACACCACGACAGTCACACATAGACAAAACAGAGCGGAGATGGCGCGGAGCGCGGTGGCGGCAATACAGCGAGACAGAAACATTTTATTCAAATAACTATTTTTCAAAAGTCTCTTAGGTACCCTTTCCTCTTAAAATATATTCTCATTCATTCACTGTCTATAAATTGAGATTTTCACTGCTATGTATCGGTCCAGAAATAAGTTCAATAAATAATTCAGTTATTTTTGAATTAATACAAATATATCATACATGTAAATCTGTATAGATTTACAACAAATAAAAAAATTTAGTTAAAATGAAAATCATTTTTTTTTAAATCATGAATAGTAGGTTATCTGCTTACCTTAATTTGTCTCTTCATTGTTATGCAAAATAGTGTTATAAAATACATGACTAATATTGGCCAAAATACTGGTATATTGAATGCATCTATAAACGTGCAACAAAATCCTATTATAGTGCTTTTCGTAACAGAAAGCCAAAATTTAAATTCGGGAAGCCTTCTAATAAATGGTCGGAATTCTTCTGTAGATCTTGTTGGTAGCGCAGGTCCATTTTCATCATCTCCTGTATATAATGTTTTAACAATCACTAACAAACCAAAATAATTAAAAATAGTGTTAACAAAGGTAGTTGAATAAGTCAACAAAAGGTAACATTTAAGTCCTATAAGAAATAAAGGTAAATTGTTTATTTTTTTTTTTTCATCATCATTATCACTTCAGCCTATGGCAGTCTACTGCTAGACATATGTTTTGCCCAAATTCACTACGCTGGGCAGGCGGGTTGGTGACCACAGGCATTAGTTTTTACTTTAGTTTTATTTTTATAAGTAATGTTAGTTGACATTACAAAACCAATTTTGCCTCTTTATTAATTAAAAAATGACATTTTTTTACATTAGGAAATCTATACATATAAATAAATAGACACCTGACACTCAACAGGCCCCAGTAGGATTTTCTCCTGTGTCGGGGGTCCGGAAACACATTCAATACACAAACACCCAGATCACGACAAATATCTACATCGCCAATACAAATGTTTGTCGTATGCGGAGATTGAAACCGCGACCGCAAGCGCAACAGCCAATGCTGTGACTGCTGCGTCAACGCGTCGTATATATATACGTAATAAATAAAAATGAATCACTAAAATGTATGTAAGCGCATAACTTCAGAACAACTACACCAAACTGTATAATTCTATTTTTTTAAGAAAATACAAAAAACATTCACGAAACAAAAAAAAAACAATAAAACGGAGGAACAGAGTTCCCTGGCCAGCTTGTATTAAATAAAATATTTTGTATTAGTGTAGAAGAAAATTGATCTATTAAAATTATTATTTTATGAAGATTATTAATTATGATTTAATTAACTTATTATTATTAGTCTAATTAAAATTCGCTTTTGATTACTGTTAGACTGAGCTCTGACGGCAGGATAAGAGCTTTATCACATTATAGATATGGTTCTACATTTAATGTTAAGTGTGGGTGTTTAATAATTGATGATAAAAATAACATTATATTTTTGTTTTTATTGAAGTTTATTTTCTACTTATCACTTATTAACACTTACCATCAAAATCCATAGCAGGATCAATTTTTGGTGTTAGGAATGCAATAAAAAGATTTAAATGGTAGATACCTAAGGCATATGTAACTATATACCAGCCCTGAAATAAAAAAATACATGACTTTTATTATATCTACTTAAAAATTATATCAAATGTTATCTATAGAAATAAATAAATTGTAGTGTCTGTTTGTAAAATTAAAATAAGCGTTTTTACGAAATGCATATGGATGTATACACGGTACATATACCAAAATATTTTTTTTTTTACAATTTTTTGTCTGTCTGTCTGTTTGTTCCGGCTAATCCCTGAAACGGCAGGACCGATTTTGACGGGACTTTCATTGACAGATAACCGATGTAATATGGAGTAACATAGGCTACTTTTGGAACGAAGTTCCTTACGTCAGGCTTGACATTTGGCTGGGCGACCGAACTGAAAACAATGTGATACTAAAACCGTAAGAAAAATATATATCGGAAGTGACGTAATATCAGCCACACAACTGTATAATATGACGTTTGTAAAACTAAAGTATTACTAGTAAACTTTTTTTTAATTATTTATGTAATTTTATACTGTCGACAAAAATAAATAGACGTTTTTTTATTTCACTTAATAGTTTGAATTATTATTATTACTATTTTGTTTCATTTATTTTATTTTACGGTATTTGTTATTTTATATAATACTAAATTTCCTAAATACTTTTATGTACTTAATTAAAAACCAATCAACAAAATTAAAAAAAAAAACCAAGTACTAGAAAATATATGTGTCCAATGACACCATACAATTTTTTTATTTTAGATTTTTTTTATAACTGCGAACTGAACAATAACCTTTTTATTAAATTCCACGCGGAAGAAGTCGCCGGCACAGCTGTTATAAAATAAATATAATATTGATACAATAAAATATCGCTGTCCCCGGGCAATAAAGCGGTAATATCAAAAATCAAATTTTACAGGAGAAATAAAAGAAGCTAATTTGTTTATAGTGCAGTGTACAGTGATCCAAAACAGACGTTCAATATGTCAAATGAAAGCTATTTTTTTTACCAATTTAAGCTTTTAAAAATAATTTTTTAAAAACAAATCGTATAATTTTTTAATGAAATAATTAAAAAAATGTATTATACAATTCATAGATGATACTATTTTAATTGCAAGATCATTAACAATTACTGTAAAGATGTTCACCGGTTTTTTGTGTTATTTTTCTTAGAGTAATGCAATAATACATAGCTTAGTCGTAAGAGAATTATCCATGCAATAAAACGGTTATTGTCATTTATTGTAACGAAATATTAATAAAAAAAACTGAAAAAAATAAGAGTGATAGATTGATACTCAGAGAAGCCAAAAATTAAATAACATTAAAAAGGGTGTAACCGGCGTATACCGCTTTATTGCCCGGGGCCAGCGATATATAGTTTAAATCTCTCAGTAAAATCCAAATTGCAAGCCTATTAAATATCTTTAACTTAAATATTTCTAGTATTCGATGTAGTGTCTGCTGTGTGGTTACGGCAGTAAAGAATATATCCACCCCCTCTCTTCCCGTGGGTGTCGTAAGAGGCGACTAAGGGATAACACAGTTTCACTATTACCTTATAACTTAAAAAGCCGATCGATGGCGGGATAACCATACAACTGCTTGCTTTGAAATACATAGGCCGAAGACGGGCAGCAGCGTCATCGGTGCGACAAAACCAGCCCTGCGGTCATCAACCCGCTTGCCTAGCATGGTGACTATGGGCAAAACACACGAGTTCACGCCATTTTTGGCGTGAATTTGAACATAGACTGCGATAGGCTGAAGTGGTGGATGTAGTGTGATTCTTTAGGATAGCATGATACAACTATGCTGATCAAGGGAGTGGTTCATGTATTCTTTTTAGGTATTATTTTCTCTTTGTACAAGTTTATTTTAGTATTTTTAAATTTAATAGATTTTTGTAAAAAAAAAGTAAAAAAAAAAAAATTATAATTTTTTTTTTTAGAATCCTGATGTGTTTATTAAATACATCAATTATTTAGCTCTGTATAGTATGCAAAGTAGATAACCGGGCCGGAAGCTAGCCACCTTCGGTCAATCGGCTGCGACGTCCCGTCAGAGGGCCATTAGGCGAGAGCTCTGTCCCGTTGGGGATGGACGACGGGTGGGACGGTGAAAATCATCTCGCCCAGCTTGGCCTGCTTCCTAGCGGGGTGGGGCTCTATATCCTGAGGTGACTTCTGGCGCTGGTCTCAAGCACTTAGGCTTGTGGTGTAAACAGGAGGGTCCACACAATAAACTCTGGAGCAGCCTTGTGAGTTATGAGCCACTACTTGCTGCTTCATGTGATAGGATTCCCAAACAACATATTTTCGAAAGGAAATACCACACACAACTATTTGAGGCTGAAAGAGACCAGTACGGCATATGTGAAGTCGGCATTTATATGGATGGCTCCAGTCTGGCATCAGTGCTGGAGTGTACTCACAAGACCTTAATATCAAATTATTACTAACGATAGGCCAACACAGCTCCATCTCCCAATGCGAGTGTGTTGCGATAACCCACGCAGCCACGGCCGTCCTGTCAACAGGCATTAAGGATTGCAACATCCATATTCTTTTGGACAGCATGGCTGTACTTAAAGCACTAGGGAGCAATTCGATCAACTCTAGTCTTATATACGAATGTCACCAAATCTTGGGAGTTTTGGCCTCACATAAAGAGGTAATCCTCCAGCGGATAAAAGGACATAGCGAATCACGCGGAAACAATGCCGCCGATGAGCTTCCAAGACAGGGATCCAATACAAAGGTTGCTCAGGCCCAACCATCTTAATGCTGCTACCATTTGCACAATTGCACTTGTGGGTAAAGCAACATACACGTGCAACTCACAATGCCCTTTGGGCAAACCAAACCGGCTGTAGACAGTCCAAAATGATGCTCATGGAAGTATCACCACATCTATCGTGCCAGTGCTCAGTCTAAATCGTCTGGACATCAGAATAGTTGGTGGCATAATTACCGGCCACATGGCACTCAATCATCAACTATTCATTATGAATGCAACGGACAGCCCACTTGGCAGGGGATGTCTGGCTGCTGAAGAAATAGCCGCCTGTGATCCTGGAATGCGAGGGAGTGGCCACACGCCGGGCAACTGTCCTTAGGAAAATAAGGACGCTCCGAGAAGCCTGTGAAAGCCCCAGGAGGCTTCTACGCTTCTGGAAGGAGCTGGGCTGGCTGAACTAGTCAGACCTCTTTTCACACATAATGGACCACCTTTGTGTCTAAATGTGGAAAACCGAGCTCACAACAATACAACACAATACAAATAGTTGCTTTTTTTTCAGTTCAAAGTGAAATTAATACAAAGTTGGCGTGGCTCTTCTTGACATATATAAAATCTCTAATTCAATTAAATTATTGTATATTTTATTGAGAAAATTATTGTCTCATTCGTATCTATATGACGTTGGATAAGTAGTGTAAGAACTAGATTAGAAGAATAATAACATTCAAATGTCTTTAAGATTTAGATGGTATACAATACTGTTTATTTAAATGTTGGTCTATATGTTATTCTTAGAATTACTGCGTCAATTCAGCTTGTAACATTTCACGGCTGGGCCTCTTTCTCCTTGAAGGAGAAAGATTGGAGATTAATCCACCACGTTGCTCCACTACGTGTTGGCGGATATGTTCCCTACTATGAGTAACTATCAGATATTTATGATAGTAACTGGGACCTTGGTTTAGGTTAGGTTATAACACAAACCACTCCACTAGAGCAGTTGTAGGTTGATAAATACTATATAAGTAATAAAAATATTGAAGAGTAGTTGTTAAAATTTGTAAAACCTACTTAAAAACTACTTAAAATAACAATTTAAGCAGATGTTGAAATACTAAAAGTAACTTACTTGTTTTAAAAATATTCTGAGGACAAATGTTGCTAAAAGTAATATAGAAACGGCCCATCTGCTTTTGGTATGCGGTGTCCATTTATCTAAGAGTCCTTGATATATCTGGAAATATATTTAGGGAAACATTTTATTTAATTTAGAAAGAAAAACTGTCTAGATCCTCTAAATTAGCAACACCATTTTTTATATAAAAGAAAGTACGTCAAGTACTTAAGACAAATCATTAAATAAGTAACGGCCTAGGAGGATGAAATTTTGGCTCGAAAGTCAGACTATCAACACAGGACTGGAGATTGAACTCCCAACCTAACAACAGTCAGTTACTGACAGCTACTGAGAGGTTACTTGTAATTGAAAATATTAATACAATATTAACCAACTGTTTTGTAATATTGTTTTAAACACCATAAATGGTAAATTAATATACTATTTTGACAAAACCTCAAATATACCTTACATTATTTAGGTATCATTTGAGTTTTTAAAGTTTTTTTTCTAGCTAAATTATGTTCATGTAAAAGAGTTTTAAGAATTTTTGTATCCCTAAGACATTTTATGAAAACTTGTACATATTACTTGTGAAATTCTGGTGAATCCTTGAGAAATAAACCCTCTTCGATTGGTTTCAGAGGTAATATCATTTCCGTCCATCATTTTGGTACTTTTTTATAACTATTATTTAATTGCATTAATAACAAAGATAGTACAATTTAAGTATTTTAGTTAATTAAATTTACACAAACTTTATCAAGTACTTTTTTAAATCGAATTCACATATTACACATCAAATCTTCGTTTTCAACGATCTTGTCATCATCACCAATTCACCAGACGTCTACAAATTGTGTTGCCAGAATACAAAGTGTTACGTGTAAATCGCATATTTTTTTTATATAAGTAGGTTGGCAAACAGGCATACGGCTAACCTGATGGTAAGCGATTACCGTAGCTTATAGATGCCTGCAGCAACAGAAGTATTGCAAACGCGTTGCCGACCCTATCCCCAGGAGCTCAGGTTACCTTACTCACCAACAGGAACACAACACTCAGTGGCGTAGCATACCTTGGAATCCTGTATCAAAATTAGTTGGGGGGCCCAAATGAAGGGTAAGGATTTCTCACTAACGAAACAAAAATGCTTGCATAAAATTAAAATAAATACTTATTGATTATAAGTTATTACTTCCATCTAGAATAGACAATAGTGACAAGTCTTCCTAAGTATTCATAGTGAACAGTTCCTGTTCCATCGAAGTCCTTAGGGATTTTTTTATTACTTTTAGTTTTAAAAAACTTTCAGCTGTTGCTGTGATAACTGAAAGGGTCAAGAAAAGAAAGCAAGCTGCTATTACCTTCGGAAAACTGGATGCAAGGCTATTGAATTTTATCAGCAATAATTCCATGAGTTTCTTAATTGAATGAATTTTTTGAATTTCGGATTTTAAGCTAATTTAAACAGCTTGTAGCTACAAGCCGGAGAGTTATCACGCTTCCGCGATCCTTCGCTTCAGCATATAAGGCATATTAGATGCGGGGAATTTATAGGTGCATAACCTGAAGAAGAGATTCAACGCTGGTCTTTCAGGAAGCAAATCACTGGGGCAAAGTTCAAACACTTTAGCAGAATTGGCAAAAGACTTTCCAAATGGACCCCGTGCCTTTTGGTTTCTTGCCAAAGCTGTCGAAGGTAATTTCTTTCAGTCTTCACTTCCATCACTGGGCGAACCTAAAGGCTCTCTGGCACATTCTGCGAAAGAGAAAGCAAAAATTCTTTGCACTCTTTTTGCGTCGAACTCAACTCTTGACGATGAGGGGAAAGCACCATCGAGCATTCCACGGAGCGAGCACGCGACACGCAATGTGCGCTTTGAGCAAAGTACCGTTCGTCGTGTTCTGCACTCCCTTGACGTCAAAAAGTCCTGTGATTCTGATGGTATCCACACCACTTGGATGCATGGCTTGCAATCAATGTGCGAGCTTGGCGCGCATTCTTTCCGCGTATATGCAAACTGTGGGATGACCTTCCTCAATGAGGTTTTCCCTGAGCGCTATAATTTGGGGGTTGTCAAGCGTCGAGTGCATACACCTTTTCTCTAAAGGACATAGGCGATGGTAGCGGTTAAGCATCAGATGAATTCGTCTGCTAGTTTGCCCCCATTGTTATTAAAAAAGATTAGTTAATTGTTCATAATGATTAACTGAATTCCGCAATAAACTAAAAAATAATAAGTAGTTTGCTAAACATAATCAGCATAAGATGATGGGTCAACTTCTGTTGCAGGAGTTGAGGTGGTTTATTCAGACCAAGTAGCAGCTAAAAATAAACACTATCAATAATAAAATAAATCTCATCTCCGCAAATTAACGTAATAGACAACAACTCAGTCATTCTCAACTTCAGAAGCTGAATCTTCCAGAGAAAATCTTTCTGGCTTGTCAATTGTCAAAATCTTGTTACTGCTTAGTCTAGAACAAATAAGAGACAAATTTACCTAAAACACCGCGGTAAAAAGGTACAGAAAATGTTAAAATAAGCAAACCGACGAATACAATAACGACGAAGTTATCCCCGAACATACATAACTACAAAAAATATATATACAGTCGAATTGAGTAACCTCTTCCTTTTTTGAAGTTAGTTAAAAAATATGGATGGATAGCGGGTCACTAGCTTACATAAGCGGAATAATAGACGTCATACTGGGGAAAAAACCTCAGTAGCTATACTGATGACAATAATAATTTTTTAAATAACCACATTGGCAACAACTTGCAAAGCGGAAGAAAAAGAAATGTATATAGAAATTTGGCTATTGAGAAGCCAGTTCATATCTTATACTATTAAACGAGCAATTCTTGTATATATATATATATAATCTGAATCTCGGAAACGGCTCCAACGATTTTCATGAAATTTAGTATACAGGGGATTACGGGGGAGATAAATAAATCTAGCTAGGATTCATTTTTAGAAAATGTCGTTTTATCCCTGTTTTTAGGCAATGAAAAAATGGCTACAATATCGTTAGAATAAGAAGGTAAATTTCGCATCTGTCAATAAAGTTGTAATAGCTCAGGGGAAATCGGCCGATCGCGCTCAGCCGAAAAGATCATGGTTCGAATCCTCACGTATTCCAGATCGATTATCGTTTTTTTTCTTTTTTTTTTTCTAAAAAAAAATAAAATCGAAAAATATTATTCATATTTTATCAATATGTAATTCGTATTTAAATATGATTTTCAAAAAACACGATTTATTAAAAATACCGAGCTAAGCTCGGTCACCCAGGTCCTTAAATATTAATACAATTAAGACCATAGCTTTCCATAAAACGTGCATTTCGCAAACTCCTACAAAGCCATGTTAAAAATTGTCTTTCTCTATCTATATGTCTCAAAATGTACTGCAGCCTGATTGGGAAAGTACCTCAAATTTACAGAATATCGTAGCTAAATAATACCGCTTTCAAGTATGTTTTGTTCTTGTGGCGAGTAAGGTACTTAGAGATCCGGGGGAGGATAAGGAATTAAGGTTAGCAACGCTCTTGCAATTAGATTTACAGATGTCCATATAGGTTAGGGTACGGTATCCGTTTATCATTAGCCATGCTTGTTTGTCACCTTTATAGAAAAAAAAATACATATATAGACAGTCAAGAATCCACATTCTGTGATTGTGGTTCGATATATAACGCACACAAAAATATAAAATATTTATGTGTTATGATACAGGCTAATTTCTCGTACAAAAACTACATGACCGATCTAGTATCTACCTACTATTTAAGTCCACTAAGCACTCGGCTTCAGAAAACCTTATGCCGCATCTGTACAAGGCACTTTTTCATTTCCTTATAATTAATTATACAAGAGTTTGGAGTGAGTGATACCGCCAAGTCTACTGTATGTGCGAAATCGAGAGAGCTTAGAGCTCTTCTTGGGGATGTGCTTGGTGTGGTACAGACGTACTCTAAAGATTCAAGTTTTAAAAGAGTAATTAAGGCCACTGTTTAAACTACGAGGTGTATTATCTA
Source organism: Melitaea cinxia (assembly GCF_905220565.1). Classification (NCBI taxonomy): domain Eukaryota; kingdom Metazoa; phylum Arthropoda; class Insecta; order Lepidoptera; family Nymphalidae; genus Melitaea; species Melitaea cinxia. The sequence goes on along the minus strand of NC_059398.1, from coordinate 9,139,023 downwards.
CACATAGATTTGCTGTAGACTCACCAGAAGCACGAAACTCGACTTAAGAGCGATTTCACAAAAATCGGTATCAATCCGCGGAATTGTAATATTTTGACGTCGTTAATCTCAGTATTGGGTCCAATAATGTAATTTATATTTTTGAAATATAATAGATAACCTTTGTTGTAGTAACATCATTATGTTAGATATATATGATGTATAGAATTTCGATTTATATTGTGTGTACAATATGTTAATACATAATGCAGATTTTTTTTCTATTTGTATCTCCGTTAATTCATAATAAAATTTTAAAGTTACAAATATTTTCTAAATAAGTACAATTTTAAAAGCGATATTTTTCTTAGAAAACTAAGAAATTTTAAGGAACTATCTAAATTAAAGTAAACTTACATCATTTAGTAACATAAAAAAAAAAATTAAATTATTTAATTTTTTTATTATTAATACCTTTTGTATTAAAAATAAAAAACCCAACCTAGTAAATCCATCGATCGCCAGCGCTCTTAGAGGTAAGATCCATGCAAATTCTGCTCAGCTGTCTCTTTCGCTCACACGCGCATTTGATACAATCATAAAAATAAAAAAATAATATAATTTAAAAATAATAAAAAATAATATAATGAAATGATAATTTCTGTAAACAAATGTATAATTTAATTTTTTTTTCTCACATTACCAGTACAAATAGGCATTTAAATCGGTTTGTCTTGTTATCTGTTAATAAATATGTTTGTCGGTGTCATTGAGTTTATAAAAAAATTAAAGCCTGTAAAATTTGATGATCTACTTGCATCCAAAACTACGCAACTCACATTCACACTCAGATTTTCTGGAACATAATAAAATGCTTTTCTATTTATATCGTAAATATTCGATTCATTCGTAAACTTAAAAAATTAAATCAATTAAAAAAAAATGTTTCATAAAATTGATTTTTTATCTTTATTTTAAATTAGCGACTCGCCCCTAGATTACACGTTGTTACAGAATGCATTGAAGAAATAAAGGTTCACTGCTCGTTCCCTGTAGGTGATAGCGTGATAATATGTATCCTATATGTTGACCCGACTTCTTAATAATATTTGTGCCACATTTGAAGTAAATCCATGCAGTACTTTTTGAGTTTATCCCGGACATACATACAGACACTGAGGTTGGGCAGAGCAGGAATTCCCTGCTCAAAATATGGAGCAGCCCGACTGGGGAAGTACCTCGACCTTACAAAAGATCACAGCAAAATAATACTGTTTTCAAACAGTATTGTGTTCCTGTTGGTGAGTAAGGTGACCAGAGCTCCTGGGGGGGATTGGGGATTGGGTCGGCAACGCGCTTGCGATACTTCTGGTGTTGCAGGCGTCTATAAGCTACGGTAATCGCTTACCATCAGATGAGCCGTACGCTGGTTTGTCGACCTAGTGAGATAAAAAAAAAGACAAACAGACAAAAGTTCTAAAAACTATATTTTTGGCTTCGGTGTCGATTGTAGATCACGCCGTAAGTTTTATTTAAAAAAAAAAATATTTAATGTACAGTTTTGACTTTCCTACCATTTTATTATATTTACCTATCGATTTATTGACTGTTGTTGTTTATCATACTTGAAATTTTTAACAAATTATTTATGTAAAAAACATTTTGTAACATAGTTATTAATTTTTATTATACACTAGAAAAAGATGAAGTTGGTTTTTCGGTTGTCACACAATACCAAGTAGCACTAGACTTGACCCAATGATAATCAGGGCCTGATTAACCCTTAGGCTAATTAGGCTGCAGCCTAGGGCGCGAGGATCGGGAGAGGCGCTCTGAAATCGTGTCTTCGCATGCACTAATCTAGCATCATTGCATCTACCCTACATATTTCAACTAGACCGAGACAAAACACTAAAATTAAATGCGCTTGAGAGTTCCTGATTTGAGAGTAAATTTTGAAATTTTGACTTGTTACTCGAATCGGTCGGTGGTCGAGCGAGTGGGAGAGCTGGCACCACAGTGCCTAGTGCGAGTTCTGTTCAATCCATCTCTCAATAACGGGCGTAAATTTTAACCTCCTTTTGTATGGGAAATTTGGAATTTAAACAGTGCAACCTAGTTCTCGCGTTTGCCGCTAGTTGACTCTGTATCGACTGTATCGTGTGTATGTTGTCTAGATTGCACTGTTTAAATTCCCATACAAAATAATCTTCACGTATACGCGCGTTTCTGTGAGGCGAATTATGCAACTCGCACTAGGCACTCAGCACAGTTTGCCGCGCGCAATGAAACACATCAACGATGTGCGGGGACTCCCTCCCCCGTCCCCGCATAATATCGACAAAAACTAGTATCGTTCAAGTGGCGTGCTGAAAGGCACCGTAAGCTCAAATCCACTCAATACGATACGCAATACCAATGTTATGATAATCTTAGTTGACATCAAAGTCCGGTTGACAACTAAACCTTGATGGTCACTGGTGGCTATCAAGATAGCCAATAGGCCTGCTGATAGCGATTACCGTAGCAGACGCCTGCTACATACACCATGCAGAAACATCGCAAATGCGTTGCCGACACTACCACCAATCCCCCTCTCCCAGGAGCTCGGTCGTCTTACTCACCATAGAAACACAACACTGCTTGAAAGCAGTATTATTTAGCTGTAATCTTCTGTTGGGCCGTGGTACTTCCCTAGTCATGCTGCTCTAGATTTTGAGCTTAGTTAAAAAATTTAATCACTCGGTCGCAGTCACACACGCACGTACGCATAAAAAGGCACAATAAAACGAAGAAATATCACTAGGTATTTTAATATTAACCTTTATTGTATATATCATATTTTAGTTTGTTAATAATGTTGTTTGGTTTTCTGCGATACATAAAGATATTTTAATTGTATGAAGCTTAAAATTTTTGTCATGTATTTATCGTAAGCAAGTTATTTTACTCTTTGTCTTTGACTTACCTTCTACCTTGTCGGACTCGCTGCTATGAAGTTGTTTAGTGGGTTGTGAATTTTTTTATTACAATATTTCGATTTCGACAGATTGCAGGAATTTTTTAGACCATTAAAATCTTACTTTACCCAAATAACATACGCTACTTAACTACTACGTGAACTGTAATGAAACACTCTCTACGTGTCTGTAATTGTCCCAATTTTAATTTTAAAAACTCTTACTCCTTGTCATAACTTAGGAAAACGGTACCAGTTAAATTGGTTACACTGCTAAATTACTTGTTGCTTCTGGAACAGCAATCAAAAAATGTCTTATTAAACGGAATTAAAACTACGAGACTAGTTTAAATAAAGAAAAAAAATATTGCTTAAGAAATTTAATGAAATAATTGTTCTAGTTACATATTATACATAGTTATTTTACAATTTATAAGGATATTTTGTTGTAAGGAAATCTTAAGTATTATTGAGATTAACTATAAATTACATAAAATTGAAATATGACATATTCTCTTCTCTTATCTACCTCTATTTCTATTATTGCAAGGATTTATTTACACTTGTAACTTACTGAATATACAATGAAACAATACATATTTTTAACTAGTATCAGTTGTTCTGAATATAAAGAAAATTTTGGTCCAGCTATATCCTATGCTAAGCACAACTTCTAAGGAATAATTTTGTATTGCTATTGTGAATACATTTTATGAGTAATTAACATGTCAAAGTAGGTATTATGACAATTTATTTTTCTTACCTACATAATCTATCATTTATTACCGTTCTCATCATGTCCTAATCTTTTTAAATCAAAACTTAATAATATATTTTTAATAATAAATTAAAAAAAATTGTTTCACATTATTCATATCATTAAATTTCATAGCGTTATTACGTTTTTCAGCTTAATTACTAAATTTTTTTTAACAAATCTCTCCAAAAGTATTTAAGGCGAAAAATAGTTAAATATTAACCAATGAATATACATAATTATTGTTTTATTACTTTACCAATACTCATTTTACTAAATAAATCCTATTAATACTATACATTAATAACTTAATGTTATCTTTTTGATGGAAGTATAATTAAGTATATCCCATTCTTGTTTTAGACATAAATATGTGTATACAATGTATATGAGAAGTCTCAATGATACATTCTGATAGTGAGATTAAAATACATAAGGTATACCTTATCTTCATTACAAAATTTTAATTGATTGATTTCATCACAAATAATGGTAAGAAAAATTCTTAGAGCATTTTACTCATACATTTGTAGTTTCATCATTAGTATGGGAAATGATTCATCTTCGTAGTAACAGAAATAATTATTAATTTGTCAAGGCACTCTAACTGTTGAAATTAAAAATGCAAATTTCTGTTGCAGTAGAAATTATATTTTCAACCATGATCTGAGACCATTATTATTTTATTTTATTATAATAATGAGTCAATAAATATCCATTACAAGGCAAATTATTATACTAATAACTTTCTTATCATTTTAAAATTTTGTAGCTTACTGTACATCTTGATATGTTATATATTTATACGATTTCACTTCACGGCAGAAAAATTTTGCATTTGATTGTTGGTGTTCGATGCAACCCATGAGCTGAAAACATCTCTGAAATAAAAACAGGAATGTTACTAATTTTTCTTTAAAAAAAGTGTTTGGCTAATCAACAATTCATATTCATTACCTGCAATGACTAACAACACATTCATTAGAGCAATATTCATCTTCCCACTCGCTGTTAGAAATAGCAGGATTGGTACAGCCCTGGCGTATACATGACGGTGTCGTCCCATTTTCATTTTGCTGAAAAATAAAACTTTTTTATTTTAACACTATTCACATTAATTCTATGAACAGCTATTTCACTACATAGTATAAAACAAAGTCGTTTTCTCTGTCCCTATATTCCTGTGTCCCTATGTATGCTTAAATCTTTAAAACTAGGCAAAGGAATTTGATGCGGTTTTTTTTAAATAGATAGAGTGATCAAAGAGAAAGGTTTTATATGTATAATAACATCCATTAAATAGTGTAAAAAATACTGTTATTTTTGAGTTTTCTAATGTGATGTCGTAAATAATTACATTTTTTCCGCTTGCATTGCAAACGCAGGCTGAACCCTAAGAGATTTATCAAAATAATGTACTAAGTATTGTACACATTGAAAATGTCTACAGAAAACTCCGCTATGGTATATGTCTATCTCTTATGGATATCCCAAAATAACATTTTTGTGTCATTTACTTTTTACGACAAATAATGGCTAATTTTCAAAGCAATTTTAACCAATACAGCATTAATCCTTATCTAATTTTTTTTTTAAATTCTTTATTTATAAAGCCATACACCTATATAAGGTTAAGTCGGCTTAATCCTTATCTAACTAAATACCTTAAATACATTGTTGATTTAATATAGATCTATAAGGCTCTTTACAGCACATAATTTAAATGAACATTTTCGAAGATATTACAGATTTAAAAATTGCGGGACGTAGCGTTTGCGGCGGTTCCGGTCGGCCGAGGCGGCGGGAGCTTGCCTATAAGTATAGTATAAAAAGTAAATAAGTAAAAATGTAGTGTATGAATTTAGATATTCCAACATAGATTATTAGATAACAAGAAATCTTCATGGTTTAGGAAAAGAAGAATTGTTTTACTCTAAAGTTGACGCGTGCGGGCCACGGGCAGTAATGAATAAATCAAAACTACTGGATCGATTTTAATCATTTTTTCAGTGAATGACATATATTTTATAACCGTGCGAAGCCGGAGCGGGCCGCTAGTTTATCATAAAATACTTCCATCTCATAATATGCAATTTCATTTAATTTATTGAAATACAAACAAAGACAAGAATAAAATAAAATATTATGGAGCACAAGTTATTACATTTATAACTGCAGTAATTTTCATAGTGACACACTGATGTGTTAGATATAACACGTTAAGAACAACTCTTACTAATAAATAATGTAAAAAGTTTTTTTTCATGATTTCAAATTAATAATCTTGTTCTATTCTGTGATAATCTAAAAATGTTCTATAAAATATACAGTCTTGAATAGGTCATATTTATGAGGCAAACACTTCAGCCTGCCCACTGATGGGCATAGGCCTCTTTCCCCGTGTAGGAAAAGGATCAGAGCTTAATCCACCACGCTGCTCCAATACGGGTTGGCAGATGATGTGAGTAACAATTGCTATCAGGTGTACATGACAACAACCTGGAACAACGGCTCAAGGTGCTCTCTGAGGCACGGTGGGATTGCACAAACACCCAGACCATGGCAAACATCTAAATGGTATTACGAGCAAAGTTTGTTAAAATTTAATATAAAATGCACCGTTAAATGGTGATAATTGTTTATAACTTGCTTAGAATTTATAAATTATAAAGCGTGTATATGGCACAAAACATATTTTTTGTGTCTTTTACATCAGTTTAATATGCAACTATGGACTATTTTTATATCCTGTTTTGATTTCCTAAATATTTCTTTTAATTAGCTTTGTCTTTTACTAATGAATACCTCTGGAGAGTGATGTGGCATTCCAGAATTTGAATTTGCATTGTTATTAGGAGTCTGTTCACTTTTTAATCCAGGGTTCTGACTTTGTTGTTGATTCTGCTGCAACTGTTGCTGCTGCTGGCTCTGCTGCTGCTGAGGTTGTTGTTGGTGTTGCTGCTGGTGTTGGAGAGGTTGCTGAGCTTGTTGATGCTGGAGAGGTTGCTGAGCTTGGTGTTGGAGAGGTTGCTGAGCTTGTTGGTGTTGTAGAGGTTGTTGAGCTTGGTGTTGGAGAGGTTGCTGAACTTGCTGGTGTTGGAGAGATTGCGGTACTTGCTGCTGATGTTGCATTTGTGGCTGTTGTTGGTGTTGATTAGATTGTTGTTGCTGATATTGTTGAACTTGGTGCGCTTGTTGCATCTGTTTGTCATTGCATTTTGATTAATTATTTTATTAAAAAATAGTTATATTGGCCTGCAATAATATTTAATCCTATCATCTTGATTAACTAATCTTAAATTTAATTACCTTTATTAATTTTGTCTGTAACTTCATATTCACTTGTATTATCATCATCATCATTTCAGCCTATCACAGTCCACTGCTGGACAAAGACCTCACTTGTATAAAATACATTAAAAAATTATATATAAACATTAAAAAATAATAAAAATTAAAGAGAGTTTTAATGGAAGAAAAGTTAATCCATTGAAAATGTTTTGAAATTTAGCATACCTGTTGTGAGTGATGATACTGCATGGCAGCATGGACTGATTGCAAGGGTGGTGATTGAGACTGCACTTGTCTGTATCCTGGTGGTGAAATCCCAGAGTTGGTTGCGTAATTTGGAGACTGAGCAGGCTGGTAGCTTCTCGGTGACTGTGTCATGTTTGGTGGACATGGTTGAGTGGAATTCGCTGGATTTACTTGGTATCCCTGTGGAGCTTGTCCTTGAACGCCCTATTATTAAGAAAGAAAAAATATATTTATTAAAGCTATCATAAACACTACGTACAGACTCTGAATAGATTTTTATAATTAAAACCACAAAATTATTAAATAAATACAAACATTTTAAAAAGCTGATATTTATATTTAAAAAAATAATAATTGAAACTAAACAGAGCATTTTAGTAATGCAATAAAAAAAAAAAATGATTAAAACTAAAACTGTAGTTACAATAAAATGTTATAACACCCAAATGTATGTTTTATGTCCCAATAGGTATATTGCTTAGAAATTTAGTTTGAGAAACTCAAAACTGATTATACTCTTTGTGATGGATCACTCACACAAGTATCTACCATTCTTATCCAAAGAAATAAATATCAAAATATTTGCCATATAATTGAAATAATAATTATTTAAAATACCCTAATTGTACTTACTTGATACGATTGAGGATTATGTCCCATATTTGCTTGATAGCCTTGAGGTGGTGGTTGCGCATTAGGAGGATATCCCTGAGGTGGGGCTCCAGTATATGTAGGCGGAGGCTGACTCCCGGGAAAGTTTTGTGGAGTGTAGCCCTGTGGAACTGCGTTTGGCGCATAACCTTGAGGTGAGTGTCCATTGCCATATTGTTGGCCTTGATAGTATGTTCCGTAATTTGCATTTGCATTATTATGGTTATACATTATTTGATTTTCTTGTTCACCACCCTGTATCGAAAAAAAAAATCGATTTATCGCTACTGGGCATACTATAAAATAAATTATGTGTAAATATAAAGAGTTGGTGTTATTTATTCTTATAAAACATTTGACACAAAGTATGAATACATTTTTACACACATTTAAGAGCTTTTAAAAGCTTACCGGTCTAGTAAATGCGTGGAACGATTGTTTGCTTTGCTTAAATTTATTTGAATATACGATCTTATAATAAGACTGAAATATTTAAACATATATCGAAGCAATAATATTATTAAAACAGCGTGACTTATTTAAAAAAAACAACACTCAGAGAAAATTTCATTACAGAATAAAACACAATACAATAGAATTGAGATCGTACAGACACCAGTCAATGCAGTGACGCCTGCTTACTTGGAGTGACCAGTTTAAAAAAAAAACTTCGCGCAGTCGCAGTAACTACGTTCCGCTCGAAGCGAAATATAGAAAGGAGACTTTACAATCGAAGAGACCTTGAGTAATATATGCGAATATTTTTTTTATGTATTTAGACAGTATTTTTTTACATGAAAAAGGGCATAAAAAGTTATAATCGTTATAGAGAATAAATAAATATTTTTTAATAACAATAGTTATCAAATAATCTTATGTAATACAAGTACTTTAGTACAGTACTTTCTAGAAACAATAGAATTCTGTATACATATATTTTGTTAGTGATAATGAATTTTCTTTTATAAAGCCATATGACTGCGGCCATGTGTAGAGTGGCTACATTTTACATAAAAACGCTTAAGTCACATTGGCTCTGCAATTTTACTCTTTTACCAGTTGCGATAAAACATTTGACTATTTTGTGGTCTACTTTAGTTCAAAATTTTTAAAGAATCTAAATTAATACAGGTACTACTGCAGGGCTAGTTTTTAACCAACTTCAAAAAAGGAGGAGTTTACTCCATTCTACCTATATATATACACCATGATAAGGAAATTAGGATCTGATGATGGTATCCCAGAGAAATCGAGGGAAACCCTCAAAAATCCGCATAACTTCTTATTGGGTGTACCAATTTTGATGATTTTTAATTTAATCGACAGCCGATGTTTATCATGTGGTTACATGTAAATTTCATCGAGATGTGATTACAACTTTTGGAGTAATCTTTGATAATGCGTATTTACTTGACTATTTTTTCGTCTACCTACGTTGTATTACTTGTCGATATAATTGAAGTCGGTTTTTCTTCGTTTGCCTGTAAACACAATTATCAATGTTTTAGTTGTACACCTTTTCTTAGTGGATTGATTGATTTTGATAAATTTTTATTTTATTTTTTCTAAGTATTAGAAAGAATGAAATTTATCCAAAAAATGTCATATTAGGAGTTTTTAGCTTGTAAAAGTGTATACACTTCTTTATCGGCAGACGAAAACGACAGTGATTTGTTATTTTAATTAAAACACACACACACACACACACACACACACACACACACACACACACACACACATATATATATATATATATACTAGCTGTGCCCGCGGCTTCGCCCGCGTTGAAATTAGTGTGTCACAAAGTTTTGCCGGCAAACTTCCAGTGAAACTCTCATCAAAATCGGCTTAACCGTTCCTTTAACCTTCCTCTTGCCAATGGTGGAGCCCTCTACAACACTACTACAATGGTGAAACCGCATGAAAATCCGTTCAGTAAATTTTGAGCGAATCGATGACATACACTTTTGGGGACTTTGTTTATAATACACTTACTGTTGCCCGCGACTAAGTCCTCGTGGTTATGAAGATATGTATTACTATTAAGATGTTTAAAAACGAAAATTATTTTTTTATTTCAGTCACTTGAAATGCTTATCAAACTGAGTAACTTTTTAAAAGACACAATTTAGTATAATTTAATAGTTATTTTTATAAAACCTCTCTATACACCACCTTTTTCGTTTTATTTTCAGGCTGTATATGTTTCATACAAACTATCAACCCCAATTAAACCCCCTTAGCGATGGAATATCGTAAAATCCGTTCTTAGCGGACGTCTGCTAACTATAATCTACATCCCTGCCAAACTTTATCTTTGTCCAACCTGGGTGGATAGACCATCCAGCGGTTTTCGAGTTCTCGTGATGAGTAAGTCAGTGACCTTTCTCTTTTATATATATAGATTACGATGCATTATTTGGACACCTCCTAACCATCTATAGAGCATATATTTTAAATTTCAAGTCTCTTACTTCAAAAACATAAAACTTTCATACAAACTTCCGACCCCCGTTTTATCCCCTTAGGAGTCGGTTTTCGTAAATTCAGTTCTTAGCAAATGTTTACGCCCTATAAGGAACCTACCTGCCAAATTTCAAGTTTTTAGTTGTTACAGTTTCGGAGATTTCGTAATGAGGGAGTCAACCTACCATTCCCCGTTTTAACCCCAAAAAGGAGTTGACTTCTAAAGATACATTATTTGGACACCTTCTCGCTATCTAAAGAGCGTACATTTTAAATTTGAAGTCTCTTACTTCAAAAACATAGGACTTTCATACAAACTTCCAACCCCTTTTTTACCCCCTTAGGGGTCGAATTTCGTAAAACCCATTCTTAGCGAATGTTTACGCTTTAAAAGGAGCCTTTCTGCCAAATTTCAAGTTTGTAGGTGTTATAGTTTCGGAGATTTCGTGATGAGTGAGTAAATCTACCATCCCCCGTTTTAACCCCAAAAGGGAGTTGATTTCTAAAGACACATTATTTGGACACCTTCTCGCTATCTAAAGAGCGTACATTTTAAATTTCAAGTCTCTTACTTCAAAAACATAGGACTTTCATACAAACTTGCAACCCCCGTTTTACCCCCTCAGGGGTCGAATTTCGTAAAATCCGTTCTTAGCGGATGTCTACGCTCTATAAGGAGCCTTCCTGCCAAATTTCAAGTTTGTAACTATTATAGTTTCGGAGATTTCGCGATGAGTGAGTCAGCCTACCATCCCCCGTTTTAACCCCAAAAGGGAGTTAATTTCTAAAGATACATTATTTCGACACCTTATCACCATCTATAGAGCTTACATTTTAAATTTCAAGTCTCTTACTTCAAAAACATAGGACTTTCATACAAACTTCCAACCCCCGTTTTACCCCCTTAGGGGTCGAGTTTCGTAAAATCCGTTCTTAGCGGATGCCTACGTCTTATAAGAAACCTACCTGCCAAATTTCAAGTTTGTAGGTGTTATAGTTTCGGAGATTTCGTGATGAGTGAGTGACCTTTCGCTTTTATATATATTATAGATTATAGATTATAGATATATATATAGATATATATATATATATATATATATATATATATATATATATATATATATATATATATATATATATTGGCATAGAAACGCAGGTTTTCCTCAAGATTTTGTTCTCAGTTGAGCAAATGACAAGTTTTCAAACAAATTTAGAATGTGCATTCAGCTGTGCTGTTTATATTAATAGATACATATATGCATTATTCCAGATAAGTTTTATGTGTAAAAATCATCATGTAATCAGAAACGAAACATGTAGTTGTTAAAAGAATTTTTGTGTCCGTAATAGGGCCAACCAGTATTTCTTTGTAAATTATATTTCTGAAAATATGCATAAATTACAGTTAAAAAAAATAGATATGTAGTGTATTTACGCTTCCATGGGAAGGGCTCCTGTTATTAAAATTCATCTCGTAGATGATTTTATGCCACTGTTGTCAACATTGGCATAAAATCATCTACACTTTTCAAAAGCAATTATGTATGTACAGAGGAAAATCCACGCCATAGGACTTTTCTAAGAGTTTACAATACAGAAATAATTAGTGTTTAGTTTATTTAGGCACAATGCTACTAACAAAAACTTGTTCTATAAAACTTATAAAACTAGATGAAATGCCTAATTAGGCGTAAGTCTGCATATCGTCGTATCAATCTGTAATTATCTTAAAACTTTGCTAAATAGTGTATTTGTAATGTACAATAAAGTACAAATAAATGGGAGAAAGAGGCCTATGCCCAAAAGTGGGATCTTAGAGGCTGAAGCATTAAATGGGCAATAATAAGCCTAGCGACATATTTATTTATTGGCTACATGATCTAACTTCTCATTTTATAACTAAGCAACTGGAAAACAAAATATATGTATTTTTGACTAGCCCATTGGCGCAGTTTCTAGGCTTGTTTTCTGTTCTGCGAGTTGCGGGTGCAATTCCCGCCTTTGTCTGGGTGTAACATGTGTATTTATATATTATATATGTATTTTCTATGTATATTTATCAAAAAAAAAAAAATGTATTTAGCTATAACATTCGGCTGTTACCTGTATTAAGTTGCTTAATATGGGAAAAGACGACCCACATGGTCATCTTTTTGTTACGTTATAAAATATTTATTTTAAGATAGCCTCTGAGGCCGCTGCCTTGAATCTTGCGGGCAGCGGGGCGGCGGCGGTGGCGGCGGTATGCGTAAAATCAAATGGACCGGCCCTCGAAAACCAGCACGAAACTAACAGAAAAGCGGGCACTCCAGTCAAGCGGTCAGCATTGCAGTGTTGTGCAATTCAAATGGGGGGGGAGCGCTAAAAAATGTATTGTGATTCGGGCGTGAGTTAAGCTCGTTACGCCATCGCCACTGGGAAAGAGGCGTATGCTCAGTAGTGGGATATTACAAGATTTACTACTTAAATAAAACGGGAAATAATCTAATATATCAAATTCTCGTGTCGCGGTGTTTTAGTTAAGCTCCTCCGAAACGGCTTGACCGATTTTCTTGAAATTTTGTGTTCATATTGGGTAGGTCTGAGAATCGAACATCTTTTTTTCATCCACCTAAATGTTAAAGTGTTACCACTTCATTTTTTATTTTATTTGATTGTGATTTGGCATTGAAAAATACAACATACAACACTAAATTTTTACCCTTCTACCACCAACCCCTATTTTTAAATAGCGTTTAGCGGCAAGACAACGTTTGCCGAGTCAGCTAGTTTTTCTTATATTATTATATTCGTATAATATTATATTTCTTATATTATTTATTCCAGACTCTAAATCATCCTTGATAGCTTCAAGTATATAGTCAAAAGTTTCTACACTCATTCTGTTGTAGTCGTAGAATTTTGTCTCTGTTCTTCATAATTTTGATAACTCTCCTTTTATTTTCCTTGTCTTATAGTAAGGATTCACTTCTTGTTTTGCCCACAATAAATCGAGCATTAGCAATAAATTTGAATCAAAAAGATATTGTCGCCGTTGTTCATACATATTGTTCGAATGTTCGCGAATAATAACAAATATCTCGACGACACAACCACGAACACAAGACTACGCCGCTATAGTGTCACGTGACCTACCCGCTGGTTTCGAGAACGGGCCTGCGTTGCCCGCCACGCTGCCCGCAAAATTCGGGGTAGCGGCCTGAAAAACTTTCTATAGAAAGCGTCAAGTAAAGATCAACAATTATTTCTATTTGTCCTTCTGAATTTTTTATTTTATCACCATTTTACGTTTACAGCTTCAACACAAGGTCCTCAAAAAATATAATTCAAGCTTCCATAAACAGTATCATTTATTATAATAAACTAAGTGATAACTTAGCAATATGAAGTGTAAAAGAAGAGTAGCAATATCTTTGCGTATCTGAGTGTCCGTGAAAAGTCATTAAATAGGGGACGGGAATAAGATGTATATATATAATATAACAATAACAGACGACCGTGTGTATATTGTATAGATATTTATTTATTTAAAAATATAATAATATACATTTTTACAATTTTTATCACAATACTTTATATTGACTTATAAAAGTTCTTTATAAATTCACAATAAATTATTGAGTTATCTCGTGTTTAGGTTATTCATATAACAAAATATTAAAATTTATGTAAGAAAAAAACTTCATACTTCAATTGGTTAAAAACTGCTTAATTCATAATCATATCACACCTGTGCCTACGCTAGTGCCATTCTGGAGGGGTTTTGAACTGTCATTTAGTGCTGAGAGTTGGACACGTTTTCAAGCCTTTTTCTTTCAAACTTGTTTCTCCTTTCTTCTACACTCCATACTTAGCATGTAAAGTAATACATCTTATTCTTTTATCATGACAATAGTCAATTCAAGATTTGGTGCGAGCGCGCGAGATGTAAGCGACCGGTCATTTGCACCATTCAAAGAGCGCTATTCGATTCATGTACCGACAACGAGTTAGTCACTTGTATTTGTTTATGGTCGTTCGTGCGTTCGTATTGCAATTGTTTCACCTGTAATTAAATATTTTCCACCATACTCCCTCATACCACTCGCAATACAAGGTGATGAACCATAAAAATAAAAGAAATCCCAAACACCTAAGCTCAAAATTAGACCGTTTATCGGTATCATTTCGTTCCGTGACTTCTCCGGCGCTACGGAAGACCTTCGCTCTTGCGTTCAAAAACAAACGTAGTCACGCACTTGCAACGAACGCAATGGTCATTTTTTTTTAAATTTAAGAGGAACCCAATGGACATTGACTTATGCCTCAAAATGGTCACAGAACGGAGTTAGCTTACGTACTCCACGTACTCTTGTTTGACCTACCCCTATAGTGTTCTTTAGAAGCCCGCGGCGCGAAGGAAGTCCCCGCTAATGTCCCATGGGAAGCCCGTAGATGATTGCGTTTTGTTAGGCAAGGGCGAAGGGGCTGCACCTTCCGAAGCGCCGTAGCCGTTACGGAACGACATTTCAATACACAAATTGATTTTTCAAAAATTAAGAATTTTGTTTCTCAACAGTTTCTGGGTAATATTAGTGGCCATAATTTTAAACATACTGATTTAAACATTTAGAAGCTAATAGAATATATTATTTGATGTCATATATTAATATTTTAGAAGTTTATTACTTGAATGCAAGTTACAAATTTAAATGCTAATAATTGTGTTTGTTCGCAAACGAAAAAAAAAAACCGACTTCAATTACATTGACGAGTAATACAACGTAGATCGACGAAAAAATAGTCAAGTAACTACGCGTTATCAAAGATTACTCAAAAGTAGTTATCAGATCTCGATAAAATTTATATGCGACCACATGATAAACACCAGCTTTCGATTAAATTAAAAATTATCAAAATCGATACACCCAGTAAAAAGTTATTGCGAATTTTCGAGTTTCCCTCGATTTCTCTAGGATCTCATCATCAGATCCTGGTTTCCTTATCATGGTACCAAACTAGGTATCCCCTTTCCAACAAAAAAAGATTTATCGAAATCGGTACATCCAGTAGAAAGTTATGCGGTATAATACAACGTAGGTCGACGAAAGAAGCATCAAGTAAAAACGCATTATTAGATATAACTCTAAAAGTAGTTGTTAGATCTCAAATAAATTTAAATGGGACCAAATGACACACACCACCTTTCGATCAAAAGAAAATTTGTCGAAATCGCTCCACCCAGTCAAAAGTTCTGAAGTAACATACATAAAAAAAACAGTCGACTTGAGAACCTCCTCCTTTTTTGGAAGTCGGTTAAAAATAGCCACCATGCTAAATTGTTGTATTTATAGTGGCTTACATAGAAGATAACTAATGGCTAAGATAGTGTAATTCAGACGCTCGTTATTTGTGGCTGACTTATTAATTTAGAAGACAATGTAGATTTCTTTAATTAGCACCCAAAATAAATTAATAAATGTTAAAAAAAAGTGTTGTATAAAATAATTTGTTACCTTAGACACTAAGCTGGCTCGATATGCTGCCAACGCTTTCAGGTATTCTTTCTTAGCTACTTCTGTTTTCTGTTTATAAACCTAATAAAGACAATAGTCGTCAATTTAACTGATTTTATAAATTATTCTAAAGAAACTGCGCAAAGAAACTTACACTTTTATGTTCTGAATCTAAGCCATCCCACATGGATGCAACAATTTTAGAGACTTCACCAAAACTTGCATTTGGATTTTGTCCTTTAATAGCTGCTTGTGTATCTCGAAAAAACAATGCATATGCTGATACAGGTCTGTGAAAAATAATGTTTTATTAATTTATAAAATTGTGTACAAATTAATCGGGATTAATTTTCTTTTAAAGCTTTTAATAAACATACTTCTGCGGTTCATTAGGGTCCCTCTTTTTTTTCTTTTTCTGCACTTTAGGTTTTTTCTGCATCTGGCCACGATTTACGCCATTATCCATTGGCTCCGGTGAGGATCTCTTAACACCTATGTTGCTTACACCCACCTATTCACATAAAAATAATGTTAAAATTGTAAAGTTACTTATTTCTTGTATTGTTCTTTCAAATAGTTCATTGGCACTACATGTCTACTTTATTTTAATTTGTATATAAAAATCTAATGTCTTAGTATAAAATTTTCCTATACCTGATGAAGCGTAGTTTGTTGCTGCCGGCTCGCTGAGCAATAATGAATAGGCAGAAGGCTTTCCGCATCACCAGGCAACTACCAACAAACAACGAACTTATTAGAATTTTTAAAATAAATTTAAAATTATTAAATGTAGTAAATTATCATGAAATGTACATGCCAATGAACTACTTATAATGAATATTAATAAATAAATAAAACAAATTAAACAAAACAAAAATATAGTAATAATTTTTTAATAAATGAATTTATTAAGAAATCAAAAAAGTTTGGAAATGATTGATTACAATTATGGCAAGTCCAACAAAACATTTCCAATTTGACAATTTACAAACATCTGAAATATGATTGATACATTTTTTGTTATTATTTACCTGGGAGTGATGAGAAGGCACACTATCATCTGAGTCATCACTTGTGGTTCCAGGAGGCGAGGCTCTCTGTGGAGACCCATAAACTGGCACAGGTTGAGTTGGCGTGCTAGGTGTTGGTGGTCCACTCATGACTTGAGTTGGTTGTAGCATCAGTAATTGTTGTTGGCCACCAGGCTGTTGCTGAATCATATAATTACCTGCTGGAGCAGCAGCGTTACTGTAGGAAAGAGAGATTTATTTTATTCAAATCAATTTTCTGTGCTGTGTGGCTACGGCACTAAAGAATTTAGCCACCCCCTCTCTTCCCGTGGGTGTCGTAAGAGGCGACTAAGGGATAACAAGGTTCCACAACCATCTTGGAACTTAAGAAGCCGACCGATGGGGGGATAACCATTCAACTGCTGGCTTTGAAATACACAGGCCGAAGACGGGCAGCAGCGTCTTTGGTACGACAAAGCCAGTACTGCGGTCACCAACCCGCCTGCCCAGCGTGGTGACTATGGGCAAAACACATGAGTTCACGTTATTTTTGACGTGAACTTGTGGAGGCCTATGTCCAGCAGTGGACTGTATAGGCTGTAATGATGAAATCAATTTTCTATGTAACTAAAATTATGTACTATTATTGTATTAATATATTATTTGTTGTTGCAGTTGCACATTTCTTTTGGAAAAATTTAGTATAATAGTAATAATAAGAAAACAGAGTTAAAGTATCTGTTATTAGTGTGGTAAAACCTAAAGTAAACTTACTTTTCTACTGATTTAATTATAAAGACTAAACTATAATAAGTATTGTTAAATGGATTTTAGAATCAGTGCTTTTGTCTTACATTAACTAATGTAACACCTTCTTCCATACATTACTTATATATACTAGCCGGTTTTTTGTTCGGTTATACTGTAAAAACTACTGAACCGATCAAAATAATACTTATACCATATGATTTAGCGTGTTTTGTAGGTTTTAGATATTACTTATATGATAATTATGTTAGTGATAACTTATCGTGTAAAAAAAGTATGGACGGACAGAGGTTTTTAGTATTAAATATATGGTGTACATGTGTGTACAATACAAAAAGTGAAACATACCTGTGAGAAGTGACAGGCGTATGTGGTTCTTGTAGATATAGAGGCTGTTGATACGAAGGAGCACCGCCAGGTGGTGCTAAGCCGTCTTGAGCCGGATTCATCATACCGACCTAAGTTTATAAAAAAAGTTCAACATTTTTCGATCAAATAATAACTTTAATGAAAACGAAATGAGAAAATAAATGAAAATAAACAATTCTATTTGTTTTTTAGTGGTAAATGACAGTAACAGATCAATTATCATAGGGTGCGATCCACTAAAGGCCCGCAAGTCGAAACGTCATCGACCACGACAGCTGAAGCTGAAATTGCCGTTCCACTGACGTAAAAAACGTCGCGGGCGTAGTAGGCGAATTTATAAGTAAAACGCATAGTTGAGCGCTGTCAGATGTCAGCTGTGTGCTCACAATATGGCGGCATGGTGAAAATATGCAGTTGTGGGGGTTGTGAGTAAATATTTCGCATAGATTAAAGAAAAACTGAATTCAACATGGATACGAGGGAATTTATCGTTGCGGTTTTGCCGAATCGAATGAGAAATAACATTCACAATTTGACATTGACAGTTGTTTTTTTAATATTCCCGCCTCGTTTTGATGAAATCCAACTCTGACCCACCTATATTTTGTAGGCGAATTGGGCGTTATGTGGCCGCAACTAGTGACGTCATCTTTTACGTTGAGCGATCGCTCGCGACGACCACGAGCCTTAGGTAGAATCATGTAGCATAGAGAAATATGCTCCATGGGTAGAATGATGAAAAGGTACGCGCTGATAGTGACATTTTTTGACACGTAACTTGAAAAGGTATAACGGGGGCGTTACACGCGACTGCAACGACCTTTCGAACGAATAGGCGCTAATATCATCAAAAGTATGATATGAAGTGAGCAATATTACAAAGAACGTGAAGTATGCCGAGTTCGAAAAATATTTGGTATATATAACTTAAATTTCGCAAACTGTGAATAGTACGCTTATTGATTTATAATAATTTAATTTTATGAAAAAGTATGTGAATAACAGCACAGTTATGAGCTAAATTTGTGTTGTGAAAAGTCGTCAAAGTGGGCGTGAATCCCAAAACAAAAAAAAGGTTCGCCTTAGCCTCTTTCGTATTTCTAACCAACAGAATGTAAATCCAATTTTTTATTAAAAATTTACTTTATAAACTATCGCTCATTTCTATATTTTTTTTTTAATCAATGAAAGCTTATTAATTTTTTTATTTAATTTCACAGACACCAGTAGATTATAAAATGAGAAAATTTCATCGGGTATTGAATTAAAAGCTACTGATTACATCCGCCATCTCCCTTTTAAGATTTATCCTGATGCTAATGTGGCGCCTCCCTAAATTAATGCATTTCGATTGAAACTTTCTGATATATAATCCTCCCTTCTACCTCCACATGAAAAGGTTTAAAAAACATTTTTTAATTGCTTTCTCGGTCATACCTACATGACATTGGCGAAACCATCTGTGCTTCTATGGTATTGTTAAAACATCGAAAACATCTTATTAACCCAGTGAACGAATAAAAACTTATTTTTCGTATCGTTTCTATTCTGTGTTACAGTGTCAGTATGTTTAGTTGTTAGAACTAAAATTGAAACCAAAGAAATTGTAGAGTAAATAAAATCGTTTTTTAAATTTGTTTACTAGTAAAAATAAATTCGTAAAATTAAAAAAATATATATAATATATAAGAAATAGTAACGAGTGAATAAAGACTGGCTTAAGTATAGTCATCTGTTATTAAATAGGCTCCAAGGATTTGTTTGCCCTCGTGCTGAAATAGTATTTGACAGCTTACTAGTATCGAGATAAACTTTATCAGCAACCGTTGAAATCGTCCCAAAGTAAATAGGTAAAGCACCTGTTCTAAGACAATTTATGTATTCACCAGGACGAACGTGCTCTAAACTAACTTGTAACATTTTCTAGAATAAAATATTTTTCAATGATTTTCCAAAGATATGACGAGTTCGATCAATTTCGAGACCCGAAAATTCCCTGATTAGATGGTCACTGAAATTTTTGGATTATTTTGCGATTTTTGATATAGAAATATGTACCTCAAGACAAACGAATCAATGAATTACAATGAATCTGAGATTCACACAGTTTTCGATGTTATTTCACGAATTTATCTTGAAAAGTAAATCTTAAAAAGCCCAACGACGATTTTAGTACCTAAGTTCATTGAGTGTGTCGTACGCATCAATCATCATCATCATCACTTCAGACTATCGCAGTCCACTGCTGGACATAGGCCTCTACATGTTCGCGCCGAAAATGGCGTGACCTTGTGAAGGGTGTTTTGGGGGTTTCGGCTATCACTACTAGAACAATTTGAAATCAGATAGAAACCATTAAAATACTTAATCTTAAGAAATAGGAAACGTATATAAATAATACGAACAACAGTATAACAACAACAGTAATAACAACATAGTATTCAACAAAGTACATGTCGGCACCTGTGCTATCGTAGGCATAAATCGATCTAGCTAAGATTCATTTTTAGAAAATGTCGTTGTATCTGTGTTTTCGGGCAATGAAAAACTGCTATAATATCATAAGAATACGACGATAAATTTTACCTCCATCTACAAGGTTATAATAGCTCAGGTGGGAAATCGGGCGGTACCGAAAACAGAAGACCTCGGTCCGAGTCCAGATGTCTCCAGTCCGATTATTTTTTCTCTTCCTTAAGTTTTTAATTTAAATAAACAGTTCATATTGTTTTATTATTATGTCTGTAAGATCGAAAAATATATAAATGATATTTAAACATAATTTTCAAAAAACACGATTTAACAAAAAAATACCGAGCCAAGCTCGTTTATCCAGGTACTACACAGTATATATATATTATATAGAATTATGCATATAGAATTGTTAGGTCATTGACCTATAATGAAATCTTAAATACTATTGTATGCATTAAGATGAAATTTGGCAGGAAGGTAGTTTATAGTTAGTAGACGTCCGCTAAGAATGGATTTTTCGATAGGGCTGGATTAAAAGAGTCTAAGGGCTCTTACAAGTTTTTATGAAAGTCCTTCGTTATTTAACTACTAGCTTGAAATTGGAAGATAGTTAATAGTTAGTAAATGTCTAATAAGAACTAATTTTACTACAGGGCCGTATTAAGAAGGTCTCAGAGCTCTCGAAAAATTATATATAAATACCCTTACTTTTTGTGCTATAAACTTGAAGTTGGACTCAGACGTAGTTTTTAGTTAGTAGACGTCCCTTATGAACGGATTTTGTGACAGGAATGGATTAAGGTGGTCTTAGGGCACACGTAAATTTGTGGGAGAGTCATAAATTTTTTGTGGTACAAACTTGAAAATTGGTAGCGACTAGTTAACAGTTAGTAGACATCCGCGGAGAACGATTTTTGAGACAGGGCCTGACTAAGAAGGGCTAAGAAATCTTGCAGGTTTTTATGAGTTCTGATTTTGTTGTACTTCAGAACTTAAAATTTATAAGTCTTGAGTATAGTTAGAAGTAATTTTGTGACAGAGTTGGGTCCTTTTGTAGGTTTATATGAAATTCTTGACTTTTTGTACGTAAAAATTGGTAGAGAGATAGAATATAGTTAACTATCAGGTAGAGACTGATTTCAAGACAGAACCGGCTTAAGAATTTTCTTAATCGCTGTCGCATGTGTTCAACAAACATTTATTGATGATTTATGATAAAACAAACAGAATATACCACACGATACAATTCAAACGTAGATAGGTATTTATATTTTTTACAATTACATTTACGTAGGTAAGTGATACGAGTGTAAGTGACGTAAATACTTATCTACGAATATTTACGATAAGCTTGAATTTTTTTTTGGTGTTTCCGCTGAGTAAGTTATTGTATATATTGTACGCTAGTAAATTGGGAGTAATTGAACTTAAACTTCAATGACTCCCAATTTAATAAGTGCAAAATAAAGTGATTGGCAGAAGTGTTATAAAAAGCAAAATTAATAGATTAGAATGATTCTACTATGGCCCATAATAAGGTATAGAGACTCGTGATAGAACACTTCAGGGTATAGGAAATTGCAATAGACTTATGGATGGATTTACAGTTTTATTTGCGCTAACGCTATATATTTCAGCTATTTCTATAGTCTTAGTCTTAGTGTGGGGTAAAGCTACGGATGTTAAAATTGTATTTATTTTGCAAAAAAGGCTAATCGCGGAGTTTATTTTATTATTTTTTCGAATCTTTCTCCGGGATGTTTCTCATAAAGTATTATTAAACGATTGCGTCCCATTATATTTATAACAATATTATGTACGAGTATTTTCACCAAAGTATCGATTGTTTTTATATAAATAGTAATAATCGCAGTTTAAGCACGAGAAGGTATAACAAAATTGTAACTCCCAGTTTCCGACTGCGTAAAGTAAACATCTAATTTTTTGGTTATGGTATTCGCATGTATAATAAAATCCCAAAAAACGATTTTAACACGTTAAACGCCATGGGGGACACCAGTTGGGCCTCACTTTTGTTCATTCCGCGAGGTCAGTTTAAAAGTCCTTAACCGAACCGAAGTTTTTTATATTCGGTTCGCTTAAACCGAATATAAAAATCATCATGTCAAAAATTTCGATCCAGCGGGTATATCGTTCCATAGCTTAATTGGCTAGAGCGCCGACATGGTCAGTCGGAGACGCGGGTTCGAATCCCGCTGGAGCGGTCAATTTTTGATATGATATTCAAAAATGTTTAAAAGTCCTTATTTAAAAAAAATATATGATAAGTTTTTATTGCCCATTCTTAAAGATCTTACTTACTTTTCTTTACACTCTATGAGATATTTTTCTAAGTCGTATGGTTTAAGTTGACTCTGGCTCGCGTTTATATGGTGTGCTCCGCGGCGGCAACGGAAAAATTGTGTGTCGATTACATGGTGTCCCCCATGGCCCAAACAGAAAAACTAAAAAATCAAACCGGAGTGTAACGTGTTAAATTGTCTGAGATAAATTTAAAGCTTGCATTAAAAAGAAATTAATATCTAAAACTTATTTTACGGTGCCGGATTACATGAATGTTAAAGACGTGTGGACTTAGTAGCGCTGTATTTCAAGGAAGATATTACCTATTTTTTATTAAAACACAGTCATTTTTTTTAAAAAGTAACTTGCCGTAGTTTTTGGCTGATTCTAAGCCCACCTAAATTGTTTAACGGAAATAGACTCTACATAAGTATCTGATTAAGGCATGCATTTTCACTGGTCACATCAAGGAGAAATGGTTTTTTACCTCAAATCCTTTTAATACCATGTTGTATGCCATCAGTATTAATAAGGCGCAGGACCAAACGTTAAAAGTAGCTGGCATAGGTAGATGTAGCCTGCTCTAGCGTAAGTTCGCCTGATAATTTATATATACTGCAGCCCCGCAAAAAAATAAAAATAAAAATGTGGTGTATAGAGTAGTTTTACAAAAATGACTTCATTATTTTCTACCAACGAGTTATACAATTTCATACCTGCATTGAAACTAAACGCAGGTAGAAAATCCGGTTAATATTAATTTCATACGTATAGAAACAACAATATCAATATAATAATATTTATATTTTTTTATAATACGTTTTTCTATGACGAAAATGAAATTACTTCTAGAGAATTTTTAATTTTTCTTATGTACCTATCTTGTTTCGACTGTTATGAAAATTATAAAAAATAAATTGGAATAATCACACAGACATTCTGTTTTAAGCTTAAAGCTGGAAGTTAGCTCGAGCTCGTTGTTTTTATTTATGCGAAATTATTTTCTCTAAAACTGTAAAAATAAATACTAGTATACAGACCCACCTGTAACGGAAATAACGTTTTAAAAGGAACCTCGATAAAAAGAATAATTTTTGATATATATTACTTTCTCTGAGCATAAAAAAACAGTAAGTTATTATAAATTATTCTCATTTATATACTTTATTTAATTTAAAATGACATTATTTTACGAAATCGGTTCTTGGACCTGATAACTGACCAAGTATAAAATTTTAACTTATATCGATCTTCTCTGTACACTGTATAAATACGAATATTTCGTTACATTTATGCGTCGTGTATATACGTATGCGTACTGTGTGGCTACGGTACTAAGGAATATAGCCACCCCCTCTCTTCCCGTGGGTGTCGTAAGAGGCGACTAAGGGATAACACAGTTCCGCTACCACCTTGGAACTTAAAAAGCCGACCGGTGGCGGGATAACCATCCAACTGCTGACTTTGAAATACCCAGGCCGAAGACGGGCAGCAGCGTCTTCGGTGCGACAAAGCCAGTACTGCGGTCACCAACCCGCCTGCCCAGCGTGGTGACTATGGGCAAAACACACGAGTTCACGTTGTTTTTGGCGTAAACTTGTGGAGGCCTATGTCCAGCAGTGGACTGTATAGGCTGTAATGATGATGCGTCGTGTCTTTATCTAAATTTAAAAGATAAAAAATGGATATGAAAAATTCCGATGTGAAATTGGGCATCAACTATTAATAAAAAAAAGTAATACAGTGGAGATCGGTATGTTATCAATAAAGTTTAATGGTTGTTCTAAATACGTAATGCATTGCATTATTGCATCTATTTTTAAAATAGCTTGAAGAATGTTCTAAAATAGCTTGAGCCCACCACGTACTTAGCGGAATTTATTAAAAGGCAATTTCATTTCAATAAAAGCAATCTAAAAAGTAGGGCAGATGATCGAGGACGCATTTCGTAAAAGTACCTACCTATTACTCAATTCATAAGATTCAGCAAGAAAATAATTTGTCTTCGGAATTCTTCTTATTTATATTTTGATAAGTAGGTATATTAAATTTAATTTAGTATTTTATTATACTACTAGCTGTGCCTGCGACTTCGTCCGCGTGGAATTAAAAAAAATATTGTTCACCTTGCAGAGTAACAAAATAACAATATTTCTAAAATAAATGTAAAGCCTAAGTTATTCCTTATTACATCAGCTATCTGCCAGTGAACGTCCCGTCAAAATCGGTCCAGCCGTTTCAGAGATTAGCCGGAACAAACAGACAGACAAAAATTGTAAAAAATGTCATTTTGGTAGATGTATCGTGTAAACATGCATATGCATTTAGTAAAAAACGGTTATTTTAATATTACAAACAGACACTCCAATTTTATTTATTTGTATAGATGAACACAACATTATAATTGTGTTATTGTGTTCTAGTTCAACTGTGATGTGTCTGTCTTTAGAGATACATTATAATTAGGCACAGTAAATTTAAATCATTAATAAACTGGACTTGTAACTATAAACTTGTTTTCATATACACCCTAAGCTCCCAATCTTACACAACAAATTAATTTCGAATAAAATGAATAGACGGCCTACTAATCAAATCATTTAATTAAATTAATCAAATTTTAAGTAAATATATGACATAATTGTTAACATTTTAGTACAGGTTTTCGATATGAAACCGATGGTTTTGCAAAAAGCGTAATTATCATAATCTATTTGCTGTTATAACATACACATTAAAGGGACGAGCGTTTTGTTCAATTACGATAAATCACTAAAATAATAAATTTAACTGACTTGAATTCTTAACCAAATCAAAGATACGTATTTATTTACAGCTAATTATTGAAGTGAAACTTCTTAAGGCGCATGAGGGTAAAATTTTTACCGATGAAACGGCAACGTTTTTGTCGCTGGCATTGGAACGGAAATCTAAAGCTTTAGATTTGTATAAATATAAACGAGACATAAAAATAAGTTAACCAAGGAAGTTTCACTTCTGACATGTGTACTTTGAAGTTACGCATTTTTTTTCTTGAACAATTTTGGCTATTTATTATTTAGACTAATTGTGTCGAAACTGTAAACATGCCACTTTTACAGCAAATTGTTCATAATTTTTTATAATATCTATAGTTTAAATTTAATACTTGCTATTCTAATGTTTATGTATAGTTATAATAGTATATATATTTAAAATATGATAATAAGGAAGTATATTGAATAAAAGATAATAATATATTGAACCACAATAGCAAAAACGACAAGAATTATGTTTTGAACAAGGTATTTTTAATTCCATCTCGAACAGAAATGTTTCATTTAAATATCTTATTAATATCTAAATAACTTTTGAATGATAAATAAAATAAATATAGTCAATAATTATGTTTGTTTACAAACGAAAAATAAAAACAACTTCTATTACATCGACAAGTAATACGTTGAACAATCGGTAGACCCAGTTTTTGTATCTACTACTGAAAAAAGGACCGCCCTTCTGTGTACCTATCAGGCATTGGCAAGAATATTAAAAACTTTTTGAAAAGATATAAAAAAACACATAGGTATGAAAATATTGGATATTTGTTGGTAACTAAACGATATAACATTTTTGGGAAAAAAAAATTAAAGACAACTCACGTGTGTATCAGGCATTGGCAAGAATATTAAAAACTTTTTGAAAAGATATAAAAAAACACATAGGTATGAAAATATTGGATATTTGTTGGTAACTAAACGATATAACATTTTTGGAAAAAAAAAATTACAGACAACTCACGTGTTAGTCTAGATTGTCAGTTTTAATAAATTAAGCTAACCTGGGGCGCAGAGTGATGAAGTTGAGAGTACTGTATGTGTGCGTTTTGGCCGCCACCACCTGTCGCATGCTGTCCGTGGATCAAGGGAATATCAAATTCTTCGTCTCCAAAAGATGGCGTATGAAAAGTCTGAAACAATATTAACGGTTGTTAGCATTTAAATTTGTAATTCTGACAATTATTGAAACATTGCATTTTGTGTCGATATTACTCTCATTGTTTATTCATTTAATACGGGAACAGTGCAGACATGGTGTCTTCAGAATGGTTTACATTCATTTAAGATTAGTCAGTGTTGTTTGTTTTGCAGGATAGTTACACAATAAATACTGTTATCATTTAAATTTATTCTTCTAATAATAAAAAAACTTGTCGATGTAAATGAAGTCGGTTTTTTTCGTTTGCCAGTAAACACAATATTATTTAGAAGTAAATTTATGTACATTGTATAACCGATTGCAAAACAAAATATAATAGCATTTAATGTAAATAAGAAATATACATATTAGGTGCCATGCATTAATTAAGTAATGATAATTGTGGCAATTTTTGACCCCCTACCTCCATGTGAAGGTACGAAAGATTTTTCAAATCCCTCTCCCTATTCTTACGTAAGATTCCATTTCGTTTTTCAGTTCTGGATTTAACAAATATATTGTACACTATTCATTATTTGTTAAACAAGTAATAAACAGTTTATCCTAATACGTTTTTTACCGTTCAGACCAAATGAAATGAGATCCCTGGCAAACCACTTGACCGTACGATTTCTAGTATAAAATATCGATTTGGATAATATTACGTAAGAATCAATTCGACCCCTGCCCCCCAAAATAAAGGTATGTAGAGATTTTTCCAAAGCCGTTTCCCCCTCGGGACCCTTACGAAATTAATCAATGGCTTTATAAGTACTGATCCAGCATACGTAAATATTTTATACCGAATTTTAAGAATTTAAACTAAAGTAAAAACTAATGAAATATTTACGCTATTTAAAGATTAAATTAATCTTAACAACACCATAAATACTTTCATTGCATAACTCAGATATTTATGGTAATATTACATAATTATGTTTCATAACAATTCATAGTTAATAACTATATCTATAACTGAATCAGAACGTAGATTCTTCTGACTTTTTTAACCGACTTCCAAAAAAGGAGGAGGTTCTCAATTCGACTGTATTTTTTTTTTTTTATGTATGTTACATCAGAACTTTTGACCAGGTAGACCGATTTCGACAAATTTTGTTTTAATCGAAAGGTGGTGTGTGCCGATTGGTCCCATTTAAATTTATTTGAGATCTAACAACTACTTTTCGAATTATATCTAATAATGCGTTTTTACTTGACGCTTTTTTCGTCGACCTATGTTGTATTATACCACATAACTTTCTACTGGGTGTACCGATTTTGATAATTCTTTTTTTGTTGGAAAGAGGATATCCCTAGTTTGGTACCATGATAAGGAAACCAGGATCTTATGATGGAATCCCAGAGAAATCGAGGGAAACTCTTGAAAATCCGCAATAACTTTTTACTGGGTGTATCGATTTTGATAATTTTTACTTTAATCGAAAGCTGATGTTTATCATGTGGTCACATATAAATTTTATCGAGATCTGATAACTACTTTTTGATTAATCTTTGATAACGCGTATTTACTTGACATTATTTTCGTCACCTTACGTTGTATTACCTCATAACTTTTTACTGGGTGCACCGATTTTGACGTTTCTTATATAAATTAAAAGCTACTATTCGTCACGTGGTCCCATTCAAATTTAATTGAGATTTGATTAGTAATTTGTGAGTTATATCTAATATTGCGTATTTACTTGACGGTTTTTTCGTCACCCTACGTTGTATTATACGTTATATCTTTTTACTGGGTGCACTGATTTTGATCTTTTTTGTATAAATCAAAAGCTAATACTTGTCATGTCGTTCGTTTTAAATATGATTGAGATATAATGAGCAATTTTTGAGTAATCTTTGATGACACGTATTTACATGACGATGTTAAGACGCCTGTGGTCATGTTCAATACTTTGCCACAACGCCATCTATCAAAATTTTATGAAATTACTTCGTTCACTATCGATCAAATTACAATATTCCACTAGAGTAGAGAGTAGCAGTTTATTCGTTATATATATATTTGAGCTTTTAATTTTTGAGTTATCGCTAATTCTGGGTATTTACTTGCCTATTTTACGTCGACCAACGTTATATTAACCTCATTACTATTTTACTGGGTGGACCGATATCGATGATTCTTTTTTTAATCGATAGGTGGTGCTTGTCATGTGGTCCCATTTAAATATAATTGAGATTTGACTCGAACTTTTTGAGCTATATCTGATATGGCGTATTTACTTGACTGTTTTTGGAGTTTTCTCCTTAAGAATCGATTTTCATTTAAGGCCCCGGAATGAAAAAATTGAACAGTAAAATCTACTGAACGAATGACCTTGTTAGAGATGGCGTTCAGACGTTTTCTAATAACGCAATTAGGTTCCGATAGATGGCGTTATTGGATTCATTTATTTACAATTTGATATAGTAATAATATATTTCTTAGACTAGTAAGCCTTTTTGTGCCTATTTAGACAGTTGATCTGAAGGGGTAAACTCCAGTTGTGCATCGGAGCTGTGTGAAAACATGAAAATTACATATTTTTAATAAAAAAGACATAAACCGTAATTCAATATAAATCCGCTTCAACTAAAAAAAACCCGCCGTAATAAGCGATGTCAGCGCTTCGCGCGAATCGACGACGGGCCTTTTATGAAATTTCTGCCTACAATCTCTAACAAAATGTTAGAAATAACAGTAGAACATTAAATAATTCTACAATTTTATAATGTCGCGTTAAATGGAATACGAACAAAGTATTACTATTTTTTCGTCGATCTACGTTGTATTACTCTTCGATGTAATTGAAGTCGGTTTTTTTTTCGTTTGCGAGCAAACACAATTATTTAATGTGTAAATATAAAATTGTATGAACTATAAATTTATTTTAGACATCACGGACTAAAACAAATGCTCACTGTTATTTATAAAATGTTTTATTGATTAGTACGCTTTATTTAATAGTTTTTTAATCCCCACTTTAGACTTTTATCTTGGTGAATGTTATATATTTCGCGAATTTTTATTTAATTTGTAAAGTCAGTAATTATGTGGTAAATAAACGCAAAGCTATAAAAAATAGAGTTCTGTTTATTTGCTATATAACAAGTCCTGACCTTATTTAAGATGTATTATAATAACCGTTAAATAATGAATAAGTTCAAAAATGTTTATAAAAGTCAGGTCAATAGTAACCACATTTTGGTCTTACTTCTTAAGAGGATAAGAAATATAGGTATGTTGGCATACCTTTAGTAAGAAAAAAATAATTGGATTATGAAACCGTGATAAAAGTGCTCAAGATGAAAAGCTACAGTTTTATATAGCTATATTTATAAAATTGTTTTCTGTGTTTGGCTCACTTATAAAAAATATATATTTTTTATTTTATTTGTGTTTTCTTTTCTGTTAAAGCCAATTTGATTCAAAGCAATGATATAAAGTGTAGCTGGTTGTTACTGTATTATGTATATTATAATACTTTGGTCTTTTGGTGGGGTATAATACTTGGATTTTGTTATCTTACGAAATTAAGATAATTCGCGATATATCGGTATTTGTTTAAAATACGCTAAAAAACTTTAAACACGTCAGGCGAATGACAACTAAAATTACTATAGCTTGTGAAATAATTGTGTTTGCTCGCAAACGAAAAAAAAAACCGACTTCAATTACATCGACGAGTAATACAACGTAGATCGACGAAAAAATAGTCAAGTAACTACGCGTTATCAAAGATTACTCAAAAAGTAGTTATCAGATCTCGATAAAATTTATATGCGACCACATGATAAACACCAGCTTTCGATTAAATTAAAAATTATCAAAATCGGTACACCCAGTAAAAAATTATTACGGATTTTCGAGAGTTTCCCTCGATTCCTCTGGGATCCCATCATCAGATCCTGGTTTTCTTATCACGGTACCAAACTAAGGATTTCCTTCCAACAAAAAAAGAATTATCAAAATCGGTACATCCAGTAGAAAGTTATGCGGTATAATACAACGTAGATCGACAAAAAAAGCGTCAAGTAAAAATGCATTATTAGATATAACTCGAAAAATAGTTGTTAGATCTCAAATAAATTTAAATGGGACCAATTGACACACACCACCTTTCGATTAAAACAAAATTTGTCGAAATCGGTCTACCCGGTCAAAAGTTCTGATGTAACATACATAAAAAAAAAAAAAAAAATACAGTCGAATTAGAACCTCCTCCTTTTTTGGAAGTCGGTTAAAAAATTGGCTAAATGTCTTCCTCTTGGTGTTTTAATGGATCTGTAAAAAGGAAGAGTATATTTGAGTGACGTTAAATTTTTCAGACGGGTCAACGGTCGCGAAGAATAGCGGTTTATAAATAACGTTGTATTCATTGCTTTTATAAAATGTATTTTATTAAAAAAAAAAACTACCAAAAGACAATACACATTTTATTATAGACATATTTTAACAGTTTGGAAATAATTTGATGCATATTATTATGGCTTTTGTCTTTTTTATAGACATCTATTATTATAATAGTTGTTCACCTATAATCCTATTATTATAATACCATAAACCATGTTTAAAAAATCTTCGAAATATAATACCAGTAATTTTTTATAAGGAAACCTAAAATATATTATGTAGGAATTTACAATTAATGTATAAGATTATATTTCCTGGCACCCATTATTGTATAATAAATAAATACTCGAAGGGAATAGTGCCGAAATACAGGCTATGTCTAGTTCGACTACGATGCTAATGTCACTACTTTTGATATTGTTGCCATGTTATCATTAATATAATACTAAGTTTGTGAAGTAAAGATATTTATTATTATTATTAATATCTTCGTTTCACCCTGTAATATCCCACTGCTAGGCCTCTTTACCCAATGTAGGAGAAGGATCACAGCTTAATCCATCACGCTCCTCCAATGCGGGTTGTCGGATATATTCCTACTATGAGCAACGATCGCTATCAAGCGTACATGATAACACCCGGGAGCGACGGCTTAACGTGCTTTCCGAGGCACGGTGGGGAGACTCACAAGGACTGCAAGAACACCCAGAACACGGAAAACATCTGTATCGTCAATACAAATGTTTGTCATGTGCGGGGATCGAACCCGCAACCGCAAGCCTAACACATTCACAAACCAGTGCTGTGACCGTTGCGCCAACGCGTCGTCATAATTAATATCTTACAAATACTTCAAAAGAACAAAACCTAATATAATCTTTACGTTTATCGGTATAGTAATAATAATTAAGTAAAAACTGCTTATCAATCTTTATTTGTAGATAAATATTATCTACATAATCTTAATAATACAGTAACGAATAACCTAACATTATTATTATTACTAGCTGTGCCCGCGGCTTCGCCCGCGTTGAAATCAGTGTGTCACAAAGTTTTCCCACCAAACTTCCAGTGAAACTCTCATCAAAATCGGCTAAGCCGTTCCGTAAACCTCCCTCTTGAAGCCCTCTCTCCATTAGTGAAACCGTATGAAAATGCGTTCAGTAGATTTTGAGGAAATCGATCACATACACTATTGGGGACTTTGTTTTATAATACACTAACTGTTGCCCGCGACTACGTCCGCGTGAGGCGCGCGTCGCGTCAAACAAAATGGTTCGTTAAATTCGTCAGAATTGTGGTATGAAATAATGTAGTATTGTAGTGTAAATATGTTTAAAATAATTATACTGCATGCAATTTAGTTTTTGATATGGTTCTACATAAATATGTTACGGAATAGCGTAACGCACGCGCCTCCGTGACTCCGTGACGACAGGGATAAATAAAAAAGTATTCTAGTAACGTAAAGGTTAGACATTGCAATAAATTTTTTTTTTGTACCACTTATAAGTGATCAATATAAATGTTTCCTGAACACATAGGGTTGCAAACGCGGTTATTTTCCTTTAAAGCGATCCTGCTTTATATGTTTCATACAAACTATCAACCACAATTAAACCCCATTAGCAGTGGATTATCGCAAAATTCGTTCTTAGCAGACGTCTACTAACTATAATCTAACTCCCTGCCAAATTGCATCTTCCAGCGGTTTTTGAGTTTTCGTGATGAGAGGGTCAGTGACTTTCACTTTTATATATATAGATTACGATGCATTATTTGGACTCCTTTTCACCATCTATAGAGCATACATTTTAAATTTTAAGTCTCTTACTTCAAAAACATAGGACGTTCATACCAACTTCCAACCCCCGTTTTACCCCCTTAGGAGTCGAGTTTCGTAAAATCCATTCTTAGCGGATATCTACGTCCTTTAAGAAGCCTACCTGCCAAATTTCAAGTTTGTAGGTGTTATAGTTTCGGAGATTTCATGATTAGTGACTTTTCGCTTATATTCCACATTTATGTTCATATTTCCGTATCTCTTAAACTATGCATCCAAATAACCCACAATTTAAGGCAAAGTTTATCTTCGCATAATGATCTTGATGATGAATTGAGTTTTGTTCATACGAATTAATGTTTGAAACTTAATACTAATGTTTTTAAAACACTTTTCAAATTGTAATAAATTTTACACAAAATTATATATATGTACTAGCGGACCCGGCAGACGTTGTCCTGACAACTTGCTTACATACCGATAGCAGCGCTAGCTACCGGGTCCAATTGAGATAAAAAGTACTCTATCTCCCAAGTTGGACCAAATTACAGATGCTTACAAAATGTGATAAAAATTGGTTCAGTAGTTTCGGAGTTGTTGTTTTGATGTTCCACATGCATCGGGACACGAAATTTTAAATATATAGATAAAGATTGTAGGTATGGTAATAAAAATCAAACAGATTTGATATAATTAAAAATTATTTATGTATCGTATTTATTACATACTATAATAACATTTTCGATCTGCTGGACCGACGACCTACATAAGATTTCTGGGACCGGGATGTTTCGCGCGAACTTGGGGAGGCCTATATCCAGCAGTGGATTGCAATAGGCTGAAGTGTGTAAGTGTACAGTAGACTAACAATGCAAAATTACGACATTTTTTTTTACTGATTACACAGCTGTTATTAGATATTTTACACGTTTTGAGTTAAAAGTAGACGCCGCGTTGGCGCAACGGTCACAGCCATGGATTGTGCCGGTTGCGCTGGCGGTTGCGAGTTCGATCCCCGCATATGACAAACATTTGTATCGGCCATACAGGTGTTTGCCGTGGTCCTGGGTGTCTGTGTGGTCCTTGTGGGTCTCCCCACCGTGCCTCGGAGAGCACGTTAAGCCGTCGGTCCCGGTTGTTATCATGTACACCTGATAGCGATCGTTACTCACTACTACTGTTTTATAGTCTTCATAAACAGGCCGTTTAAGACAAATATTATATAATCGGACTGGTAGCTATGAAACTAAATTTAAAACTTTGTAACGATAATTAGATGAATTATTAATTAATCAAAATTAAATATAATAATTAATTTTTAATTCATGATTTTTAATTTACTAATAATAGGTTTATAACATTTCTATGAATGATATGAAAATATTTATTAATTTCTTTGTAGGCATAATGACCAAGTTTAAAAATATTTGGATATAATACTATCTAATCGATTTTTAAAACGAGTATATTCACGAACCTGTAGTGAATGGAACATCATAGCAGATTGATAACTTTTTTTATTAAAATGTCTTTTTATTAAATACATATATCGATAGCTCCATATATCTTCTACTCATGCAATAACGATGTGAGTACATAAAGATTATTTTAAAAATTTTATGTTCTATAATCGGAACAGTACATTATTGTTGCATGCAATATTAGTCTAATAACAGCAAATATAATTATTATCAT
Source organism: Melitaea cinxia (assembly GCF_905220565.1). Taxonomy (NCBI): domain Eukaryota; kingdom Metazoa; phylum Arthropoda; class Insecta; order Lepidoptera; family Nymphalidae; genus Melitaea; species Melitaea cinxia. The sequence goes on along the minus strand of NC_059398.1, from coordinate 9,104,464 downwards.
TGATAGTAACGATAAGTGTATCAACTGTGGCTTAAAACTCACTAGGCTGTTTATTTATTTATTTACTTATTTATAGAACACCAACAAAGTATACACCATATTTCAATTACATATACAATAACAGTAGAGTCTGAGTGTAACTTTAATTATTTAAATTTAGCCAACATTAATACTGTTGGACGAATAGAAATCTATGTTCGCCTGTAATTTTTATACAGACACATAAATGTGTTATACAGAAGGTTTTTCTGTTTTTATTAATTATTTCTTTGAATAAACATTTTCGACGTTTTTGTTGAAGTTTTTGTTGTAAGATTTCATAAATTGCAAGACAAGCTTCCGACATTTAGGATCATTGAACTTATCCAATGCATTTAATTGTTCTTTATTTCATTCGCATTGGTTATATAAATAGATACAGGAAAAATAGAAAATACGTAGCTTAATTGTAACTAACCTGATCATTCATAGCGTACACACTTGCCTTTGTGTCGCGAGAGATGGACAAAGATGATTCAAGGCTCTCTGGTCTCTGAAAAATAAAATAAAATGAAGTATAAATAAAGTATATAGGTACATATGTTTCTGGTCATACTTAACAAGAAATTGACTTATGTATTGTTTATAGATTATACATTAACATATAGTTATTTTCATGTATTAAACGTAAATATTGTATATTTTATATTATTTTATTTCTTTTTTAGTTAAATATGTACGTTGAAAAATATATACAAAAGCACTAAATTTTTTAAAGTAAGACTTCTTTACGCACGCTTGACTTGAGGATTAAGCTGGTGAATGCGTAAAGAGAGCGTTACGAAAAGTGTGATCGGGAGAGGCAAACACAGCAAGACAGAGAGAGAGAGAGAGAAGTGCGAGCACACAATTTTTCTCTCTATTTATATATATACAGATTATACAATAAATATACACAGCAATAATAATTATAGTTTTCTGTAAATTGTTTCAGTTGAGTAGTGATATTTAGATTAAAAATATCTGGTTGGCATGTTCGTTATGTCATTCTATAGTAGAACATCAGTTAAAAGGACGGCACGGATTTTAACTTTAAGGAATTGAGTGCAGACAAAATATACATTTTTGCATAGATACATCTATTTTGAGACATAATATGTGGGTGATATCGCGGAACACAGTATTAATAATATTATACTAAATGATAATGATATACTTTATGAACGTTTATCGCGGTATGAATATTTAAAATGAGTTTTTTTTTAACTTCAGATAAGTCTCATGCATTACTAAGTAGGTATACTATTTTTTCATTTTTACCAAGATTTAATGATATTTAAAGGAAGAAATGATTTCCTCTAATTTAAACAACGAACTAAATAAAAAAAGGAGTAAAAATCTTCTTTTTTGCCGTTAGAGTTTTTGCGTCGAGTTTGTTATTATTTGTGTTTAATTATGAATATATTAAGAATTATGTAATGATTACCTATTATTTCTAAATGATTACTACATATAGGAAATAATTGATAGCATCAAAAGGCACATAAATTAAATGTTATTAATAAGTTATTAATTATTATTATACATATACTTCCACAATATAGTATAATCGTGACATACCAAATAGATTTCAAAACAGAAGAGCTTTGTTAAGTAAAAGAAAAAACTTTAGCTAACGAAGTTGTTCTGTAATTGAACATAATCACGATAAAAGATCGATGTCTGGTAAACGTTTAATTTATCTTGATCTTGAATGTATTATGGCGTACCCTATAGATACTTATTTCTTAGCATCAATACGGGAACAAAGTAACTATGATCGGCACAACAACCTCGTTAACTTTCCGAGACGATACTTATGTTCAATTTTATTACGTTATATTTTATATTTATATACTAGCTGTGGTTCGCGGCTTTTCTCTTGTAGAAATAAATCTTGTATATATTTTAACTGTGGGAATTTTTAGAAAATCTTGAATAAATATCTTACATATACACAAGGTCGTCTTTTCCTACGGTAAGTAACTTAATGCTTGTATTATAGGTAACAGAATAATACATATAAATACAAACACACACCCAGACCCAGGCGGGAATCGAACACGCAATCCGCGAAGCAGAAAGCAGGGTTACAAACTGCTGAAGCGGATTAGTCAAGAAAAGTCTCCAAAATACATTTATGGTCAAAAGCTCAAGTCGTTAACAGTTCAAATTTGATAAAAATGTCTATACAGTATTTCATATTCAATTAGGTACAAATTTCCAAAAACGGTAAACGACCTTTTTTATAACTAACTAGCTGACCCGGCGAACTTCGTATCGCCTAACAAAAACTTTATCGTATGGTATTAAAGTTCAAATTGACTTTTAAGTATTATCACAAATCTTTTGTATGGGAGTATAGAAAAGTGTTGTTTTTAGACTTTTTCAGGAAATTTAAATTTTTTTTTTAGATTTTTTCTCTCCGTAAGAACCATCCTCGTACTTCAAGGAATATTAAAAAAAAAAATTAGCGAAATCGATCCAACCGTTCTCGAGTTTTGCGCTTAGCAACACATTCAGCGACTCATTTTTATATTATAGACTATCACAAAAACTGTCATCCCCTTAGGATTGTATTTTTAAGAATCGTAACAAAATAATGGTTATCTCCAGACCAAACATCGAGCGCAGCAATAGATTAGGCTTGGCATTACTGAGGCATAAAGAAAGTCAAGCAGAACCTATTTTACTCGATTCAAAAGGACTATTGCTTTATTAATCATCATATATTAATAAATTAATGACATTTTAACCTTTTTAAAAACTGTTTTTATTTTCATAAGAAATTAAGAATATAATAAAGTTAAGGGTTAATATAAGGTTTGATATGAATCAATATTAGTTGCACTAATGTTTTTCCAATTGTTGTTTATGACTATTTGATTTCAACCCAGCTATATTTGCAAAGATAGTATAGGATAAGGAAGCCGTGGTTGTATATGGCCAGGTTAGTAGAACCAGTGTATAAATAAATGAGGATCTGAACGATTAAGCAGAACGATGTTACAGGTTACAATTGACCTTGTCATTTTAGCCGCTTTTTAAGGCAAAAGATTTGAGTATTTGTGTAAGATGAGAGCGAGATTGTCTATTTGTTTTGATGAGGTTTGGTTAGCAACTTACAAAAGACAAGATTTTTGTACTTATGTATGAGAAATTTGGACAAAAGCTTAAGTTAGTCAAAATTTATCTTTTGGTCATATGGGTAAACATAGAACAGTTTCAAGACCCTGGCAAGTGATTACGCTGGGTCCTTTTCCAAAGAGTAATAAGTTTAATACGATGCTATTAGCTATAACATGTTTGTATAGTAAATTTACGTTACTGATCCCGTAGAGAACAGGTAAAGCTGACAAAAGTTCTGAGATTCTAAAAAATCAATTCTTACTTTTTGGGATACCCCAGGAAGTTAATATGCGACAATCACAAATTTTCAATTTAGAATATCACACTTAAGAAAATTGGAAAGGAAACGTTAAGAAAAGTTATTTAAAATGGATATTTTGTCAGATACGGTAGAAGGAGAGAAAAAAAAAGAAAATAGAAATAGACTCGAAAAGATTTTTAATGAAAAACGAAATTAAATACTTTTAAATAATGTTTTTGTAGCATTTCTGAATAAAAATGCTTAGATAACGAAGCCACGAAGATTTATCAATGGTTTTGGTGTAAGTAAATATTAACTTAATAAGCCGTTCGCAGTGCTTAAAGATGTTACGTCAGTTTTTTTTTAATTGCAAATGGTTAAATGCACTTATGTGCTATGTGGCTACGGCACCAAAGAATATAGCCACCCCCTCTCTTCCCGTGGGTGTCGTAAGAGGCGGCTAAGGGATAACAAGGTTCCACTACCACCTTGGAACTTAAGAAGCCGACCAATGGCGGGATAACCATCCAACTGCTGGCTTTCAAACACACAGGCCGAAGACGGGCAGCAGCGTCTTCGGTGCAAGAAAGCCAGCCCTGCGGTCACCAACCCGCCTGCCCAGCGTGGTGACTATGGGCAAAACAGATGAGTTTGCGCATTTTTGACGCGAACTTGTGGAGGCCTATGTCCAGCAGTGGACTGCAATAGGCTGGAATGATGATGATGAATAAGATACATATTTTTGTACACAAAATTCCATAGTAAGTTTTATTGCAGACGAGATGGTTCATCTGATGTGAAGGAACACAGTACTTGTAGTCACTATTGAACATGCTGATAGAAGAACCTCCGCGGAAAATGATGTATACCTGCGGAAAGACAAGCAGGTGCCTACCTACCTATTCCGTTTTACGGCTTTTAACATATTTCATGAAATTATTTAATTTGTAATAGTTATATTTTTATTTTAATCTCTTTCCAACACCTTTACTCTGCAATAAAACCCTTATAAACTGTTTACTATATTTACTGCACAATGGAGTTTATTTGGAGTATATTAACGATTTTAACAAAACATAAGCACTTTACAGTACTTAAACAGGTAAAATATAATATTAGATTCGTGAAATGGATATACAGTTATTGAATGTAAATGCGTAATTATAAAATTTTATATACGATTAGACTTTAGATATAAAATTAAGTTTATTTTACTTTATTCTAATTTTTCGACAACAAAATACAAAATATATGATAATTAACTATATTCGTTCCTGGGACACCACGTATTTCATGGGACGAATATTCGCGGTGACATTTATGATTACTGCGATTCATAACATTCAGCATGTTTAACGATAAAAAATATATAGTGATGTAACTTTTAGTATATCTGTGTAATTATTGAAAACTAATAATTATTGTCAGTTACGTTTAAACTATATGAAGTATTTAATAGAGTATTATTATTATTATTATTTTATACTTAATAAGACAACTCAAAACTTTAAGGAACCCTAAAAATTAGATTGGGGAAGGTTTTTGTCTTGGTATCATACTAACTCAAAACCTAAACAATTATTTATTTTAGTAATAACATTTGAATCCTCACTACACAAGTCTATCATGTGTGATGTAGGAGAGGTAGTTATCGGATCCGATTTCGCATTATCAGATCCTGATGAGGCGCTAGATAATCAATAGTTGCTCTTTTAAAACGAGTAACTGAACGTCATACATTTCAAACCTGCTTTATTTTGTATTTTTACACTATCTAATACAATCTTGGACAGTTCTTGTCCTTGAAGGAATTTGAATTTCGATAAATTGCATCGAGGTAAGTAAAAATAAAACAACTGCTTAGACAAAAAGCTTTAAAGAATCCATTACGACACGGTTAGACAATTTCAATTTAAACAAGATCCACTTTATCATCATTCTTTCATTTTTCAAAAAAAAAAAATCTTCGTTACCGGGGCTCTATTATAGCAAGGAGATCCGAACTTCATCCATCTGCTTAATGGATGAAAATAATTTTAGGTATATTTTAGTATAGTTAGAAAAAAATTGAGATTTATTCAAAAAGGATTAAAATAAAAATAAAAATGCACCTGCGAGTTTACAGAATAAATTTAATACCTACCGACAGTATGAAGCCTGTAGAAAATTCTAACGTTGGGTTGTCTATTATTTTCTTGGCATAACTACTGGGTTGGCAGGTTTAAAAAATAATATTATATGTATTGGTACTGGTTAAATCACAAACATGTTAAATAAATAAATCATATATCAAAATAGACGCCGTTTCATTGCAAATACGATGAAATAGGGTTTTCTGCTATAAGTTTGGTTTAAAATTTTCCAATCAACCCTTTCGCTATCTTTAATATCCTAAAGTAGATATAAAATAATTTTTATCTATTAAGTAGATTAGACCAGTGCTTTTAGCCCCTGAAAATTGTAAAAATAAAAAAAAATGATGAGTAAAGGTCACGTATAGTTTGTATATTATTTTGTCATTTAAAAATACCTTGATGACAGGTTGGTCACCAACCCGCCTGCCCAGCGTGGTGACTATGGGCAAAACACACGAGTTCACGCCATTTTTGGCTCGAACTTGTGAAGGCCTATGTCCAGTAGTGGACTGCGATAGGCTGATGTGATCATGACAGGTTGTCAAAACATGGTTGACGCGCTATAATTTGTTAGTTTGTGTAACATGTTTGTATGGTTGTATCTGTGTAGTGTGTTTCCGGAACTCTGACATAGGCCTTGCATATTATTCATCTTACTAAGGAGCGGACAAGTGTGAAATGTTTTTTAGGACCTATTACTATTGAGGTTAACAAAATATGGCCAGATCACTGTAACTTGGCTTAGCCACGTCTTTTGATCAATTAAAAGCGTAGTAAATTAGAACGTCGCTTCAGCCTGTAATATCCTATTACTGGGCATAGGCCTCTTTCCCCATGAGCAGAAGGATCAGAGCTTAATCCACCACGATGCTCCAATACGGGTTGGCGGATATATTCCCTACTACGAGTAACGATCGCTATTAGGTGTACATGATAACAACCGGGACCGACGGCTTAACGTGCTCTCCACGGCACGGTGGGGAGACCCACAAGGACTGCACAAACATCCAGACCACGGCAAACACCTCTATGGCCAATACAAATGTTTGTCATGTGCGGGGACCGAACCCGCAACCGCCAACGCAACAGGTACAATCCATGGCTGTAACCGTTGCGCCAACGCGGCGTCGAAAAATTAGAACGCTGTGTTCAAATTGACTAGTTGAAGTAAGATCTTCAAAAAGGCGACTATAGTAAATATTAGAGGTTTTTATATCTTAGTAGCGATTGTTTACAATGCTTTTTTTTTTTTTGTAGGAAATCATTTAAAGAAAATTTATAATTATTTATTCATTATTGTATATTTGTAAGCGGACAATAATTATACTTTATTTAAAGTGAATTAAATTGGGAAGTGTAGAAAATAGAGAAGGGTTTCATAGATGAAGTAAGAAAAATTTCAGGTTTTATTGTACACATATATTTCGCTGTTCAGTAAAATTATTTTTAGACTGTAAACATACTTCAATAAATAAAATGCGCGATAACATAAATTGAGAAAAAATAAATAAATGTTACCTTTAGAAGGAATCAAAGCAGACGTGTTGTACAGAAAAAAACAAATAGCAAAAAAAAAACTTTATGATTGCCAATTTTACGCTTGAACCTGATGTATGTATAATTTTCATAATAAAATCTATACAAATAAATAAAATTGGATGTTCTTTTTGTAATATTAAAATAACCGCTGTTAACTAAATTCATTTATGTATGTAAGTAATACGGTACTTATACCAAAATAACATTTTTTATAATTTTTGTCTGTCTGTCTGTTTGTTTCGGCTAATCTCTGAAACGGCTGGGCCGATTTTGATGGGACTTTCATTGGCAGATAGCTGATGTAATAAAGAGTAACATAGGCTACTTTTATTTTAGATTTTTTTATAGCTCTGCGAACTGAACATGTAATCGTAAAGTTATAATCATAAGGAATTATAATCATAATGAAATAATAGCTACTTTAAAATACATTTTTGTAAAATAAATGTTGACATAATCAAATCAACTAATACAGAGATTGGCGCTTGCGCGTGCAACTTCAAGTCATTCGATATTGCAATATTAAGAACTGCAAAGTGGAACGAAAATTTATTCCACAATCACAAAATATTGTTATAAGTAGCTTAATAATTAAACTTTACTCAATTAAATAAATTTCAACTTTTATTTTAGTTTTTATTCTTCTTGATAAGTGACGTTTATAAATATAATTGTATTTGCTCGCAAATGAAAAAAAAAAAAACCGACTTCAATGACATAGACAAGTACCTAATACAATGAATAATAGACAAGTAAATACGCGTTATCAAAGATTAGTCAAAAAGTAGTGATCAGATCTCGATCAAATTTAAATGGAAATACAAGACAAGCATCAGCTTTTGACTAAAATAAGAATCATTAAAATCGGTATACTCAGTGAAAAGTACATACAATAAAATACAACCTAGGTCGACGAAAATAATATTCAAGTGAATACGCATTATCACTACATAGTATAAAACAAAGTCAACTACTAAACAAAACAAACAAAGGCTACTGACTAAAAATGAGTAAATACGTGAAGTAGGTGATGAAATTTGTATGAAAGTTCGTCATTTCCAAAGTTAGAAGCTTGATACTTTTTCCTTATGAGTTTGATCTCAAATTTATAATAATTAATAACAACAGTTTATTAAATATTATACATATTTACAATTCACAGCTTAAGAACTAAATATTTACAGATAGTTTTGGTATAAATCATGTCCGCGTGGAATTGTGCCAAGAATGCTGGCAGCATTTCCCCGTTGAATCGCTATGCCGATTCTCTGGGCAAAAAACGCACCAGCCCTCTTGTCACCAGTGGAGGCAATAAGGCGAGGAGTTATCTCATTTAATTTTTTTTATGAGGAACGCATTGGAGCAGCTTGGTGGATTAAGCTCTGATCCTTCTCCTACATGGGGAAAGAGGCCTTTGCCCAGTAGTGTGATATTACAGGCTGACAGCATACTTAAGTATAAATGTACCTAAGTGGAGGAATAAAGACGAAGTAATAAAAAGGTTTTAACTGAGGCAGGGCACAGCAGGAAATACCCTACTAAAACTCTTGAGCAGCCCGACTGGGGAAGTACTTTGATCTTACAGAAGATACACAGCTAAATAATATTGCTTTCATGCAATGTTTTGTTCCTGTGGTGAGTTAGGTGACCAGAGTTCATGGGATTAGGGGTAGGGTCAGCAACGCGCTTGCAATGCTTCTGGTGTTGCTAGCGTCTATTATAAGCTAATTGCTTAAATAGACGCTAATAATAAGACAAACATACAGACGCTAATAAGTAATTGCTTACCATCAGGTGAGCCGTACACTTGTTTGCCGACCTAGTTGTATATAAAAAATGTTTTTTTTTTCTAAATTTAATATGGGTATAATAGGGACTTTTATTTATTTCAACAACATATATTTTACGTTCTACGTTTAAAAGTAATTTGGAGTGTTTAAATTTTCGCCTGTGGTTAATAAAAACTGAAATAATTTACTCTGTTGACTGTAACATAAAATATGCAGATGCAGCCTAGGAAAAATCGAAAGCAGACAGGAACCATGGTTCAAATAAAATCTATGGAACGCGCACGCATATTAGAGACGCAAGAGCTATCGATGTAGGTTTTTCATATTAAATTAAGTGTTAAAAACATCCAAGAGAAAATCCTACTGGAGGCCGTTGAGTGTGAAGTGTTTTAAAAAAAGTTTTAAAAACATAATTGTAAATTGCATTTGATTTATTTTTACCGTGTAAAATACACGATTTTGATTTTTTCGTTTTTTCCACTTTGAATGTAGCTTATGTCACTCAAGTCAGATAACGTAGCATTCACCTGACGAAAGAATTTTTAAAGTCGATCAAATAGCTTTTTTGTTCGTCCTACTCTCAAAAAAATCGCGCGATGACGCGTTGGCGCAACGGTCACAGCACTTTAGTCACAGGATTGTGGTTGTTGCACTGGCGGTTGCGGGTTCGATCGCAACATTTGTATTGGCCATACAGATGTTTGTCGTGTTCTGTGTGTTTGTGCAGTTCTTGTGGGTCTCTCCACCGTGCCTCAGAGAGCACATTAAGCCGTCGGTCCCAGTTGTTATCGTGTACACCTGATAGCAATCGCCACCCCGCATTGGAGCAGCGTAGTGGATTTAAGCGTTGATCCTTCTCCTTCATAGGGAAAGAGGCCTATGGCCAGTAGTGGGGTATTACAGGCTGAAGTGAACTCCCAAAAAAAATCAAATAATTTCTTTTTAACTTTTTAGTTTAATACAAAATTTCTTTTTCATTATATTAGTTATAGATAATGTTTCATCGCGTTAAGTTGTACGCTTTTCGTACCATAACATAATAGAATTTTTATTCGAAGTGTTTAGAGGGTACGAATTTTTAAATTATATTTTTTCCTAAACTACTAAATCTATTTGAAAATAAACTCGTGTAAAATATTTGTATGATTTTGCATATTACGTATCATTGTACATTCACGCAACTTATTTCAAAGCTATTGTCCCAAACCTACAGATACGAAATATATATTTCGTATCTGTAGGTTTGGGACAATAGCTTTGAAATAAGTTGCGTGAATGTACATATTCGATGTTTAGTTTTTTTTTTAATTTTTGAATTTTATATATATATATATATATATAAATAAAAAAATATATATATAAATATATATGTATATATATATATATATATATATAAATAAAAAATATGTATCCTATTTTGTTCTAATTTTGATGAATTATATTTATGCAAGACGCTTTTCGCGTTTAATCATTCTAGCTTTATTAATGTCAATATTTGTTATGATTTTCTGATATAAATACGTCTTTATAACAGTCGCAATTTGTCTTTTACATTTTTATTGCAGGCACATGTATCTTTAGTTAATTTCAACCTATAATTAAGTTTATTAATGGCAATTATACATAAAATCAGTAAGTAAGGAAGTCTAGTTATAAAAAAATGTATTTAATGCATATAAATGTCTGCTTATTTTCTTCACATTCCAAACTTTACGCATGTAGGAATGAACTTAATATAGATTTACGTTTTATTTTGAATATATACTAATTTTTTCATATTCTTTTTATTAAATACGGTTTTAACTTCGCAAACTGCCATACTGATTTTAAATACCTACATTATTTATATTCAGTTAAATTAAAATAATTTTATTATTGTAATAATGTCCATAAGTTGCAACGGTAAGGGAACGTGAGTTCTATGTATTGTTAGCTAACATATTATCAATAATTTTTACTTTTAAAGACACTGTTTTATCGCTTTTTAGCCGACTGCAGAAGGAAGGCAATGTTTTTCGAGTGTATGTATGTATGTATGTAGATTTCTGTTTTCCACTACAGCCTATACGGTTTGAAATATTTTTACATTTTAGGTTTCGTTAGATTCGTTTTGGTGGAGTGATACTGAGTAAATAAAAAATAAAAATTCAAAATGGTTGAATTTGGAGACCAAAATTCAAAAATTAAAAAAAAAAACTAAACATCGAATAGGGTATCATATTAAAGGTCTTGATTAGCTAATTTCAGAAATATATCCAATGAATCGATCTCTAGAGATCAAAAATTGTGTAATTTAAAGCCATGCAAAAGATCACTAACAATATATTTAAAAATATATTAATTATCTCGATTTGGATTCGAACCCAAGTCACACGTGTATGTGAAGACCAATGTCTACGGAAACAAAACTCAGTATATCGACTCTCCGCATGGCTTTGCTTTGAAAGAAACTTAGGATCCGAAAAGGTGCTTATCTGTTAATGAGAGATTGCAAAGTCTGTAATAAAAATGAATTATTAAAAAATCAAAAGACCTGATTAAGTGGGGACAATAATAGTGTTTGCAGGCAAACGAAGAAAAACCGACTTCAATTATATCGACAAGTAATACAACGTAGGTAGACGAAAAAATAGTCAAGTAAATACGCATTATCAAAGATTACTCTTAAAGTTGTAATCAGATCTCGATGAAATTTAAATGCAACCACATGATAAACATCGGCTTTCGATTAAATTAAAAATCATCAAAATCGGTACACCCAGTAAAAAGTTATGCGGATTTTCGAGAGTTTCTCTCGATTTCTCTGGGATCCCATCATCAGATCCTGGTTTCCTTATCATGGTACCAAACTAGGGATATCTCCTTTCTAACAAAAAAAGAATTACCAAAATGAACCATACCATATGAACCGTCATAAACGACAAAGTTATCCCCGAACATACATTATATATATATATATACGGTCGAATTGAGTAACCTCCTCCTTTTTTTGAAGTCGGTTAAAAAAACATTAGCAAAACCTAAGTAAATTAATATCAATTTAATTTATTCGGGTTATTAGTTTATCACTGCTTGCTATAATTTGAACTATATAATTTACTAGCTGACCCCGCAAACGTTGTTTTGCCCTATATATTATTAAGCCCCCTTATAACTTAGGGGTATGAAAAATAGATGCTGTTCGATTCTCAGACCTACCCGATATGCACACAAAATATCATGAGAATCGGTCAAGCCGTTTCGGAGGAGTTTAACTACAAACACCGCGACAAGAGAATTTTATATATTAGACTAGCTGACCCCGCAAACGTTGTTTTGTCATATATGTTATTAACCCCCTTAATCTCCCCCTCCCTATAACTTAGGCGGATGAAAAATAGACGTTGTTCGATTCGCAGACCTACCCAATATGCACACAAAACATGAGAATCGGTCAAGCTGTTTCCGAGGAGTTTAACTACAAACACCGCGACACGAGAATTTTATATATTAGATTACTAATACGTTAAAATATTTGTAGATTAAGAAAGTATCGAATGGAATATCATATATTATACACACTGAATACACTTCACACTAAATTGTAAAACTTTTTTTTATCTTTTTGTTATTTATCAGGTTTAGGTTAGGTTAGGTTTTTTGGTTTTTTTGATAATTAATTTTTATTTATATTTCTTTGACAGTATTCTTATTTTGTTGTTGGTGTTTTATATTTAGGTATTTTATAAATACATACAGAATAACAATGACTTTTAAAATACTAATAGTAACTTATAGCCCTAGCTAAGCTGTGTGTGGCTACGGCAGTAAAAAATATAGCCAACCTCTCTCTTCCCGTGGCTGTGGTAAGAGGCGAGTAAGGGATAACACACCACATTGGAACTTAAAAAGCCGACCGATGGCGGGATAACCATCCAACTTCTGGCTTTGAAATACACAGGTCGAAGACGGGCAGCAGCGTTTTCGGTGCGACAAAGCCAGCCCTGCGGTAACCAACCCGCCTACCCAGCGTGGTGACTATGGGCATCACACACGAGTTCACGCCATTTTTTGGCGCGGCCTTGTGGAGACCTATGACCAGCAGCGGACTGCGATAGGCTGAAGTGATGACCATGATGAAGTTATAACCTTATTTACAGTTAAATATTTTACACAACAATATTGTAATAATTTAAATTAAATTTTTAAAGAAACATTTGAATACACGTCCAGAAAAAGATGTAAGGTTACGTTTTTATTGAATTAAATTAGTGTCGATATTCCAAAAAATGATCAATATTGTTTAGTGCCTTGAGTTGTAGTCGGTCTCATTCCATGACCGGTTTCTGTAGCACACCGGCTGCTGCGGTCCCAATAGGCTTTTATACGTTGCACACTATCTACAGTATAAGTGAAAGGACACGCCGATAATTGCTCTCTGTGTTATTCAATTTTGTAATATGTCGAACTCGAATAGATCATTTAATAATTTATTTGAAACTTTTTTATTACTAGACCTATTTAAAATACTATTACGAAACTTGCGTGTGCTGTAGACTATTTTGTTATATTCTATTAATAAATTAACGCTCATTTTTAAATCAATATTTCTAATCGAAACAAAGATTATAAGAAAAGAAAACCAATTAATCTTAATAGTCAATTATAATGTGCCGTCTATAACGATAGTATGTTTCTAATATGTTTTTAGAGCGTGGAAAGTAGAAAGTTTTAAAAAGTAGGCAACTTTAATAAACATACCTCGAAAAGTATTTGTTGCCTAAATTATTTTTAAAATTCTTTTTAATTTATATAACTTATAATATCGAGCTACTGTTTTATCAACATGAACGGTTCAGTTTCTTGTTATGTTGTAATATTCTGCACCTATATTAATTGTAATGGAATAATGTTACTAGATCATTCTTTATATCTAAGAATTTAAATATATGCTAATAAGTAATTTAGTATCCTTAATATAAGGTATATTAAAACATTTTGAAAAAATTATAATCCATTATACAAAGCATTTGAATATTGTAAGAGAACGTGAATCCATTATTAATGTCGGTTGTGTTGTAGAGAATTCTTTAGGAGGACATAATTGCCGGTCGGTGACCCCGTTTAGTTCCTCCCACTAAAATAGCGTTAAATCAATTGATGTTATTACAATTGGAACGCATCTTTCATAGTTACTATATATGCCTTTAAATATTGTGGGGGAGATTTTAACGTATAATATGTTTACTATAGTATAGCATTAGTAAGTAGCCATTCTTTACATGCAATTACATATTTACGAAAATATTATTAGCAGCAATGTTTAATAATAAGTTCGTATAACATATGATATACATAAAATATGCTTTATATTATAAGTTAATATAAAATAGCTTTCGATCGTTAAAATTATTTCTAATTTATTTTAAATAAAAATATTTTGTATCAAATAGAGTATTAGAAACAGTATTAATTTGTAACATCATTATGTTATTTTATTTCAGGAAATAAAAGGTGGTAATCTAAGCTATCATATATTTATATCTTCAAAAACTTAATTGCTTAAGATATAAGAATACACTACTTTTGAAGCCTTTAAATATGACACATGGCTATTTATTGTACTACTATTGCAAACTTATTCACGTTTTCTAAAGATAATTCATTTTATATTGATATAGTAATTTATATTCTAATTAATTTATATATAATAATTCGTTATGACCGAAAATCGAATTTGTAATTAGGTAATAATAATTAAAATAAAAAATAACATTTTATTTATGACTTAATACATTAGTAAATGATTTTAAAGAAATTTTATCAATTTATTTAAACGTGTTATCTTAATATCAATGGGTATATCTATTTTACGCTCCACTTCGTGGGTAGATAGTATTTATCAACGTTTGTTTGAACTTTACGATGTAGTATTCTATATACTGCATGTTATATTACGTTTAATTCTTTATTTAACTTAATTCCTTAATATTAAGAGCTTATTAATGAAATATTTCAATCGTAATATTTGTAATTATCATAAATCATGATATCATAAATATTTTTATTACGTCTGTAATGTTCTTTAGGTTTTATTTTCATTATTCTTGAAATTATGGAATGTTGTTTCTTTAATTAATTATTTGAATACGTCCATACAGTTTACCGCAGGTTTTAAATATCTTCGTGTTTGTTATAGATTATTGCTATCTAAACACAATTACTGGCACGTATTGTTTATTCACATATAATTATACAAAACAAAACAAATACTTATTAGAAAGTACCTACCATCCAGCTTATTAAAGTTGTTACATATCCTATCTGCAATGTAATCTAATAAATTTCTGGCTCAATTAAATACGTTCCGGTTCCATGTAATATCTAATTAATCTATTGAGGAAGTAAAATTATAACAATTACAGTTTTAATTGATAGATCACTGAAGTCGGTTCACAATGTTCAATATATCTATGTTTACGTTTCCGGTATACAAAAAGGACATAAACAATTTTTTTTTATAAAATCGCACTTTTATTTTAAGATTTGTATAAAGTTTTATCGGACACTATTACTTGAAATCCGATGTTAAAACACGCTAGACACACGTGCGGACCGCGCGGGAAGACTGCGTGGCGGTCGCGGCGCGAGCTGCGGTGGGGCGCCGCAGGAGCTAGTACCCATCGCTGCCGAGCCACGCCGGGGGCGCTTTTGTAGCCGCGGCCTTCGATAGAACCATCGTTAAAAGCCTTAAAAGTCGCTGGTTAAAATTTGAATCTTATCAGAAATACATGTGTGTCCTTATGTCTTTTAAAATTTCTATCAGTACAATTTATGAAATAGTAGCCTTTTAAAAGTTTTAACAATTTATATCGACAGAATAGAGTTGAAGCTTTTTAAACATATTTTAAATATATCAAAAAAAAAGTCAGACAATTTATGAATTAATAAGAAACCTAAAATTTGAGAAATTAAAGCGATTGGCAAACCTGCACTAATTAAGTTTTTTTACACTTCAACAAGAATGTTAGTACTTATTTTAATATCAAAATTTAATACTAGCAGTAGTTTTACTCAAAAACACTGTTGCTTTTAAATTACATGTCATAAATTTTGAGTGAATTCATAAAGACACTCAGTCACAGACATTCTAAGATTACATATTGAATATTTAATGGTCTCTGTGTATACATATATTTGGATTGACATTGAAAAATATGAAAAAAATAAGTTGTAAAGCTATTAGTTTGATTATCAAAATTATTTTTTCAATCGAAATCAAGAAATGTTAAGCGATAAAGCCCGCCTAGTCAATAAAGTGCACACTCAAAATACCTTCACCAATGCGTCCACTTAGACCACATTACTCTAAAGCAAAATATCTTACTACTTAATACCTTTTATCAGAACATTATTTTTTTATAGTTTATATTTCGACGAAACTGTATAAAGCAATTTATACCTACATCCATCCATCTTGTTTATAGCTGTTTGTGGAGAAATCGTTGCATTTCAGTATTTCGGTAGGATAGACAGAATTGTCGTACAAATCGCGTACGATCCAAGTGTACGATTGTAAATCTTACATAGGCATGAAATTATCGTACATGTACGATACATTCATTACATCGTACGTTTAGTATTACTGGATTGATGACCCTTTTTTCAGCTTCTGTTTGAGTGTTGAATACTGTAATTATAACATGCATAAAGTAATTGGTTTACCGATTAATCGCCGTGCAACTAAAGGAGGAATTAGAAATATAGAATTTGCGCATTTATGTTTTCTTTTTGTTATGTAGACACTCGTAGGTACAAGAAACTCGACAAAGAAACGAATTTTTACTAACTCAGCGTAAAAGTGAACAAGTGAATTTTTTTGAGATGTAAAAACTGTTGTCTATTGCCATATAACTATCATGTAATTTGCTCAATAACTTTTCAATTAAAATAAATAGCCCATTAAAGCTATTTCCAAAATTTAGAATAAGATAGGAGGATAGTTTACAGCTTATTATAAGTATAACTAATAAAGAAAAAAAGGGGAAAAAAAACTGTAGTATGTCGTCAGTATGATACATTAAAATTAATAGTCATTTTTTTTCTTCTCTGTTAAGACCTTCCATGTCTTGCTATTGGCTAAAGGCTGGTTTTCTCTTTACTCTTTCTTCTACATGGAAACAGGCTGAATCGTAATCGTGGTTTTCGTTTTACGGAAAAGGGGTTTTGAGCTTATTCCGTAACTTTGCTCTACTGGTGGATTTTTGGCTATGAGACATGTCACAGTTTTTCTTGAGACTTGTAGGAAATCCTCCAACCTCCAAAAAATGTATTCAAAAAATAAATTCTAAGCAACTGCGTTTTGTACTAGGATTAGGCTCAGTTCAGTTCTTGTTTTGTTACAACTAAATGTTATATATATATATATATATATATATATATATATATATATATATATATATATATATATTATTTATTGTGTGTGTTAGCGCATACATAAACAAAAGCAAAAACTTTGACTCGTGGTTTCCAAATATATCCTGTACCCAACAATAATACAATACCTATCACCATATATTTTTGATGATGTCAATATAACAGACATATATATTATATTCCGTGGTTGGAAGAGGGACTGCAGTTAATCGAAGTGTCAATTGTCAGCTCTCATGGGCAGAACTTATCTTTCTTCTTTCTTGTTCTATTAAAGTTTACCTCACCATTTAATTTTGGCACCGTAAACATGTCACCATTCGTTTCTCGGCAAACAGCACTAACAATATCACTTTTTTATTAAATTTGTCATGAATTTTGCATCGCCTTAGTACTGAATTCTAAGCATTTGCCCTCAAAAAAACATCAGATAGACAGCTAATTTCTGTTGATCATTTTTTTTACAGCATTTAGGCGTTTTTAACACATGTGACTATAATCGATGGTGGATGTATAATGGATGGTGGAATCATGTGGATGTAATCGTTAACTTTTTCAGCTGCATCAACGTTATGGATATATGTGTGTTGAAAGGGGATATAATCCACAGCAGAACGTGGTATGGTGCTTATTCTTTCAAAACACGTTCTTAAAGAGTCTTGATGGTATACTGTTTCTTACTGTAGAATTCTTACTCTATGTCGCCCGTGACCATGGCATCTGCAACGTCAGCGAAATATTATTATAGTTTCAAAATTCATGATTTTAAATTTACTGCTATTTCATACCATGTGGACATTAGATTAGGGGATCTTCTATGTGAAGAAAATTTATAAGAGCTTCACATTCCGATACTAGGTGATATGAATGATAGTAAAGAGCTGTGCAGTTCGGTCGATATGTGTAAGTTTTCACAATTAGGTACATATGCCATAATTTTTTATCCGATCGTATATAGGTAAGTGCGTACATCTAGGAACAGTAAATTTCTCCCTTACTCGATTTCGTATGTAAACTTTAATTTATGATGGATGTTGTGTAAGCGGACTTAATAGTATTGTTCCAATTTTCTTTGTCTTTATTGAATAATTGGGTACATGTCATCAACGTATCCTTTTCAGATTTTAATGTTGCTTGGCTCTGAGGATAATGCTTGGGTTTCAAAATTCTTCGTTCAAATATTGGCTACTAATGGAACAACCGGACTACTAACATAGCTTCATATATATCTAAGTGTAGATAATATTGATTGCTGTTCAAAAGGAAATTCGACTGAAATGAAAGTTGCAGTAACATTACGTATCTTGTCAGGATATTTCAGGTTCGATAACGACCCCATCTTCAGTATTATTGTTTTACGTTAAAAAGTTTGTCGTAGTGTACAATAATTAAGAATAAAAAATGCTGTTTTAATTAATAACGTGCTTTATATTACAATACGATAGTCAATATTTCCGATTCCCCAGAATGCGTTTTATGAGCAAAGGGCAAGGGCCTTACAGTCGAGGGGGATGAATATCAACTACTCTTATTTGTTTACTGTTATGTTATTCAAAATAACAATTTTTTATTGCCTGAGTAGTAACAGACATTGTCTGATTATATGTCTGTCTGTCTATACGTCTGCATTGTTCTAGTTAATCTTAGAAACTGTTGGATTACTTACAATCGCTTCAGCCTGTAATATCCCTACTACTGGGCATAGGCCTCTTGCCCCATGTAGGAGAAGAATCAGAGCTTAATCCACCACGCTGCTCCAATGCGGGTTGGCAGATATATTCCCTACTATGAGTAACGATCGCTATCAGGTGTACATGATAACAACCGGGACCGACGGCTTAACGTGCTCTCCGAGGCACGGCGGGGAGACCCACAAGGACTGCACAAACACCCAGACCACAGCAAATACCTACTACTGCAAACAATTATTTTTAACTAACTACTTACAATACAATTATTTTTTTTTTTGAAAGAAAATCAAACAGAGTAAAACTTAGGCTATAGTATATAATAAAAAACATGGATCACACTACGATGATAATTTTAGATTTTTCGAGACGTACACGGATTGAAATATTGGCATTTAAACAACATATCGTCGTATATAACTGTCTCTGTTATATTAAATAATAGCTTTTACCCGCGGCTTCACTTGCATTGAACTTTTTTAATAAAAAGTTTTTTTTAAATAAAAAAGTAGGTATATGTTATTTCTAATACCTCCAAGAATATGTGTACAAAGTTTCATGATGATCAGTTAAGTAGTTTTTTCGTGAAAGCGTAACAAACAAAGTTACATTCACATGTATAATATTATTAGGGATAGGGATTAGGGATTTTTTGAAAGTCATGAAAGTCAGAGCTAACATTAGAAATTACTAAGGTTGCGTGGAAACAACAACGAAAAAAATAACGAAATTTACGAATGAATACCAATGCAATGTTGAAATTTCCTTGATTCCACAATATTACTACGAACTCTACATTATACGCAAGTTTATAGAATGTCTAACGACTCCTTAATGTGTAAAGCTTACATGGCTGCTATAGGTTTTCTTTTATCTTCCTTTTACTTATAACGTTCTTACGATAGTCTTTTTATGTGTCGTTTCACACTCCTATTGAAAAACTAAGTATTTAGTCAGCTGATAAATCATAAAGTTACGACTGCTGCATAGTTTATACGACTAAGTTGGTAAACAAGCTTACGGCCCACCAGATGGTAAATGGTTACCGTAGCTTATATAGACGTCTGCAACACAAGAAGCATCGCAAGCGCGTTCCTGACCCTACCCCTAACCCCTTTCCAAGATATCTAGCCATTTTATTCAGTACAGGAATACAACACTACTCGTGCACAATTATTTAGCTATGATCTTTTGTAAGGTTGGGACACTTCCCCAGATGGGCTGCTCCAAATTTTGAGCAGGATATATCCTGCTAAGCCCTACCTTAATGAGCCCTGTCATATTATGAGATTCATAATTCACGAACGAATCCTTAGATAAAAATAGTTTTGGCACACTCACAACATTTTCGAATGACTTTTATATTAGGAAAAGAAATGTTACTCTAAAATTAATAGACGAAAAACTGTAACTATTCCTGCTTTTGGATTAAAAATACGATTTAATTTTTGATTAATTATTTATTAAAGCGTTTTATACCGTGTGGTGTCGGCTGAGTAGAATAGCACCACCTCCTTTCTTCCCGTGGGAGTCGTAAAAGGCGACCGAGGGATAAACCTGGCTCAAAATCATTAGGGTCCTGGAGAAGGAACACTTCATTTGAAACCCGAAATAGTCTCCGTCAAGCATTTGTGGCATGGCTCTAAAATGCTCCTGCAGCCGAACTGGCTCCACACGATCCACTCGTCGTTCCTGTGGGCCTAGCCAGTGAGGTCGAGAGAGAGGCGCAGAGCTTAGGCAACACTGCGTTTTTCCTGAAGAGTGTCCTAGGCGACACAGCGTCTGTCTGACACTGTCTAAATCGTCTACAATAGACGGATAAGACCAATGATTATGAGCTTGAATAACACATACATACTTATTATATATGTTAAGCGTTTACTACGGATGTTAGAAGAGTTGTTTTTCAGTAACGGAATCCTATTATTAGATTATCCTGATCGTATTGTAGTATCTCTAGTCATCTTCATTTCCAGTTAGTCTGGCCAATTTTCTGAGGTAGCTGGCGCTCCGTGACGGTTCACTCGTAGCCGGGATGCAAAGAGGACTCGAATCAAGATAGTTTTTTTCGCCGGGCTTTATTCTATTTATAATCTGTGTAAGTATCAAATTTATTAAGTATTTAAGGATGTTTATTTTCATTAATAAATTATTTGTTTATTAGCGGGGTGAGAGGAAATTTTAAGTTCATAACGGTATTTTACTTTAAATAAGTATATTTATAATAAAACGTTTTATGTTTATATAATTATACGTTTTATAGAGCCTTATATATATATATTATAATATATTATTTATTTATACATTGTAGTATACATTGTAGTATAAAGATTAAAATAATGTAGTAAATATCTCAAAAATGGATATAAAAAATTGCGAATGCGAAATGATTGTAATAAATATGTTACTTCCTAGCATACCTAAAAATAGATATTTTCTACTATATACCTACTAGGTAAATATAGTACGGTTAAATACCTTTTACCTTTACTTATAAGGTCATTGTTTTCAAGTTATTATAAATTTGTATTTAAGTAAATATATATTAACTACCTCGGGCGTTTGATATATTTTTGAGTTGTTAATATTATAAATGTTATTTAAACGCTAAGTATATATAAAATATCAATTTAAAGCAATGCCGATTGTCACGCCGACGCGACTTTTTTTGGCGTCACTAGCTAAGTTAAAATTCAAGATTAAACTAATATTATCTATATCAACTTAATTTTTATTTATTTCTTTACTTCACAACAGACGAAAACGTTACGTAACAAAGTTAAGTTTTTTATCAAAATGATTTAAATTTTAATCGTTATATATAAAGATTGTAATAAAGCGTTTAAAATACAGTTTTTCATGTATTCAGTTACAATGTTTTGACAGGTTTGTATATAATAATATATGTGTTATGTTACGTAATATCACTAATACAAAAAAAGTGACGAAAAACGGTAATTATGTAAATTATATTTTCGATCATAATTAAAGATCTTTGAAATTAATAGCAGTTTTATGAGGACAAGAATTATTAATATCAAGATCATGATTATATTCATAAATACCTATGTGATGTCAAGAAAATTAACTTGGATAGGGTGTTAATATTTTGTCTATCACTAATTAATTATGAAACTGGATTTTAAATTTGGTATATTACTGTTTTATGTTACTTCTATATAGATGTCATTATTTCTTCTTAATTAATATATTGAGATTTTATCTTCTTTTTACTACTAAATTGCTTTTTGTTCTTACCTTATACATATTGTAGATTTTATACGATCTATCATGATCGTCCGCAGTGACCTGAGTAGGTTCCATGGCGATTCATCAACTAAATAGCACACTGATACCCGAATCTGTTTGTCCATTTATCAATTTTTTGTAAAATGACGGTTCCGGATATATAATAAACATAAAAATTAATAAAATTAAAATGATTTATATATTATTTTAATTGTTAATAATAAATTTAAACATATTATTTATCCAAAAGTTAAAAAAGAATGGGAAGACGTCATAAATCGTAAAGTAATTAGTATTTTTAACAACGGAGTCGATACGGGTAGAATGAGTTGCCGTCACCGTCAGTAGGCGAGCAGCGAGCGACGAGCGGCGAGCGGCAAGCGAGCACGTGGCCGGCACGGGGCACGCGGGCCTAGCGCAGCGGGACACACTTGCGAATCCGCGAGGGAGCACCCGCCGGAAACCGAGGTGTACCGGGGCTCCTCGAGTACAGAGAAGTGGCGGCCCGCGGCGCGCCTGCCCCGCGCTCTCCGCACCCTGCACCCCCCAATACCCGCACATGCACTCTGAAGCCTCCACACCACCGCTCACCCCGCATTCTATGCTCGCCTTAATCGCAAATTAAGGTTCCCGTAATGTTTCTGTCGTACTTAGAGCTTAATTTGATGCTATTCATTATTTTAGATTTTGTGAGCAGATTCTAAATACCGATGATAAATTGACGGATTAATTACTAAAACTTAAAAAAACACTACTTGGTATTCTTTATAAATATTATAATATGAATTTATTTTCATACATATGGTTAGATTATAGGTATTTCTCTTAAACTTTGTGGCACTTGACAATCATACGATTAAAGTAACACAATCCAATTTGCAAATAGGTACATAACGATAATAATAACACAACAATAATAAAATTTGCAATATAATGCAATAATTTGTTTTATAAATTATTCTTATGGTGGAAGTCATTGTCATCTAAGAAAAAAAAAGTTCTTTCTGTTTTTTTCACATTATGACTAACAATTATTAGGAAACCCAGTCGAAGTGATCTAAGTAGTTTCATCTGCGTCTTGTAACGACTATTCGAGGAATGCGTGATATTAATCTTATATTCGTACCTTAAAGCTTAAAAGTTATTGATTTAATTACAAGATGTTTCATTAGACAGAGGAAACAGATGATTTGTAGTATATAGTTAGAGTTAAGTTTAGCCAACAACTTATATAAGTATTCCTTGGATATTTGCCAATTTTGTAGGTAGAGTATGCGAAAGTTGTTCATGTTTACCGCACAAGTGCAAGTAGAATTATAAGGTAATGAAATATTATTTTGATTAAAAATTTAATAGTTCGCCAGCGATATATGTATCTTATAGCTGTTATTTGTAATTCTTTGTACACAAAAAATTCACTGTAAAATAGTATCTGGCTACGCTTAATATAACTGACTTTATTGTTTTCATGTACATTTTCATGAAATATCGTGTCCCAGTGTTACACAACAAACAAAAAGTCCTGCTACGAATGCTTGCTAACATTGATATCAGAGGTATTTTTGTTAAATGGTTATGAAAACCAACTTTATCTGGGTAACCCGTTGTAGGTATGTATCAATCTGGCTTAGATCGATTAATTAAAAATTACATAGAAATCCATTGTAATATCTAACAAGAGAAATTCAATAACCTTAGACTAGATTTTGTATCACATCATATCATAATACCTATATGGTGAGTGTGTGATAGAATATTTGTTTGTTCGTTGTTACTATCATACCATGATTACGAAACGTTAAACGACGGAAGATCTCTTTTGAGACATCATTCACTTTAGATTGATGACACGTTTCTTTGTTGAATGAAAACGAATTCTGATCGTAGTGTAAAGCGCATTGATTGTCGTTTGAGAGTCGTTAAAGCGTGATGTAGAATTCTTGCGGTGCACAGGTTGTTTTGAGTGGGTCGGTCTATTTGTGGTGACAGGAGAAGCGTGGGTGCCGCGTGTACCGAGCTGGAGTGGCAATGACCTTGACACTAAGCGAGTGGCCTTGGGTAGCACGTGGCGGCTGACACCCGCTGTCTGTTGTCGGAACGCCGCCGCCGCCTTTCCCAAGGGAGCCTATTGTGGACACGCTCTGAAAATTGCAAGCCGCTTACTTGGAGTTAAACTGAAGATATTTAAGATACACAATATCTTTTACAAAAATTAGTGATAGTTAACTATTAATCGAATTACAATATTCGATGAATATGTTCCCTTAACTTTTATACTTGATACGATCTTTATTATTATTTTTTGTACTTACATATAAATCAAAATCTTAAAAAAAAAACAGCTTTATTCAAATAGGCTCCAAGAGCACTTTCGAATCGTCATTTTACAAATTAAAACTTTAAAAATCAACTATTATATTTGTAGAAGTATATTAATTACCAAATGACTTAGTATTTGTATAATTGCAATGTAGAACTTCATTATTAAATCTTCTAACGAATAAGGGGAAATATATTATTTGAAGCGTTATATATTTCTCTTAATTTGTAATACAATTTAATGTATCGGATAATGTTTCTAATTTGCATTAATATGATAAAATATTTAGACAGTTTGTATCATATTACAGTGTAAAAAATTTGAAATAAGAAGAATCTTGTTATTAAGACGATAGAAAAAGGAGTAAAATATATAAAATTCGCAAGGTGTATCCATAATATGATATTGAGTGAATGGGTGCGATTCAGAGCGTCGGCGACGTGCGGCAGCGTGTCGAGTGCGGTCGCCGCGGGGCGGCGAGCAGTAGCCCCCGCCCGATACGTTTACGAGCCGACACTAACTTTAAGTGACCCCGCCTGCACTCGTGCGCCACTACTGTGTTTATGTTCAATTTCAATGAAAACAAATCCGACATCATTTGCTCATATTTGACTCATTTGCACCTCTGAGTGAATGTATCATTACCATCGTCATTTTTTCCTATTTTTTTCCAAGCTATCTTGAAATTGCAAAAGTTAATTGCTCTTTATTATAAAATGAAAGTTATGTTCGAGTGAAATAAATGCCACAAATAAAACATCGTGATCAGAATGTAATTATTTTCTATTTTGTGAATGTGAATTCTCTTTGCTTCAATCGATTCCGTGCTGGGATTTCCCAGTATAGTGTACAATCGGAGTTCATTCAGCAATATAAAGCCAAACGAGCTTATCAGCTGTCAAAGAATGCGTGTGGCGGTAGGCAGTCAGCGGCATGCTGAGAGCGTGGCGCGGCGGCGTACACAGGCGTGGACTCGCAATGAATGAATGCGCCAACTCACTTTTTATCGCAACACTCACTGGTGAATGCGGGTATTTGCTCGCAAACATCTGTAATTTGCCTTTATAGTTGTCAATCATTAAAGCAAACACGTTTTTAACTACACTTTTTAAGTTTACTTCTACATGCAAGGCGTTTATTAACGTGAGCAAGCTGTAGTCGTTCAGGATTGCCAAATAAGCAGGTTTAGTTTACGTTACTGTTAAAAAAAGAGATCGTTTTGAATCGTAAGAAGAAAAATGTGGTAGCGATTGTAGTTGGATATTAGGATATTAGTAGATATACATATATATATTATTATGATTTGATACAAATACGTATTAGAGTCTATAATACTAGCAGTCCGCCTCAGCTTCGCACGGGTATTTAAAATTCAAAATTCAAAATTTTAATGCACACAAAAATCCTTCTATTTGCGTCAAGTTAATAAAAAAAGATAACTATAAAGAAACGGCCCGTACCCCACTGACGCCTAAGCCATTGATGCCAGGATGAGCGGCGACCACGCAACTTTTTCTAATACCTACTTACATTTTTAAACTCGTTATATCTTATGTATAATGTGTTGTATGTTTTTACATATTGTTATATATTCTATCTTTTTACTTATTTATATTTATATACCACCTGTCCATCTGAAAAGTAATATCCCTTTCATTATCAGGTTGTCTGGAAGAGATTGCTTTTTAGCAATAAGATCGCCTGGTTGTACAATTTGTTACTATATGGCTTGTAATGTAAATTTTGTTCTTTATTTAAATGTGCAATAAAGAATATTATTATTATCTTTCGAATGAAATGTCCGGGTTGAGTAATTCAAAAAGTAATATAAAGTTATTAAAGCAATCTTGAATATGAAGTCATTTATTTTGATAAGATTATTTTGATTGCTACCAAATAAATTTTTAAAATAAAAAGAACACTTATTGAGGCACAACTATAATAGTTAGACATATGCTGTCGCGAAACTTTTTTGTTAATTGTATTGTAAATGTATTCTGCAAAGCCATAGCCGTACTCGTATTTACATTATTTTATTTTATCATCAATAGCTTTCGCAGCGCATGCAATGTATATTATATTGTCTGTATTTTTTTTAAACCTTGGGTTACGTAGTTAGAGTTTTAATAAGGATCCCAAATTTTTTTGAAGATCTAATATACCCCATGTCTGCGTCACTGACTAGACACGATCCGTATAACAAACATCTATTAAATATAGGCATTACCGATAGTCCCCTGTGCAGAGCTTGCATGGGAACAGAAGAAACGGCTACGCATGTACTTCTCTACTATCCAGGTGGATAGCCAGAAAGTGTAGCCTCCCAACAGTGAAAGAATTTTTCAAATCGGTTCAGTAGTTTCGGAGTCTCTTCAATGCCAACAAACAAACAAACAATCAAATCATTCCTTTTGATAATATTATAAAATAGTATACTACAATCTAGTACCTAATGTTATTAGCGATGGGCTTCTTCCAGCGATGCAATCGTGAGATATTTTTGTTTCAAAATTTCTTTTAAGAATGTTAGTTTAGCTTCATTTAATCTTAGTACCTGGGTGGTCACCCAGGTACTAAGATTAAATGAAGCTTAGCTCGGTATTTTTAGTAAATCATGTTTTTTGGAAATCATATTTAAATACGAATTATATACTGATAGAATATGAATAATATTCATATATGATTTTACATTCACATTCATATATGGTTATTTAAATAAAAATCATGAGTGCAATTAGAAATAATTGTGTTTGCTCGCAAACGAAAAAAAAAACCGACTTCAATTACATCGACGAGTAATACAACGTAGATCGACGAAAAAATAGTCAAGTAACTACGCGTTATCAAAGATTACTCAAAAAGTAGTAATCAGATCTCAATAAAATTTATATGTGACCACATGATAAACATCAGCTTTTGATTAAATTAACAATTATCAAAATCGGTACACCCAGTAAAAAGTTATTGCGGATTTTCAAGAGTTTCCCTTGATTTCTCTGGGATCCTATCATCAGATCCTGGTTTCCTTATCATGGTACTAAACTAGGAATATCTTCTTTCCAACAAAAAAGCGTCAAGTAAAAACGCATTATTAGATATAACTCGAAAAGAAGTTGTTAGATCTCAAATAAATTTAAATGGGACCAATTGGCACACACCACCTTTCGATTAAAAAAACATTTGTCAAAATCGGTCCACACGGTCAAAAGTTCTGATGTAACATACATATAAAAAAAAAATACAGTCGAATTGAGAACCTCCTCCTTTTTGGAAGTCGGTTAAAAAAGGAAAAAAACGATCTGGGGATTTGAACCGTGGTCTTCTCGTTCGATTTCTCACCTGAGCTTATTACAACTTTATTGACGATTGCGAAATTTACTTTCGTATTCTAACGATATTAGCCATTTTTTCATTGCCTAAAAACAGGGATAAAACGACATTTTCTAAAAATGAATCCTAGCTATATCAATTTACCGCCCCCGATTTCCCCTGCCTACTAAATTTCATGAAAATCTTTGGAGCCGTTTCCGAAATTCAGATTATATATATATGCAAGAATTGCTCGTTAAATAGTATTAGGTATTTAAAATTCTCGTGTCACAATGCTAGTTACCATACTCCTCCGAAACGGCTGGACCGATTTTTATAAAATTTTGTGTGCATATCGGGTAAGTCTGAGAATCGGCCAAAATCTTTTTTTCATACCCTTAAGTTATAAGGGGGGTGGGGGATTAAGAGGGTTAATAACATATATTGCAAAACAACATTTGCGGGGTCAGCTAGTAATATCAAAAAAGTGGGGGAGATTTTTAGTTCAATATATGTAAATATTTTTACGAGTTTAATCCGTAAACGATTCTTTAGATTGTCAATAAGTTGGATGTATCAACATAAAATATTAATATTTAAATACTACGAGTAGCTTCGACATCAACACATTGGGTAGTTATGTTTTTTAAAATTAATTGTCAAAAGACCTGATTTCATTTAGTAGATAGAATGCATAGATCGTAGCCCATCGTAGCGGTATACCGACGATCGCGATAAAATCCCAGCTACCATTGTCAATTTAGCGATTGCCTTATAGCATAGATGTGCCGGGTTTGAATTTTTAAACCATGTTCAGTATTCCAGTGTCATCTTTACCCATGTCGCGGCTAATTAAGCGTATGAAGAAGAATAAGGTTTTTCTTTTGTTTATAGTAAAAGAGGTCTATTACACAGAAAGATATTAAATAAATTAATGAAAATGAAGTCGTATACATATGGGAGTGTACAGTTTAACCTCACCTTCAACGGGTTGTTTCCGACTCTACCCCAGATCCTTCCTAGAGAGTTCTGACTTAACACCACAGAACACACAAACAGCACTACTTAAGAAACGTATTAATGTGCTATGATGTCCTGTAAGGCGGAGATATTTCCCTGCGAGAAGGACTGCTCCAGATTCTTGCGCAAAATGTATCTGTTATGACCTACCTTAATAATTGTAGATGATTTTAAAGATAAGGTCTATTAAAAGTTGGGTTGCTACGCGGGGAGATGATAAGTCAAGTTGATATACTCGTATGTAAGTAATATACCTGCAATAGTATTTGTTACGATATCGCAGACTTTTTATTTTTTCCTTCTTTTTAAAAAGTGGAAGCTATGTATTACTATTTTTCAAACTTGGCTCATCTATGATATCTAGCCCAGTGTTATATTCTCGTTATCTCAGAAAGTCTCACTGATGGGCAGATATATTAAAAACAAAAAAAAAAAAAAAAAAAAATGTAACAATTTTTTATATAAATACCAATGTTTATTCCGAGCGCGAATCGGAACCGCGAACGCTGGTGTTTAGGCGATTATACTTCGCCTACACCAAAGCAGTGTATATAATACAACGGTATCTATATAAATAAAAACGAATGTTACTAAGCGCATAACTCGAGAATAACTCGACCAATTCGGCTAATTTATTTTTTGTATGTTACACCAACGAAAGGTTTATATATATATAAAAAAAATACTATCAACTTTTGACAGAACGAAGTCCGTCCGGGCTGCTAGTTAGTTAATAATTAAAATTAATTACGATATACGCTCTTGTATATATTATAATTGCAACTTGTATCACACACGGTTTGTTTTTTGCTTTGCTTTATGAGCAAAAAGTTTTAATAAAGTATGTATGTATTTACAACAAGTTAGGCCGTCGTTATTTAATACTGCATGAACTGAATACAAGAATAAAACTAAATACCTAATTCGTGTATTTTCTATCCAGCTGTCGTTCGTATGTTATTTTTTGTTTCTTTATTTTCTTCTTATCATTATTTACTACTTCTTCTACTTACTCTAGTCTGAGTCTTCCCGACGAGTCGGTTTCGGTATGAATTAGGACAAAATGAGTCATGTTTTTTTAATTATATTTTTTTTTAATATCTACACAATACACACACTGTCGTCTGTTTCTAAAGTAAGCAACTTATTTATTTATTTTTTCGATAAACATACTTATAAATAATACGTATATAAATAAATAAATATATTACACCCAGACTCGGGGTGGGAATCGAACCCACAACCACCGGAGCAGAAAGCAGGGTCACTACAAACTGCGCCAACGGGCTAGTCAATCTGGCCTGTTTTTTCTATATTAATCTGGTCCTATCTAAAAAACCGTTCTTGGCGGCATTTTACTAACTATAAACTACATCTGAGTCAAATTTCAGTTTGTAGCATAATAAATTAAGGACTTTTATAAAATGTTTCAGAGCCCTTAAACTTGCGGCTCTGTCACGAAATTCGCTTTTATTGGACTTCTACTATTTACAACGTTTCTGCCTAGTTTTAAGCTTGTAGCACAAAAACTAAAGTATTTTATAAAATGTTCGAAAGCCCTTAGATCTCTTTAGTGCAATCCTGTTTATTAAATACCTCTTTGTCAAATTTTAAGTCATATCTCAAAAATTAAGAACTCTTAGAAAAATTTTTAACAGCCCTTAGAACTTATTAATGCGGCCCTAGTCGCAAGATCCGTTCTTAGAGGACTTCTACTAACTATGAACTATCTCTCTGCCAAAATTCGTGAATGTAACATAAATAAATTAGGACTTTTGTAAAAATCTTTCGACAGCACTAAGACATCTTTATTGCATCTAAATTTCAAGCTTTTAGCACAACAAATTAAGGTTTATCATACAAACTTTCTCTAGCCCTTAGACCACCTTAATTCAGTCCTTTTATAAAATCTATTCGTAAGGGACGTTTTCTAAAAATAAACTATCCCTGTATCCAAATTTTCAAGTTGGTAGCATAAAAATTAGGAACTTTTATAAAGTCTTTCGAGAACCCTTAGACCGTCTTAATACGGCCCTGTCGCAAAATTAGTTCATAGTAGACGCTTATTATCTATCTTCCTGACAAATTTCAAGCTTGTAGCATAAAAAATTAAAAACTTTCATACAAAATTGTAAAAGGCCTTTAGACCCCGGCACTATTGTAAAATCCGTTGTTAGCGTACTTCTACTAACTGCAAACTATCATCCTGTCAAATTCATCTTTATGCGTTCAGCGATTTTTGATATTTCGTGATGAATCAATGGCCTAATGATTTTATATATATTATATATTTTATAGATAAGTATTTCCTATGCTGGCGACAAACCAACCTGCCTGCCCAGCGTGGTTACTATAGGAAAAACACATGAGTTCACATCATTTTTGGCGCAAACTTATGGAGGTCTATGTCCAGCAGTGGACTGTATTAGGCTGAAGTGTGTGAAATATTTCCTATCTGTTGTAAATATAATGGTTTGGCTTCTTAAATAAAAAACTATAAAATAGTTTGTTGTAAATATTATTAGTAAAGAATATAGTCACCCCTTCTCTTCCTGTGGGTGTCGTAAGAAGCGACTAAAGGATAACACAGCTCCACTACCACCTTGGAACTTAAAAAGCCGACCGATGGCGGGATAACCATCCAACTGCTGGCTTTGAAATACACAGGCCGAAGCCCGAGCAGCGTCTTCGGTGCGACAAAGCCAGCCCTGCGGTCACCAACCCGCCTGCCCAGCGTGATGACTATGGGCAAAACACATGAGTTCACGCCATTTTTGGCGTGAACTTGTGGAGGCCTATGTCCAGCAGTGGAATGTGATAGGTTGAAATGATTATTTATGAATATAAAAATGTAAAAAAAAGCGTAGCTGGTCTCCATACTATTTTGTAAAGTCGTAGTTTTCCTTATTGAATAAAAATATTGTATTTATGATCATATTCAATCATTAGTAAATCAATAATAAATTTCTCTACCCTGCTTAAAATCAATACTTCTGTATTTTATTATAACTAGGTAACTGAGCAAAGAAAAAAAGGTTCAAGTTAATATTTGTCTCTTTTTATTTATTTATAACTAGCTGCCTGGACAGACTTCGTTCTATCAAAAGTTCATACTAAAATAATTCTTTTTGAATCTTTTTTTAATTTTTTTTAGTATTAAAACCTTGCATGGGCCTTAATGCCATACCAAAAAATAAATAAGCCAAATTGATTGATTGAGTTATGCGCTTAGCAACATTCAATCCTATTTGTATAGAAGATAGATGATCTACTAGAAAATCAGAACATCTTTGTCTGCCTTAGGTACCGTGGTTGTAGAGTTAAATTTTAAACTATAATAATTATCTTGCATAAATAGTCTTTACTTCTTGTACTAAATTAATTACTCTCATCAAATTCCTGTATAGGATTTTGTGAATATAAATATACCATATACAATATTCCACGTAAGTAAAGAAGTTAGAATGAAAGATTTCAAAGATAAGTAATTATAGTAACATTTTTAATTTATGGAAAGAATATCTATTCTTTCCATAAATTAAAAATGTTTATTTTATAAATGAGATTTTTAATAAAAAAAAAACCATCAAGTAATGATATAAATGTATGTTATCCTTGTCATATAACATGCGAACGACATTAACAGGCATAACGTACGTATATAAGCATTCACGCTTGGCGACATCCATAAAACCGTCGGTTCTCTACTTTTTATTCTACTTTAAATCTATTTTACGGAAACATAAGAGATTGCTAAATTGAGTTATCATAAATTTAATTATGAAGCTGCGTTCATACTCCTGTAAGTATGTAAATTATGTATATTACGAAAATATATATTCTTTAGGATATATATATATATATTACATTGAGAAAACATTTATATTTCAGTGTTTAAATTGGGCGTGTAAAACAAAATGAAAACAAAATTGTTTGTAAAAGAAAATTCTCAAATAATAAAAAAGTTTTTCATATTTAATCTTTCTCAGGACTGGCAGTGGGAAATTGTGATCTTTGCAATGCGATTGAGTTAAATGTTATTCTCAGCGACGTCGAGCGCTTTCAATTTAATTATTTGGGGACATAATAGCGATGACGCGAAGCCAGTGTACGGATAAATAAAACTTAAAAGAGGCAAATTATTTTTCGTTAGCAAAATACTTAAGGTAGGTAATATACGATATAAAAGTAGGTACCATATACAAGAGCCACATTGAAAATATTGAAAGCTACTCAATCCAATACATTTTCATTGCTTTTTACGATAAAGATATTAGGAAAAATGTAAACGCGATATAGATAATATAATAAAATAAAATTGCTATGCGAATTCGTGAGAAAATTTAAATAAATGACTTTTCTGTTTGCACATAAAAAGAAATATATTGCGGCACAATGAATGTTGGGGGGTTGGAGTGGGTAGTGGGGACAGTCGTGAGGCGGACGAGAGACGGCGCTGAGGAAAGGGTGCGGGGTCGCGGGGCGCCGGGGGGTGACCCACTTTAACGGGACAAGTAATATTACTTTTTACTTTTAGGTAACTATTTCTCGTTTTTATCGCGATAATAACATATATTGTACAGTAATAAACTTTGCCCTTTCCTACAACGATAATATTAGTACCTCCCGTCTCTTAACATTCATAGTAAGCAATTTTCCATTTTGATTAAAGTATTTTTATTTAGTAAAAAACCACTTTATATTTGTTTAGATACTTGGAAAAGTAGCATCGATTTTATAATGTAATGCTCATTAGCAATTACTATTTAATATACGAAAATGAATTTGGTCTATATCAGTTAAATGCAGTCGTAAGTCTAATCCAAACGAACGAGTGTTATTGACGTAGCTGATTCACATAGAATGTTTATGTATATGAATTCAGCCCCCATTCTCATATTTTGTATAGGAGGGCGTGTTATTTGTTTGAATTAATTAAGTTTTCCTCCATTTTTATGTGACATTATAATTAAAATTTATTTATAAAATTGGAAAAGTTATTAAACATGTATCTAAATGCTACTTGGTTTAATAATAAGTAGTATAAAACTGAGATAAATCTTTCGATTATGAATAATGGAAATCTATCTTTAAAGAAAGGAGGAATCGGAGAATTAATTTAAATATATAATAAGTACTCTTGTCTCTTTCTCTCCAAGAATACTTTAAGAAGTAAACGTAAATCCTTATTTTTACGAGAACATTTTTATGACTAACGAAGTTGATAATTGAATTTGACATTGATACAAAAATATGTTAATTTAAATGCAAGTTAAAAAACGTAATTGAAATGTATTTCAGTAAAGATTAGATTGTAGATAAACGTTGTTTCGTGTTATTCAAGTATTTCATATAAAGCTGTTAATTAATACTTAGTGATATTATTTTTATGACGCACTTTAAATACGAGTATAACAATAAACTTCACACTATCACAACCATTATGATTGTATAGTGAGGATTGAAAATTAGCAAATTTGTCTTGGTCAAACTCGATTAGACGTTAAACTCGATTGGCAACTATTAGAAGGTGTATTTTAAAACATGCATTGTAATGAGTACTAGCTTTTTGTATACATGCAATGTTTTAAGAATGAAACGAAGACGAGTGCTCGTTTATAAGCGTGATTTAACAACTCCAGCATATTGATTTTTACGTCGCCGTGGGCCACCCCCTCCCCGCGGGAAGAGTTGTGCACGGGGGTAATGCTAAAATGCTTGTTCCCCTATTTGAGAGTACATACTGGAGGGACGTTCAACTGCGTCCGTCACTAAACAATGTTTGTTTTATCAATTTATTGGACATTTGACTTGACCAGACGTCATGAATCGTGTCAAATGTATTACTTGATGTAAATATAGTCTATTGTCGATATAGAATTCTCTTATAGAACTATGTAATTGTTTATGTCGTGTTTAGTTTCAACTAAATTTTACTGTCTGGACGGAATATATTTGGATCTACAGAAGTATTTTCATCATGTAACGTTCCATTTATGAAATGTCTGTAAAATACTACAAAATTTTAAAAGTGGGAAGTTAAAGATAATTTATTATATTTTATATTTATTTATTAAATGTATAAATACAATGTAAATACATGAACGATATGTAAAAGTTACAGTCTGCAGTTGCATGTCCCCGCGAGTTT
This sequence comes from Melitaea cinxia, assembly GCF_905220565.1. Taxonomy (NCBI): domain Eukaryota; kingdom Metazoa; phylum Arthropoda; class Insecta; order Lepidoptera; family Nymphalidae; genus Melitaea; species Melitaea cinxia. The sequence goes on along the minus strand of NC_059398.1, from coordinate 9,069,463 downwards.
GTTCAGCCCCACCCGCGCACTTTTCAGTGGGCCGCCCGCCGCACCCTTCGCTGCACCCCATGTGTTATTCTCCGCTCCGTCCCGCGCCGGGACGCTCCTTCATTTTACTCCAATTTACAACTGAAAAAATTCAAACAAACATTTTGTAAATTAAATTTTCATTTAGAATTATAATTAATTTTGCTAACATTGAATTTTGAAAGAGTTGTCGTTTAAACTTGGACATTATGATTTGAGGACAATTCAGTTGATTCTAATTGTCTTTACTCTCTTTTATTGCCTGCCATTGATATGTTTTCATTATTAATTTTAAAATTACGAAACTATACAAAGCTATATATGTTATGTTGATTTACAATGATATAATATTAATATTGTTATATTTTTATTTTATGTTGATATATTATGATATTATATTATTATTATATCTATCGATTTTTGAATTTTGTTGTTTGTACAATATATTTAATGATACCTACCAGTCTTATTTATCGCTTTTTTTCAAACTAAATAACTAGTAGGTAGGTACACATCTATACAAAAAATAAAATTGGAGTATCTGTTTGTAATATTAAAATAACCGTTTTTTTAATTGACTTCCAAAAAAGGAGGAGGTTCTCAATTCGATTGAATTTTTTTAATGTATGTTACGTTAGAACTTTTGACTGGTTGGACCAATTTTGATATAAAAAAATTTATCGAAAAGTGGTGCATGCCATTTGGTCTCTGCGTAATAATGCTTTTTTCCTTGACTATTTTTTCATCGACCTACGTATTATACTAACGAAACTACTACGTATTAAACAACGAAAATCCGCATAACTTTTTACTGTGTGTACTAATTTTGATGGTTTTTAATTTAATCGAAAGCTGATGTTTATCATGTGGTCACATTTAAATATCACCGAGATCTAATTACAACCTTTTGAGTAATCTTTGATAACGCATATTTACTTGAGTATTTTTTCGTCTACCTACGTTGTATTACTTGTCGATGTAATTGAGGTCGGTTTTTTTTCGTTTGCGAGCTAACACAATTATAATAAATGCATATGTATATATACAAAAACATTTTTATATAATTTTTGTCTGTCTGTCTGTTTGTTCCGGTTAATCTCTAAAACAGCTGGATCAATTTTTACTGGTAGATAGCTGATTTAATAAGTAGTACCTTAGGCTACTTATATATTATAATTTTATATTTTTTATTTTATAATGGCGAACTGTAAAATAACTAATTTTTCAAATTTCTCGCGAACGAAGTCGCGTTCACAGCTAGCTATTCAATAAAAATAATATAAGCATACACGTATTTGGTATTCTATTTGAATTACGTTATTTTAGTATTAAATTTAGATACCTTATGAAAAGCGGGAGGGAGCCACCCTAAGTTTTACTACGATTGAAAAGGAAAGCTTTTAAGAGCTTTTTGTTTTGTAATTAATATTTTTTGCCTAACTTCAGCAACATATATTATTCTATCGCATATTTTCTTTTTAATAAGAAGATAAAATATATCTACACGATTAACGATGTAATTTTATTCGATTAAATACTATATTTTTCTTTCATTCTTTATACTTTTTTATTATATTCGATTTTAATATTCTAAGAACAATCTGAACAAAGTGATATAAAATTACTGCAGTTTATATAGCATAATTTCTTTTATTCATTGAAGCATAAAATATGTCTTTGTATAGGGAATAACTATTCATAACTTGTCGAAGGTTTTGATTTTTATCAGCCTTTGTTTCAATATTATTAATTTTAAAACGGTTACTACACATATTTTGAATAATATTTATAAAAGTATATTAACAACCACTCTGGTGTAGTGGTGCAAGTAGTCGCCTAAAACCACGACGGTTTGCAGGTTCGAATCCTTCTCGGGAAGAATATTTGTATTTGTATAAATGTTCCTTTCCGGTTTGGATGTATGTTCTTGTGTTGCACGCCACCGTGCTTCGGAGAGCACGCTAAGCCGTCGATCTCAGTTGCTATCATAAATACCTGATAGCGATCGTTACCTATAGTAGGGTAGTACATATCCGCCAACCCATAGTGGAGCGGCGTGGTGGATTAAGTTCCAATCCTTCTCCTACGTGGAGGAAGAGGCTGCCCAATAGTGGGATGTTACAGGCTGAATGCATTATCAGAAAAGCATGTATTAAAGTTTATTGCTATGTAGGTACATCGTCTAGATAATCAAGCCCCAAAAAGATCTGGCAAAATTTATATAATAATTAATATATCAAAATTGCTTATATATCAAAATTAATCGCCGAAATTTAAGTACGCGCATTGCTTCCGAATGAGTGCACAGAATTAGATCATTCCTTTTTTATCTACATTATATAAGTACTGGGTTTGTATAAACAAAAATAATTAAAAAAAAACAATATTTTCGAATAAATGAAGTTCGCCGATTCAGCTAATAGAAAAAAGAAAAAAAATATCTTTTGACAAACAGATATGTATTAAATTAAGTTATTGTTGGATTTTATAGAATTAAATTTAATTAAAACTTTGACGATTGGATCTGTCATAAACTAAAAATCAAAATCAAAGTTAGAGTTGAACAGTAACGGTAAAAATATTTGCTTATTAAGCGCTCTTTAATAATCTATAATCTATAATATATATAAAAGCGAAAGGTCACTCACTCATCACGAAATCTCCGAAACTATAACACCTACAAACTTGAAATTTGGCAAGTAGGCTCCTTATAGGACATAGACATCCGCTAAGAACGGATTTTACGAAACTCGACCCCTAAAGGGGTAAAACGGGGGTTGCAAGTTTGTATGAAAGTCCTATGTTTTTGAAGTAAGAGACTTAAAATTTAAAATGTATGCTGTATAGATGATGAGAAGGTGTCCAAATAATGTATCTTTAGAAATCAATACCTTTTTGGGGTTAAAACGGGGGATGGTAGGTTGACTCACTCATCACGAAATCTCCGAAACTATAACACCTAAAAACTTGAAATTTGACAGGATGGCTCCTTATAAGGCGTAGACATCCGCTAAGAACGGATTTTACGAAATTCGACCCCTAAAACGGGGGTTGGAAGTTTGTGTGAAAGTCCCATGTTTTTGAAGTAAAAGACTTGAAATTTAAAATGTACGCACTTTAGACGATGAGAAGGTGTCGAAATAATGTTTTTTTAGAAATCAACTCCTTTTTGGGGTTATTGGGGTTAAAACGGGAGATGGTATGTTGACTCACTCATCACGAAATCTCCGAAACTATAGCAGCTACAAACTTGAAATTTGGCAGGTAGGTTCCTTATAGAGCGTAGATATTTGCTAGGAACGGATTTTACGAAACTCGACCCCTAAGGGGGATAAAACCAGGGTTGGAACTTTGTGTGAAAGTCCCATGTTTTTGAAGTAAAAGACTTGAAATTTAAAATGTACGCACTTTAGACGGTGAGAAGGTGTCGAAATAATGTTTTTTTAGAAATCAACTCCTTTTTGGGGTTAAAATGGGTGATGGTAGGTTGACTCACTCATCACGAAATCTCCGAAACTATAACAGCTCAAACTTAAAATTTGGCAGGTAGGTTTCTTATAGGGCGTAGACATTTGCTAAGAACTGATTTTACGAAACTCGACCCCTAAGGGGACAAAACGGGGGTTGGAAGTTTGTATGAAAGTCCTATGTTTTTGAAGTAAGAGATCTGAAATTATTGAATTTAGCAGGCAGGAAGATTATAGTTAGTAGACGTGCGCTAAGAACGGATTTTGCGAAATTCCTCCGCTAAGGGGGTTTAATTGGGGTTGATAGTTTGTATGAAACATATACAGCAGCTATAAGTTCGCCTGATAGGTTATTTATACTGCAGCCTGAAAATAAAACTAAAAATGTGTTGTACAGAGAGGTTTTACGAAAACAACTATTAAATTATACTAAATTGTGCCTTTTAAAGAGTTACCCATGTGATAAGCATTTCAAGTGACTGAAATAAAAAAATAATTTGCGTTAAACATCTTAATAGTAATGCATATCTTCATAAACACGCGGGCAACAGTTAGTATATTATAAAACAAAGTCTCCAAAAATGTATGTGATCGATTCCCTCAAAATCTACTGAACGGATTTTCATGCGGTTTCACCAATGGAGAGAGGGCTTCAAGAATCAAGAAGAAGGTTTACGGAACGGCTAAGCCGATTTTGATGAGAGTTTCACTGGAAGTTTGCCGAGATAACTTTGTGACACACTGATTTCAACGCGGGCGAAGCCGCGGGCACAGCTAGTTAATAAAATATTTTCAATTGATATATTATTGCTTATTTTGACTTTTAAATTTCGTTATTAATTATAATAAGTGATTGATTTGGCTCAGAATGTCTTATTTTACTGAACAATTGTTCAGTAGTAAAATTTCTCAGAAAAATTATTTAAATTTTTACTCGTAAAATATTGTATTTTATTAATTATACATATAAAATATGAATATATTTAGACTGTGTGAAAAAGAGATCTTTTTAACTATCTCCATTTAAATATTGTCAAATTGTGTACCACAATTACATAGTATCATATTAATTAATTTACTTCCATCGAAACATTTACTTGTCACCTCGTGCAGCTTAACTTATATTAGCGATTAAGATTACTGCTCTGCCATTAAGAGCCCTGGCCATTCTGTTACTGGTTCTTTTCCGGTCTTATTTATATTATTATTACTAGCTGTGCCCGCGGCTTCGCCCGCGTTGAAATCAGTGTGTCACAAAGTTATCTCGGCAAACTTCCAGTGAAACTCTCATCAAAATCGGCTTAGCCGTTCCGTAAACCTTCTTCTTGATTCTTGAAGCCCTCTCTCCATTGGTGAAACCGCATGAAAATCCGTTCAGTAGATTTTGAGGGAATCGATCACATACATTTTTGGAGACTTTGTTTTATAATATACTAACTGTTGCCCGCGTGTTTATGAAGATATGCATTACTATTAAGATGTTTAACGCAAATTATTTTTTTATTTCAGTCACTTGAAATGCTTATCACATGGGTAACTCTTTAAAAGGCACAATTTAGTATAATTTAATAGTTGTTTTCGTAAAACCTCTCTGTACAACACATTTTTAGTTTTATTTTCAGGCTGCAGTATAAATAACCTATCAGGCGAACTTATAGCTGCTGTATATGTTTCATACAAACTATCAACCCCAATTAAACCCCCTTAGCGGAGGAATTTCGCAAAATCCGTTCTTAGCGCACGTCTACTAACTATAATCTTCCTGCCTGCTAAATTCAATAATTTCAGATCTCTTACTTCAAAAACATACGACTTTCATACAAACTTCCAACCCCCGTTTTACCCCCTTAGGGGTCAAGTTTCGTAAAATCCGTTCTTAGCCAATATACCACTCTATAAAGAACCTACCTGCCAAATTTCAAGTTTATAGCTGTTATAGTTTCGGAGATTTCGTGATGAGTGAGTCAACCTACCATCCCCTGTTGTAACCCCAAAAGGATTTTTTTTCTAAAGATACATTATTTAGACACCTTCTAACCATCTAAAGAGCATACATTTTCAATTTCAAGTCTCTTACTTCAAAAACATAGGACTTTTATACAAACTTCCAACCCCCGTTTTGTCCCCTTAGGGGTCGAGTTTTGTAAAATCAGTTCTTAGCAGATGTCTACGCCTTATAAGAAACCTACCTGCCAAATATCAAGTTTGTAGCTGTTATAGTTTCGGAGATTTCGTGATCAGTGAGTCAACCTACGATCCCCCGTTTTAACCCCAAAAGGGAGTTGATTTCTAAAGATACATTATTTGGACACCTTTTCATCATCTATAGAGCATAAATTTTACATTTCAAGTCTCTTACTTCAAAAACATAGGACTTTCATACAAACTTCCAACCCCCGTTTTGTCCCCTTAGGGGTCGAGTTTCGTAAAATCAGTTCTTAGCAAATGTCTACGCCCTTTAAGAAACCTACCTGCCAAATTTTAAGTTTGAGCTGTTATAGTTTCGGAGATTTCGTGATGAGTGAGTCAACCTACCATCACCCATTTTAACCCCAAAAAGGAGTTGATTTCTAAAAAAACATTATTTCGACACCTTCTCACCGTCTAAAGTGCGTACATTTTAAATTTCAAGTCTTTTACTTCAAAAACATGGGACTTTCACACAAAGTTCCAACCCTGGTTTTATCCCCCTTAGGGGTCGAGTTTCGTAAAATCCGTTCCTAGCAAATATCTACGCTCTATAAGGAACCTACCTGCCAAATTTCAAGTTTGTAGCTGCTATAGTTTCGGAGATTTCGTGATGAGTGAGTCAACATACCATCTCCCGTTTTAACCCCAATAACCCCAAAAAGGAGTTGATTTCTAAAAAAACATTATTTCGACACCTTCTCATCGTCTAAAGTGCGTACATTTTAAATTTCAAGTCTTTTACTTCAAAAACATGGGACTTTCATACAAACTTCCAACCCCCGTTTTAGGGGTCGAATTTCGTAAAATCCGTTCTTAGCGGATGTCTACGCCTTATAAGGAGCCATCCTGTCAAATTTCAAGTTTTTAGGTGTTATAGTTTCGGAGATTTCGTGATGAGTGAGTCAACCTACCATCCCCCGTTTTAACCCCAAAAAGGTATTGATTTCTAAAGATACATTATTTGGACACCTTCTCATCATCTATACAGCATACATTTTAAATTTTAAGTCTCTTACTTCAAAAACATAGGACTTTCATACAAACTTGCAACCCCCGTTTTACCCCTTTAGGGGTCGAGTTTCGTAAAATCCGTTCTTAGCGGATGTCTATGTCCTATAAGGAGCCTACTTGCCAAATTTCAAGTTTGTAGGTGTTATAGTTTCGGAGATTTCGTGATGAGTGAGTGACCTTTCGCTTTTATATATATTATATAGATTATAGATAAAAAGATATGCACTCTCTAAATGAAAAAAGTGTAAAAAAGTGTGTATATAGAATAGGCTTAACGATCGACGATTAATCAAGCAAAGAAATTTTTGCTTCATTACACTAATAAAGCTAATTTTATACCTTTAAAAAATTACTACCATTTTTAAGTTTCTTAAAACTTACTTGTTCCTGATGTTTCCTGACGTTTAAAAATCTTCATAAGAATAGTCTTAGAATTTTTAGTTGCTTTTTATTTGTTTTTTCTTAAAGATGACATTATAATTGTTGTGGCTACCTTAAAAAGCTGCGCACTGTAAGTCATTGTTTACTGACTAAAACCTGTAAACATGTACTCAGTGTTTTATTTACTGGTGGTTCTTAAATAAACATTTTTGATATGCTATTAATAGATCACGGATTTAGTTTTAGTCTATCGTAGAATGCCAAAAGTATACGCGACTAAGAGTAAATGAAATTGATTTATTTAACAGACTTCAACAAAGGAGGAGGTTACTCAATTCGACCGTATATATATATATATATATATATATATATATATATATATATATGTATATGTATATAGTTAGTTAGTGTACTAAAAACAAAGTCCTCAAAAGTGTATGTGATCGATTCCCTCAAAATCTACTGAACGGATTTTCATGCGGTTTCACCAATGGAGAGAGGGGAAGGTTTACGGAACGGCTAAGCCGATTTTGATGAGAGTTTCACTATATATATGTATAAATCATGTAGAATTTCACTGGAAGTTTGCCGGAAAAACTTTGTAACACACTGATTTCAACGCGGGCGAAGCCGCGGGCGCAGTTAGTATCTGATGATGGAATCCCAGAGAAATCAAGGGTAACCCTCGAAAATCGTGGTGGCGACTAGTGCGTTTGTTAATGTTTTTCGTCAACTCACGTTGTATTACTTGTCGATGTAATTAAAGTCGGTTTTTTTCGTTTGCAAGCAAACACAATTATCCTGTATACACTTGACGAAAACCTGTTGAAACACTTTCTTTAGCCCTATAACGAAATATTCTTTTAGTAGTAATTTTGTAGCATCATCATTAAAAGCTTCGGTGTATTTATGCTTAGCTTTTGCAAAGACCACATCTCGGCAAAAAGAGCACAGGTCCAACCAGGTGGACTGACGACCTTAAGGAGACAGCGAGAAGTCCCTGGATTCATAGGGCGCAACCGGACGGAGTGGCAAATTAAAGGGGAGGAATATGTCCAGCAGTGGAATGTTAAGGGCTGTTGGATGATGATACATACTTTAAGGCATATACATTTTCGCTAGTTAAGAATTTTATTTTGTCATAATTCTTACCAGGCATTACGTTTTATAAAAACAAATAATTGTTCTAATATAATTCATTTACGTATATTTATTGAAAGTTCTTTTTTTAAAGGAAATAAGATAAAAAAACAAACAAATGGTCTTTGAATATAAACAATAAGTTATAACAGCATTCGTTTCCTTTCATCATGAATCTCTTATGGGCCATCGAAAGAAAAGGGTTTAAATTGTTTCTCGATGTTAATAAATTTTAAACAGATAAACCTGTACATCTCGAGCTCGCGGCTTAAAAAACAAGTAACATGAGTGTAGAATCCAGACGAAAAAAGTAGTCGTGCAACATTTCACAAGGCACAACGGCCCGCTGAACGCATTGTGTGCTTAACAATATATACTGGCATAGGACGCCTCACAATAACCTACAACCTCTATACATACAAATCCAATTATCTTTGCGAATGTGTAACTGAAGACCCTGATTAGCACTAATTACGAGCTTTGTATTGCCATTTGATTATTTTATGAATCACTTTCATAATATTAGAATAACATCCTAATTTTATTATTAGTGCTTTTTTTATTCTTCATAGCTAATTTTTTTTTGTATAATATAAAATAATTGAAATTTATTATTCTAAATACCTAGCAACAGAATTGTAATATTTATAAACGCGTCATATTTTTCTTTATTAAAATTCCCTAATGTTTGTAAACAATTTAATTATTTGTTAGCTTTGAAATAAGGAAAGGCTAAGGTTGAATTGTTACAAACGTGAGTTCTATAGTCCCAAAGGGAGGGGTCGCAAACAGGTTATGACCCCGACAAGTGACTTGCCCGAAGCGTTGAATTTAACCACTATATAAGACCTCTCTACTCTTGATAACTAACCCTTCATGTTTTACGTTATTATGTCTCGTGAAAACCAGGCAAGGTCTTTGTAAAATGGTTGCAGCCGTTGACTCTTTCTGTCTCGAACTAGGATGAGATTGAAAATATGTGACATTCAAACGCAGGTGTATTTTATATTTAAAAAAAAAACAATTTCCTGAAAAGTATAATTTGAACACACGTTTTATTTTTAGACTTTAATATATACAAATATACGTGAACTTCACTTTTTTGTAGAGAGAGTTAATCGTGTGTTAATGTCAATCTTTACTTGGAAATAATGTTTGACTCATGACCATAATAATATGAAAAGCTATTGGTCCTTTTATTCGTGTATTAGCGGCAGGAATAACAATACCGCGATTTGTTTAGATACTTTTTTCCACGCAAACCAAACGAATACATTTCCACTATTACCACATAATACTCCATTGTTCTTCAGTTCGTTGATATTTCTCCGACAATTTTGACTCTTTGATAGTATATAAGTGATACAAATAGCAATCGAAGCATGAATAAGCGACTTAAAAGAATGTAGGTACAAGTTGGTAATTAAACGTCTGACTTGTAATTTTATAGATTGCTCGTTTTATCGTTTTCCTTTGAAGAATTGGATTTATAATAGAACTTAATTGGTTGTAAATGTTTTATTTAGTTTATAGATTTTTTTCGTCACCTAAATACCGTACATTTAAACATTTCCGTATATTAAAATTAGTTAATTAAGTATTATTGAGCAATAAACATTAATAGGACAATTAATTCTTAAATAAATATTATCTTAAATATGTCAAATATTTTTAAATTAAGTTACTGATAGTATTAATTAAACACTTTTTTAAATAAAAAATCAAAAATGTGAGAAATAATATGTTCCCATGGCTAATTTAGCGATAAAACTTAAGCGATAATGCAATTACTTTTTGCCCTCGTACCGGTGCACGGGACTGGGAAACCCCATAACTATCTCAATCACGATATTTGTGCAGCTATTTGGAGTGAAGAGCGTGTAAAAATTCCGAGGCTAGCGAGGGTTCCATGTTTACCGTACACGGCAATCTGAGCACTACGTACGCGCCATCTGGTGGCCATCAACGAATCAAGAAAAATAAACTTTGTGATAATAAACAAACGCGCGCATTAAAAATAGAGTTTGGTTGTTTAATTTAAAATTTGACAAAAATTTTTAAAATTTTTAATATTTGACATAATGCGATACATTGAGGCACCTTTTCACATCCTTGTTTAATTAAATATGAATGAAAATAAATTGGTTCTATTTTGTAGGTTTGAGTTTAGCTTATACATTCTTTTTTGTTACCATTACATTTAAAAATTATAAATTAGCCATTATAAATAAGATTATTCAACGATGATTTTAAAATATTCTCTCAGATTTTTTAACTGTTGAGTCGCTTGTATAACACGGTAAGATTACAACTTGTAACCGTAAGCACTGGCACGAAGCCTATTTTTTATAGTTTTCCTATGAAGAATATGGAACTCAATCCGCCACGTCACTCCACAGCGGGCAGGCATTATATATTTTTCTTAATGTTAAGAAATTTCTAGAATACACATGATTTAGAGAAGAATAGACAGTGATTTAAAAATTGCCTAGCATTGAAAAGATAACAAATGATGAAAGTTGCATATACCCGTATTTTACGCTTCAGCCTGTAATATCCCACTACTGGGCATAGGTCTCTTTCCCCATGTAGGAGAAGGATCAGAGCGTATCTTAAGCTAATAGTAAATAAAAAAGCATTATAAAATAACAATATAATTTTCAATAAACCTAATTTATTTTTGACGATATTCCTAACAGAAATAAGTTAAACGAGTAAAAGAAACTTTCATTTTATATTGCTTAGGATTGTTTTATTCATAATTAAAAACTTTAGTAACAATGAAATATCGTTTATTTTAGGGCTATGTAAGTTCAAAATTAATTTATATTCTTACTCTAAATTACTTCTTATGTCATTATGTAAATTGGGGAAAGTCAAGTAATTAATTTTATTTCAATAATATTTTGATTAGTAAAGTACGATTATACAATACATAAACTTTAAATTGTTGGAAACCATGTTGAAAAATATCATATTATAAAACATATAACACGATAATATAATCGCAATGAATATTATTGCAAAGTTAACGCTTTTTAATAAACTATTTTTATGTAATAAAAAATGTTATCGCATATTCGATTTTTTATTTTTATATTTTTATTATGAAGTTACACTTAAAACTAGTAGAATATTTATATAAATTATTTACATAGACACTAATATGAGTTATTTATAAAATGAGTAGATTTCAATTCACGATATTCTAAACTCTAAACTGTTTAGTGTATAATAAATGAGGTCAAGGCTTTAATAGTGTTCGTAAGGGATTTAGCAATAGTATAAAATATAATCTTTTTTTTTGCTTAGGTTTAGGAGAATAGCAGCGTTATATTTTAAACTTGGGCTTCTTGGGTTGTTTAAAGATTACTACAGAGATTTTTACGTATGTAAGGTGTGAGATTTACATGTACTTTGTCAGTTGTTATAACAATAGTCGGAATACAGTCAAACGATGGTGTAAGTCGCGAAGTACTGGAATTACATCTTTGCTTTTGCTTTGATTACAATCAGTGCAAGAGCAGATGTCATAAGTTTATAAATAAAGCCTATAATTAGTAATAAATGTCACCTATTCATGAGGACTATGAAAAAAAAAAATTAATTTTTTTAAAAAGTTATCATTTTACCAAAAACCTCATTCAAGTCTACTTTTGGTTTATTACATGTGATAAAATTTAGCTCTTACCATGTCTATATAAAAATATTTATAATCTTACTAGAAGCAGGTAAAAAAGTGAAAACATGTAATTTAATGAAATAGCTCTATGACTAGACCTGGCCAAAGAACCACTACCGCGGAATTGTCTGTGGAATTAGCTACCACTGATACAGAGTGAATATCACGATTCAGCGATTCAGCCTGAAACGCTTCATTGCTGGGCAAAGGCCTCTTTCTCTATGAAGAAGAAGACGAGTGAATATAATAACTAAGAGTGAATATAACAAAACTAAAAACAAAAACTTATTATAAAAATTTAAAAATTGGAAGTAAAATTATTATTATAACTTAAAAAAATAAAACAAACTATAAATTATTTTCTTTCTTAAGAGTCTTATATTATCTTTAATATTGTTCGAATCTAACTTATACGTTGCTTTTTATTTTCTCTTTATTGTTTTTTTTGTCTCTTTATAACTTTGTTATTAGATTGCCTTTGAATAAATGATCGTTTCTTTTTTGTAGAAGATATTAGATTTTAAAATTGCCAAGGAATTTCATTTGTCATATTTCGATAGCAAAAATAATTATTCTACCTATAACGCTGTTTGTTTTATCATTGTTATAATTTTCACAGCTTTACATTTAAATAATTTTATTTATTTTAAATAATCTGGAAATTTTCAACTCAGAAATAATTAAAAAAAATCTTAAAACTTACATAAATCAAAGTTATTATAACTTTTAATAATATTTCTTTTTGTTATTCAAATTGTTCAAGAAAACTTATTCATTCATTTGGATAATTATACATGTTTTACTAAAGAAAAAAAGAATGATAAACGATTCCTTTTAAATAAAATGTAATGTAGTTATTTAAATAAAGTTAATCTGACGGAGGTTGGTATTATAAACATTGTTTAGTCTCAGCGTCGTGTATACAAAAATGAAAATAAAAAAAGACTAAAAATTGTAGAACCGGTCCCGGGTATAGTGGCTCAGAGATCGTCGGTGGAGTGACCTCAGTTGGCCTTGACAGCTGCGCTCACTCCGGCCAGCGCCGCGCCCGATTCAACCACTAATAACTTTACTACAACATTATGAAGCATAAGATGCACTATGCTTCACAATTCTATCACAGAATGAACCTCATTTAAATGCCAACACGGCGTCAAAACATGATTTGTAACTCCTCATTTGTCTTTAAATTCGAATGCACTCCGTACGTTGTGTACTACTTACTAGAGCTTTTATGCTTTTGCTATCTAAGTCTTCCTGTTGCGCGACGTCGTCGAGGTGATAAATTACAACGCCGACCTACATTTATAGTCTTATCTTTTAAGGCAATAAAGTCGAAAAAAATATTTAACTTGTCTTTAAGTACAATAAATAAATGTTACGTTTGATATGTTACTTTGTGGTAAACATGTATAAATAATGAATACGATATTTTCGTTTCTTGTAGTTATTTGTTACTTTTTATAAAGATTAGAGGAAAGACCATTTAAACTGCTTTTCATTAATAATAATTTATACGTTCATTAAAATGATACAATTAACGTTAAAAGTTTACGAAATAAAATAATTAATATTAAACGGTAAAATTTTAAACATATGCAGAATAATCAATTATTTTGTTATAGACTTTCACATGTAGATCCCTCACAAATAATATTTAAGTTTTTATTAATGTTCTGTTTAAGTAACTATTAAAGGATTAAATTTTAAAACCTAGCCTATTTTACGTTGTAATTTTAAAACCTATCCTATGTTACGTTGCAATCAGATACCAACGCCATTACGTTATGTAATATGGTAATTACTAATTGACTTAAAAATAATAGTTATTATTGAAATAAATAGTTTGTTGTAATGGTTGCTAGATAATATGTATGGTCTAGATAAAAACGGTACTACAATAAAGGACTGTTATAAAAAAACAATATAAGTATTGTTTAAGTGCTTGTCTGATAACAAATACTAAGTACACGTGCCTAATTAAATAAAGAAAGGTTTTTTTTTGTCTTTATTTTATTACTAGACGACCTGCTCGCGTTGACATTTATGTTCACTGTGTGTTGTATATATCGTAGCGTGTTGTTTTGGAGCCTAAAACAATCTCCATATAGCCTGCTAATGCTATATTTTTAAAAAGTATCGTTAAATACAGATTGAAAACGTTACACTCACCTTTATAAATGTTTACATAAGTATATATTCCGTACAAAGTAGATATACATTTTGTATAATAGATCATTATTCACAATTAAAAAACGAGATTTGTAATGAAGTTACAATATCTGATACCAGTATAAAAATTAGATTCATATTAAAACAGATATCCCTTTCGATATTTCATAAATAAGTACCAAATACTTGTTTATAGATTGTTAAGACCTTGAGAAAAGGCAAGTGGCATTTAAAATTAAGTTTACATTCCAATATTGAACGTTTGAAATTAGGATTTACAAATAAAACTATTTTAAAATAATTGTAGAAAGAAAACTTAAGTTTATATATTTTTAATTAGTAGCAACAAAAAATAAAACCTATTATATTTTATAAGTTTCGATTATCTTTTGTGGACTAAAATATATTCATAACCAATTATATTTTATTAATTAAATTAAACTATTTAATTATTAACATTTTTTGACTAACACAATCATTATTATCTAATGGAAAAAACCAGTTCAGAATCATAAAGCTTACATTGTAAGTTTGTTCAAACCGTAGAACCGGTTACAGAGAAATTGTTAACTGTACTTAACAAGTTGGTAACTAAACACAAATATTATAGAATATAAAACAGAGCTCACGTAGATTACAAATTATATTATTATCTCGACAAAGAGTGGAGAGAGCGAATGCGAACGTTTTGTAAATATTCAGCAATTATATAAATATACAATCACCAGATAGGTACTATCTCGACATATTAGTGTAGCGCTATATGTAAAGCATTAGAAGTTAAATTTTGAAAGAAACTGAAGCTTTTATTGTAAACTAGTTGACTCATGCGGTTTTGTCTGTTTTAACTTTAATGGCTTATGTGTCGTGTTATAGCTTTATGTTCATAAGGACTGACAGATAATTACTTTTTTAGTTGCAGATTATAATAGTCTCTATATTTATAATGAAGACAATTGCAGTTGATATTAAAAGGAAAAAAAGATAATTTATGTACAAAATGACGTTGTTACGATTTCATTTCATTTCAACTATTTATAGAGTAATAACTTTCCTTTTTCGACGATGGATCAAGATAAAACGTACGCCATATAAATAAGACCTCTTTCCAGATTAAAATATTAATTTATAATAAAATAATTACTTTGGTTTCTTTTGGTAAGTAAAGAGAATCTTAATTTTTCCTAAATATAAAGGCATCCATCATCGAATTTTTATCATAAAATTTATTGACTGACTTTAAAAATAGGGTAAGATTTTCAGTGCGACTGTATTCTTTTAAGTGTGATATGTCATAACTTTTTACTGGGTTCATTGATTTTGATTTATTTTATATCGAATAAGTGCTTATTGTGTGATGCCCATTTAAATTTGATCACTTTTTGAGCATTTCTTGAATTATCTCTAATAATGCGTTTATTTATTTCGACTACTTACACTATCAAACACAATCCATGTGCATAGAAGATTTGCTTGTAATAAAATTCAAAGTTTTTATAGTTAAAATAAAATTCTATTTTATCATGATATCATTTACATAAATTATATAGACATAAATTAAATTAAATGTTAGGTAAATTTTAGTAAGTTAGTTTTGCATTTTATGATATTTTGTAATCATGAATATGTTAGTTTATATTTAAATATTTATACTTAAATTTTAAAGTAGTTTTTTTTTATATACAACTATAACACTATGTATTATAATAAGGTTACTGATTCATTTTCTTGATTTTTTTTTAATTCTTTAAGAGTTATTTTAAAAAGGACTTTTTGCTTTTTCCTTTTATTTTGTTTTTAATTTTAAACCTTTAATTCATTTCATCATTCATTCCTACCTTTCATTCAAACCTTTAATCGTTCATTCCTTTCTTTTTATTGATTTATTAATAGTTTGTAAATAAATGTATGCAATGTGTATGATTGTCGCAATATCAGCGATGTATAATCAAAAATTATCGAGTCCAATAGCACGAAAACAATTACGATGAATTCTAAAATCGTGACACAATCTTTTGATAATCCATATTAATAAAGCAATGTTTATGTGTTGATATGTACATTATATTGCAGACTAGTGATTTACTACAGGTTTTGCCCGTGCGGATCTATATTTCTTGGTTCGCATCTAGAGAAGACGTTATAACTGAAACTCAAATCCTTAGAATCGTTTTTAAAACGTTAGTTTATAAATATATTTGAAATTATGTTTATCATTTTCTCTATTTTATAGATTTTATTGCTGTTAAAAAATTCTTATGCTTAATTTAAAGCTCTCTGTCTCTCTACTTAGGTTACCTACTAAATAATTTAGTCAATTTAAGGCTTTGGTAAGTAACGGCACCATATGTAATGAAAGCAATTTCTAAGGGAAATAATAATGAAACATATCTCTATATTCATATCTTATCTCTCACATTGTCTTAAATATGTGATCTATTGGTATATTGTTTCTATGTGTATGTTTGTATGTATGTATTTGGATGTATTATGTATGTACATATTTATGTATGTACGAGTATGTATGAATATTCGTATTTATCGTGAGATGTTTGAATATTATATTATATAACTATGTTTCCTTTTCTAACTTGATTCCAGTATCTAATGAACTTGCATTGTTGTTTGTGCACTGTTCCCGGCACTTTTTCCTAAACTATTATCATTAAAGGTCGTCTGGAAGAGATCGCTATAAGCGATAAGCTTGCCTTTGTATACTTATTTGTTTTGTACCTAATGGTCCTTAAGTGTATCTTGTTTTTTGTTGCGATAAAGTTTTAATCTATCTATTTATAGTTTTTCATATATTTAATGTTTATTTTTCATTATAAAGAAAATATAGCCATAGGTTTTTAGAAAATACGAATGTAGTAATGTCATTCGCCTGCAGTCATTTTTGAGGGTTTTATATTAATATTTCATGAATCTCCAAGGTTTTCCTGTTCCGTCGACAAAAGTAGGTTTACTCACACTAGAGAAAATCCAATTCGCCGTGTCGTCCACACGCGCGCACACAGAGACGCGTGACTTGAGGGAAAAATAAAATTTCTCGCTAAGTTTATAATGGGAAAACTTTGAGAACCACTTAATTATGTTAATGTTTGAAACAAAATTTTAGAAGAGACGTTTAAACACGGCAATGACATAATTTAAAAAAAATGTTTGAATCCAAAATTATACGGATAGGTAGAGAATGATGAATGATGAGCTGAAAATGTATTTCATATCTAATTTCTTGTTTTATGTAGACTTCTAATCTGCCGCAATCGTAGTATTGAACTAAACAAAATATATTCCATAATTATATTCAAATCAGTAAGGGCCCGTTTCGTCGATTGTGGATAACGCTATTTGACGGATGACGGTATCCAACGTATATAAGTTTATATATACTCGTAGTAATATGTTTCGCGTAAGCGATTGCCGTAGCTTATAGACGTCTGAAACATCAGAAGCATCGCAAGCACGTTGCCGACCCCATCCCCAGTTTCCCCCAGGAGCTCTAGTCACCTTACTAACAAACAGGAACACGGCACTGCTTGAAAACAGTGCTATTTAGCTGTGATCTTCTGTAAGGTCGAGGTAGTTTTTCAGTCGGGCTGCTCCATATTTGGGCAGGAAATTTCCTGCTGTGCCTACTATTACCTACATTTCTATTCGCAATTGTAATCTAAAATTTGTAATTTCTTAATTGCGTCGTAATAACCTATTCTACCTTCTGGTAATAAAGTCTATTCATAACTTATGGGTAAGATAATCTTTTATCCATAACTAGTGAAACATGCCCTGAATCTATTTGCATTATGGCAACATTTTTATTTTATATATGTTTCAAAAGGTAAAAGAAAAATTGATTTTTCACGTTACATTAAGGTAGGAAACTGCATAGACTTACAAAACAAAACATACTATTTAAATTTATTTCTTTATATAAATTATATTACTTTAGTAAAGCAGAGTTAATTACCTAAGTATAATACTAAAACAGATAAGGTAAATTAATACTACAAACTAATTAAAGTTTCGTCAATGTTTCTGAAGCCGCATACTATTAGTTTTAATTGCGTGTTTCTGCACGTGCAGTTGGAAATAATTTAATTTGTTCCGATAAAATAGATCTTCTCTAAAAATTAAACTTATTGAAAGATTTATATGTGCAGAAAATAACACTACTGATTGTTATGATATATACCTACCTTACCTTTACGATAATTAAATAAAAGATAGTATATGTACGGTAATTGGCATAATAATAAACAAGTAATATAATAATTAAAGGTAAATAATAATTAAATTGAATCAATTATAATAATGTTCTAAAAGTAGTTTATTTTTCAATATAGTTTGATGAGCGATACATGATATTACTATAGAAAAATTAAAAATTGTAAAAGAAAATATCGATTGATTGGATGAATTTGAACGTATGATGTACGTTGTGACTTGCTTATTCAGGTGTGATGATCCACGTAAGGGTCTTAATGTAAATACATAGATAGAATAATTAGTTCTCTTAATGTAAGCTGCAGTAGTGTACCAAGTAAACGATCAGTAACAAAACTAAAAATTGGAATAACAAAAGTACGGGCATTATAAGCCTGAGGACATAACTTTACATAAAAAATATGTAAATACATAGCTCTTTTTAACATTTTAAGATAAGACAATTGACTTGAAGTGTTGAAGATACAGCTGAACTAAAATAAAAATAAAATGGTTATAGAACAAAACTGCTGTGTTACTAATTAGACGATTCGAACTGTTTTTAAAGGCTAATTAATCGAACCGACGAAGGACCGGACCAGGCATCCCTGATCAGGACTAGATAAGGCATGTAACCAAGATGATTGGTCTGGACCTGATCAGGATGAGATGAGATTTCCTGATCGGGTCCAGATCGAAATCGAGTTCGAATCGTCTAATTAGTAACACAGCAGTTTTGTTCTATAACCATTTTATTTTTATTTTAGTTCAGCTGTATCTTCAACACTTCAAGTCAATTGTCTTATCTTAAAATGTTAAAAAGAGCTATGTATTTACATATTTTTTTATGTAAAGTTATGTCCTCAGGCTTATAATGCCCGTACTTTTGTTATTCCAATTTTTAGTTTTGTTACTGATCGTTTACTTGGTACACTACTGCAGCTTACATTAAGAGAACTAATTATTCTATCTATGTATTTACATTAAGACCCTTACGTGGATCATCACACCTGAATAAGCAAGTCACAACGTACATCATACGTTCAAATTCATCCAATCAATCGATATTTTCTTTTACAATTTTTAATTTTTCTATAGTAATATCATGTATCGCTCATCAAACTATATTGAAAAATAAACTACTTTTAGAGCATTATTATAATTGATTCAATTTAATTATTATTTACCTTTAATTATTATATTACTTGTTTATTATTATGCCAATTACCGTACCTATACTATCTTTTATTTAATTATCGTAAAGGTAAGGTAGGTATATATCATAACAATCAGTAGTATTATTTTCTGCACATATAAATCTTTCAATAAGTTTAATTTTTAGAGAAGATCTATTTTATCGGAACAAATTAAATTATTTCCAACTGCACGTGCAGAAACACACTATTAAAACTAATAGTATGCGGCTTCAGAAACATTGACGAAACTTTAATTAGTTTGTAGTATTAATTTACCTTATCTGTTTTAGTATTATACTTAGGTAATTAACTCTGCTTTACTAAAGTAATATAATTTATATAAATAAATAAATTTAAATAGTATGTTTTGTTTTGTAAGTCTATGCAGTTTCCTACCTTAATGTAACGTGAAAAATCAATTTTTCTTTTACCTTTTGAAACATATATAAAATAAAAATGTTGCCATAATGCAAATAGATTCAGGGCATGTTTCACTAGTTATGGATAAAAGATTATCTTACCCATAAGTTATGAATAGACTTTATTACCAGAAGGTAGAATAGGTTATTACGACGCAATTAAGAAATTACAAATTTTAGATTACAATTGCGAATAGAAATGTAGGTAATGGTAGGTACAGCAGGAAATTTCCTGCCCAAATATGGAGCAGCCCGACTGAGGAGCTACCTCGACCTTACAGAAGATCACAGCTAAATTGCACTATTTTCAAGCAGTGCTGTATTCCTGTTGGTGAGTAAGGTGACCAGAGCCGGGGAAACTGGGGTCGGCAACGCGCTTGCGATGCTTCTGATATTTCTGATCAGGAAATCTCATCTCATCCTGATCAGCCGGTTCGGTCCGGGCCTTTTAAAAAACAGTACAGTATATTCTTGAAAAAAATGTTTAACAAAAAAAAAGCGAATTGATATTATAAATGTCAAGTGTTTCAAAAGTCCTACAAAAGGGTTCTTAAAAAAGCTCGTTTCAACCGTATTAAACACATCGGAGCCCAACTAGCTTCCCATCCGCGCGGTAGTAGAGCATTTTGGTCACTCTCTAAGTCGGTTGAAATGAGCTTCTGCCGTCCCTCGCTGCCTCCTCTGCTTAAACCAGATGGATCGCTGGCCTTTACTGCGACAGACAAGGCTAACCTTTTAGCGAATCTGTTTGCAGAAAATTCGCTCCTTGATGCAGGTAGTGCCTCACCGCCCAGATATCCACCTTGCGACTCTGTTATGTTAGAACTACGCATTCGCCAAACTGAGGTTTTGAGAGTACTCCGTAACTTGGACGTGAATAAGCCTAGTGGTCCTGACGGGATACCAGCAAGAGTACTTAAACACTGTGCTCCTGAGTTGTCTCCTATTCTCACGCGCTTGTACCGCCTCTCTCTAAAATCCGCTCAAGTTCCTAAAGCATGGAACATTGCCAACGTACAACCTGTACCTAAAAAAGGTAGTCGTGCCGACCCGGCTAACTATAGACCTATCGCGATCACCTCCATACTGTGTAAAAGTTTGGAGCGTATACTGAATGAAAAGCTCCTAGCATACCTCGAGTTGAATTACCTCCTGTCGGACCAGCAATACGGTTTCCGCCGTAACAGGTCCACGGGGGATCTTTTAGTGTACGCCTCGCACATCTGGGGCGAAGCCTTGGACAAGCACGGAGAAGCGCTAGCTGTCTCACTTGATGTATCGAAGGCATTTGACCGGGTCTGGCATGAGAGCCTATTGAGCAAGCTTTCAGTTTACGGAATACCCCCGAGCTTGTGTGACTGGATATCAGATTTCCTGAGTGGACGATCATTTCGGGTGGTCTTAGATGGCTCCTCGTCTGACTTGATGGCGGTCAATGCCGGTGTCCCTCAGGGATCAGTTCTCTCTGCAACCCTCTCTTGATTCACATAAATGACCTCCTCAGGCCCGGTATCTTTGGATACGCGGACGACAGCACTGTTACGGAGAGATACGTGTCCGGTCCCCGAGCTGGTGGGGCTGAAACTCGTGAGCATAGAGAGGCCCTGGTTGAACGCATGAATTTGGCTTTGAAAGAGGTATCCGATTGGGGTGACGCCAACCTAGTCAAATTTAATGCTTCCAAAACACAAGCGTGTCTTTTCACTGCTAAACGGAGTCCATTCCCACTAGCCCCAACTTTCCGGGGTGTATCTGTTCCGATCACCGATAGTATTGATCTTCTAGGCATAAATATTTCGTCTAATATAAACTTCGGACAATGCATAGAATCCAAGGTCAAAATTGCTGGTAAGAAACTTGGTATCCTCAATAAAGTCAAGCAGTACTTCACACCGGAACAGCTTCTTACTCTCTACCAAGCACAAGTTCGATCGTGTATGGAGTACTGCAGCCACTTATGGGATGGCTCTGCCAAGTACCAGCTCGCTGCTCTGGATTCTGTGGATCGACGCGCCAGAAGACTCATCGGTGACAAATCGCTGGTTCGCTCTAGACTTCAAAGTCTCGAACATCGGCGCAAGGTTGCCTGTTTGTCGGTCTTTACAGGTTATATTTCGGAGAGTGTGCTCTAGAACTATACAATTTGGTTCCACCATCACCTTTCTACCACCGAACCGCAAGGCATCGCATGAATATGCACCGCTATGTGGTTGAAATCCCACGATCTCGCACTAAACGATTTGCTTCCTCGTTCCTAATACGCACCGCAAAAATTTGGAATGCCCTTCCGGCTTCCGTTTTTCCAACGAACTATAACTTGGGTATCTTTAAATCAAGAGTGAATAGGCATCTTCTAGGCAAGCGCGCACCACCTTAGGCTGCATCTTCACTTGACTTCAGGTGAGATCGCAGTCAAGCGCTAGTCTATATATTAAAAAAAAATATGTTACTTAACATAATTATTATTATATTTATTTCCGTTTATTTTTTCCAATGTATTATTTATTTATGTTTTTACTTTAAGTATTAATTATTTTTATTTATTTTTATGTTATTAATTAATTATTATTATTAATTAAATTTTATTTATTAACTTCTAATTATCAACTACTAATTAACCCTTAATTCATTAAAATTCAATTAAACTAATTAACATTAATTTCCCATTACTTACGACTGCTCCACTGTGTAGAAATGGACTCCCTGCTAGACTGTCCTGATAACTGTATCTGTATGTGACCGGGTCCTGATCCAGTATGCCTTACCATATTTGATTATATTTTACATCAGGCTATCCTTGTCTGAACCAGACTTGGTCCTGATAGAGCTTGCCGGATCTGGCATACCTCATTCTATCCTGATCCGGTCCAGATACATTATCTGGTTGAGCCTGACCTTTTTTCTAGTCGGGCATAAGCTTATGTGTACGTAATGTTGTGTAATAACATTATATGTTGACAGTAAAAGTTTATTTTATTCTCTTTAGCACATTTAAAATAATAGCTTTGTTTTTTTAAGCTTTAGCACTTTAATATTTTGGATAGATATTGATTAATTGATTTAACCTGTAACATTTCACTGCTGGACATAGATAGGCCTTATTCTCCATTGTAGGAGAAGGATAGATAAAAAATATGTTTAATAAAAGTGAAAATGTTTTTATTATTTGATATTTAATATAATTATTATTCCTTTTATTTTAAAATTCTAATTTATTTCGATGGTTGATGAGTGTTGACTAATTTTTTCTAAATTTGCTTATAACGACACTTTGTTGTAGAGTTATTTTTTGAGTCAAGCTATTTGAAATAATAAAGTTTGATTGTTTATTAGCGGTTCAATTTTATTTGTATTACTGATAGAGTGTACTTAACGTAATTTTACTATGTCTGTACTGTCTGAAGTTACAGTTGTCAGTCAGCGTAGACATTTTTTTTGAATTATTCAATTAAATTTGTAAATTTGAATCTTATATATTTTTATTTGATGACGATGGAAAAAAAACAATATTAAAGTTAGGTAATAGAATCGAGGTATTTAAGATCTATAAAACTATCCAAAACACTATACGATGTAATTTATCTAAAACACTAACGGCTTTAGCTTTTTGAACCACTAGGCTAATTTGTTGACCGTAGTAGTCGCTAGAGTTTTGGTCACCTGTGGCTTTAACATGGCGTGAAAAGGGCTCTTTAAAAAAGTTTTGTTTTCTCGCCCCAGGGACCAATGGCTTCAGCGGAAAACGTTACAATTACAGTGCATAAGCATAAAGTACAACAACTTATAGTCAGTAATTTTTGTATTCAATAATTAGTACAAATATAAATATTATATAAGTTTTACCATTTAATCTTAATACCTATTTATGTAAGAGAATTTCGCTTCTACCTGGCGTAAATAAAATTATTTTTTTAAATGAAAACATTCAACAAACAACACTAACATATTCTTTTATAACGTATTTGATGATTTGACGCAAGAAGCTGTTTTTAGTTGGTTTTTAACTAGCTATGCCCAACGGTTTCAACTGCGTTGTTTTGAGAAAAAATAGCCTTCCTTCTTTTTAAGCATACCTAACCTTCCTCTTTAAATAGGCTCCAATCCAACTCAGAGAAATTTTTCAATTCGAACTAGTAGTTCTTGAGATAAACGCGTTTTAACAAACAAGCAAACGAACTTTTCAGGTTTATAATATTAGTATAGATAATTACAGATTTAGATATATAAAACATGTCTTTTACACTTTCACGACGTAAATATTTATATAATACTAGCTGTGCCCGCGACTTCGTCCGCGTAGAATGTAACAAAAAACTTATTATTCAGTTCGCAGTTATAAAATAAATAAATTTCTAAAATAAAAGTATCCCAAGTTACTCCTTATTACATCAGCTATCTGCCAGTGAAAGTCCCATCAAAATCAGTCCAGTCGTTTCAGAGATTAGCCGGAACAAACAAACAGACAGACAGAGAAAAATTATAAAAAATGTTATTTTGGTGTATGTACTGTGTATACATCCATATGCGTTTCGTAAAAAAACGGTTGTTTTAATTTTAAATCCAATTTTATTTAATTCATTTGTATACTGACTCTGACTGGATTAACAGAATAATCTGGAATGATTTTGTGAGATCAATAGATTTAAAGTTTTTTTTTTAATTTTAATTAAGGCATTTGTTAATTTATAATTTTTTATATATTGAAGTAGCTTGATATATTTTCCTTAAATTTCTGAAGGCACGCATAAATATTTGACAACCAATATATATGTCAATCCTTTTTCGTCGTCGCTGTTTAGGCGCCGCCGACACGACAGACGCACCATTACACCAGAGTGGTCGTATCAATATGAGAAATTTCAAAATAAATTATAGTTACCTCTATGTCTCTAAGTTAAAACTTTAATAGTTGATTTTTAGTTCTGTTTATTTAGTAGTAAATAATATTTCCTTTTACATTAGTTTTTTTGCCAATACAACGTAGTTTTCTGTTTACATCAAAAACACATACCTTCAACGGCTGAAGTAAACTACATAGTAACTATACAGTAAGATTATTTGTATGCTTTAAGCAATTTGTTGCACGTAATATTTAATAAGCAAATAAATAAGTAATTAATTGGCACAAAGTTATCTAAATAATAAAGATATATAATAATTTATTGTAAACGTATCTAACAAACGTAACGTATATTTTCATGAACGTTAACAATCCCATATACCGGTCGAAAAGAAGTTCCTTTTTTCTTCATAATAACCAAGTTCCTTAAATCTGTCCATCTCTGATTAAGTTAGTTGAAATAGATTTTTGACTTAGCTCTTAGGAAGATTATATGTTAGCGAAGAGTGTCTTAAATTATTGAGACTTTTGGGAGCTCTCTACAGTCGTATCTATTTTTTTTAAAAGCTCTAAAAATTTTAAATTAAGTCAGACACTTTTTACTACCTAATTAAATGACTTAAAGCTCTATAACAATACGGTTATCAGATATCTGTTAGATAAAAACTATTTAACGGAAAACGTTTAACAAAGTACTTATACATAATTTTTTTAACTCTCGTTTTGAAACAATAATTGTATAAAGCCTTTTCTTATGTATGCATGAATTGCATTGAAGGTAAACGCAAAGCGTTTATTTTTTACTATATTTTTTGTAGAATTTTAGTAGCTTTCAGTTATGTCGGTGGAGCACAGTCGATAGGAAATAATAAAACCTAATGTAATATCTGTCTGTATCAATACTTTACAAGTGCGTTTCATCTTCAAAACTAGGGGGCACAGCTTACGTACTACTTCTGTTGTTTTGTGAATTTGTAGACGTCTAGTTTTTTTTTTTGATGTAATTTAAAGCTACAAATGCATAAATTCAGATAAACAGGTGTTTAATGGTTAACGAATTTAATTGTAAGGGGTAGAACGGGGGATGAAAATTTGTAAGAAATTCTTGCCTTTGTAATAAAATCGTATTATCTACTTTTTTATTTGGTAAACATTATTTTTAAATTTATTTGAAACAGAAACAAATAAAGTTATTTTAAAAGTATACAATTGTGTGCTACTTATGTGCAACTGAACCCGCGAACGACAGCTAGTATTCTTTTGTAAAAATGTTACGTTACTTAATACTTATAATCCGTATATTTAAAAAACAGAGCACCATTATCTATCTGCTTATAGATTAACATCAATTTTATAGAGAAGAGTCATTAAATTATGTTTGTATTCCATACAAAAATAATATTATAAGTAACAATAAATACGATTTATGGCCCATAAAAAGAAAGTAGATTGCTGGAAATTCAATTCCCCTAAAATAGTAAGTCTCGATGCTATTTCTTGTGTAACGATGTAGACGTCGTGAATTGGGCCGAGTTTCAAGTGGTTTGAAATAAATATATGTTGGAATGAAATAAATCAAAAAACATTACCTCATTTTCATTTTAATGAAAATATCATTTCCTTCCAAGGAGGTATATCCAAACTTTACATCCGTCATTTTGCATGGGCCAACGGTCGAGTGGCGGAGGCAGGGGTGTAAGGGGGTCGGCGCGGCGGGTGGAGCGGCGCCACCCCGCGAGCCGTGGGCCCCCCTGCCCCCACGCGGGATCGATACGTCATTTGAGCTGGTCGCCATGGAGACCGCGAACGGAGCGGGGCGGCGCCGCGGCTTCGGGATGCCGGGATGGTGCATGGGACTCCGCGGATCGGCGAGCCTGCTAGCCCGCGACTCTATGTCCTGTAAAGAAACACCAATATTTCATTACATTTTTTATTATTTGATTAATCGTTAATTTAATTATGATAGTTAATGATTAGTGTAAGACTTTTTGTTATCCTTTTAAAAGTTATGTTAAAACTTAATTAAATATAATCTAAAAATATGAGTAAGGTATTGTGATATGAAGCATTTTGGTATTTGTAGAGCTAGGACATGGGAAAAATTATTTACATAAATGTGTAAGAATTTCTTCTAAATAAAAAAATATTATTTCGTTGAAAGCTATTTGTGATATAAAAATATTTATTGCTATGATTATTATTGGCCGAATATATGTTTTACATCAGTTATACAGCTAGCGTATCTAACAAAATCAAATGGGAAATGTCTAGCTTCATACATCAGCAGACGTGTAGGGACTGGTTAACCACTAATTTAAACATTGTAGTCTTATGATATCTTGTTTTAATATTAATACAGATTTGAAAATAGTAATACCGATATTATAATTTTAACTTAATTTATTTTACTATTTTACTTTATTGAACTTATGGGAATAATTTGTAATTATGGATCAGCTAAATTTATTTTACCGAAGCCATTTCTATTTTAATTCTTTTAAGATATTTTAATTAAACTTTTTAAAATTATATTGACGGGAACAGGGATAGAGTTAAAGTTGTTGGAGTCCCGTGGCGAACCCTTTTATATTCGGAGATAAGAAATCTTGTTTGATATTGTGATCCTTGACAAAATCACATGTCACCCTATCGACTTTAATAAAATCCGTTTATAGTTTACATGTGATTCACAAGTAGATAAACAAACAGAAAAACTATGTGAACATTCTTATTTCGCATTGAAGTACACTCATTGTACTTAATTCTTCTGAACAATTTGATCTATAATATAAGTATCATTTCAGTATTATTTAATATTGGTATGCATTTTATAATGTTTTATAATTTCCGTTTTTAATCATTTTATATAAATGTGAATATTTTAAGCGATAAACAAATATTATAACCTACCTATATATAACTTTAAATTCATACTTCGTTTAATGGCTTTCAACTTTACTGACTTTTATGAATTGCTAGAGAAAAGAAACATCTGTACTACGATTTTATGACTACGGTAGAGTATCGATATACACTAATTACAATACATTATTTTTAAGAAATAATTGATTATAGTCCAGCAGTTGCAAGAATGTGGTTCTTGACACATGTCAAATATACGAGACTAGTGATTAGTAATAAAGACGGCCATTAATAGTATGTAATTTTTACTACCTATTTTTGTCTTTACATCTTCTTAACTTTGTTTTTTATTAAGTGTATTTACTTTATAAAATTAAACTGTATATGTATGCTTGCTTAAATAAAATTAAACTGCGGAGAGAATAAAAATTGCTAGACTTGCGCGAAATATAAAATATCAATGTAAAAACACACACGTATGAGATATTTAAATTTCTAATACGGTTAAAATACTCGACTTGTCGTTTTTACTATAAATTAAAATGCAATAAATTTGTAACAAGAGATTACTTTATATAATTGTACATTTACTTTCAGTATTATTAAATTTGTGTTTTTATGTCGTATTATTTGTACTACCATTTAGTCATGTCAGGTTTGCTGTTTGTTTCTGTATGTACAAACGTGTCACGATTTACAGCCAGCCAGCAACGTATTTTGACTTAAAATTCTATGATGAAGTCATTCTTTCATGTAGCTTTTCCTTTTTGTGATCCAATCATTACATAGTATTATTAATAGTATATACTAATTTGTATAGTTTTTTTTTAACATACACACACAGTCGTCTGATCCTAGGGTACGCAACTTAGTGCTTGTGTTGTAGCTAACAGCCGACTGTATTAGGTAAATATTGTTTTGATAAATATACATAGAAATAATACCTGTATAAACATATAACTACAAATATTACACCCAGACTCAGGCGGGAATCAAACCCGCAACCTGCGGTATAGAAAGCAGGGGACACTTCAAAGTGCGCCAATGGGCTAGTGAAAATTAATACTATTGGTCACCCAGTGGTCGAAATTTGACCATAAATTAATTTAAATTATAATTTTGAACATTATCGTTTCTATTGTCAAAGACTATACTTCAATCATAATAAACAAATGAATATATATGTCAAAAGAGTATGTGTGTGTGTCAAATACATGGTAGTGTGTGTAATGTTTTTTTATATCGATTCAATTTTTTATGCATCATTAAAAAAAATATTAGCATTCTGTACTCCTTCTCTATATAAACTATAAGTGTGCGAAATTTCATACTCCTCTGTTCGCGCAATTTTCGTAAAAAAGGGGTACAAAGTTTTTGCTTCACGTATTAATATAAATATTGATGAAGACAAAACGAATACACAAAATTACCCATATTTGAGTAAATTTTTTAAATACTCAAATTTATATATTTATCCAAATTATGTATATTATAATATAAGTTTTTTTGGTATTCATATGTACATATATAAGAATCATCATCATCATCATCATTTCAGTCTATTGCAGTCCACAGTTGGACATAGGCCTCCACAAGTTCGCGTAACATCTTGATTAGTTTGCTATTTTTTGTTATATTATGTATATATGTAATTCTATAAAAGCTGCTGGAACATTTTATGTAATTTTTTTTGTCTAAAAAAAAATTCACATCACAAAAATAACAACAGGAAATGTAGATGCAGTAACTTGCAACAATGTCATAAGACTTTATTAACAAGCTAGTTGTATTATTTAAGGCTCTTTTATATCAATGGTATAAAATGTAATTTTTCAAAGTTCAAGCTTCTACAAATTTTAGTTTAAGAGCTAATGATCTATTCTACACAAATAAATAAAATTGGAGTGTCTGTTTGTAATATCAAAATAACCGCTTTCCACTAAATGCATATGGATGTATACAAGGTACATAATATACCAAAATGACTTTTTTTAAACTTTTGTCTGTCTGTCTGTCTGTCAGTCTGTTTTTTTTGTTCCGGCTAATCTCTGACTAAGCTGACCCTGATTATTTATGCATGGTATATTTCATTATATATTTTCAATTACTATCTAATATCCATTCTGACAAAATGCCTAGTTTAAGCCAGCGTAGGAAGAGAAGGAAAATGCAATTTCCTTGTAGCAATAGCTTAACAATTCAATTGATTCGCTAGCAAAGCACAACCAGTCTTGGTATATTGTGTTGATATAAGATAGGAAAATATTGCTATATAATTTTATGCTAATATTTATAATATATATTTTATTATTTTCTAAAAAACAGAATTTAAATGTCAACATTTATTAATTTTTATATTACATACTAAGTGTTAAAAAGTGAGATCAACGTGTTAGTAGCTTAATAAAATAAACTATATTATTAGTATATAAAAGTACCTAATTATTTCATTATTGATCACCTCAAGGGCTCTGGTACTATTTATAAACCGACATCAAAAAATGGAGGAAGTTCTTAATTCGAGTGTACTTTACGTGTGTTACCTCATAACTTTTTTATTAAGTGTGCCGATTTTGAATAATCCTTTTTTAATCAAAACTGGTACTTATCGTGTGGTCCCATTTAAATTTGATCGAGTTCTAACAAGTACTTTTTGAGTTGAATAATGCGTATTTAATTGAATGTTTTATCGACTACTTACGTCGTAGTCGATGTAAATTGAAGTCGGGTTTTTTCGTTTACGAACAAATTCAATTATTACTAACATGAACTGCTATTCCGTAACACAATTTTCGATACAACAAATGTTGAGTCAGAACGTTATTGATAACACAATGTACCTATATTAATATATTTTTTTAAAGAACTGGTTTTCCTATTTTGACCGTTTCTATTTGTAAAAAAAATATTTATCTACATATTTTAAGCTAATCCTTACTAGAATAATAAAAATATTTACCTTCAATTAACTAAAGTAATTTAACCTTAAGGATATTTAGTTTTCAGTTAATATTTTACAGCGAAAATACTTATTTAAATAATTATGGTATGTTTTTAATTTATGGATATAATTATATTTACCTACCTTTATATATGAAATACATGAAAAATGATTATAAAATTCTGTTCCTATTATATTAAAAATACAACCTACAAATATACAAACTTTCAAATACGTATTTGCTTATACAAACAAGAAAGTTAGCGAACAATATAAAAGTAATGGGATAGAGTGAAACAGCTGTCCAGAACAAACGTTAGTGCGAGAGAGATGAGGTTATTTAAATTGAGGGTACATATTTCTACATAGGTAACAAATAGCTTGTTAAGAAAATATGGATACGACATTACCGATTTCTGTTACGTTTTCAGTAGTTTAATGATTTTTAACCGACTTCCAAAAAAGGAGGAAGTTTTCAATTCGATTGTTATTTTTATGTATCAAATTTTTTGACTGGTGGACCGACTTCGATGATTATTTTAAATCGAAAGGTGGTGCGTGTCATGTGGTCCCATTTAAAATAAATTGAGATCTAACAAGTACTTTTTGAGTTATATCTAATAACGCATATTTACTTGACTATTTTTTCGTCTACTTACGTTGTATTACTTGTCGATGTAATTGAAGTTCGTTTTTTTTTTGGGTAAAGTCGAACTTTAGTCCTTTTGTCGCACACTTTCATTAATAAAGCGATTACATATAAATACTTGTATTATTGATTTTAGTATTATTAATATAGAATTATAAAAAAATATAAATCATTAGGAATTAATTGTTTCTTTACTAAATATATTGTACTTTTTTTTTCATAATACGTATTAAACAAATTTATTTAAACTAAAATATGAATATTCGTTTGGCGCGACAAAGCAACATTAATCTAGCCTTTCAATTGACAGCGATACTTACTTTTATTAATAATCGTTTTTTACTTTTAAAACAAATGCCCGATAGCATTCGCTGCCGATGGAATAATTAGTTTTATTTTAATTTTCTACTTGAGAGAACTTTTATCCTCTGCACGCGACTACGGTGATATCAAAGTTATATTATTCTGTACGTGAACTTTTATTCGGTTCGAGAAATGGTTCCATGTTATGATTATTGAACAAAAAGTAGAAAAGTTGAAGAGAGTTGCAGGAGCAACTTCAAGAACAGGTATTTACACTGTTTGAATATGTAGGTTGTGCAGGTAGTTTTAGATTATTTTGTTTAGATTAATAAAATAAGCAACTAAAATATTATACTTTAAGATTTTAATTTTTTTTGTTGGTGTTATGAATTCATTATGTTTATGCAGAAATTTATGAATACATTAATTATATCCAATTTATTCGAAGAAATACTCGTACAAGGTTCTTAAAGTAATATAGACATTAATAATATTGAAACCAAAAAAATTGAAGTATATTTTTTAATTGTGTGGATTTATACTAAGCAAAGATAATCATGTGCTTGAACTACGAGTATACAACAAACAGTCGCAGGCTTAATTCAAAGTAACATTACTGAGATTTTAAATGACAAAATATTAAACAATGAACATTATGGCATTGTAAGGAAACCAAAATTTGTATAAAAAACCTTATACGTGTACCATTAAGTAATCTCTTCCTGTTTTTTTTTAAGCAGAAGAGGCTTTGAGCAGTGAAATCATTACCTACAATTGGGTATTTTTTTTAAATACTTATTTCAAGCAAATATTGGGGAGGAGACAAGTAAAGGATGTAATTTATTACAAATGTATTCAGCAATGCTGTGTGGTTACGGCATCAAAGAATATAGCCAGTAGCCACTCCCTCTCTTCCCGTGGTGTCGTAAGAGGCGACTAAGGGATAACACAGTTCCACTACCACCTTGGAACTTAAAAAACCGACCGATGGCGGGATAACCATCCAACTGCTGGCTTTGAAATACACAGGCCGAAGACGGGCAGCAGCGTCTTCGGTGCGACAATGCCAGCCCTGCGGTCACCAACCCGCCTGCCCAGCGTGGTGACTATGGACAAAACATATAAGTTCACGCATTTTTGGCATGAACGTGTGGAGGCCTATGTCCAGTAGTGGACTGCGAAAGGTTGCTGTAATGATGATAATGTATTCAGCAAAGCTTAATAAAACTAAATTTCGTTCTGTGCTATGTCCATTAGTAAAAAATCTTCCTTCGGCAATCGTACAATCAATAAGGTTATCACAGAAGTGTTTTATTAAAAAAAGGTGAAAAAGTCTTCCTTAACCCCTTTTATGGAGTATTTTGGATTTAGATGTTTGAATTTTATGATGACTGTAATATGTTATAATTATGTTACCTAATAAAAATTTACTTAGATAATATCAGTTATTTTGTTTTTATTGATAAAAATATTTCAGTATTACTTTTTTAGGGTTCCGTACCTCAAACGGAAAAAACGGAACCCTTATAGGATCGCTTAGTTGTTCGTCTGTCTGTCAAGACCCCTTTTCTTAGGAACGCGTGGAGGTATTAAGCTGAAATTCATATCAAATATCAAATACTTAAGTCTACTGTCACTTAGAGCTGTGAAAAGATCAAACTTCTAAGCCAATGCAATCAAAATATACAACCGTTTATGCTGAAAATTTTCGACACTCGCAAGGGAATCAAAACCTACAGGGTACTTCCCGTGAACTCAGAATTTTGAAATTTGGTACGAAGCAACGTCTTGTAGCAGAGATAAAGGAAAAGTTGCGAAAAGCGGAATTGGGCGGAACTTGTACGGAACCCTCGGTGCGCGAGTCCGATTCGCACTTGACCGAAAAATATGATCTTTGCTTTTTGATAATTTATTAACGTTTATCTGTCATCAAAAGATGACCGAATGGTGCGATATTAGATGAAATGCTTGAAACTTTGCCGATTTTTTTTTTAAAGCATATAAATAATTTTTAGTTGTAATACATTTATATTAATATCAGTAAGAATACTGTTTGAAAAAAAAATCTATTGGTTAAATCGGTAGGTAATCCTAGAGACGTTTTTTTCTTTAAAAAATCTTCTTTATATAAATTCAGAAATATTGTAATACTAGCTTTTACCCGCGACTTCGCTCGCATTAATTTTTTTTAAATAAAAGTATTCTATGTGACTTCCAATACCTTCAAGATTATGTGTACAAAGTTTCATGATGATCGGTTAGTTGTTTTGGCGTCAAAGCGTAGCTTACATCCACATTTATAATATTATCGGGGAATCAGGGATACTTAAAATGGATGGCTTAGTTCTTTTCACTAAGCGCGACGATGGGGGGATATCGGTGGGGCCCTTTTTTTTACTACCACGTTGCTGCAATTTATTTTTTAACTGTTGCGGTCAGTAATTTCCCATTGCCTGGCATAGGCCTCTTTCTCCGTGTAGGAAAAAGGTCGAAACTCAATCCACCAAGCTGCACCACTGCAGGTTGGTGGGTTTAATTTTTACTATAAGCAACGATCGCTATTAGGTGTTAATGATAATAACCGGGACCGATAGCTTAACGTGCTTTCCGAGGCACGGTAGGGAAACCCACGAGGATATATACCCAGACTGCAAACAAATATTTGTACAAATACAAATATCAATCCAGAACGGGAAACGAACCCATAACCGCCGGTCTTTAGGCGCCGCGCACAAACACGCGCAACTGTATACTCTCTATAAAATTTTTCGATAAAATTAAACATTTTTAATTATTACATAGTATATAACAAAGTCGCTTACCGCTGTCTGTATGGTAAGAGCTTTAAATACTACGCAACGAATTTTGATGCGGTTTTCTTTAGTAAATAGAGAGAGAGTAGATTCCAGAGGTTTATATGTATAATAAATACATAATATAGTAGAGGAACACTGATAGTTTTTGCAACTGTGCGAGGACGCTTTTAGACTATAAATAAACTATGATAAAAATGTATTCTGTGACTTGCGCCCCGCGTTCGTTTTTCGTTATATTAAACGTCATGGTTTCACCTTATAACTAAAAAGCAAATTTAAGGTGATTAATAATATTATTTTATTTTTTAATTGAATTTATTACCATAAACTACTTTACTTTAAAAAGTTCTGTTTCATCTTAGATTAAAATTGTTTAACTATACCATAAGAAAAATAAGTTGCATTCAACAGTGTTTGAATTTTATGCTTTTTATTTCCGACACTTTGTTTCTAAATCAGTACACCCATTAAAAAATATGAGGTAACATCATAAATATAAAAGTTGTATTAAGAACCTCTTCCTTTCTTTGAAGCCGGTTAAAAAGTATACAATATATAAATAATTCAGAATAATAAACGATGTCACATTAATATTATATTTATATGCTATATAACTTTACATATCTAATTGTTTTATACTTATATTAATTTAGTTTTATCAAATATTTGATTAAGTAGAATAATAGGAGTGACTAAAGCGTCTTTAGGTAAGTCTAAAGTTCGACAACTTATTGCTTGTGTTGTTAAGTGAATAAATAATTCGAAATGAAAGGAAAAATTTTCAGTTACTCTAACGTACTTTATAATGACCATTCTGGTGTAGTGGTTACAAAAACTCCGTAAACAAAAAGTATATAAAAGTTTGCGGGTTCTGATTTCACTCGAATGAATTATAAGTTTAAATAATTATATCAGCAGGGTTTTTGTTCCTGTGGGTCTTCCCATGACTCACTGAGCACGTCAAACTATTTTGCTCGGTTATAGTAGTAAATAATAATAATAGTAGACAATCGTTTTTCTCGTTAAAGATATTGTAAAGAAGTCAATTGGCATATCAAACTGTAACTCTTTTACTGTATAAAGTAACTTCTGTTTCAGTTCATTTTATTATTTATTTTATTTATGTATCTGACTACGCCAGGTTTAAGATTATATTAGTTAATATAGTGCAACGTTGTAAAGCAAAATATAATATAATATGGAGATGAAAATAACAAGAATCAATTAGTTCTGAGAAAACTTCATTTAAATAATATTAAAATTATCTGATTGAATGTCAAACTTTAAGGTATATTCATTGTATTTATTATAGTAAAGAAGCGAAGCGTTGTGTAGCTCTTTGAAACGCACAGGCGTAATTTACGATTCTCGTATTTTTATTTATCTTATGTCGATTTTAGATATATACTGGGCATATTGAGATGTTATAAGGTCTTGGTAAATTAAGTACATATAGGAAGGATATATCTCAAGCGGTCCGACTGGGAAAGTACCTAATTATTAGAGAAGATCATCACTAAGTAAGCATTACTCAAGTAGTGTTTTGTTCCTGTGGCAAGTAATTTAATTAGTAGCAGTATGTATAGTAAAAAAAAACACAATTCTAATAATCTCCTTTTATGGAGTATTTGTACATCAATGAGGAGAATGTTTCTTATACTCTTGAAGGTACAAAAGTCATTATATTCCTCGGCTCCGCCTTATGCCTCGACGCGTAAGAGCTGGGAAGACTACGTTATGTTTCTCAAAGACACACGAGGCGAAGAAAATAATGTTGTAGTCTATTGGTTTAAATTAAT
Source organism: Melitaea cinxia (assembly GCF_905220565.1). Lineage (NCBI taxonomy): Eukaryota > Metazoa > Arthropoda > Insecta > Lepidoptera > Nymphalidae > Melitaea > Melitaea cinxia. The sequence goes on along the minus strand of NC_059398.1, from coordinate 9,033,374 downwards.
TGCTTACTTTTAGCCCAATACTATTCACATAAAAGTTTAAATTTCGTAGAAGTGATCAGCTGTAAACATTGTTATGTCAAGACGATTGTCAGCTTAGTAGTTTTTGACTTGTATCTTTGTTATGTTATTTTTTAAATCAAAAATATTGACTTGACAAATATGATTTGAAAAACAAAATGTACTAAGGTATGTATTGTGTGTTTAAATAAATATAAGTAATAGAACATTTGGAACTTAGATGGTCACTACCATAAGATAGCAGTTATCGTAAATGTGGGTTAATTGTAGTAAAAACTATGACAAAGTTGGTGAATAAAATAAGAATATAAATAGAAAATGAAATACTACACTCACTCGCAGTTTAATCAACGTTATGACATAATTATATTCCCACAGTTCCTATGAGAAGTTAATTACAGTCAACATCAGATCAGTGATTTAAAACTTAAAACATAAAATAAAATAACGAAACGAACATTTCCCGTTTATAATATTATTAGATATTCCTTTAAAAATATTTTAAATAAAAAGGTAAAGCTATAGAACTAGAAGTTAAGCTTAGTATAAGTGGAACGTATAACGCCATCTTTCAGAATATGTCTGTAACACTACCATATATGATTGCTTAGTAAAGGGAGCTTTAGAGTATCGTAGAGCTTTATTGAATTGAAGACAGAGGGAATTATGGTCGGTGTAATTTATATTCAACCAACAAAAAAGGAGGAGGTTCATCCCGACTATTTTTTTTTATGGTCTTACCTCATGCCTTTTTATTCGGTATACCGATTTTGATGATTCTTTTTTTATTTGAAAGATGTTATTGTCTTGTTGTTTATTTAATTTTGAGCGAGATTAAATTTGAACGAGATCTAATAAGTAGTTTTTGAGTTATTCCTAATAATTTTTATATAGTTCTGTACTTTTCGATGTAAACTCAATAGTTGTTTTTTTTTTTATAGGTTGAGAGCAAACACAATTATTTCATTACAATTTTGCAAAAGACGAAAATTGACGTCAGCCAGAATTTAAAATATTTTTATACAAATAAATATTTATAACTTATAGGCAGTCAAAGCCAAAATTTTATTATTGTTTTCTATTGATTTGTTATTTATTTTTAGTAGTTCTCAAAAATGAATATGACGACATACACGATTTATTAAACTCAAAAAAATAATTTTATTTATACTTATATATATTTTTGAGCGTGTGTTTGAAAGTACAAATTTAATAAAAAAGAACGTACTTTAATTTTAATATGACTGTAAAGTTCCGTAGCAAATGGGTAGCTTATACCTTACAATATAAGATAGAATTTGTAAGTTTGAGGTAAAAGTATAATCAGTTGACGTAAGTGTATTCCTATTTTGCTGTAGTAAAACTTTATAAGATGACTTTTATTGCAAGATATGGTACTTTACTTCTAGCTATTCTATCTATAATATGGATACAGAGTGGTCAAACAAGCTGGCGAGAACTGAATATCCATGACGTCAAATTCCACAGCAACCTAGTACCGCCCTTTTTATTTGGCATGCTCTTAAAATGTAAGGATGTCACTGTTGTCTTACAGTAAGCCAAAGAGGCTGGTAAACACGAAATGCTAGACTACACTATCCACATCTCTGGCTGATATAATTTATTCTAGTTTGTTAATAATACTTGATTTGTTTAATACTTGCGGATTTTTGCCACAGAAATTAAATACATAAAATTAACCGTAGAGCTGGCTTTGTCGACCTAAGACGCTGCTGCCCGTCTTCGGCCTGTGTATTTCAAAGCCAGCAGTTGGATGGTTATCCCACCATCGGTCGGGTTTATTTATTTATTTATTTATTAAGGGTTTATAAGTTCCAAGGTGGTAGTTGAACTGTGTTATCCCTTAGTCGCCTCTTACTACACCCACGGGAAGAGAGGGGGTGGCTAAATTCTTACTACCATAACCACACAGCAACAGCAGGATAGTCGCATTCAATTGTATGGAAGTTTAAAAAAATTATAAAATAGGTTAGGAAATAGAAAGAATAGATTTGATTTGAAATATTTTATTTAAAACTCGTTTGCGTAAGTTGTACAGACAGCTAGTTCCTAGCTATGTATGAATGTTCGGTAAAAGACAATGAAATCGAACAAAATAATATATGCGAGTAATTGACATTTCGTATTGAACTGCAATTAACTTTCAATAGTTTTAAAAACAGTACAATTATCACCAGTTTAAACAAATATGTATCACTATTGCTATAACTTTAAATAAATAAGGAGATATAACTACAACCTCATTGTACAGAAAAAGGTCGGTACGAATTAATGCAAGTGATTATTACGCTTGTAGTAATAACATTTACAATAGTCTATAAACTTTCGTACACACCTCGATCTGCGAATTAATTAATAATATACTACCAGCACTTTATATATCAAAAGTTATAAAAGATTCTACAATATGCTTTATCGTTTAGTTACAGTGTAAAGTTTTTTCTAAAACGTTTTATCTGGCTACTATTATTAGAGAAGTGCTAGTATAAAACTCACAGATTAGAGAAAACAAGAGATATGTCATTTTCTCTAAGGTGCGAATATGGGAAAAGTGACGGCCAAGGCTTCATTGAAAATCGATACATCGACTGAAACTTTTCTACGTCATCAAAACGGCCTTTTTACTCCTAAATAATAAAAAAAGTAGTCACTGGTCTCGAAACATGGCTTAAGTACTATACATCTAAAGTATATAAATTATTACAAATTAAGTAAGGCATTTACAACATCTGGAATCCTTAAATTACTTCATATTTACACGATACTAGATCATTTGTGTAACATCGTGTAAAATAAAGATTTGACTAAACTTATATGGGTAAAAATTTTGTTTAAATATGTAAAATGGTCAAGATTTCGGCGATCTAATTTGACCCTTGAAGCTTCATGTACTGTTATAATTTGGCACAGCTTCCTGAGGTCAGCACATTTATAAATATTTTAAATTTAGAACATCTTTATAAGAGCATAGTCGTTTCAACTTAGCGCTATCGTTTGGCACTGACTTTTTTTAAAATATTAATAACAAACATTATTACATCTCAAAATTCAAAAAGAGATTTGGAAAATTATTATATATTATATTTTAATCACAGTCATATAAGACTTATTGTAGATTATTGGTTGTGCGTGCCACGACAATCAAAAAGATAAATTGTAATAAAATAATATCGATTACTACATATGACACGAAATCTTAATCTAATTCATCGCGAAATTTGAGCATTATTCTTGTGCATAAAATAATACATGATAACTGCTATCACAAAGATGTTAATTTCTTGTGATGTGTTATGTACTTCATGCAACTGCAGACACCGCTAAGGTATTTCACCTTCGTCTTTTGGCTGAAACAGCGGCTGCAATCATTTGTCTTAACATCGGTTCCGGCGTGCAAGCTTTGGGATCACATTTCATTTGACCATCACCGCCACATCTGCAATAATTACATAAAAATGTTTATATTAACCAATAATTCCCTAATTAATATTATAAATATCGATTAGGTTTGTTAGTTACGCTTTCACGCAAAAACTGCTTAACCGATCATTATGCAACTTTCATGTCGCATATTCTTGGAGGTATTAGAAGTAACGTAGGATACTTTAATAAAAAAAAAAATAATACGAACGAAGCGGCGGGTAACCGCTTGTATAAAATAAAATAAAAAGATATGCCCAATATTAATTTTGCATTCGATACTTACGTGCAGTGTAAGCACGGTCCAGACGAAGCTCTAACAACTTCTCCAACTTTGTACGTGTGCCCCTTAATTTGACATCCTCTTCGTTGAGCTGCACCTTTGTACGCATGCGGCAAGAAATGTGGGGGTAAAGTTGTAGTTGTCGTAGTTGTAGTGGTAGTAACATTTAGAGTAGTTGCCATTGACACGGGACATTCGTAACGCGGACAGCAAAAACCTTGTATTGGCTCTTCATGACATCCATGAATAGGTGGAGGGCAACTTTGTTGTAAGCAGATAATATCACTTCTGAAACAGAAGCAAAAATCACAGGGATCGTCTCTTGGGATTTGTTGAGCTGAAACGTAAACTTTTCCTCCATAGCGACAAGTTCCTGGTCCAAATGCTTGATCCTCGTCAATATAATCTGGTTCTTGTCCATATCCTCCACTCGGAGGGAAATCTGGAGAGGGTAGTTCTTCATTATGTTCATCAATAAATTCAGGTTTTGGTACATCCGGTATGACAGGGCGTAAGGTCGTATCTACGGGCTTTTCTTGAGGTTTCGCTGGTGACGTCGCAGTTACTTCACTAATTTTACTAGTGGTTTCTTTTGGTGGCTCCGGTGTAAATATTTCTTCGAATGTTTCTGGTTTCTCAGAACTAACATGAATATCTTTTTCTGATGATATTTCAACGTCTGACAATGTTGAAGACGGTGTTTGGTGTATTTCAATTGATTCTGTTGAATAGTCTTGAAGTGTGGTTTCTTTGACTATTTGTGGAGTCGTTGAACTTATTACTTTATCGTCGTATTTCGTACTGTCTTTTTCTATTTCTACTGGCTCATAAACAGATGTCTGTATAGGTATTTTTTCTGTAATATTTGATATTTCCGTTTCAGACTTGGGTGGAATAACACTAGTAGTTTCGTCAACTTGTTCTTGAAGCTGAGTCACAGATTGTTCTTTAACTTCAATTGTCGCAGCTGTCGTTTTAGAATCCTCAGGTGGATATTCATCTTTGTGGGTACTCAAATCTTCTAGTATTTGGTCTCCACGTTCTGGTTGCTGTGGTTCGTGTGTTTCATAAAGCACTGTTGTAGCAATATCTTCTAATGAAGATTTAGTAGTAATTTCATCAGCAACAGGATGTGTATGTTCTTCAAGTTCGACTAAGAATTGTGTAGTTTCACTGAATTTATCATGTGAGTCTGTGGTTTTTCTATTGTCTTCTGTTACATAAGATTCTTCGTTCTTTCCAGTAGATACAGGAAGTTCAGTAGCAATGTTTATATGTGGTGGAAGAGTTTGAACACTCTCAGTAGTTAATTTGTCTAATTCATTCTGACTTTCTTGTTTTTCTGTTTGCACTTTAATCGAATATTCTGTGCTGTATATATGCGACTGCTCTGTTTCTTCCTTTTCAATTATAGTCGGTTTTGTTGATTCAATATTTATTCCTATGTCTTCAGTTACGGATGTTGTGACATTTTTATTACCTAAATGTGTTTGGAAATCTTCCTTTGTTGTAAATTCTTGAATATCTTCAGGTTCTTTCGTAGTCACCTTTTCATCGTATGTTGAACTTTGTTCTGAGTCTTTGTCACTTATATTTGATGGTACAGTACTGCTTTCTTTCTCTTCTGCGATAGTTGCATAATGTAATTCTGTAGTCTCTGTCCCCTTTGCATGAGACTCGGTAACTGACACTATTTGTTCATCTGTTGCAATTTTTATGGGTTCAGTTGTCACAATGGAAACAGGGACTTCAGTACTTTGTTTTTGATTATCTTCATATTCTTTTGATTCTGTTACGGTAGGAAGTTTACCGGTGGACATATGATCAAATTGTGTGTATTTTACTATATCAATTTCATTTCTTTCCGTTTCAGATTCTTTAATAATAACAGCTTCAGTAGTAAACATATCAAAAGATACTGGAGATTTCTCTACATCTGTTATAATTTCATGTTGTGTTTCGGAACTTATTGTTGTAGATTTCAATTCAGTTGTATCTTTATCATCTAATAATAATCCAGTTGTGTGGTACTCAGGAGACTGTGAAGTCACTTGTTCAAAGTTTGGTGCTAGTGTCACCTTTTCGTCTTCTACATTAATTACTCCTTCTATTACTGTAGATGTAAGCGTATCTTCTGCGCTATGTAATTCTGGCCGGGTGGGCTGCTCTTCGCTCACTGATTCAGTCTTATCTGCTTGCTTTTCTGTTACTGTTGCTTGTTGAGGTATTTTTATGTCTAAAGATGATGTTGTTTGCTGTTCTTGTAAATATGCAGTAGACAAATAGTCTGGACTCTCCGTTATTTTAATTTTATCTGTGCTGGATTCTTGTTTTTGAGTAATTTCATCTTTAGACTTTTCCGTCTGTGATTCATTAATGTGTGAGTCTGGTACTGTCTGTTCACCCTCTACTTCTACATTTGTATCGTCAAATACTTGGGTGGTCGATTCAATACTAATTTCGTTATTTTCAGGCAATTCGATTTCTGTTATTTGTTTTATATCGGTAACATCTGATACCGGTGTTGTTGTTTCTTTTTCTTCGTCAGATATTACATAAACAGGTGTTGTTGATGCCTGGTTGTTATCAACTGATTCAGGTAGTTTATTAATATTTTCATCTTTTGTATCTTTTTGTACAGAATCTGAACTGTTATCTAAAGATTGTGGGAACTCAGTTACTGTTTCTTTTTCTTTGTCAAATAATGCACTGTCTGTAACACCAGATTCTTCAGACTTAGTCCACAATTCAGATTGTGTTGTACCAATGTAGTTAGGTGCAAGAGTTTCTAAAGTATCTTTAACTTTCGTTTTTTCTGTCGATATGTCCTGCAAAGTCTGTAAAGAAACTTCTTCTGTTATTCCATCTATAGGAGAATATTCATTAGTTTGTTGTGGTAAGGATTCTTTGTCGGAAATAGATTTTTCTGTAGTCTTATAATCATCCACGTCAATCAATAAACCACTAGTTGGTTTTACGGTTTTATCTTCTTCAACATGATTGTAACTTTCCGTAATATGTAACTGAGGTTTGGTTTCTTTTTCATCAACAGAAATAAAGCTGGCTGTTGTTTTTTCTATGTTATCTGAAGTCAATTCAGACTCTGTAAGCACCGCTGGCTGTTTATCTACATTTTCTTCTACATGTGGAATTACAGTTGTTACTTTATCCATCTCTTCATGGGGTAAACTTGCCACACTTGATTCATCATTTTTATGCTTAGAAAGCTCTGTTGATGAATCCAAATGTGATTGAGACTCTCCCATCATTTCTGTATCAATGGTTTGAGATTCAGTTGCATAGCTTTCTGTAATACCGTCACCTTTACTTATAGCGTCGAAAGGCAGTGTTACATAAGTTTCATCAGGTTTTTCAGGCAACAGTTCCGTAACCGTGTTCATTTTAGTAACATCAGTTTCAAAAGTTGATTCTTTTTCAACTTCAGTCGATGGTTCTTCAGGTTTTTCATCATTTTGTGATGGAGACTTCGTATGACTTTCAATAACTTGTACATGATCCTGAGTAATTGTAGTTGCTTCTGGCATCACTATAATGTCTTGTATTGTCGTTTGCTTAACAGATTCTAAATCTTTCTCAGCAATGTCGGGACTCTCACTACTTGTTGGTTGGATAGTATTTTGTCTTCTAGTATTCTCGTCTACAAATTCCTGTGGTGGAGTAGATTCTGTTATAATATCTTCCAATTTTTCCGTAATCTGTTGATAAACCTCCGTTGGTGGTACTTCCTCTGCTTTTAATGTTGCATGAATAACATCAACTGAAGAATCTAATTCTTTTTCAGTTACAGACTTATCAGGCTCATCTGTGTGAGCATCTTGGACTTTGTTAACCTTCATTGTTTCTGTTGATACTGTAAACGAGGTTGGTAATTCTGTGCTGCTATCTATAGGTATTGTCTGATCCTTATTGCTTATTTCTTCATAGGTATGTAGTTCTTGTTCGTGTTCTGTAGAAAATTCATTATAAATGTTCTGTTTTTCAGTACTTTCAAATTCAACTATTTGAGTTGTTAATTTTTCTGTTACAGGCTCTTCAATTTTCTTTTCTATTATAGGAGTTGATGATATTTCATCTACTTTTTCATGTGGTTGTTGTGATGTTTCTGCATAAACTTCTTCTGATTTCGTTACAAACTGCCCAAACTCGCCTGAAGTAGACTCGGTCTTAGTTTGTAGAATATTAGAACTTTCTGTGACAGTTATATTTTCTGTAATCGACTCTTCTGTTACTTCTGATTTATGATCTTCTTGAGTAACGCTACTTGGTTGCATAGATGGTTCTAACGTTGCTTCTTCAACTTTTGGAGTAATATATTCAGAAGATTCAGTATATACCTCGTGCTTATCTGTTACAATTTCTGTTATATCTTTAGTAACTTGATCTAATTTTGTCTGTGACGATTGTGGAAGCTCAGTTGGAACAATATTAGGTTCAATAGTAACACCCAATTTATCGGTAGTAGCTTCATTAACTTCTGTAACAGGTGATTCTGGAGTTACTTCGATCGCCATATCTACAGTATTTTTCTCTGTAATTATGTCATGTGTCTCATCTAACTGAGATGTTTCAGTTTTGTCTTTTTCTGTATGTGTTTCTACAAATTGCTCATGCGGTTCAATTGTAACTTGAGGCAACTTATTCGTTTCAGTAGCCTTTTCATAATCTGTTGAGATCTTCTCTGTTTGCGTATCTACATTGTCGAGAGTAATTGGTATCTCAGTCTTTTCTTTCTCTATTTTATACATTTCTGTAACATCTTTAATTGTCGTGAGTTTTTCACTTGTACCAGTAGCTTCAGTAGTACTTAGTTTTTCGTTTTGATTTAATTCTGGAATGCCAGTATAAGTTTCTTCCTTTTCTTTACCTAGCTGAGAAACCGTTCCATACTTTTCATCATGTTTTGTACTATGTACGTATGAATCTGTAGTTTCTTCAAGAATTTCAGTCGTAACATACATTTTGTCTACTTGATCTTGAGCTTCTGTTTTCGCCGGTCCGGCTACCTCTTTATCGGTTGCTGTTTCGTCTGCTAGTGTTACTTTATCAGCCTCTTGTGGTGCTAAAGATTCAGTTACATGTTCAATTTTCGTGTGATCTGTTATTTTTGTTATATCATATTTTTGGGAAGTGATCTGAATCATTGGTGATTCTGTTAATTCACCATTAGCTGCTGCGTCCGTTACATCTGAAACTTCATTTGATATTGTAGTTAGTTTTTCTGAAGGTTCTATACTAACTTCTTTAGTTACTTCTGGTATGATTTCACCAGTTTTGGTAGTTTTTTCTGAAATTTCAGTAATTGTATCCATTGGGCTTTGTGTCACGTCTATTTGAACAATATCGTTAGAATTTTTTTCTGTCGTCGAATCTGTAGATTCTTCTGAAGTTAGTAAAGGTATTTTGCAGTTTGATTCTGAACAATCAGTAGGTACATTCACTTCTGCTTCCATACTTTCTTGTCTTTTACAGTTTTCGTCTTTACATTCATCCTGCTGGGAAATTTCTGGTGTTTTACAATCGTTATTCTCATCACAAATCGCAGATGGTCCCTTGTCTGATTCAGGTATTTTATGAGAGTCTTCACTAGGACCTTGTTCATTAATATTGTATTCAGTAGTTTCTTCTGTAGGTGGCGAAAGTGGTATATCGTGTTTTTTGCATTCTGGTTCTGTACAATCTGAAGACATATTCATTTCTGATTCCGCACTTTCTTGTTTTTTGCAGCTTTCATCTTTACATTCATCATGCTGGGAAATTTCTGGTGTTTTGCAATCGTTATTCTCATCACAAATCACAGATGGTCCTTTGTCTGAGTCAGGTATTTTATGAGAGTCTTCACTAGGAACTTTTTCATTAATTTTTTGTTCTGTAGCTTCTTCTGTAGATGTTGAAAGTGGCACATTGTGTATTTTGCATTCTGGCTCTGTACAATCTGAAGGTAGATTCACTTCAGCTTCCGTACTTTCTGGTGTTTTACAGTCGTTATTATCATCACAAATCACAGATGGTCCCTTGTCAGAGTCAGGTATTTTGTGAGAGTCTTTACTAGGAGCTGGTTCGTTAATATTTTGTTCTGTAGTTTCTTCTGTGGGTGTTGAAAGTGACACGTCGTGTGTTTTGCATTCTGGTTCTGTACAATCTGAAGGTAGATTCACTTCAGTTTCCGTACTTTCTAATGTTTTACAATCGTTATTCTCGTCACAAACCACAGATGGTCCCTTGTCTGAGTCGGGTATTTTGTGAGAGTCTTCACTAGGAGCTGGTTCATTAATTTTTTGTTTTGTAGTTTCTTCTATTGGTGGTGAAAGTGGCATATCGTGCTTTTTGCACTCTGGCTCTGTACAATCTGAAGGTATATTCACTTCAGTTTTCATACTATCTTGCTTTTTACAGCTTTCGTCCTTACATTCACCATCATGGGTAATTTCTGGCGTTTTACAATTGTTATTTTCGTCACAAATTACAGATGGTTTCTTTTCTGAGTCGGGTATTTTATGAGAATCTTGACTGGAAACTGGTTCATTTATGCAATTTTCACTTTCACAAGCAACTACCGGCAATATTTGACATTTGCCATCGGCACAATCTTGATTCAAAGGTTTTTGTGTTTCATCAGCACAACCGTTCATACCACAGTCACTTTTATCTTCTTTTAAGATACAATCTTGACCGTTGCAGTCACTTTCAGAAATTGGTTTTGGGCTTTCTGTTCCAGACATTTGGTTATGAGATTCTGGAGGAATCGTTTCCTTCGCACTGCAAACGTATGTAGGACAGCAAGCATTGGGAGAATCGTAAATAGGCTGACAGTCATTCATATTTTCTACATATTCTGGAGGTGAACTACAAATTATTGGATCACACTTTATTATACTACTTACACACTTACAACTTGTGTGGCAATTATTGCTTGTAGGTACTGTTGTATTATTTTTATATGTAATTCCATTTAGTAGGCAATCTCCTTCTCCGGGAATTCTGCCTGGTGATGATACTATTGGAATGTCTTCGTCAATTTCATTAATATCTGGGTTAATAGACGTTGTTTCAAGTATTTCTGTTTTGTCCTCAGCCATTGTAGTTAGTCCAGTCAATAATTGCTTCTCAGTAGTTACTAAGACTCCATCTACAGTTTTACTTGATTCAGTAGAGCTAGATAGTGAAAGATTATCAGTAGTAGCTTCCTTTTCTTGGATGACTGCAACCACTTCAGGTGTAGACTTATCTGGAACAGTTGTACTTTGTTGCTGAGGCTGTGAAATATCTTCTATGCTAACGTTATCTAAAAGTTCATCTTTGAATGTAGTTTCTTCAACTAAATCAACCATAGTAGTGGGTAATTTTTCGGTTTCTTTAATGGTTAACATTTCATCTGATACAATACCGTTATCATCCTTTTTAAACAGTGATTCAGTTGTGATGTACTCATCTTCTTTCGAAATTAGTTCATTTTCAGCTTTATTTTGATCAGTACCAGTACCGATAGATGTAAGTTCCAAATTTGTTTCTGTGGATTGGGAAATTGTTTCTGGTATTGTGTCTGGTATGATATCAGGGATTGTATTTTGATCTTTGTCGGGTTCAGTTATATGACTTATCTGATCCTTCTCAGTCGTTGATAATAATGTTTCATCGATAATATCTGGTTGAATTTTCTCTGTCATAACGTCCTCTATAATCATAACTGGAGCATCTGTTACATAATCTTCTCCACTACCTTCAATATCAGTTTCAAATGTACCTTTTTCTGTAAATGGTTCATCTGGTTCATTCCTATATCCACTTCCTTCGACTCCAACTCTTCTTGGAGGTTGAGTAGACTGTTCCTGTTTAATTTCCGTCGTTAATTCAGTAACGTGATCATCAGCTTCACATATGTAGGTATCTGGACAACACTGACCATGACGTGGAGGTAGAGATGTACAATTTTTGCCTTCATTTTCCATAGGCATTCCACACTCCTGTACTACACAAACAATGTCTCCTTTCATACAGTAACAGTGTTCACAAGCTTTTTCTGTTTTTATTAAAGTTCCGTCTGGGAACACTTGGTTATCATGAATACAATCTTGGGTTAACTGCGTTACAGGCATTACAGTTGTAGTTGTAAGTAAGAATCCTGGTGTCGGGCGTACAGTCGTGGTCATATCGTCCAATAGAAGGGTTTCGTCTTCTTCGTGATCTAAAAATATAAAGATGTATTAGCAATAAGATTTATTCATGTCAGAATAATTAATATTTTTTTGAATGAAAAAAAATCCTTACCACAAGAATACCGTACTGGACAACACACATCCTTATGATATATAGGAGTACAGCCATCCACATGTAACGTACATTCTTGCATTACACATGTTGTCATATTACGAATACAGTAACAGTGTTCACACGGTTTGTTTGGAGTAGACGGAACTTTAGAACCTTCAGAAAAATATTTTCCATTTATACTGCAACCGTATTTGTCAAGTTTGCCAACTCCAGTTGTTCCATATTCAGCAGGTGATGATGTCGATGTGGACGTGAGCAGGTCAACTGGAACTAATAACGAATAAAAATTATTTTGTGACATTAAATTTTAATAATTCATCTTTTTTCTCTCATTTTTTTAATAAATCACAACTTAAGTTATTCTTGTGTTTTTATTTCTAAAATAATCGATCTTACCGTCAGGGCAAGTAACGATAGGACAGCACTGGTCGGCTCGCTTCTCCACTGTACAATCCTGACCAATCGCCTTCGTGAACGGGCAAACTCTCAAGTAACACATGAGCATCCGTTTATGACACGTGCAGTTAAGACAGGGTTCGTTCGTCATAATTCGATCACCTTCTCCGTAATGCTGAAAATTGTAGTAGCATCCATCTGAGGGACCTGCAATTCGATTATAAGATTAAATTCAATAATGACTGTTTTCTGCGTTAAATCTATCTTAGAAAATCTAATCCAAAATAAATTTTAGGAAAATAACACCTAAAGATTTTTGTAAGGGATGCAAATAGTTTATAATAACCTTAGAATACTGTATTAGCCTCGCTATCATTAGACTAGTCTTTATATTAATACTAGTTGACATTAAATTATTGTAGTTTTTTTTCAATACGTTTTTTAAATATCGAACAAACCGCAAATAATATACATTATGTTAATAAAGTTGTAATATCATAGTTTTTTTTTATTTCGATTAAAGAATAACGGAATTATTATGAAATAAACATATTCTCACCATCCATTAACTCTAAGGCAGTCTGGTTGCTAGCGGTCGGTGCTGTAAATAAAAAAAAATATTTTTATTGCATCTATAGAAATACCAATATTTATAATTTTAATGAATAACTACTTGTAATAATATTTCATTTATTCTAATATTCAAACAAACAAAGCTAAATTTTTCACCATCAAAAAAAATAATACTAAAAAATTCAACATAAATAAATACAATCTAACATAAACTAGTGGTCGCCCAGAGGACGAAATTCGACCATAATTAAAAATTTAAGTTAAAGAAAACGAACGAAAAAATAATGAAAATTAAGAACCTTTTTTAAAGTTTTCAATGTGACTACAGACTTTGACAATAAAAAAAAGAGTATAATATGCGTGAGTGTGTCAAACACACGGTAGTGTGTGTAATGTTTTTTTTTTTATTAATTTAATATATTTTTGTGCATAATTAAAAAAAATATTAGCATCCTGCAGTCCTTCTCTATATAAACTATAAGTGTACGAAATTTCATAGTCCTCCGTCCACGCAATTTTCGTAAAAATGGGTACAAAGTTTTTGCTTCACGTATTTTACAACATTGCGTAATTTTACAAGCTACTGATGATAGTGCTAGCAAGAACAAGTCGTAATTAGAATATATTGAATGATATAAGTGTATTTTACTGCTACCTTTATGGGTTAAGTTATTAGGATCATTAAAACTAGACAAGATATTAGCCCCAAGTCTCTTGAAAGTTGCGATCGGTTATCGTCTTAAGTTGTTTTTACATATCTGTTTTACTATGCATAATTACTGCAAGCTAGCGGTGGGGCGACAAAGTTGTAATTAAAGTAACGGAGAACATCGTTAACGGCGGAACCGTAGCTTTGCGTTTCGATGCGAGGGCATAAGTCATACTGCCACAGGAGATTTTTAGTATGTAATCAATTTTTGGTTATGATGCAGCACGTTATGATGCCGTTATATACTTATTACAATGCTGCATTTATTGGAAATATATTTTATACAAATATAATTTTTATCCTTTTTCAAGAACTAAACATTTAAAAAGATGAATTTCGAACACTATTTCCTTGCTAAACAATTTTATTAAATTCACATTTCTAGTATTAGAAGAGAATAAGATTTATAATTATGTTGCAGAATTTGGTTACATTGAATTGTGAATTTTGTAACATTTTACAAGTCTATGTGACGAAATTCTAAAACTAAACAGAGAGAAGATTTAAATACGCAGCGTATTACAAACTTATGTAGATTGTAGTACACGCACTAAAAGCTCGTCCGCCTAAAGGTCATCGTAGTGTCGTTTGTTCGTGTTTTGTGGTTTCAAATGATATTCATCTATATTTTTCAGTTGTTGTAATAGGTATCAGTTATTTAATTGACTTGCGGTATACGCTTCAGCCTGTAATATTCTACTGCTAAACATAGCCCTCCTCCCAAATGTAGGAGAAGGATGGAGAGGAAGTGACCGTTGCACAATGCTGCATCATCACATCAGCCTTTCGCAAGTCCACTACTGGACACAGGCTTCCACGAGTTCACGCCAAAGATAGCGTGAACTCATGTGTTTTGCCCATAGTCACCACGCTGGGCAGGCGGGTTGGTGACCGCAGGACTAGCTTTTTCGCACCGAAGACGCTGCTGCCCGTCTTCGGCCTGTGTATTTCAAAGCCAGCAGTAGGATGGTTATCCCGCCATCGGTCGGCTTTTTAAGTTCCAAGATAGTAGTGGAACTGTGTTATCCCTTAGTCTTCTCTTTCGACACCCACGGGTTAAGAGGGGGTGGTTATATTCTTTAATGCCTTAACCACACAGCACCAATGCGGCATAATGGGTTTAAAAATGAATTTTTATATTACAAAATTTTTCTTATTAAAATATTTACATTTTTTAATTAATATTTAATCTTTATTTATTAATAGACACTATTTATATTTTAATACTAGCTCATAAACAAAATACACTTAATACATAGAAACAATTAAAAAGAAAACAATGATGAACCGTACCCTTTTCAAGATCATTAAATAAAAAGATTTTATCAAATGCAAATCGGCGGTTAAAAATGGCTTTACATGAACAAAAAACTACCTACTTATGCAAAATCGTGCGCTTAGCGACATGGTCGAAGCAATCGAAATGAGGAGGTAGCATGAATTTAAAATTTGCACTACATTAATATGGATTGTTGTTTCAATGAATGAATGTCGTCGTGGTCGCCATGCTTGATGAAGTTCACACGGGTAGACCTAAACATTGTAGGCCGCATTTGAATATACTTCCTATGTAAAACATAAATTCAGTAAGAATTCTTTGAACTAACCGTGCTGCGGATACTAAATCTTTGAGGACTAAAATAGTATTATCTAATGGTATGCTCGGGCGAACGTTACCTGCTTCCAAGCAAAACTTCCTGCTATCTAGACCAATTAGCTTATATTTTTTATCGACAAAACGTGACAGGAATTTATTATTATAATGAATGATTTATTATTAACATATAGTTTTTGTATTTAAAATCGTCTTACTCAAAACCGATTTACTTATTATTATTTTTTTAGTTTTATTATAATAACTATGTCATAAAAACTCATTTATACGATTCATAAAGAAAATCACTCGTCACACAATCGTAATAAAACGAGTCTGTATGACGGAACGTGATAATCACAGAAACTACACATGTATTTTAGCTTGTTTATTAAAAAATATTATGTAATTTAGTGAAAATATCTTTAAAATTATTCAAAGTTTTATAAAAAAAAATTGATTATTCAAAGTATTGAATACAACCTTAATGTTGCACGTTAAAAAGTAGAGGTGAATAAATAGCTAAACATATAAATTCTAAATATATTTAAGTAGCGCCTGGAGTAGCAGTAGTGCGGGCGACGTCGGCGCAAGCGGCTACAGGTATCGCGCACGAACATCTCAAGAATAGCTAGACCTATTCTAGGTCACGAGACAATACAACGGTTCTACCTGTTCTCCTGTGAATTTAATGTTTTTTGATAATTGAAATAAATGTTAATCTAAAATAAAACCTTATATATTTTTTACTATTTGTAGATCAATTATCATGGGTGTGGTGCTTATGGGTACCATTATTAAATAATTATGTCCTGCTTTTTCTATTTTACTAAATTCGTATAAAAGGATAAATCAAACGTAAAACAATATATGTCGATACTATTAAAATTACAAATTTCCAAATCTGTTTTTACAAAATTAAGACACATCAACATATACTGCACTACATGTTTTTATGTTACAGTCAAATTTTCTAATGTTTCTTATATATAATAACTAATATTAACTAATCAGTAGTTATCTTCAAATAAAATAAACAATATTGTTTATTGTATGTTTATGGAGGTATGACGAACCTGCTGAAGAGCACGCGATGCACGCGGCCAGCGCGAGCAGCGCTGCCGCCGCGCGCTTCCGATCCATCTGCCGCCACCCGTCTGCGACAAGCAAAACAATATTAGCTAAATGAAAATAATCACAAAAATACACATTCAATAACATACAATATATTTTTATAAATGTTTCAAATAACAAAAAACTTTTTTGTCAACAAAAGATTTTGATACATATTTCATTTTATATTCGTTTCTGTCCTATGAGAGTAACGATAACTTATCCGTAACGTAAAACGATTCCAAAGTTAGAGACACATTTTTTATTTATTAAGAAAAGACACTGAAGTGTCGATATATTGTTGTTCCGTTATATTTATAGCTTTTTATTCAAATAGAATAGTCAGTTACGAGGCTTTAAATTGAGATTATGGTTATTACAAATCACAATTTAAAGTTCAAGAACCACCATCGACCCCACCCGATCAGTAAATTTTGAATCTTAAATTTAATGAATTCTTCGGAAAAATATGTATAGAAATATTGTGTTCCATAATATTTATAGCGTTGTCAATAACACTACGTATATCTACTTGTTACACGACGTTTTTTATTACTCGTAACGATTATACCAAGCTAATTAAAATAATATAAAATGCAATATTTCATTATCAAATATTTAATGGCATCGTTCAAGTTAATTATGAAGTAATAAAATCCACTTAGTGTGAACGAGTACGAATATTATAAAGTTCAGATCGTATACGCAAGAAGCCCAGTCCGCTGCGCAGTGAGCCTATTAAGCTCTCTTAAGCTACGAAAACAAAATGTTTTGCGAAAAATTTATGAGGGTGATTTTTTTGTTTAAATGAGAGGCTTAGAACATTATACAGACTCTCTAAGAATACTCTAGAAATCGTAAAGTGTTCTTCGTTGGCAGTACTTATGTTTAGATGTAATAAATAGAGGTGAGGTGGGAGGTAGGGGCGACACACGAGCGGGAATATGTGTCGTGGAACAACGTTTCGAGTGGAGGGAGCGAGGGTCGCCGTGACGCGTGTGTGCACCCCGATGCACACATTTCTATAAATAAGATGTTTTTATAATGACCGGATACACGCATTAATCTTTATTGTGGATGCATTCATTTCATCTTATTTTCAGACATTAAGTTGACACGGACGTCCTAAACAAAGAAGTGATACTGAGAATATATTGCAATGACTAATAATATTACGTTTTTACAAAGAAATAATCTGGAAAATAAAAAGGATACATGTATAAATTTACTATATATAAAAAATAACACAAACATAATTTGCATAATAGAGTTCATTGATTAATAAGCTTTTAGTTCTTTATGAATTTTTTAATCGAAAATCAACATGATATACGAATTACCGAAGTTGTAATTAAGTATAACGAACATAGCTTTATTGTCAAATCAAAATAATTATTATTTATACGGTGTACAGAGGTACAAATTTTACATTATTTTTATTGCATGTCTTTAAAAGTTAGGGAAAATTGGGTTTTAAAAAGACTTGATCGATGTCGACTAAACTTTGCCACTCTAAGTTTAATACATTACTGAATAACGAAAACATGTTACAATACTACATAAGTGAACTGTAATAATTAAAAAAAAAAGATAGAGGACGAATGACCTATTCAACTTACGCGTTGTTACCGATTATGGCAATAGAAATAGCAGTACAGCTATACATTCTTACTTCTATAGGAAATAATTTCTTAGAATTTTCCTACGAGAGCAAGACAATAAAGATGGGAGCTTATAGAATCATAAAGGTATGATAAGTATTACGAATGCATGTTATAGCCAGTTGTGCAGTTACTCTCCAAGCAGCCAACTTGTATTTATGGCTCGTACTTTAAGAGTCAATAACTATAGGGCAAAATTATTGTTACTCCAGCTCCGTTGCCATACCCGAGAGTTACCGTGGGAATGCATCAACTCGTCCGTAGTTCTGCGTGCATGTATACAGGTATATGTATGTTTTCATATCCTACCCGCGCTACGACAACTGTAAGTATTCTTTACATATTGCTTACAGTGCCTTTTACCTTTTAAAAAAATTCTCGCCTTAGATTTAGAACAAAGGGGGATACACTCTGTATTTTTTTTCTTTTATACCCTTCCTTTCTCATCCACTGCATCTTTCTAACTACAGTTGTCTTACATAAAAGTCAAAATTAACTATTTTCTTCAAATTTTTTTTGCAAATTCTGAACGTTTTTTAAAAAAGTTTTCCTTAAGATAGCTTTCAGAGTTAAATCAATTTAAGTTCATCTTAGATAAATAGAATGTCATTCTATTCGCAGATAGGGAGTCCCTCCGTCTAGACACTCTTGGCAAGTCACCTTCCCCGGAGGGTGAGGGCGCGGACGATTCACCACTATCTATTTATTTACTTTACTAAAAGAACCAAGTGCTTGGGACATTAAGAGGTTTACACATTGATACGTACATTACGTTTAAGTACTTCTTAGTATTGCGGCTTCAACAACAAACCAAATCTCATTTCCTTTTATTAAAATGCTGCATTTATAAACTAAAGTAATAATTGATGAAAAGCGATTAATTGACTAAGATGTATTGAAAATCGGCGTAACAAATTATTTGCTTATTGTTTTTTAAATTTAATAGTTGAAATCTCTTAGTTAATCGTAAAATGAACATATTTCATTTCCAAGCGTAATTATTGATTTACAGCTTTTTTGTTATTAATGTTAAGGTGTTAGATACTTAAGCATAATATTAACTACCATATTTTGTGCCTTTTGAAGTTTTGTCTTTATCTTGACAATGTTTTATTTACCTACTAAATGCCTTCCGCATTGGCAGCATGATTAAATGTGATCGGAAGGGCTTTGGGCGATCGAGTCGTAGGTCGGTGGCCGGGCCGCGTGTCCGTACTCGGCGATGTTGCCCAACATATAATTTCGGAGCACTGCAACCGCAGCGAACATTGACACCAATTTTGAACAACTGCTCCAATATCGAACCATCATTGTGTATTATTCTTTATTGATTTTATATTCGTTGAGGATAACTTTTCAAATTTTACTCTGGTTTCATCTAATTCATGCTTCAATTGAAACAATTTCGTAGGTAATAAGAGCTTTATATTACACACCATTTATAAAGAGCTGAAACTCTTTTATTAAGGTCATTTCATTTGTAACGCTAACAATAAATTTTGTGATAAAAGTACAGATAGCAATAGTGGAAATAAAGATATTGGAAGCGCTTAAATATTTAAGATCAATCAAGTGAGGTGTCGCATTATAAAGCAGCGGGCGTGTTCATGCTACGTTCAGACATCCAGTACGCGCGCTGCCGTTCGCACAATGCACTCACGTACGCAAGTCGCGATTATCAACCATCGTAAATTACGAGTGATTAGCATAGAATCGTGGACATGGCGACGTCGACTTGTTATTAGATTCGGATACACGGTCACACCGTGTCGTTATTAGGCGATAATTGTAGCTAAAGTGTTGCGGTCGATTAACGGCATATACGGAGACATGAGCGCATTAAGTGATCTATCTTTATTGCTTTATATCACATAGTGTACTATGCACATAGTTTGTGGGTACACAATATGACATAATAATAACTAGAATCGCTTTTAATGTCCGATAATTATTATAGTTTATTTGACAATTGATGTGTAACTGATGTTATTATTGATTAATTTTTTTTTACATGTTTTATTGAATGCCTAGACACCATTTTATAGTATTATATTGGATTTTTGTGAAGAAACACAGTACATAGTTCGTTCAACATTACTAAGTACGCAAAAAAATATGAGAATGTAGGGCAGTCGTGTGGAAGTAAATTTACATGACAGGGTGAGTGTCTCCCAGGGAAATGGGCAGGAAGTAAGCAAATATTAGTTTTCCTCGCGTATTCATAGTTCATTGACCTGTGCAAAATTTGTGTCAGATGATACAAATAAAAACTATCTACACTAACGTACTACATAACAGTTCGCGGTGTTTTTCATTATTTTTACACATTATCTATTCAAGTATCTAGCCTCCTGTCGAGTTTAACTATAATTTTATTGTTTGATATTTGAAAGTTAAGGAATGTTTTTAATGAATTATTTGTATAGCATCCTTATCATTTTTAATTCTAATGCTAAATAAAAAAAAAAACAATGTTGGTTTGGACATAGTAAAGTAAAATAGAAATCTCACGCTCTACATTGGTACTGCTTATATAAATTGGGTATGTGGGGGCAACAGGGCGGCAAGGGGGGAGAGGCGATATCGGATTGTGCGTCGCACACGGCACGCACGTATCGCCAACGTATTCCGAATAATTTAGGTAAATCCGCGCTAGACATCTCTTAACCGTTACTTCGTGTTATAATTCCACACAAACCGTAACGAATTATCTCATTTCCACACTATTTTGTGATTTAGATTTATCTTTAAAAGAATGATAAATTTGCACGAACTTGTCTGGACATTAAAATTTCACTCACATCGTGACAAAATTTCTACTTATCGGCGCATTAAAAATTAAATCAAGAATCGCAATTTATATGATCCTCACCATCTTTAGAATCAGTTAACATTTACCGCGTAATAAATTTGTTGTGCAATATATTCTTACGCATTAGCATAGGATAAAGCCAATTTTACGAGAATATATAGTATTTTAATTCAATACGACTTTTTATTGTAGTAATGAAATAAAGCGAGTGATGCATTTTTAAGTTATTCAGGCTAAAAGCTCGTATGCGCTCGTGTCTGTGTACTTGTAGAAAGTGGTGGTGGTGTGTGTGCTGTTGCTAGGCTTAGTGAATTCGCGACTGTAGCGCGGCCGCGCGGCTCACACGCTGAGCGTTGCCCTGCGTGCCCCGCGGTCACCGCTCTACGTCTGCCACCCAGATATGCCCGCGTGTTTTATCGTTTAGCGCAATTCTTTAAATATTTTATTATAATAATTAACATAATAAAAATAAACACTCTATACATTTTGCTATTTGTGAAAAAAGGGCTCTTTCGAAAAACAAAAATAATAATAAACTTAGAGGCCGATATTGCAATTCCATAGAAATTCTATAATTATGATTCGTATTTACTTTTGACTTTCTATAATTATTAATTACAAAAGCAAAAGAATATTTATGTCAGAAAAGTTTTAAAATATATTGTAAATCCTTCCTGAAATATCTGAAGTAGATAATGTTCAATTTTTATCTTCAACTAAGCTGTTATGACGAAAAACATTTTTATACGTACTATTAGAAGTAGATTTATAGTAGAACTTTAGAAATAGATCGTTCAATATTTATTGCGATATCTTTCCATTAAACATTTATGGCTTATATTAAGGAAAAGGTCTACTATTGGACCTTGCTTATTGGTAATATCCGTAATGACCCTTCCAAATAATTGGATAGTTAGTATGCCACCCTTATACTCAGTACCCGTTGGGATTCGAATATTGCTTGATAATTATTACAGTGCCCGCTGACCCTCTCTGACCCAACTCTCGTATACGACACCCGTCACGTATCCGCCACCAAGTTTTTGTTTATTGAGGTGACCTTTAAATTTAATATAATTTTGTTTAAAATCAAATAACTGTATTGGAGTTATCTGATTAAGTTTACGGCAGGAGAGGGATTTATTAGTGTAAATAGCTGACCATCAGGAAGTGAATGCGAACGGCGTGATGCCTATTGACCAGTGTTCGTAGCTATATTCCAACGTTTCGTGTTGAGCCGTGTTTACGAGCACCTAGTCGATAACTAACCGGCCGACCAGTCATTACCGACCATATCTCTATGTAAGGAATGAATGGCAAGTACTTACAAACGAATGTCAAAACTAAGCTTTAAACGAGCCAACACAGGCACGTAGTAGATTTAACTTTACAAGCATTTTGCGTTAGCTGTTTTATTACCTTAAACATGTTTTACAAGCTGAACCACATAACTAAAGTTTAAATACCTTAAACTTACTATTGATTCTGGTATGGACATATTTGTACAGGATTCAACCCCAGCGGGCGTGATGAGTACACGTTGTTTTATGTAAAGCAGAATCATTTCGTATGAAGGTAATAAAATTTGTGTAGAAAATTCTAAGCTATCACAGTATTTGAAATAGATTACTTTAAAAAGAAAAGACTTTTATATGGTTTACTCACCATGACAGAAAAAACAATGGGCGGTAAAATCTTCATTTTTTGCATAAAACTGCCTCGAGTTCAAGAAACTGGTTCTAGAGCAAAAACGATAAAGAGACTAGACATGAAATGTTTATACGATGCATTATCATATTACATGGGAATCGTGGTCATAACTTTGAAAATTATACACTTCGTTTTAACTAAGAAACCGCACCAGAAAAAAATTAAAGCAAACGTTCCTCCAGTACATTTTGACCCTTACTGCAATGCCTATAAATTGCGCCTGTAATAAAGTCTTCGTTATTTGCCAGTAACATGAGGTAATTATGATCGAGTAATACTTGTGCGATATAACCCACAACCATCATTATCCAGGAATGCACTTACAAGAAGCGAGAGCCATGAATAAATGCGATAAAACTCTATTTTAATTTGTTATTAACTATAAATTAAAATAGGCGTATATTTGTATATGGTCTTTCATTA
Organism: Melitaea cinxia; assembly: GCF_905220565.1. NCBI lineage: Eukaryota > Metazoa > Arthropoda > Insecta > Lepidoptera > Nymphalidae > Melitaea > Melitaea cinxia. Next base: position 9,010,352 of record NC_059398.1, on the reverse strand, counting down.
TCTTTATAGTATACATTTAACATACAAATATATCAAACGGATGCGAATATTGTCCATTATCTACCCGGTACTTTTGATTTAATAATTCCTAGATTTTTTTATGGTGTTCAAATCTATATTGTTTCTGTATAGCTATAATATATGCCAGCGGAGTTTCGCTAAATCTATTTAGGACTAAAATATGATTAAAAACCGTTATCTAGGTTTAATCTTAAACAAACTATCTTATGCCCACCTCAGCCGGGGTCAAGTTATGCGTGCAGCACCGACCCACATTTGAAGGATTACAAGTAGCTGCCGAGAAAATTTACCGCTAACATTGCCATATAAGCTGTATGAATTTTAGGTCGGTACAAGCATAGTATGCTCTTACGCCGACAACTGTGCAAATATTGATTTAGTAAGTCGGAGCTACAATAGCGGTGGACGGCCGCGCCCGCGCAACTTACGAGTAAGTACCTAGCGATCATGAGGGCCATCGACGACGTCACGTCAATACCGACTTTCTTTTAATTCCTTTTAGTTAATTGACTCCACCCGTAAACTTTACAAATAAATACGGCGAAAAAAATTTCTTTAAAAAATCAGATTAAAAAACCTGATTAGATTCTGATCGATTTGAAAAATAATAAAGTTACTGAAAAATGGCTGAGCTTCAATGTTGTCATATTTTTTACACTTGATGAAGTCATAAAATTGTAGATCATAAGAAGGTTGATAAAATCCCATAATGTCACATATCTATTTACTACGGTAAGGTACAGTCATTAGAAGTATATGTTACAAAGATGTAAAAGCGGTCTACCACTTAAATACTTTAATATTCGCTAAACTATTTACTTAAATTTATTAATATCAATCTCATTTAATTAAATATATTAGTTACATTGAGTGAATTGTTTAAAAGTCTCTATTACATTATATATTATACTATTCAAATGAATACTTGTATCATAGTTACATAAATATGCGCAATCAAAAATCTTTCAAAATGAAACGCTTGGCTTACACTTTACCTTACCTATGATAATTATAATTTACATTCGTATCGTGAGACATTGCGGGTGGTAAGTGAAAATTATAATATATTACATATATACCCAAATGCATACTCATTATTAATAATATGTATATTTATAAATAACTGCTAAGTGTAACTTAAATCAGATAAAAACAGTTAATTATAAGCATTTAAAAAAACCTAACTTCTTTTTTATAAATGTTATCTTAAAGAAACATATGTAACGGAATTTTTAATAGTTAAAAGATAATCAAAATCAATTATGAATCGAGTCAGGAAATCTGACCTCGTATTAAATGTACCGAAATGTTTCGTTCTCTGTAAAATCTTTTCATGTCAAGTTTAATATACAATAATCATAAAAAGAGGGCCTGGGACCGGAAATTACCTTGTTTCACTCATACTCGCTTTATGCAACGAGACATACTCGTATTAAAGGTTATTTTGTACCGTTACGAAGATGCCGCAGGTTACCGTATCGAAAAGTGTATTTATTACGCGGTATTTTTAAAATGTACCAAGTTTTTTTCTTAAATATGTATGACACATATAATTAAGGAGGAAAGTGTAATTTTAATTTTACTAATATAATAATTTTAACTGAGGTGGGGCACAGCAGGATATTTCCTGCTAAAAATATAGAGCAGCTGACTGGGGTAGTACTTCGACCTTACAGAAGATCATAGCTAAATATGTAATTGGATTTTAGAAGTGTATCTATTACGAGTGTTATCGATATTTGTGACCTAAGGTTAAGTTTCAAACTTTTTTTTCATGAATTACGAGTTTCTTTAATGCTGAAAGGAACGTGCAAAGTTGTGATGTCACTAAGCGTATCGGTAATCATAAATTAACTTAAGTCAAGAAGATCAAATTGATTTAGATCCTTGAATTAGACAAGCCGACTTATCGCAAAAATACTCTCAAATGCTGCAAAATTTAACTTTAAGAGTTTTCATCCTAAATTTTGATATAAATTTAAACATTTACTATTTTTTAATACTTGTTGTTTGTGTACACATTGTGTTTACATACAGTCATGTTGCAGATAAGCAAAAAGTCCATTGTAATAATTTAAAAAAAATAAATTTTGTAAATGGTTATCAAAGTTATTTAACTTTACTTAAATTACATTAAGTTAAACAGAGACGGTTGCGGGTTCGATTCCTGCTCGGAGTGGATATTTGTGTTTATACAAATATTTATTTTCGGTCTAGTTGGTAGTCCTTGTGGGTCTCCCCACCATACCTTGGATAGCACGTTAATCTGTCGGTCCCAGTTGTTATCATGTACACCTGATAGCATTCGTTACTCATAGTAGGGAATATGTCCGCCAACCCGCATCGGAGCAGCGTGGTGGATTAAGCTCTGATTCTTCTCCTATATGGGGAAAGCTCAACAGTAGGATATTACAGACTGAAGCAAAAGCGAAGCGTACTTCGGTTACTATTTAATTAAGCTAATTAGTCACTGTTTCTGGAATACTCACGTAGAAAGCGTTTTTCGTTTGTCAAATCTAATTATGTTAAATTACTATTAAGAGTTTTGAAAACTTTATCACGATAAACCATTGTAGTGTAATAGAACAATCATGTTCAAATATTATCTCGCGCCAAGCGATTAGCCGTTAGTATTTATAAAAGCTATGAAACAGTGAAAATATATTGCACGCCAGTTGCTGTTTTCCTTATCTAGAATAATACCTACATAACTTTCCAAATATTATTTTCTATTCCTTATTATTCCAAAATATACAGTTTCGTCGAGTAATATAACAATCACATACCTACATAAAATACTACCTATTTTATTCAAAGATACTTGAACTGTAAACTAATTGATGTGACCGTCTTTTTTATGTTTCACAAACAAAAATGAATTAACTATGATTACTCGTAAATTTTAGTAACACGTAAATTTTGTTATTGTGCAGTAAATCTATTTCTTGTACAAAAAGAAAAAAAACTATTTATTATACATACCGCGTAGTTTTAAGCAGTCATCGCGGAAGTTAGAAAATTGTCTTTTGAGTTACAAGGTACTACGATCATTACTAACGTGTATAGCATAATATTTAAGATTTAATATAATACATTTAATCCTTTACATTCAAATTATAAATATTACTTAATTACCTTGTATTACAATAACAATACATTTTTTATATTAATGTATGCACATTAGTTAGATATTCAAAGGTTTTTGTGGAACATAAACAGAAGTTTCCAAGATATAAATTCGTAATAATAAATTTCCAAAGTTGTTAATATTTTGTTTATTTATAACAAAAAATTATAACAACGAATAAGTGCAGCATATTCTGGATTTTATATAGTGATTACTTCCATTGTAATGACTTATTGTTGATAATAGTGTGACAGTTTATAATTAACTATCTTCAAATTACTATTAGTTAGTTACATATTTGAGGTCATGAATCAGACTCATAAAATATTTTGTAGAGGAAACATTAAATATTACGTCATTTCTTTATATAAAATCAAAATACCATAATCGACTTTTTTTCGAGATTGAGTCGTGATTACCTCCAACATCAAAATAGTAAGGCAACAATATACTTATAAGTGTTACCGGCTTAAAAAATCTTTTAAAAAACTTTAGTAAAAAACGCCTATATATTAAATATTCTTTCAAGGTGAAGAAGTTAGCACAGAGATCTAAAAGCAATACAGGGAAGCGTTTTAAATTAGGAAATGCCTGCTGCAAAATAATATATCCATCTAACGATCGACTTAGGTAGATTGATGTAATAAAGCTCCATGCGAGCGGCGCTGCTAGATTGCTATTAGGGATCACTTAAACGCTAAGGCCATAAATGAATCCTAATGGATTCAATTTTATCTCAGCTCGAGTCACGCAAATATAAAGCCTCCGGTGTTAATATTTCCTATTTACGAATATAACAGTGACTTTACATACACAATAAATACGTCTATCTACATAGTAAGCAATTAAATTGAAACGGATAATTTCAACAGCAAATTATATTGTTCAACAATAAGTTTTTATATACCTACGTAATAAAATATGAAATCAGTGTCAAAGTATTTTTAATAACTTATTTAATACAACTTTAATCTAGGTACTACATTAACAATGTTCCGGTCTTGTTAATGCTCATTAACAAAAAAAAAACGCTTTTATTTGTATGCTTTCTTTGGTAGTTAGTGGCGTGAATAGTTAGTCGACGCTGGTGGCGCAAAGGCGCGATCTTGCGGTGGCGGAGGTGCACGCTTATCCAATCGTGGGACAATGACATTGCACGTTCATCACGATAAAATAACCTAGACATTACGTATCTGCTTCTTTTATCTTTTACGTATACAATATATAAATTAAGTTCGCAAATAACCTGTAGTTAAAATCTCCAGTAGAATAACTTTCCATGATTTAGTAACAATAATTAAAAACTACATTTGAAGTAACATTTAATTCCAATCAAATATGAAAGGCATAATGTGGTAGATTTTGCAAAGTTTTTCCTTGTAACCAAAAGAGGTACAATGCACCGTAGCTTAATCCAATATTCTAAAGTGTTAACATTTCGAGGCCTATTGTTGACCGAAGCAGTATGAAGTTGTTTTTGAAATCGTTTGCTTTTTATCATACCGAAGTAACACTTTAAAACGGTGATATAAAGACTCAAACCGCTGTTATTTGAACACAAACAATGGATGTTCATTGCTAAGTAGTCTCCTTAGTCTATCACGCTTCGCTCTCGTCTCGGCGTACGAGGTCCTAGACAAAGTTTGAAGTGAGTGTAACAGACACACCTCACTAACACAAAGCCGTATATATCGATAGAAATACTAATTGGTAAAAGACCTATACAAACAAAACAAGAGAATTTTTACTTGGTAAATGGTAAAGTGGACATGTCTATTTGCCTTGTTATTTAGAGTGTGAGTGCTACGAGTCTGGGCAGTCAAGAACTCTTTAGTAAGAGGTAGCATATCATACGCATACGAAACTCTAATATAAAGCTTGTTAATGTACATGTACTTTTAATTCGCGACAGTATTTCACCTTATTAGACTACAATAATGCCTTCCGGTCGTTATTACTTTTAAGCACATTTAGTGTGGGAGTTTTTATGATACTCGATTTCATTTACGAAAGAGACTATAGTGAAATGGTTTTGTGTCACTGTAAATCATGATTTTGCATCGTGAAGCACATTAAATTCATTCATCACTTTGCTTGAGAAGACAGGACCATCTAGTTTCACAACATTTTGTTTTTGACAAAATGAGATAATAATAAAAATATAGATTATTTTTTTTTACTTAAACCTTGGATTCGTAAGCAAAAAAATTTGAAGATTTGTATGTATATACATTTTTAAACTATTCTTATTCAAAACTAGCTGTGCTCGCAACTTCGTCCGCGTGGAATTTAACAAAAAAGTTATTGTTCAGTTCTCAGAGATGTAATAAAATATATATTACAGACAGACACTCCAATTTTATTTATTTATATAGATATATTCTCGGAAACAGTACAGGATATGAAATACTGTAAAAAATATTCACACGATTTGGGAAAAATCGTATACATAGATAATACATATATCAGTAACAATAATTAAACACAGGTTATTTTTTTTTTTTTCATAAAATCGTATTTTTACGGTCTCATTGTATTTCTATTTTTATTATTCTGTTATTAGAAAGAAATACAAGATTTTATAAAGGTAAAAATGTTAATTTATTTATGTGGGTAACAACAATTACAGGACGTGTAGATATTATTGTACCTTGTTTCAATCGACAGCGATAATATTAAATTAACAAGACGAGATTTGGTTTGTTGACGTCAGTACTTTCACGCCTTATACAGATTTGATTGACGCGAAAGAAGATAATATTCTAATAAAAACTTTAGACTGGCAAAAAACTTAAGCTAAATAACATCATAACCTACATTCCATTGGTGGCACCAAATCGCGCGCGTTGGTGCCATTGAATGTGAATTTTAAACGAACTTCAAGTAGGCCCATATTTGTGTGTTTCTCTTTTATCGGTCATTGTTACTGGCATTGCGACTCGGCTATATTCTGATATTGATATTCATGTGGTGACTCGCTCCGAGGTTTCTTACGCACACGGCGACGTCAGAATTCCCTTCATCGGAAACCAATAACCATGAACCGTGAAACAAAAGTAACATTTTTAATAAGAATATTAAATATATTCGAAGAAAATAGATTTGCATGAAACATACATTTATTATTCGCATATATTACGAGTTCATAAGGACCCTTCATTTAGACGGAAATGTCATAAATGAATTTTCTTGAAATTTCACTAAATAATAAAATCTAATATATAAAATTCTCGTGTCGCGGTGTTTGTAGTTGAACTCCTCCGAAACGGCTTGACCGATTCTCATGAAATTTTGTGTGCATATTGGGTAGGTTTGAGAATCGAACATTTATTTTTCATCCCCCTAAATGTTAAGGGGAGTCCACCACAATTTTTTCTTTTTTTTTTATATAAATTATTTATTTTTTTATTTTATTATGATTTGGCGTTGAAAAATACATACAACCCTAAATTTTCACCCTTCTACCACCAACCCCTATTTTTAAATAGCCTTTAGCTGCAAGACAACGTTTGCCGAGTCATCTCGTATTTATATATTATTTAATGAATATTTTAATGTTCCTAAGAACATACATTAATAAGTATTGTCTATTTCATTAAGGCCTTAGCGCGAAATTTTTGATAAGTTATTTAACTTTCCTAAGTATATAAAAACTAACATGAGTTAAAATTGATTAACCGCTTGCTTGTCTGCTAGGAATTACATGGTTATTGGTTACATAGTAATATAATTGTACGCGAGTACTGACCATTGTTGATAAATTTCAATGAAACCATGAAATCAAAATCACGTCTCGAAATTACGAATACAACAGGCAAGTGAAACAGAAACGGTTTATGTGTTTTTTGCAACATTTTTGTGGTACAGTAACGGTTTTGTTCCTTGCGTCGTCGCTTTGCACCGTCTGCCGCGGCGAGCCTGCTTTCGTACACCACATCTTTAATTTTACACTAGTAATTTTGTACATATAAGTTAACTAATTCAGAACAATTTCAAATTTCTTTCTTTTCCCATTAGGACATCTTTGTAAATAATTTCGTTAATTTCCGTTTGTGTCGTGGGTGTGCACCCTTGTGTGTTGTTAAAACAAGAAATATGTGTATTATAAGCACTGAATGCGGTAGGTTGCATAGGTCAATGGCACTTGAAAGGCCCAGATTTAATTCCTCATAAGTTGCCATTTTCTCAGGAAGCGGCGATGGCGCGTGGCCGCAACGCTGGCGACGCGCCGCGAGCGCATTCTATCACGGTGGGGACTTCGCGCATATTGACATACCCTTTCATTAATACGCAGTCAGTTAAATAGTTTAAGTTTTATAATACTTATTAATTATCCTCTTTTACGTCTAAATTTTTTTTTAAATCTAGACATCTTTTTCGCAATGCACGTTTTTAGTAAAATCTTTACTGATTTTCGTAAGAAATACGAGTGTACGACTTGTGTTTTGGCTTTTAACAATAAAAACTCGTAGGCATCATTAAGAAAATAACATCATCTAACCATTTAGCTACCGTCAACTGAGCGTAATTCCGTAGACTAAATGTAAAATATTTAAACAAAGGAATCGGTAGCTTTTCGACCTCGCTAGACTAACGTAGAAAATTACGTTGCTTTATCTATATAAAGTTCTGTTTAGGTGTAGAAGATGTTTCACTGCTGATTCGATGTAAATTAGCGCTTGATATATAATTATTCACAAGATATTGTAAACGTTAAACCTTAAGTTTGTAGATTCTTTAAAAAACGACTGTTTATTTATTTGTCACTTCCAAAAATATTTAGATCACGTTATTTTGCTAAAAGCTCTCGATAACCCAAAACATACTGTTAATAAAATACACTTTAATTTAAATTAATCTTAAGCTGTTATTGGTAATTATTTTTTAAAACGTAATTACGTTGCTTACAAGATTGAAAATGTAATGATACGTATTTACTCGATAACGTATAATAATACTTCTAATCTAAACAATTATTGAATAACTACAATAGTTACGAATACATAACGAGTCATATCTTCAAAACTGAAAAAAAAATCGTTCTATACAATAAAAGCTCGATAGCGAAAAATAATGGTAGAGTTTTAAGGACTACAGCGTTACAAAAACACGTGATATGGCACCCCAAACGCATCTCATGGATAAGGGCTGGTGAGCGAAGGGCAACAATGAAACCTTCACCCCGCACTTGAACCCGCAACGCAAAGCTTTGCGCAATGGAGCGGAGCTAAAGCGTCACTCGGTTCGCGAATTCGTAGACCACGAAACTAAAAATATGGTAGTAATTATCATCATACAACTATTTTATACTATTTTCTCTGTCCTTTATTTTAATATAAGATCCTACGAAAATGTTTTTGTTATTTTTAAATAGCCATAGTAAATTTAAAAAATCCACAGATTTTCTTTAAAAAAAATAATAAGAAATGTAAAACTATATATTTTTTGGTTATATAATATCTTTAATTTATTATTTACCGTAATATTTCCTAAACAAGAGAAATATATGCGTATTTCAACATGTAAATGTTACCGTTATAATACAAAAATCAACATGAAACGATTATATTGGTCAGACAATATTTTTCAGCTATCTCTGTAGAATTAGTATTGCCGTCAATAAAAATTCGATTCCACGTCAACATATTGATGAATAAAACGAGGTGAGCATCTCATTACTTTACAAAGACTTTACGAGTAATTGACAAAAAACTGACGAACAGGGAAAAACCATTGTGGCAGGATGACATTCGATACGCGCTCTTGTGTTAAATTACTGAATTACTATGTTTACTTTTTATTATAACAGTAAAGTGTAATAACTGGTTATGTATATTATAATCAGTTTCAAGCAGTTCGTCAGTAAATTTTAAAGAAAGCGACGTGTTATTCTGCTTTAGTAAAAGCTAACGAGAAAAATACACATAAAATTAAAATTATTTTATAATTCTATTTATAGTAAGTAATTTGTAGATTAGAATCTGTAAGCTTACTAAGCACTTTTTCTTAATGATATGAAATAATTTTATAATAAAACTCAAATTTAGGTATTTGCGATTTAATGAGTCTCATTGTTATAAAAACAAGATTCAAATCCAATTGAAGCAGTTTTTTTTTTAAGTTTTTAATGCAACGGTTCTTCTATATTGTATGAAATAGTTGTATGAAAGTTTGTAGGTACAATCTTAAATGATTAGTTGGTTAGTGTGAAACATCGAATTCGCTACGCTCGTTCTCGGCACGCGGTCTCCGATAGATATGACGGTATTCGCCTACTTCAGTGCCAACCTAATCTGTTTAAATGTAATAAAAGGCATAAATTATTACTTTACTCCGAAGGACTCCAGGTAATTGATTGTGGCGACACAAATAAGCATTCAAAGTACATTCGAATGTTATAAAAGATATTTAATTTTCCGAAGTACGTAAAATCTTTCTTTATTTTTTTATTTTAAGTTTGAAAAAATAAATTTTATTTGATGGATGTTCTATTTATTGGTAGAATATACTTTTAGGTATTTTATTGACTTCAAAATAATATAATGACTAAATTGCTCTATAATTGCCTGTAATGCTAAATAAATTGTTATATTATGTACATCGCACGACTATAAATCTAAAAAGTGTGTAACAATTAGAATTATTTGTGTGGAATTTTAAAGCTTTTAATGATAAACGACCGAAAATATATTATAAACCCAATAATGTCTCATAGCATTATGTTAAAACAAAACAAAAATAATAAAAGTGAAATAAGTGAATTAATTAATTTTACAAACTACCTTTAAAGAGATAGTGCAAAAGCTCAGGTATTACCAGTTTCTTGTTGCATACTAATATTAAATTCTAACTTTTGATAGGGATATCATTTGAAAATTGCTTTACATCAACAAAATCATTTAACTCACCTCACTTTCAGAAACAAATTTTCCGCGAGCACTGTAGGCAGGTCGGAGTCGTTATAGAATATTCGTTAGAGTGTAGTGACACAGTGGTCCAGCAGTAAACGGTTAGTGTATTATATTGCGAAGCGTGATGTCTACGGCACGGCCGGGCCGGCACTGACGCGAGGCGGGCGCTCGCCCGAAGCCGCGGTTCTCGGAGGCTTCGCAGCGCGAGCTTTCAGCGACACACGACCCGCACGCACTTGCACACTGCACTCGCCCTCGTCTACCCACGCGTTGCGATTCTTCTCTATCGTCTACTGTTTCGAGCGCCCGACGCGCGTTTGAACTCTGCGCACTGCCCGCTTTAGCGTATAAATATGAGGCTCAGTGGCGGGGGCCGGCGCCGGACCACGACGCATCGCGAATCCACATCGACATAAATTGAAGATGCAGCCGGTGTCCTCCCAATTGATTTTATTGCTTATCTATCAGTTACAGCCAATTAGCAAAAGCACGCTTCCCGAACCCCGTCACGACTTCCGTAAACTCGCCGTGAATATTACAACTGTATAATGTTGAATAGATTACCAACAAAACGTTATCATTATAATTGCAAGATTTCATTTTCTTCTTTTCATTTTTTTATTTGAATAGCCTCTTGAATAATTAACTGTGAAAATGCTAATCACCAATCAACTGTAGCTAGGTGGAGTAAGCGATATTATTGTTATGTCACGATATATTTACGTTAAGCTGAGTCGTCTAGAACTCTAGTGACTTGCCTGACCAGTAGAACGCATACCTATTGAATTGCACAGACAGCCTACGCAATGGATTGGCGATATCACTCTTTCTATTTATTTATGAGACTAGAAGGGAGAAAAGTGAATTATTGATAAATATTCGTATGCAGGTGATTTCACAATCAAATTTAAGTAACATACTATACCTAAATCAAAACATGTACATGTGTCGACAAGTATACAGGGATTTTTTTTATTAAATAAATATAGTACAGTATTCTTTACAAATATTTACGACACTAAAAGCTATTTAAACTTATATCTATACCATATTTTAATGTAAATTTGCGTACCTGACAAAAATACACATAAAAATGTAAAATACAAATATATGTACCTACTTTACTTCTGTTCATACTTTAGATATTCTTATGATTTATTTACTCGCTGCAATATAATGTTAAATTTATGCCATCGACAAAACGTCAGACGTACAGACAGACATGCCTGCATGAGGCAGACTCGCTCCGGGAACTCTATTACGAGTAACTAATGAATGTCCCTTGAATACCAACAACCACTTGATATGATGTCGCTTGGCATTCTTAAAAGTTGTTATTATTAACTTTTATTTGACACTTCAAAAGGGGAAAGAAGCTAAGTATAAATAAATAATTATTACTATTTATTTATAAGTTATAAATAACTTTATCTATCCCTTCTTTCGGAGTTTGAAATATATAATAAAAGAAAATAAACTTTTAACCTTTATTAACCTTAAAAATCAATTATATGTTTTAATATTTAAACGAAAAACTATTTTTAATATTAAAACCGGTCTATAAATGTATATATGTGAAATAAATGTAAAGCTGAAATGTGTAAGTTAGTACGAATCAAGAGTATAAAACTAATAATTTAGGAAACAAAGACAATTAGTAGGCTTAGTATCAAATAAGCACAATATGGAACGCTTTAGTTATTATGTTTACAATTTAAAAATAAAATTTATGTTACGGTTTTTTAATCAAATTTTATATTAACCGTAATTTTAAAATTATTGTTCCGAAAAAATTCAAAAGTTTTATATATATAGTCATCTACATTCATTCAAATGATATGAATAACCATTGCAAATACAACTTATAAATAACACAAAACGATACATTATTATGTGAACTTCACAGGCGTATTCAAGAAAGTCATAACGCAGCATGAAATATCTCCGTAGCTCTACGAAGCTCATTACGAATACTCTCAATTAACTTCAGACCTATAAAGGACTACAAACATGAACGTAACAAATATTCAACGGTGGGTAAGCATGAATTTAGTAGCTAATATAATCAAATACACGGTTAAATACATTTAACTTTATAGACTAAACTATAAAAGGCCTTTATTATTAGCTTTAAAATTGCATATTTAATTTCGTATCATATTTATTTATTTAATATATTAGTATAAAGTGATACATTTAAAATACTTTTTTATTAAACTTATATCAAAATGTATATGTTTTATGCATTCGTAGTGTCACTATAAATCAACATTTTATCTTTTTAGCATGTGTACATCGGCATTAATATTGTGTATCTATAAAATAAAAATGAATTATAGCTCATAAAATTAACAGTGACAAGGCAATCCATCCATCACGCATGAATATTTGCTAAGCTACATTTCATTAGCCGAAATTTAACGCCTGTTCCTGACAGTTGATGACATTAGTCGAGGATGATCGGGTATGTCGCATAATTACTAACGTATTCATACGCATACCAGCCAAAAGAGCCTTCAATAATCGAATATGCTATGCTGCGCGAATTTGTAATTTGAGGATAAAAAAAACACGTGGACTAGGACTTGACTGAATAAAAATAAACATTTTTAGGATTATTATTCTATTCACATGAGAAAATTGCGTCAACAAACTTGAAAATAAGTTTTAAAACAAAACACTTTTTTTTTATAACATAACTGTACAATCTTAATCAATTAGTTTAAGTTGTGATAGTAATAAATGTGTAGCAATCATTAATTAAGTTACCGATGAAATGAATAGGTAATATTTTATAACGCGAACATTTTAATTATTTTTTTAATGTTTATGACGAAGTGGTCAACTAAGGCCAGTGACACGGGCAGGCGCCGCATTTTTAGAGTGCCGCACAAACGAGTCTGAACGGATTGCTGCTTCCGCTATCACTTCTTGCTTATTTGTTTGTCCGTGCATCTTAAGCTTCAGTAAAAAAAAAACAGTATTTTTGAGAAATCAGAAAGATCACCTCACGGAAATAATTAATAAGAGGAAAATATAAGGATAAAATTGTTTTAAAAAAGAATTAATAATTTGATAGTACCTAATTCGAATAAAAGAATATAATGGAAGTATTCATACAACATTAATGTAATTCTAACATCTCAAAAAAAGATTTTATGTTTTAGATTATATAAAAAATATTTAATTGTTGTCTAATTTTATTTTGACCTATGCGGTAATTTGAGTACAAAAACTATTTTATGTAATTAAATTTAGAGCCTTTAATTAACGTATATATTTTTTTATTTTATCAAAGTTTCCTAATTTTATATTATCGTTTTTACATAAATCATCCTTAGTTTTGGAATGGGAATATACAGTAATAAATGACGATGTTTTTTTTTTTTAATATAGACGAATAACTGTTTTCTTTTTCTCTTGTTATTTTAATAAGAGATTTTAGCAAATTTGTTATCAAAAAAATTAAGTTATACAGAACCCGATAAAGATTTTGAAGCTAATTTTGCAATTGTTTATACCTCCTAATTAAAGTGTTCCCAATCGTAACATAACGGCTATAAGCATTATTATGCTAATTTATTATTAAGGTATTTTTATGCCATTTCTCTATGTGACATGATTTTTTTAAGACTTAACTGTAGCAGAAATATGATTGATAGTTAACCGTTTTTGTATGCCAGTTTTGTGTGTTCCTTGACTCTACACAGCTTGTGACTAAGTCTGGTACTGGTTTATTCATTGGTGTGCAAGTCTCGACAGTCTCGAGCTCAGGATTTCTTGTATGATATATTACTAGTGTATTAACACACAGGCTATTGCAGCAAGCTTTTTTTTAATCTTATGCGATTAAAAATAAGAAATAATATAAGACGACGCACAAGAGGACAGGCCCGTTTACATTGTTAATATTGTAAGAAATCTGTACATTGTTGTATATTTAATTTAACAAAGTTTTTGAGTAAAAAAATACAATTCGACTAAAACCTATAAGTATTCTATAAATAAATACCAAGCACAGCCGTAAATTAATAAACGTAATCCGTTTAACTAAAAAATGTATTCTGTTAATAACAACAGCATAAATATTTCACCTAATCATAAATATTCGCAAACAAGTACTTTATATTTACCTTCTACCACCTAATAAATCACGAATTCCACCCCACACATCATCACATCACATGAAACAACGAAAATAGGATATAAAAAATGCAATTTTCACCCCTCAATATTCTTGCAAGAAAGTACCTAAAAGTCGTCGAAAGCGCCACCTGCTTAAGAGACAATAACTTCGACGAACGAACGAACGAAATCGGATATAAGCTAAATAAAGAATCGCAATGTGTGCAAATTCCGTGAATGTAGTGGTAGCTATTCGTAGGTACGGACTATTGATTTTGTCCACCCCAGAACGCGTATACCCGGCCTACGAAATACCTATATCCCGCCGAACTTGATTACCCAACTATTAATAGCAATTTATAAATGATTTTTACCTTGCTTTATCGTTATCACAATATTTTACGAAATAAAAAAGATAAACTTTTTTACTGTTTATCGTAAGTAAATTAAATAATACACTTCAACATGTTAGTTTTAGTTTAAGTAAAACATTTAAATCATGACAACGTAGAAATAAAAATTTCACAACAAAAAATTTTGTTAAACATGTTTTTTAAATAATATCAAACTAGCTGGGCCACGCGGTTTCACCCGCGTTGATTTGAGGAAAAAAATAGCCTAAAATTGAACAAAAAATTTACCGACAGTCAGTCATTAAAGCTGTCATATATTTAATTTTAATAATCAATTAATTTACAAAAACAAAAACAATAATAAAATTTTTAATTGTGGATGCCGGTAATAAATCTATAAAATGATGAATAATTTATGTTATGTGGAGTAATTGTGAGGTTTTTTTCTAAAAAGGGAGGCAAACCACCTTAAAACCTTAGCGTATTAATATTATTAAATTTTAGAAAGGATCAAGTCACAACATCCTTTAAGCCTTCCACGAAATTACCTATAAAAACTGACTAAACCAGGTAACATGGAAATAAATCCTAATAACTATTCACAATTTTGTAACAATTAAATTGACATTTATAAATAGACACATATTTAGCACTCCTTTATGAATTTGAATAACACTATTTTCACGAATGTTATGAACCCTGCAATGTGATTTTCAATAATTTATAGAAATAAATTACTTTAATTTAGATAAAAGAAAACATAAATAAAAACCGTAATTAACGGTAAAAATGGGGTGTTTGACTGATGTTCTAGCAATTGGAAATCAAGATGAAATATAAAAATTGTAAGTACTCCAAGATTTTGCGTTAATTGCTCTTTTTATACAAGATTATTTAATATTCGTAAAAAAAATAAAAAATTATTTCTTCATATTTTTTATTTTTAGTAATAAATAGTTTGCATATATTACTTCCTAATGCCTATAATATATATAACGGCACTTTTTTATTTATTTCCTGAGTAGAAAATGAATAAATTACTTCAAAACTTCTCATGTTTAACACAATTTAACATATAAAAGAGACCTCGAATACATACAATGATAAAACTGGATTACATTAGTCTTGATTTCAACAGTCTTTTATCAATAATAAATAAATAATAAATAGTTAAATAATTGTGTAGATATTTATTTATTTCATTTTAAGACAACAAAATACATACAAATAGCTTTGATATCACAAATAAGTATCAATAGATTCGACATTCTAAATTTAGCTCTTTCAGTATAATGAACTTTATTTTTGAATTATATGCATAGTTTATTATTTTTAACTAGAGGATTAATAACTAATTATATAAAAAATAAACCGCAACTTATTCTAAAAATAACTTGAATATATTATAATTCATGCTCGTAGTTTTTGATTAGAAAATGGACACAATTTCTTATACAGCGGTTTTATTCACTTTTAATATGTAAAAACGTATGATTTGACATATTCTTATATATATATATTACTTTGTAGTTATAAAAAAATTGAGATGTTACCAAAAAACTTAACATACACTTCTTGCACACTACAATATAATGTTTGTATAGAATCAATAATAGTCAAAATAAGTGATTGGACTAATTTTAAAACAATTAGTCCAATCTTAATCTTATAAGCTTAATTTTTTCTGCGGTGTTCGTAGTTGACGCTGCTAAGCGAGGTCTCACGGCGCCAACTACGATTCTCGTTTGCGCGATGGCTATCAGAAACGCAATCCTCTATTCCTCGCAGTGCTAATCAATGAATAATTACTCTGTTTAAGGGCCACCTCTATAAATAGCCGGTTGGAGCGCTGACCTGGAGCGACGGGTTAGTCCGGCCGACACCGGCGGACACTCGCAGCAGCCTCGCCCGGTGCCCGCCGCGTCCCCCGGACCAGTCGCTACCCGCCGCCCTCCATAGCAGCCGCTCGACACGCCTTTGACTCTACATCCTGCCATTTTTTGCCATGCCAATTGGTTTAAAAGTATATTTGTGAGTAAAATGTAACACAACTTCAGCTATTATTGCCAATGTCATCAGTTAGTACATAGACAGCAAAATATGTAAAACTACAAAGATAAAGAGATAAAATCGATTATTAAAATCGGGTACTGGTTTGACATAAGCGGTAGGTGCTGCTGTACAACGGAGGATTATGTGCGCAATTTTGCAAGTAACGGCAATTCTAAACTCAGCTATCGGACCTGTACATACGGTCACGTTGGGGGTTATCGGTTATCGAGCCGTCTACTGCCGCTTACTATGCAACATACATAGATTTTTTTCAGATGACGAAACGCTATCTCGATCGTGACCATCATAGCTTAGCAAGAAAATGTCTAACAATAAAAAGTAATAGCAAAGAATCTTATTTGCTAGTTGTAGTCAACCTATTCTAGCTTTGATATTAATTATTATAGTTCTAATTTTAATTCTTAGTATAATTTATATTACTTTAATAAAAGAGGCTCTAATAAACATGAAATACTATCCAAGACAATTAATTCAACTTTGATTTTCTCATCAGAGCCCGGGGAACAAACGGCATTGACATAGACAGTGGTAAATATGCAGTCACAAGGTTGAATGTGGCGCGATCGGCGACCGATGACCGGCGACCGGCGGCGTGGAACAAATGCGGAGACGACGCCAATTTGCCACTCAACATGACTGACACTCACTACTTTATTTGTGTAGCAATAAGATTTTCACTACATATAAAAAAGTATCCTTTATGTATTCCACATACAAATACGTAATATATGTGTAATAATTGTAGTTTATAAAAAGGTAATACTTGGCAAATACTCTCATCTCATCCCCAACCTACATAATAGCATCATCTGTCATTTCCAGACTTAACGTAATTAAGGGCGCCAATATGGCCTTGAGACCAGAGATATAGAACCTGTAACGAAGAAATAATAAAGACGACATATCGGCGATTAAACTTGTTATAACGAATTACGGCATTGCAAGGACGAAGTAAAGTTGAATATTGCATCAGAGCGGTTGCGAACGTGTGGAGGCAATGTTCGCATGGAATGTTGGCGTTCTGCGAGCTGTGTGTGCCTGCCCAAGATATACTCTGCCGCACATCCCGCGCTCGCGTCGTCGTCCGTGATTCACCACTCGGACATCTCACTACACGCTGGCTGGGGAAGTACGCGCCTAATTGCAGGACCGATTACTTCTCAAAAATATCGTCTAACCATCGATGGTTATCATGTAAGACGTCAAAGCCAGCTTTGAGGTCACATTGCTTTCTTAAATATTGTAACATTTAAAACTAGTCATCACTTGTAAATTATATTAAAGGTCACTTCTAATTAATTACAGTATGTATTTTTTACTTTTATTAGCAGATAAAATAAATTAAAATCACTAACTTTTTCTAAGAAAATATGTAAGCATGGTATTTCCCTGTTAAATGAGACAATTGATAAATTGTAACCTTGTACGTCACGCATTAAATGGCATGATTACTTGAACTTCGGTTCAGTCCATTTTTTTAAATTATTTTTTGTAATGACACACCTTTCAAATATGAGACATTTTATTAAATAGACGAATTAAATCTAGTCAGCATTTGATTTTCTTTGCCAACTTTAAGTCCGTATCCTACAGATATGAAACTTTACCAAACTAACACATTTCTTGGAACAGTACCTGATTTAAAATTTGGCAAATGATCTATCGCATTGCACATTTTACTTGTTTCAAGCGAGTAAGATGTTTACTTTTGACAACATAAATCAATAGACAATGTAACAATTTATTTTAAATTATATACTCCTCTACAATAGAAAATAACTCTTTTACTTTAACTACTTTTACTAAATTTATTTCAAAATAGTAAAATTACTTTTTTTCTTCTTTTAGAAATATTAAAATAACTTTCAAGTCAAACCAAAAGAAACATATTGTACTAATAAATAGGTTTTAAAAGCACGTTTAATTCGTCATTTTGCAAAATATGTAATATTTTTTAACCGACTTCCAAAAAAGGAGGAGGTTCTCAATTCGACTGTATTTTTTTTTTTTTTTTATGTGTGTTACATCAGAACTTTTGCCCGTGTGGACCGATTTCGACAAATTTTGTTTTAATCGAAAGGTGGTGTGTGCCAATTGGTCCCATTTAAATTTATTTGAGATCTAACAACTACTTTTCGAGTTATATCTAATAATGTGTTTTTACTTGACGCTTTTTTCGTCGACCTACGTTGTATTATACCGCATAACTTTCTACTGGATGTACCGATTTTGATAATTCTTTTTTTGTTAGAAAGGGGATATCCCTAGTTTGGTACCGTGATAAGGAAACTAGGATCTGATGATGGGATCCCAGAGGAATCGAGGGAAACTCTCGAAAATCCGTAATAACTTTTTACTAGGTGTACCGATTTTGATAATTGTT
Organism: Melitaea cinxia; assembly: GCF_905220565.1. Lineage (NCBI taxonomy): Eukaryota > Metazoa > Arthropoda > Insecta > Lepidoptera > Nymphalidae > Melitaea > Melitaea cinxia. The sequence continues at coordinate 8,991,359 of NC_059398.1, read as the reverse complement.
AATTTACCGAAAGCTGATGTTTATCATGTAGTCACATATAAATTTTATTGAGACCTGATAACTACTTTTTGAGTAATCTTTAATAACGCGTAGTTGCTTGACTATTTTTTCGTCGATCTACGTTGTATTACTGGTCGATGTAATTGAAGTCGGTTTTTTTTTCGTTTGCGAGCAAACACAATTATTGAACTAATATTAGTAGACAAATAACTCTACATTTACTCTCTTATAAGTCTCGAATGCATTGTTTTGACAAAATTTATTTTATTCAATTTTTTTACCATTTGACCAGGAAAAATCAGTTTATCGTATGTCGACATAAATTTTTGTATTCAAGTTAAAATTTTGGGAAAATTAAAGATCCCAAACAAATTTAATATCTAAATTATTTAAATTACTTTTGCGCCAAACCTGTGACGTTTCCAGGAGAAAAATAAAAGGTAGGTACTAAAAATTTTAATTTGTCATAATTTAGTACTTGGAAGAAATTTTTATATTGTATCTGGGGGCACGGTAGTGCCCCCGCCAAGACGAGGCAAAAAAAAACAAAAAAAAAAAAAAAAACGAAAAGCACTACCTATCTTTTCTCGAAGTGCTTCGTCGTTTTTTTGAACCCCCATAACTTGCGTTTGGATTATACTAGATAAACAAAATTCTCGGAATATAATGTCAATAGTGAACTTATTAAACATATAAAGTTTCAATTACATAGCTCTTATACTTTAGATTTTATTGATGTCTAAAAAACCCCGATTTCGTCACTCACTGATGATCATCAAAATTCTTAGAGTACTTCCTGAAGTCCCAGAAAGCTGAAATTTGGTATGTAAGCTAGTATTAGTACACAAACAACAAAAAAATTCTAAAACTTGGAACTTTTACCCCCCAACCCCTTAAACTAGGGGATGGAAGTTTGTATGAGACTTCCGCAAATTTTGATGCTAGAGGTCTGAAAATTGATATAGGGACTCCTAGTTACTCCTTGTTATAAATAATAATAGTAAAATACATAAAAAATAAAAATCGGTTATTAGTTTAGGTCGAAAATTTACATTGTGTAATTTTGGTATTTAAGTTTTGGCGGAGGTCCGTTTGCATATCAGTTCAACATAAAATCAAAAACAGCGTGCTTAAACCGAATATGGTGAAGATTGGATGATATTTATGGTATAAAATGTGTCGGAGGTAAAATGCAGCTATAATATTGTCATAAGCAACTTACAAAAAGAAGTGAAATCCCACCAAAAACATTTTCATGTAAAATGTCGCCAAGACGAGATCATATGGCTCGCACTGTCAAAAAGTTATCAGATCTCATGTAGAGCCAAGCTTCTAACTCTACACGTCCTAACTCTACAAGCCCTAACTTCACAAACTCTACACCTTAGTCAAAATATGTGGCTTGGCCGTTTCGTTACTACCGCCTGCCGATGTTGTAGATGACGACTTTCCTGTCTCATTTATATATATACATTTTCTCTTTTTATTTTTATTTGTATTATATGTATATCAATTATTCTTCTTCTTTTTATTTTTTCTTTAATAGAACTATTGTATAACAGAAAAGTAATAAACAGTGAATAAATTTTTCATCTTACGCCCACGTGAAGGTAGCGAAACGGCCAAGCCACATATTTTGACTAAGGTGTAGAGTTTGTGAAGTTAGGGCTTGTAGAGTTAGGACGTGTAGAGTTAGAAGCTTGGCTCTACATGAGATCTGATAACTTTTTGACAGTGCGAGCCATATGATCTCGTCTTGGCGACATTTTACATGAAAATGTTTTTGGTGGGATATTATATTCCCAGAATCTATAATGATGACAAAAAGATATTTAATAGAACCTATATCAATCGTGAATGACAATGACACTGATACAGAAGAAAAAACTGCTCGTTTACAATTTATAGTCATAATAAACTACTTAGGTCAATATACCTAATAATTATTGCTCAGTTAACCGGTTTTCGCATAAGAAATTTTCGATTCTCCTTTTAATGTGTGTATCATGTAAATTTTATTAGAAATAACAAAAATAATGTTTCGGAAGTCGTAATGGACCTGTTTTAATTAAATGTTAAAAGACAACGTACAAGACTCAGTGTCGCATTCGTTTACTTTGTTTTAGTTAAATTTAAAATAAACTTTTTTATTCCTTTTGCATGTGTTCAAAAATATTTGCTCACCACAACGTTATTTATTGTGAAACAAGTCGATCAATAGGTATAGTCCCGCCTCACGATCCAATTTACTCTCCAAAGTTAATAAAAGAACTTTAGAAGGATAATGTAACCTTTAACTTTAAAATACGACCAATTTGAAATACTATAGTATCGAATATATTATCCAATTTTTGAAGACGACGTTATTAATTTACTTTAACATTAGTTGTATTTTTGGTTTCTCTATTTATTTATTATTATGTTGTGTTGTATTAAGTTTCAATATTTACTGTAACTAAAATAGAAATAATTGATAAATAACCATTGCTTTTCAGTCTAATATGTGTATAAAATATTCATTTTATTTTCGACTATGCGCGTACCATTAAACATTTAAAAAACAGATCCGATTTAGTTATGTACTTTTCTGTAAATACGAATAAAACCACCTTTAAAATCCAAATCGGGTCAAAAGAGATATAGGACTAAATTGTTCGTATACTTAGAAGCGTTTTAGAAATATGGGTTGCTTCCTAAATAATATCGATTATCCGCGCAGCAGATGGCAGGGCCTGGGCCAGACCGCCGTCTACAACCCTCCCGCGCTGCACTGCCGCTCCGCCTCACCCCCGATTGAGATTTATCCCAAAACGTCCCCTGCACCACATCAGATTATTCGATTTATATTAAGTTTCCGTAATTTTCATTTCTATAGATTCAAACGCCATAGGCCGGGGAACATTTGCGCGGTGGATTACATAGTTCCTTTGTAATTATTTACGAAGGGCACGTCACCAAGGGACTGTCATTAATAATAACAAAGAGATATTAGCTTCAAGAGAACTGGAAGTCACATCTGTTTTAATTAAACCATTTCTAATAAATTGGATATTGATTTTCCATAAAAATATATGTATTTTGTACCGTTTTATATCGTCTACTCTCTAAAGTATATGTATACCAAGAACTATAGAAAAGAAATTATATCCATTTACATTTACATAAAAAGTTCCGTAACAAAACAAACTGCTTAATGAACTAAAAGTATCCGTCCTCACTTTACAGTTATGGCTGCCATAGCGACGGTTTAATTAAAGCAATAAGAATAAGGAGATCCTGTTTTACCTCCTGCTTGTGAGCCCAACATCAAGAAAACAAATAAAGAGAGAGCATCGACAAGATAACGAGCATAACTGTTCGGAAATCACGTAACAGAATAAAACAAGATATTCCATATCAAAGAGTGCAACGGAAATTTGCAATTTGAATAGGAGCAAAATGAATCGTTATTGAAGAATAATTTTCAAAGGATGAAAAAGGAATAGCTTCTGAATTTTTAACATAATCTCCGTCTAGACGCAACCTGGTTATCCATTCAATTGATACTATTGGCCTTTTTTTAACGCTTTTATGATCCGTTTTTATTTTTGTTCATTTGCTTAAACAGGAGAAAATGAATATTTTCTTATTATATATGAAATGTTATATTTATTATTTTAAATAATATATTCAACTTCCTTTCAGTAGCTTGTTTGTCTAAATACAAACTCTTTTATTATTTTTTGCACTAAATTCTCTCGAACACATTATATTTGCTATTCTCCGAATCCAAAAAAGCCTAAAGTCTGTGGGTGGCGGTAACACTGTATCGTGTTTCAGCATGACAACGGCGCCTTTATGTTTATTTTTCATTAATTACAAAATTAAAGCTAAATGCTATTTGAAAGACGGGACGGCTAAAAATAATGGCGGGAAAATAATGTTTAATCAAACATTATTTTAATCGAAAAAAAAACTTAAAAAAGAACTTGTCTTTTTTAACTAATTTAAAATTAAAAAATACGTAGTATACTCTTATAATATTTTTATATATAGGGCAGCAAACAAGCTTACGGCTCACCTGATGATAAGCGATTACCGTAGCTTATTGACGTCTGCAACACCAGAAGCGTTACAAGCGCGTTGCCGACCCTATCCCCGATTCCCCCCAGGAGCTCTGGTCATCTTACTCATTAACAGGAAAACAACACTGCTTTAAAGCAGTACTATTTAGCTGTGTTCTTCTGTAAGGTTCTGTGTACGAGCTGCTCCATATTTGGGCAGAAAATTTCCTGCTGTACGCTACCTCAGTTAAGTATCAAACCAAATATGGATAAAATACATTAGAAACTATTTAGTTTAACAACATATTTTCTAATATATGAAATTCTCGTGTCGCGGTATTTGTAGTTCAACTCCTCCGAAACGGCTTGACCGATTCTCATGAAATTTTGTGTGCATATTGGGTAGGTCTGAGGATCAAACAACATCTATTTTTCATCCCCCTAAATGTTAAGGGTAGTCCACCCCTAATTTTTTTTAATTTTTAAATAAATTATCTATTTTTTATTTTATTATGATTTGGCGTTGAAAAATACATACAACCCTAAATTTTAACCCTTCTACCACCAACCCCTATTTTTAAATAGTGTTTAGCGGCAAGATAATGTTTGCCGAGTCAGCTAGTCTATCTATACATTATATAAAAGCGAAAGGTCACTCGTCACGAAATCTCCGAAACTATAACACCTACAAACTTGAAATTTGGCAAGTAGGCTCCTTATAAGACGTAGGCATCCGCTTAGAACGGATTTTACGAAACTCGGCTCCCTAAGGGGGTAAAACGGGGTTTGGAAATTTGTATGAAAGTCCTATGTTTTTAAAGTAAGAGACTTGAAATTTAAAATGTAAGGTCTATTGATGGTGAAAAGGTGTCTAAATAATGCATCGTAATCTATATATAAAAGAGAAAGGTCACTGGATCCTGGCTGGACACAGATGAAATTTGGCTGGGAGGTAGATTATAGTTACTAGACGTCCGCTACGTACGGATTTTGCGATATTCCACCGTTAAGGGGGTTTAATTGGGGTTGATAGTTTGTATGAAACATATACATCAGCTATAAGTTCGCCTGATAGGTTATTTATAGAGGTTTTTTTTAAATAACTATTAAATTAGACTAAATTGTGCCTTTTAAAATGTTACGTGATAAACATTTCAAGTGACTGAAATTAAAAAAATAATTTGCGTTAAACATCTTAATAGTAATGCATATCTTCATAACCACGCGGACATAGTCGCGGGCAACAGTAAGTGTATTATAAAACATAGTCCCCAAAAATGTATGTGATCGATTCCCTCAAAATTTATTGAACGGATTTTCTTGCGGTTTCACCAATGGAGTGAGGGGCTTCAAGAGGAAGGCTTACGGAATGGCTAAGCCGATTTTGATGAGAGTTTCACTGGAAGTTTGCCGGGAAAACTTTGTGACACACTGATTTCAACGCGGGCGAAGCCGCGGGCACAGCTAGTATTATATATAAAGAAATATTTTGTAACCAAATTTTTATGAAACCATATCGCGAATTTTGTGTATTTATTTAGTTAGGTAAACGATTAATTTATTTCATACAGTTTAATTTCGGGTAGCTGGAGGCCGATAAAGGGTTGCGACTTACAACTCGCCGTGCCCAATTTCACGGTCTATGGCACAAATATTACACTTAGAATAATATTCCTTGATAACTATGGATACAAGAAAAATTATGGTTTTACTGTTTTTGTTTGTATATATTAATTAATTCACCTGGACAAATATACAAAAATATTCCTTTACCATGTCTTTAGCTGAATTTGCAATACATAGTACCTAGTTGTAGATTCTATAGTCAGTAACAATTTCATTATTCAGTTAGTCAGTCAGCTTAGTCTATTGCAATCCACTGCTGGGCATAGGCCTTCCTGAGCTACTTTTATTACATTTCATTACTACTGCATTTGTTATTGACAAAGTTTGCAACAACTGAATAAGATACGTCACACAAATTTATAATATATTCCTAGTATACTCATATTAGACGAAAGCTACTTATAAATATGACCACCGGCCAAACCGCAAAAGATGTTTCGCTTGAACGAGAAATTCTAATTAAATCTATTAATATTTGTATTGTAACGATACTAAGAATATAAATAGCTGATCAACTTAAGAGTAAGTAATTATATTTTTAACCGACTTCCAAAAAAGGAGGAGGTTCTCAATTCGACTGTGATTTTTTTTTTTTTTTTTTTTTTTTTTTTATGTATGTTACATCAGAACTTTTGACCGGGTAGACCGATTTCGACAAATTTTGTTTTAATCGAAAGGTGGTGTGTGCCAATTGGTCCCATTTAAATTTATTTGAGATCTAACAACTACTTTTCGAGTTATATCTAATAATGCGTTTTTACTTGACGCTTTTTTCGTCGACCTACGTTGTGTTATACCGCATAACTTTTTACTGGATGTACCGATTTTGATAATTCTTTTTTGTTGGAAAGGGAATATCCTTAGTTTGGTACCGTGATAAGGAAACCAGGATCTGATGATGGAATCCCAGAGAATCGAGGGAAACTCTAGAAAATCCGTAATAACTTTTTACTGGGTATACCGATTTTGATAATTTTTAATTTAATCGAAAGCTGATATTTATCATGTGGTCACGTATAAATTTTATCGAGATCTGATAACTACTTTTTGAGTAATCTTTGATAACGCGTAGTTGCTTGACTATTTTTTCGTCGATCTACGTTGTATTACTTGTCGATGTCATTGAAGTCGGTTTTTTTTCGTTTGCGAGCAAACACAATTATTGATCTTATTGTTATTGAATTTTGAACAAATATAAGACAAGACTCACAGGTACAAGATTTATTATTGCATCCTTCCTCATAATATTTTTTTCGTTGTGTTATAAAACATATAATCTCGCCCGTAATCCTTTTAGAAGGTTTGATAATTTAGATTTATAACACTACTTTGTACTAATCGAATACAAATCGACGAATCTAATTTAAATTCCACTTTAAGGTACTGTCAAGTATTATCGAATCCTATATTTATTAATTAAATGTTCTCTTACTTTAGACATGATGTCCTTTTGAATTTGATGTGATCAAAATGAGAAGTATATTACGTTTTAATATTAAAAGCAATGTGTAGTTTTCTTATAATTGGGATATTTAAAATACAAATTTCTATGACCATTTACTCTATATTATGGATATATATTTAAATGAATAAATTTAACATCTAAATATAAAGTCAAATATCTATAAGACTTTATTTAATTTACTTTAATATAAGGAGTAAAAATTATAATATTGTTTAATAATTATAAAGTAAGTAAATATTTTTTTATTTATTGTATATATTTTATTTTAACAAGTATACTTATTTGGGCATCTAGTATAAAGCTGTTATTGTTTTTATGTAGACCACATTTGGTAGTAGTTTGGGTTTCCGTTCGTTCACATGCTTTTTACACACTGTTCTTCCTCAGTCTCAGTTCAAAGAACTGATTTAATTAGAACGTTACAAGTATCACGAATGGGTCTCATTAAGTGAGCTTTAAACATTGCTAAATTAATTATGTACTGTAATATGGGAATAAGTAATTACGAGTTCAGCCAATTAAATAACGTAAGTATGTAGTGGCATTAAAATACCTGTAATGCTCCCTTATTTTTAAATATTAAGTAATTTAATGTTGACCTCGTGCTCTAAAAATATATGTAAACTTTATTTGCATTTACAAATCGACGGAAAAATAATTTTAACAAGATATTATTAACTGATTTAAAATGTACTGTATAGGACTAATTACAGCTTTTTGGAAGCCCTATGTATCAATCACAGATCGTGTAATGCTACCTGTATTTAAAACAATAGTAAATCTTTCTTTGGCAAATCTTTAGGATCATTATTTAATCTATATTTAAAAAAATTGAAGTAAGTAAATGAAAAAAATAAAAAAGAAACATATCCAACATATTTTTAAGCCAATAATACGCTTAGCATATTTATCTAGAGTTCCATCTTTCATGTCATAGATTTCCGTTATTTCTAGTGATAACTTTATCTATAAATGTCCATATTAAAACTTCAGATTCCGCGAAGAGCAATAATGAGAAACATCCGGGGCTGTTAGAGCTGTGTAAAATCGTCAGTATTGTTATTTGCTATTAAGCGCAGCCCAGAGCTCAATACTATACCTAGCGCCAATACTCTTTGATGGTTTAACAACTACAACACTTTACGCATACTAGAATATAATTTTGCCAAAACACTTTGATATAACTAATTGTAGTCTTCTAGTATTCACAAATGGATGGATGATATCAGCAGAGATGACCGAGGTAAATGCTTTAAGCGTAAAGTTATAAGATTTTGCTATAAAGATATTCTGGCGTACTTAAAATTTACCTTATTTTGTTAGACTGACGAAAGTTTAGGTGATTAAAAGCATAATCTAAAAAAATTAATGAACCCTGTTAATTGAAAAATATAGACGTATAGGCTTGCAACAACTGCATACAAACCATAAATAACACTTGCCAAAAGTTAATAATAAGTATGGAGGGAGAAATTATAACTATCAAATTTCAGAATACATTAATGAACTGTCCAAAGAATTGCAAGTATACACAAAAGTACCACGGAAATCAAATCACGCTTCAAAAAATACTTTTTGCAAAAACAAACTTCATCAAATGGATGACTCTCTATATCTCTCAGTACCCTATGACTGTCAGATAAATCCGTGACATTTTCGAGGTATTTATATTTTAAAATATTATTAGTTCAGGTAAATTATGTTTTTACTAGGAAAGTTTTGAGTTAGTTCTGACTTCTTTCGTTCTATATGTATTTTGGGGTGCTGAATCCGAATCTGAGGTTTGTGGACAAAATTTTGTGACGGAACTTTGAAAAAAATCGCAATATAAAAAATCAAAAATAAAATCTGCCTTTTTCGTTTTTTTGCCTAAAACTCGAAAACTATTAAATTTTAATAAATGGTTTGTTTACAGATATTACAGTACTTATAATTATCTATAGATATTATTTCATAGTTTTTTTTTTCAGACCAACCGTTCGGTCTCAAATGCGAGTTGAAAATTGGCAATTTTCAGCGATCTCTGCAAAACCCACTTTTAACATCCCAAAACTTTATTTTTTATTAGAATGCTGTTAACACAAGTAATTAAAAAGAAAAAAAAGATGGAAATTATTAAAATTCAGTATCAAAAAAGGTAGGACTCTAACAAAATATCGTTACTTATGATCATATATTAATGGGTATGTTTAATCTCAGAATCTATTTAGGCAATCCTCATTTCTTCTTGAGAAATAACACCACCTTTTTAATTTCCAGAATAAGCGGAATATGTACCGGGTATGTGTTTTTTTTAAATACTGTCCACAACACTCAGATTTGGATTCAACACCCCAAAATGCATATAGAATGAAAGAAATCAGTACTACCCCAAAACTTTCCACTAGCGGCCCTTTAGAGTACAACTTGACTGAATGTTATTTCTTATGTATTGGCCAATAAACAAAAAAATACTGTTAAAGGCACAAAACTTGCTCCCCCCTTAATCCAACCTCTCGGGAACTTTTTTTATCAAAGAAAGAGATGTGTTTTTGTCATTCTCAAGATATCTTAGAATTTACGGTATTCTACATGTTCAGATGACACATACCTCCGTGACCTCCTTCTTTGTGGGAGATAACATATTTATCAAGACTATACCTACAAATAGAAAAATCGCTGTCGCTACGAAGACGCAAGTCAAATTGAAACAAGAAACCTTTAATAAAATATTTAAGGGTTAACGAAACGACCACAATGACCACAAATGACCGAAACTGTCATCTTAAAAAGTACAATATCCTATTTAATCTTAATTAAGCTTTATTCTAAATATATATATATATATATATATATACACTATCTGTGCCCGCAATTCCGTCTGCGTGGAATTGAAAAAAGTTATTGTTCAGTTTGCAAAGTTACAAAATAAATAAATTAATTAGCCTAAGTTACTCCTTTTTACATCAGCTATCTGCCAATCCCAAAGTCCCATCAAAATTGGTCAAGCCGTTTCAAAAATTAGCTGGAATTCAAATAGGCCCCAAGAGCACTTTCAAATCGTCATTCTTTAATTAAAACTTTAAAAATAATTATTATTTTTGTAAAAGTAAAGCTACCAACGATTCGGAATGTAGATTCTGCAGAGAAGAATCGGAAAGAAACTCCGCAGTTACTCTTTTAAAAAATAATATATAAACTGTGTTTTAGTACAAAATTAGTAACATGTTGCATAAAATATAGCGTCACTAAGTCCACACATCTTCATCAACTATGTAATCCTACACCGAATGATAAACTTTCATCATCATCATCACACCAGCTTACGGCCGCCCACTTCTGGGCATAAGCTTCCCTAATGTTATCCACGACGCTATAATATAAGCTTTATCTAAAAAAAAAAAAAAAAACTTTGTTGAGATAATTCCAAAATTGTTTGTTGGATTTTATTATACATGCGTATACCATAACCCAGAAAGGAGACGTTTACTTTGCGCAATCGGAAACTTGGAGTTACAATTTTGTTATTCCTTCTCGTGTTTACAATGGGATTATTACTATTTATTTCAAAACAATGAATATTCTGGGGAATGTACATAATATTGTTATAAATATATTGCGACGCAATTGTTAATATGTCTACCTTTTGAAAAACATCCGTAGGTAGACTCTAGCTCCAAAATCGTAAATGCCACGAATAGCCCTTTTTTGCAAGATAAATACAGTCTCAGTATCTGTAGCATTACTCGACAGTAACAGGCCGTAAGACATAACACTATGGAAATAGCTAAAATATATTGAGCGTGCAGTTGCAACGTCGGTCAGTTGTTGTACTTTTCTAACTGCGAATGCTGCGGAGCTGAGTCTACCATTCAAGGATGACAAATGGGAGTTCCACTGAAGTTTCGATTCCAAATGTATCCCTAAGAAAACTGTAGTATCATTAACAATAAGCCTCTCGTTATCTATATAATCTATAATATATATAAACGCGAAAGGTCATTCATCACGAAATCTCCGAAACTATAACACCTACAAACTTGAAATTTGGCAGGTAGGCTCCTTATAAGACGTAGGCATCCGCTAAGAACGGATTTTACGAAACTCGACCCCTAAAGGGGTGAAATGGGGGTTGCAAGTTTGTATAAACGTCCTATGATTTTGAAGTAAGAGACTTGAAATTTAAAATGTGTGCTCTATAGATGATGAGAGGTGTACAAATAATATATCTTTAGAAATCAACTCCCTTTTGGGGTTGAATTGGGGGATGGTAGGTTGACTCACTCATCACGAAATCTCCGAAACTATAACACCTACAAACTTGAAATTTGGCAGGAAGGCTCCTTATAGAGTGTAAACATCTGCTAAGAACGGATTTTACGAAATTCAACCCCTAACGGGATAAAACGGGGGTTGGAAGTTTGTATGAAAGTCCCATGATTTAGAAGTAAGAGACTTGAAATTTAAAATGTATGCCTTATAGATAATGAGAAGGTGTCCAAATAATCTATTTTTAGAAATCAACTCCCTTTTGGGGTTAAAACGGGGGATGGTAGGTTTACTCACTTACCATGAAATCTCCGAAACTATAACACCTAAAAACTTGAAATTTGGCAGATAGACTCCTTATAGAGCGTAAACATTCGCTAAGAACGGGTTTTACGAAATTCGACCCCTAGAGGGGTAAAACGGGGGTTGGAAGTTTGTATGAAAGTCCTATGTTTTTGAAGTAAACGACTTGAAATTTAAAATGTATGCTCCATAGATGGTGAGGAGGTCTCTAAGCAATGTATCTTTAGAAATCAACTCCCTTTCGGGGTTAAAACGGGGGATGGTACATTGACTCATTCATCACGAAATCTCCGAAACTATAACAGCTACAAATTTGATATTTGACAGGTAGGTTCCTTATAAGGCGTAGACATCTTCTAAGAACTGATTTTACGAAACTCGACCCTTAAAGGGGTAAAACGGGGGTTGGAAGTTTGTAGAAAGTCCTATGTTTTTGAAGTAAGAGACTTGAAATTTAAAATGTACGCTCAATAGATGATGAGAAAGTATACAAATAATGTATCTTTAAAAATAACCTCCCTTTTGGGGTTAAAACGGGGGTTCGTAGGTTGACTCACTGATCACGAAATCTCCAAAACTATAACACTTACAAACTTGAAATTTAGCAAGTAGGCTCCTTATAGAGCGTAGACATCCGCTAAGAACGAATTTTACGAAACTCGACCCCTAAGAGAGTAAAACGGGGGTTGGAAGTTTGTATGAAAGTTCTATGTTTTTGAAGTAAGCTACTTGAAATTTAAAATGTATACTCTATAGATGGTGAAGAGGTATACAAATAATGTATCTTTAGAAATAAATTCTCTTTTGGGGTTAAAACAGGGGATGGTAGATTGACTCATTTATCACGAAATCTCCGAAACTATAAGAGCTACAAATTTGATATTTGACAGGTAGGTTCCTTATAAGGCGTAGACGTCTTCTAAGAACTGATTTTACGAAACTCGACCCTTAAAGGGGTAAAACGGGGGTTGGAAGTTTGTATGAAAGTCCTATGTTTTTGAAGTAAGAGACTCGAAATTTAAAATGTATGCTCCATAGATGGTGAGGAGGTCTCTAAACAATGTATCTTTAGAAATCAGCTCCCTTTCGGGGTTAAAACGGGGGATGGTACATTGACTCATTCATCACGAAATCCCCGAAACTATAACAGCTACAAATTTGATATTTGATAGGTAGGTTCCTTATAGAGCGTAAACATCCGCTAAGAACAAATTTTACGAAACTCGACCCCTAAGGGGTAAGGGGTAAAACGGGGGTTGGAAATTTGTATGAAAGTCCTATGTTTTTGAAGTAAGAGACTTGAAATTTAAAATGTGTGTATCCTCTATAGATGGTAAGAAGATGTCCAAATAATGCGTCGAAATATATATATAAAAGAGAAAGGTCAATGACTCACTCATCACGAAAACTCAAAAACCGTTGGATGGTCCATCCATCCAGAATGGACAAAGATGAAATTTAGCAGGGAGGTAGATTATAGTTAGTAGACGTCCGCTAAGAACGGATTTTGCGATATTCCACCGCTAAGAGGGTTTAATTAGGGTTGATAGTTTGTATGAAACATATACAGCAGCTATAAATAAGTTCGCCTGATAGGTTATTTATACTGCAGCCTGAAAATAAAACTAAAAATGTGATGTATAGAGAGGTTTTATAAAAATAACTATTAAATTATACTAAATTGTGCCTTTTAAAAAGTTACTCAGTGTGATAAGCATTTCAAGTGACTGAAATAAAAATAATAATTTGTGTTAAACATCTTGAATGCATATCTTCATAGCCACGCGGATGTAGTCGCGGGCAACAGTTAGCGTATTAAAAAACAAAGTCCCCAAAAGTGTATGTGATCGATTCCCTTAAAATCTACTGAACGGATTTTCATGCGGTTTCACCAATGGAGAGATGATAATAGCTTCAAGAGGAGGTTTACGGAACGGCTAAGCCGATTTTGATGAAAGTTTGCCGGGAAAACTTTGTGACACACTGATTTCAACGCGGGCGAAGCCGCGGGCACAGCTAGTTTATTATAAAATTATAATTTGGATGCTTAACTTTCGGTAACGAAAACACTACGCACTCATTTTTTTTGGCGTTCTATACTAAGTTGTTTATTTTAAACCGATCTTGAATTCGCGACAAAGAAGTGTTCACGTCATCATAATTTACTTTATTTATTTTTTTACTTTACTTATACTTTACTTTTACTTTAACAAACAGACAGACAGAACGACAAAAATTGTAAAAAATGTGTTTTTGATATATGTACAAGTATGTGTATACATGCCCATGCATTAAGTAAAAAGCGGTTATTTTAATATTAGAAATAGACACTCCGATTTTATTTATCTGTACAGTTATATAAATCTAATATATATATTTGGAAACTTTAAATTACCAATTACTTACTAGCTGTACCATATTTTTTTGTAAAATAATAACATATGAAGTGCAAGTAACATAATTATTTGTCGTGTCGACTTGATTACATTTCTGATATTTCTCATCCTTCCACTACACGAAGTACAAACAATGAGGTGGGAATGTAAATAGCGCGTACTCGCATAGGAAGTACCGTAATCGTCTTCGGGTCATCGGCTCATGAAGAACTTTGAAAGCTATAATAGAAATATGGTATTTTAAAAATCAATGAAGTCTTGTAAATTATTTATCGATTAATTGTTTGTACCAAACTATTCGTATTACATAAGCTCTTGTGAGATAATAATGACCGATTGACTGCGAACAATTCACAAGTACCGCAAGCTTCATCTAAGGAGCATACAAAGGACTTGCTATATTATCCACTGTAAATTTACGTATTTCTTGACTTAATTTTTTTTTTCGAATTCTTATAAAAGCACAATTGAGCATCGAGAGATTTATTGATTTCTTATAACAACCCCATTTTAACAAATTTAGTGAAAAATAGGTCTTGAACAAATTTATTTATTTGCGATAAACATATAACACAGTAAATGTACATAGACTAACCGTAAGTCACTCAGCATTCGATCTTCAAAGTGGGTGATTTATTATTACGTCTAGGACTATCCATTACATCGTCACAATCAATACAATCTAATAGAATTCATGTATTGCTGTACTCTACTATCTGCAGCTAGTTTATTATTATAAATCATTATTACGAATGCATTAACTTCAATAAATAATTCGAGCTCAACTGACAAATTAGGTACAATTTTTTTTTATTAATATTACACAATGATTATTACAACATAATCTTTAATCGCAATGTCTAGCAGGTTGGTATTGTTAAGATGTTCTATCACTTTTTATTACAAGTACCTACGTATAAAATATTTCATGTCAATCTTACTGCTTGAAGTGCTAAAGTTAGACGCGGTACAGTGATGGGCGATACCATCGATTTTATCTGATTTACTTCGTATTTCTTAAAGCCGTTTATCAAAAAGAAAAAAACTTTTAACAACTTCAATTAAAGTTAGATAGTTTATGTTATTTTGACACTTTTTATTTTTATACAGTAAATGATAAAAGTAAAATTTTCTATATGCCACCTTGTTTATAAAAACGGCGACTATTTATAGCTATGTATTTTTATTACAGTCTGTATTTATAAAATAAAAAATACGCTTGGTTTGATATTATCTTATAGGTTACGTGCATACAAGTACATAAACTTTGACACAACTAATATTACTAAAAATATACACACAATTTAAATTCACTTGCTTTTTAATTAATTTATTTATTTAATCTTCCTCATCATTAATTTTAATATGTTATAAGCTAGGGGTGTCAAACTCAATTTTAAAGAGGGCCATATATTAAATTTAGAACCTGTAGGCGGGCCAGATTCAAATAAAAAAATATAGTGTGCGCATCTTAAAACTTCCGTAGAGGAATCGTGTGAAGTCGTGATTCTTCTTTCTGTGACACATTGCGATCGCGTGCCGTATCTTTGATATCGCTATTATAAACAATTCTTAAATTCATTTTACGATATCAAAAAAATAATAATAATAATAAACAAGTTTTAAATGTAACATACATGAAGACAAAATTCTTCGAGCAATTCGTCCTTCCCTGTGTTAACATACGGAGCCAAGACGTGGACACTGACGAAGGGAGTGATCCACAAGTTTAAAGTCGCTCAACGTGTAATGGAAAGGACTATGCTTGGGGTTTCTCTCAAAGATAGGATTAGAAATGAGTCTATCCACAAGAGAACGAAAGTAGCCGACAAAGACCATAGAATTAGCAAGTTGAAGTAGCAGTGGGCTGGTCATCTGTGTCGCAGGACCGATGGCCATTGGAGCAGGCGTGTCCTGGAGTGGAGACCGCGTCTTGGCAAACGCAGCGTGGGACGTCCTCCGGCCTGCTGGATCGACGATCTACGTAAGATTTCCGGTGTAGGCTGGATGAGGATAGCGAAAAACCGAGATGTCTGACGCGAACTTGGGGAGTCCTATCTCCAGTAGTGGACTACAATAGACTGAACTGGCTGAACTGACTGAACATACATTATTCCATTTCTAAAAAAAAACAAATGTAAAATAGTAAAAACTTTATATTGTTTGATTAATTACTTTTTAATAGATTCGCTATATGATGTTGACAGGAAAATTTTCTACGTAAAGTTCAGTGTTTATAAATCATAGAAAAATTGCGCTACATATATTACATTTCGCTGTAAATATATATTGTTAAGTTACTACCTACTCCTAATAATTTATCGTAACTAGCCTTTCAGTCGATACGGCTTTACTTCGAAAATTAGGATTGGGTTTATGAGAACTTTTTATTTACTCTAAGTGTATATTTACATATACGTTCTCAGGAGGCTTGTAGTTATGTGCGGTACCTACACATGTATGTGGTAGGCAGGTCAAGTGAACGGGGTACTGTCTCAGCCGCCGGAACGTCTATTTGTCTTAACGCAATACTTGTCAATAGCCGTCCTAAGTTCATTGGCATCCCACTTTGGCGCGTACAAAGCTTAGAATTTATGCAGTTTTTCCACCACCAATCACTTAGTACTGAACCACAGAACAAGCTTCGAAATATGATCTTCGGTATGCCATTAACTTGTTGACCAATCAAACACAAAATTATTACTTAAGAAGACCTCTACAACATCGATAGTTTGATTTGATCTTTAGTGGAAGCTTCTTAATTTTAAGTGTATTTGTGACAGTTGAATGTATAATACTATTTGTTCTGTATTTAAACAATAATATATTAAATAATTAAGTAATTATATAGAATAAATAATATTAAGTAACGCTTGTCTTGTTATTACAAGGATCATTTAATTCTTTATTACAAACAAAAACCAAATCTAAATTGCGATACCATTTGTAATTGTTTTTTCTCATATTCAGTCGTTAACTCATTAGAGAATCTTTGTTTTTTTTGTTCTCAATTCGTTTCGTAATAGTTTCTTTTCAACTTTAACTGCAATATCTCCGAGTGTCGCTATAAGTCAATATACAGGTAATTTGAAAGCTAGTGTTAAATAAAACGGTGCTCAATATTTTGTAACAAAACAAGGAACACAAAGGGCGTTACACTCATCGTGTAAATATTGAAGGCGATAGATGCGACTTTAGCGACACGTGTGCCACCTGCCCGTCGATCATCAAATTATCACAATGTGCGACCACACAACGACGTAAGAATACACGCTAAACAGGGCTAAAGAGATGACCAAAATGTTTGAGTTTAATAAACAATGAAATGTACACTAAAAACTTGTAAAGTGTGCGGAATTGTGACTCATATCATAAATGAAATGTTATATCAACTTTTAATCATTCTAAAAAGAATTCTAGAATTTTTTCTTCTGGATTCGTAGATATTAAAAACAACTTAAGTATCTTTGCATTTTATAAAACATATAAAAGGGAGGTTGTAAATTACTCGATGAGATCGAACTAATGTACGTATGAAAACGCATAAAAATAAATATTACAATCTTAATGACGATTCTCATTATTAAAATCTTCGACTATTTTTTGTAAACGCTCTTCGTTTCTTAAAAGCAACGGATGTAATATAATAAATAAGGGATTTAGATTACATCTAAGTAATAAATTGGTATTATCGAAAACACGCTATAAAACCATAATTTAGCTAGAATTATTTAAAGTAGCTTTTGAATATATCTCAGGTCAGTGAAATGACTTTAATTTATTATTTATTTGACTAGATATCAATACATTTAACAGTAATTTCATTTTTACGACCAACACACTCGGTTTATTATTAGTTCGTGTACTTGCCTTCGAATTTGGAGACTTTTTTCACGGTGTAGTAATTGTGTAAAAACTTTTAAAAATATCTTCTAGTATTTTTATTATGTTTTTAATAGTTTTTTAACCAGTTTTTATTTTATGAAGCATTTTATGAGTTTTGACCTACGTGTATGTTGTTAATTACTGTATTGTTTTACTGTATATAATCTGTATGTAATCTTAAATTATTCCTTTAATAAATACGTTCAAGATTATTTTCATATTATTATATAACTAGTAAGACTATATTAACGTTTTAATTAACATAATTTATTTTATAAATAAAATATTTGGTACTGTTATAATTACTTTTAAAATGTAAATGTATTAAAAATTGGTAATATTATGTCGTATAAGTTTATATAAAGCTTAGTTCAAAAGCAAGTAGACATGATGGCACGTGAATACTTCTCTGTAACAGTTTTACAGTTACACCGTAAAACAGCAATTTCCTTTTTCAAACTTATTAAAGTTATCGCGGAAATTTACAGTTTTCGAATAAAACTGCACGTCTTTAAGCCTAAGTACCTACTATAGGAACTAAGTATATATTTTAAACATTTTGTTTTACAGACAGATGAAAAATATTGACTAACACAAGAGCATTATCATATTACCAAGTCCGAGTAAAATTTTGTTTAAAAATATTTTTAACCGAATCCAAAAGTAATCTTTTTAAACAAAAAAAAAAAGAATTGTTTGGTTTTTGTTTTGTTCAGTTCTTATTTCTTTTTATGATTTAAGTTTGATTTTTCCAATAGTAATAAGAACCGCAACCGCATAGGATATAGCCTCTATTCTATTTAATATAAATAATATTTCACTCGTTACATTAGCTCAAAAAGTCTTTAGTTTTCAAATAACATGTTAAGGTATTATCTATTAATTTACTATTAATGAACAAAACAATATTTTAATGACGTACGATATAGTATTACACATTCTGCTGTGTGGCTACGGTAGTAAAGAATATAGCCACCCCCTCTCTTTCCGTAGGTGTCGGATAACACAGTTCCACTACCACCTTGGAACTTAAAAAGCCGACCGATAGCGGGATAACCATCCAACCGCTGGCTTTGAAATACACAGGCCGATGACGGGCAGCAGCGTCTTCAGTGCGACAACGCCAGCCCTGCGGTCACCAAACCGCCTGCCCAGCGTGGTGACTATGGGCAAAAAAGTTTACGCCATTTTTTGGCACGAACTTGTGGAGGCCTATGTCCAACAGTGGACTGTAATAGGCAGAAATGATGATGATGATACGAAGAAAAATGTACAAATGTCTTATCGTTAAGAGCGATATAAAATATATCAGGTATACCTTTAATAATTATACACCTACATACTAAATTGGAACTGACGTCCTACACGGCTATTGTTAGACAAAGATATATATTCCTTGAAAACGGGTAGGCAGAGGTCCAAAATTTTTTGACTTCACATTTTAAAATAGAATATATCTTATTTTAATAATAAAGACGTGATATTTGAATGACATACCTATTGACGATTAACTAAAAAAAAAAAAATTAGGTTGTAATTCTTTTGATTGCAAATTTACACTAACTGTACTAGTGAGGAGGTTAGGATTATAAATTTTCGTTTGTGTTTGATTGATTATTGTGTTTCTCGAATTGAAAAAAAATCTCTTATATACCTAGACAATAAGCCGGCTTTCGTGTCATCAGTGAAAGCTTCGTCTCAGCGGAATAAAGTGAAGAAATGATAATATAGGATCATCAGTAGTTGTATAAGCAGGAAAAAAGTAGAAAAATTAATTTCATTTACTCATTTAGGGTAAAGAGGCCTATGCCCAGCTGTGGGATGCTGCAGGCTGAATCATCATCAGATATACGCGATTAGTTTTACATGTACACGTTCCGTATTAAAAGAAATTGGAAATATGAATCGAATAACTTATTTACATATATTACGGTTATCCGGGTATCCGGTTGTTCATCCGGAGTATTTGGTCATACTTATACTTATATCTTTTCGAGTACCATTTTATTTTATACAGCCACTAGCTGTGCCCGCGACTTCGTCCGCGTGGAATTTTACAAAATAGTTATTGTTCGCAGAATAATAAAATTAAAAAAAAAATCCAAAATAAAAGTATCCTAAGTTACTACTTATTACATCAGCCAGTGAAAGTCCCACTAAAATCGCTCCACCCGTTTCAGAGATTAGCTGGAACATACCGACTGACTGACAGACAGACGTACAAAAATTATAAAAAATGTTATTTTGGTATATGTACCGTGTATATATACATATGAATTTAGTAAAAAGTGGTTATTTTAATATTACAAACAGACACTCCAATTTTATTTATTTGTATAGATTTAACAAAAACCCGAACGTCTAAACAGTGCCAATTGTTTGTCTTATTTATTATTGTCGGAGATACATAACCTGATCTGTAAACTGGAACATGTATCCGGTGCTTGGGTTTTTTTTTATCTCCAAATCGCTATTCATTACATTTCTACATAGTTCTGTAACGGTTTAGCATTGCATTTCTATTTTATTCAAAAAACTAAGATGAGGTGTTCGTTTATATAATAACTGTACACAAAATATATAAATTAACAGTGACATTTAAATTTTACTAATGCTGATATTATACCTACTTGAGATTATTGTAAAGATGCTATTAAGAGATATGTATTATTGGTCAAAGGCAACTCAAGTTATTATTGATACAAAATGGTATATTATATATTTTTTGCTAACACAATTATGCTTCATCAATTTTTAATTGTTTCTAGTTCTCTCTGCGTGTCGAGTAAACAAACAGTTCCTTTGTACTTATGATATGCCGTCTGGTTGAGCTTTAATGCAGTAAAGGTGAGGTAGAAAATCTTTTTTTCTACTACTAAAAATTCCAATTGTATTATGATCTTATTATCGTATCTAACAACACATTTTTTTTCTTGACGACAATGTATGAGAACAAACAATTCTTTTTTTTTTTTTTTTTGTATCACTAGTTCGCCAAACAAGCGTACGGCTCACCTGATGGTAAGAGATTACCGTAGCTTATAGACGCCTGCAACACCAGAAGCATCGCAAGCGCGTTGCCGACCTAATCCCCAATCCCCCTCAGGAGCTCTGGTCACCTTACTCACCAACAGGAACACAATACTGCTTGAAAACAGTATTATTTAGCTGTGATCTATCAATCAGTTTACAATTTATAGTCATAATAAACTACTTAGGTCAATATACCTAATAATTATTGCTCAGTTGACCGGTTTTCGCATAAGAAATTTTCGATTCTCCTTTTAATGTGTGTATCATGTAAATTTTATTAGAAATAACGACACATGACATGAAAACAGTATTATTTAGCTGTGGTCTTCTGTAAGGTCGAGGTACTACCCCAGTCGGGCTGCTCCATATTTTGAGCAGGAAATGTCTGCTGTGCCCTACGTCAGTTGTAATTCAAATTGATATTATACCTACCTGTAACATAATGTGTTCTAACTGACTGATTATATAATTAAAAGTTTCCATTATCTATGATGACACATAAATCACATATAATTTAACAAAGGTACATTAAGGTAAAGGTAATAATGGTAAGGTACATTGGGTAAAATTATTATGGTATTTTTGAAAATTATACCAGGTTCCTAAGTTTAAATGAGGAATGAAATTCTGTGATATGTTTTCAAAGTAAAAATTTTATTTAATAATTTATTTGGCTAATTTATGCTTTTTTCCCGATGATTAACTACGGAATCTACGGATTTCAGTATGTGACTTAACTATTTACCTGCGAGGGTTAAATTAAGTAAGTTATATTTTTGAAGCTTTGTGACGCAATAACCTGACTATATACTAAGATGAAAACCATTAAGATTTCTTAAGAATGAAATTCCAATTTTTTTTTTCTTATTATTATTTTAAAAAGTACAATATAACATTAAATTAATATATAACGTATGGTTTATGGTTTATGGTATGGTAACTAGTTTTCTTAATATAAAATTATGAAAAATACCTTACAGTTCATACTTAAATTGTGTATACAAAATCAATGATCACCTATTTCATAATTAACTTAAAAATAGTAATAATTCTATGGTTTTTTTGTTTAATAATCAAGAAAAAAAGGTATTACTCATTTAACGAAGCTTCGCCTGATCCATCGTGCAGTTATCAAATTAGTTAGATTAATTTTGATGAAGCTAGACATAATTACTGTCGGTATCTTGATGCACACGGACAGTTTATTTGTTAAGAAATATGATAAATAATGAATGAATATTGAAAAATGGTATGTGAAATAAACTAGCAATAAAATTTGTAAATTTTTTACCATATAAATAATTTTCCATATTTACGTGGAATTTCAGACACACAAAACGAGATGTGTGTTTCAATTTTATTTATCTATACTAGTATTAAAATTTTACTTTGTAATTTGCTCTTAAAAAAAGTAAGATTTGATTTTTTCGTTTGTTTGTAATGTTGTTGATAAACTCAAAAATAAACTTGATTGATTTTAAAAACTCTGTCCATAAATAATTTTTTGAGAACCAATTAGAATAACTAATTTGTGATCTACGTAATATGTTGTCTGAATGTTATTTTTAAATAATTTACTTACACTACTAAATTTTGCCTGAAAGACAAAATAATTTGATAAAAACTCAGAAAAATAAATAGTTTCAAAAAGTTATGGAACAAAAAAAAACTGTAGGTACGTTTGGTGTAATCTAGATAAAATTTACAATTTTCTTAATTAAATTGACTTGAAATTAATTTTATATATTTCACATTGTAACTTCTTACGTCAACTTTTAATTTATTGACTCTCGTTTGATTATTTTTTAACCGACTTCCAAAATAGGAGGAGGTTCTCAATTTGACTGAAGTTTTTTTCTTTTTTTTTTATGTATGTTACATCAGAACTTTTGACCGCGTGGACCGATTTCGACAAATTTTTTTTAGTCGAATGGTGGTGTATGTCAATTGGTCCCATTTAAATTTATTTGAGATATAACAACTACTTTTCGAGCTATATCTAATAATGCGTTTTTACATGACGCTTTTTTCGTCGACCTACGTTGTATTATACCGCATAACTTTCTACTGGATGTACCGATTTTGATAATTCTTTTTTTGTTGGAAAGGAGATATCCCTAGTTTAGTACAATGATAAGGAAACCAGGATCTGATGATGGGATCCCAGAGAAATCAAGGGAAACTCTTGAAAATCGGCAATAACTTTTTACTGGGTGTACCGATTTTAATAATTTTTAATTTAATCGAAAGCTGATGTTTTTCATGTAGTCACATATAAATTTTATTGAGATCTGATAACTAGTTTTTGAGTAATATTTGATAACGCGTAGTTACTTGACTATTTTTTCGTCGATCTACGTTTTATACTCCTCGATGTAATTGAAGTCGGTTTTTTTTTTCGTTTGAGAGCGAACACAATTATTCTCATTTTTTTTTAATGTAATAACATTTAGTTTTAAGTTATATGTATCCATTAATACTAACAATAAATCAAATATTTTATCAATTGATGTCAAGCAAATTTTTTAGAAAATAAAAAGAAATGTAATTAGATATTTAAGTTAAATCAATTTGTATTATATACTAGCTGTGCCTGCGACTTCGTCCGTGTGAAATTTAACAAAAAAATTATTGTTCAATTCGCAGAGTTATAAAAAAATTAAAATAATAGTAGCCTAAGTTACTCCTTACTACATCATCTATCTGCCAGTGAAAGTCCCGTCGAAATTGGTCCAGCCGTTTCAGAGATTAGCCAGAACAAACAGACAGACAGACGGACAAAAATTGTAAAAATGTTATTTTGGTATATGTACCGTGTATACTTCCATAGGCATTTAGTAAAAAATAAAATTTTATTTATTTGCATAGACTACTTGTGAGTAAAGTAGCCCATACATTTTTCTCATCTCTTCATTTTTTTCATACTCTAAGAGCATGTTCAACAGTTGTGGATAACGCTATTTGACGGATATTTGTCTTTGACGGATTTTATGACCTATCTTATATTTATGAAAAAGCTTTTCCTTTTTGACTTTTGACTTGATACCTGTAAAATTTGTAGTTATTCATGAATCTCGAAAATAAATTAATAAACTGATCATTATCTTTGATGTGAAGAGATAACACCCATACATGTATCAGTATTATTAGGCTATCTGACTATTAACAGCTGAATTTTAATTTAACAAATTTATAAACTACGTTCTTGGTTTTCCCATCTTACACGTGAAAAGCATATGTGTTCGAGACTCGTGAACATACTACATTAAGTTACCAATGAGAAAAACCGGTTTTTAGCTATTCATACAACCTAACATAACAATACGCTTTATTGTACACCAAAACAGTAATATTAAATAGCAAATTGATTTTAACAAAGTATCATAAGATACAAAGGGCGGTCTTATCTCGGAAAAGCGATATCTTTCAAGGGGCACAGGGGATGGTATTATGTCGGTGTGGGTGCAAAATTTGATATAACATTTATACTAAAACATAAAAGTGAAAATATATTTACATTAACACATATACAAATATAAATACATACGTACATACATACATACATACATACATACATACATACATACATACATACATACATACATACATACATACATAGATACATACATATATATTTATAAATTAATTCATTTTATACAGCCCTTGTCATTACGCTTAGTGCTTTTATCCAACACGAATATTCAGCCTCTACTTATGGGAAGATTCCTCAGAGTCCCCTGAGTTGAAAAGTTATAGACTACAACGTCACTTGCTTCATTTCTTGTCGATAACAATTTCTACCGAAAAATACTCGTTAACACCACATTCCATTTGGAACATGATTTGTTTCTTGATCTACCTTACGATTTCATAACTTGGTACTAAAATTGATCTTTAGGACAACTTTTTCGCCGTATTACCAGTAGAAGAAAGGATAAATTTACTGAATCATATATATACCTAATATTAACAATGTTTCCTTACTGGGAAAGGTATTTCATGTTATAATAAAGTCTAAAGTATTTACAATTACTATAAAATAAATGAGATTTTATATAGTGTGTATTAAATCAGTTTTATATACTTTTTATATAATTTGCGGGTTTTATAGCGCTCATTCATTAAATAAAATAAAGATTTCATAAAACTGTCTTTTGCCAAATTTTAACTTTGCATTTCTGGTCACCACACTTTTATCAGCAAAATCGTCACTCCGACTCGGTGATAGCTTTTTAACCGATTTCAAAAAAGGAGGAGTATGTTTAGGGATAACTTCTTCATTTATGAACCGATTATGATAATTCTTTTTTTGTTGGAAAGGAGATATCTTAAGTGTGGTACCATGATGAGGAAACCAGGATCTGATGATGAAATCTCAGATAAATGGAGGGAAACCTTCAAAAATCCGCATAACTTTTTACTGGGTGTACCGATTTTGATGATTTTTAATGAAGTCGAAAACCAATATTTATCACGTCGTCACATTTAAATTTCGTCGAGATCTGATTACAAATTTTGGAGTTATCTTTGATAATGTGTATTTACTTGACTATTTTTTTGTCTATCTACGTTGTATTACTTGTCGATGTCATTGAAGTCGGTTTTTTTTCGTTTTCCAGGAAACACAATTATTATAAACTATGCTTTTACAGTGATTCAATTATTAAATACAACATTATTAATATCCAATTAATTATTTTAACATTGTGCATGCTATTTTGATTTTGTTTAGAATATTAAAAAAATCTAATAACGAACATTAAAAAAATATAAGAATGAAAACAAGAATAATTAAAACCTTGCAACCAGTGCATTTTCCTGTGTGGTTAGGGCAGTAAGAATAAAGCCACCCCCTCTCTTCCCGTGGGTGTCGTAGGAGGCGACTGATGGATGACACAGTTCCACTGTCACCTTGGAACTTAAAAAGCCGACCGATGGCGGGATACTCATCCAACTACTGGCTTTGAAATACATAGGCCGAAGATGGGCAGCAGCGTCTTCGGTGCGCCACAAAGTCAGCCCTGCGATCACCTACCCGAGAAGATTACCAGAGAACCAGATACGATCTTAAGGAATCTTAAGGAATAACAAATAAAAAATCAGCAGATGATCAAATATAAACAATCTATAGAAAAATAAATATCGAAATATAAGACATCGATAACTTTGCTACACACAACTATGATTATTTTTAAATCCATGAGTAAATTTTGGTATGTACTATTCAATTAAGAAATAATCATCTTAACAATACTCCTTACTGTCTTAAATAGGTAACTCATGCCACCCTTAATGCACGCACTGTCGAAGTAAAATTTCAATAATTAATCAATTGTGTTTATGATGTTTATAATTTAAATACAAATAACTACAAAGTACCATAGACATATTAAACGAGAGATGTCGGTCGACATTTTATTGTATTACTAGCGGACCCGGCAGACGTTGTCCTGCCCGGAAAACAGCTACCAAATTTGATTACTTACATACCGATAGCAGCGCCACCTACCGAGTCCGATTGAGATAAAAACTACCCTATCTCTCAAAATGGACCAAATTTCAGACGCTTACAAAATTTTATAAAAATTGGATCAGTAGCTTCGGAGTTTATCTGGAACCATACATCGTGATATGAAATTTATATATATATATATATACTAGCTGTGCCCGCGGCTTTGCCCGCGTTGAAATCAGTGAAACTTTCATCAAAATCGGCTTAGCCGTTCGGTAAACCTTCCTCTTGAAGCCCTCTCTCCAATGGTGAAACCGCCTGAAAGTCCGTTCAGTAGATTTTGAGGGAATCGATCACATACACTTTTGGGGACTTTCTTGGGGATGTTGTCTGCGACTACGTCCGCGTGGTTATGAAGATATGCATTACTATTAAGATGTTTAACGCAAATTATTTTTTTATTTCAGTCACTTGAAATACTTATCACACTGAGTAACTTTTTAAAAGGCACAATTTAGTATAATTTAATAGTTATTTTTATAAAACCTCTCTATACACCACATTTTTAGTTTTATTTTCAGGCTGCAGTATAAATAACCTATCAGGCGAACTTATAGCTGCTGTATATGTTTCATACAAACTATCAACCCTAATTAAACCCTCTTAGCGGTGGAATATCGTAAAATCTATTCTTAGCGGACATCTACTAACTATAATCTACCTCCCTGCCAAATTTTACCTTTGTCCAACCTGGATGGATGGACCATCCAGCGGTTTTTGAGTTCTCGTGATTCGTGAGTCAGTGACCTTTCTCTTTTATATATATATATATATATATACGCACACAAATATATACATATATATATATATATATATATATATAATACGATTACATTATATATACAGGGTTACAGGAAAAGTCGACCTAGATCCGTTAAGGGCGTGTAGTACACACCATTTCTGAATGATTTCACTATGGAACCCCCCATCCTAAACTTAACCGTTTTCGAGATATTCGAGTTTTAATTTTTTTTATGAAATGCCCAATTTTTCGGCTATTGAATTGAATATTTTGAATTTTTTTGACTCTTATGATTATTTTTTTGGTTTTTTACATGAAGAATGAGATGCTTAATGACCTCAATGACTAAAATTGCACGTAAGTTAACTAAATAGGTCGTTGTAGACGATCGAAACTTAAGAAAATAAGTACAAATTATAAAAAAAATATTTTTCTTTTCTGGATATCTCAAAAAATTATTATGTCACTTGCTCTGCAGATGTGCTTAAAAACATCTACATTTTATCAGCTATTCAACGAGGTATAACAACCTAGGGTTGTATTTAGACTCATAGACTCATATACTCATCACTCATCACCGTAACTATAACACCTACAAACTTGAAATTTGGCAAGAAGGTTTCTTATAGAGCGTAGACATCCGCTAAGAACGGATTTTATGAAACTCGACTCCTAAGGGGGTAAAACGGGGTTCGGAAGTTTGTATGAAAGTGCTATGTTTTAATTTAAAATGTATACTCTATAGATGGTAAGGAGGTGTCCTAATAATTCATCGTAATTTATATATATATATATGAGTGTTGCTAATAAAATTGATCGCACTTAAAAAAATAACATTATGTCTACTATTAACATCGTGTGTTGATGATATCACGTCTTGCTTTTGTTATTATTTAACATTTAAGTTTTTTTGTTGAAGCCTTGAATAATCGAAAAATACAAAAAATATCGAACTAGTGAATAATATACTTATTCATTTCTAAATTTAATTTTATTTCCTTTAATCATTATTAAATACCCAATCATCGAATTGTTTTAAACTTTAAAAGTGAGATTTTTTGTACATAATCAAACAATTAAAATCATATACCTATTATCACAGTATTGTTAGTAGGTATACGTTATTAATGAACGATGATTGACGATATTCTATTTTTTGTCGTGACTTAAACCGTTAAAAGAATTAGATTAATATTTTTTATGTCCAAAATTATTTTGGGTCAGGAAAGATTAATTGGATATTTGGGTCCCTTGGCCCCGAACGCCCGGTTTTCTTTTAGCGGTCAACGATCGCAGTCGACTATTTGGAAGGTCGCAACGCGACCTTCTTTCGTCGGACCATCAGCGCGTAAAGTTTCTGCTCCGGACACCCTATGTTTATATCATGCGCCAACAGTTACACGAGCTTTCGTGTTCAATGTGGGTCGTGTTTCTATGTCAATTAAAAACCTGGTCAAAACTCAAATTGATCTAGTGACTGAGTACAATTTATTCTTGCGTGAATATTTAAACCGCACGAAAGCACAATAGCGAAAACTCTCTCAAGCGTCTATAAATGTAATAATTACCGACTAAATTCAAAATCTGATATTTAAATTCCTTGACTTAAATTGGAAGAGCAACAATCCTATTAAAGGCTAATACTTAGGTACAGAAAAAAAATTTGAATTCGTTATGAAGGTCAATCTTTTGAATTATTTAAATGAACATTAATAATAACGTTAGCATTTAAATAATTCAAAAGACATTATGTTTATATTGCTGAGTTTTTAATATAAGCTTAAAAGTTATTAGAATTAATTTCAACTTTTACAAAGGTCCTACAAAAACACGAACTTGAAAGAGACGTTACGAACTTCTGAAAATTATACCCAGGCCTCTAATAAAATTAATCAAGCAAGAAGAGTCGACATTTTTCATAAATTTAATACTAAAACTCCGGGAATCAAAATTCTTTTCGATTTTTAGGAGCTGCTGTCCTTCATACTTTATTTATGACTTTGGTCTGGTTTCTGTTTGGTTTTATTATAGCAACATTTATGTACCTTTATAGCCTAAATGAAAAATTAGCTTTTTATCATTTGCTTCAAATGATCTTTTTAGACTTATTGATCTAAAACGTTTTAGTCTTGAAGCAAATTCTTAATTTTACTTTAGATGAATAATAATGGCCTTACTTACAATCCCCTTTCTCTCACTTTTGTCGAACTCGAAACATTTTTAGTACCTACGTATGTTTTCATGGCAGATACAAAATTGACACAAGTATGCACTGAGCAATTAATTTCATTGAATATAAACTATGCTGCAAACACAACTTTAATAAAAAGTAAATATATATCATGTTCCTAAACAAAAAATTTACCTGATATAGTAGATGTTGTGAAGTACTTAAGTACTACTTTATTAGTTACAAAAGTCAACGGTAATAAAAAATTATAATAAAATAGCCTGCTTTATGAAAGCAACTATAAAATTTGAAACGATCTCCTCGTTAAGCCAATTAAAATTATAGCATAGGTGTCTCAGTTCTCTCGGAATTATTTCTCTGAAACCTGGTAATCCCCGATACCTGTAGATGACTATATGGTCCTAAAGGGAAAAAGACAATTTTTACGGGCGCGCGCGCGTATATGTGTGTGTGTGTGTGTGTGTGTATGTAAATGCATACAATCTTTTCTTTATATAATATTTAATTATATTTGGAAAATCCAAAAGTGCACGAATCCACGCACTCCTTTAAAACTATTGTTTGTAGTTTATACTTAGTAGCACCCTCTAGTAGCTTGCTTAGGAACTAATAATCGACATAGAACAATTAATCGAATCGATCAATTGGTTGATTTGTATTTTGAATTTTTTGAAAATAATCCCACATTCGTTCACGTCACATGATATTTTATTATGGTAGAAACTAAAATTATTTACAATAAATAATTGAGTAATTTTTCAGCCTTCATATTCAATAAGCTTCTTAACTATATAATTATAATAGCTTCCTGACATAATAAAAAACAGCTTGTTTCGTCAAATAGTCCTCGCGTTATTTTGCTGTCATCCGTACATCCAATATGTTGACGTCCAATAACAATAACATTTATTTAACCAATTCTTTTTACTATAATAATATTCAAAAGAGACTTCAAATGACATTTAATTCATATTTTAATGTGTATTCTGTATAAAAATGTGTTTTGTATTGTACATTAATGCACTGTTATAAAAATATAGAGGTTTAAGAGTAAGCGTTTCACATATTTTTTATTTTGTGAGAGCACAGCCTCCTTGGAGGCGTGCAATATAATTTATCCAAGTATATTATTAAATTGTTTGTGTACTTCACTTGCCTCTTAAAATTAAATGGAGAATCTGTATTATTCATCCGGTCCTTGAATCCCTAAAATGTTGCATTTTTAAGCTAGCTGCAATCTCACAATATACGCAAGCACATACAAGATAATGTTATTGATACGAAAACGTGATGCATGTCTCCAAACAACTAAAACAAACCAGATTAATAAATATATTGCACTTAAGCGGAGTAATTCTTAACAACCAAGTCTACCAAAACCGGTATCGGTGGATGGTACCCTTCTCGAAGTTGTTCAGGATTATATTTACCTAGACCATACTATCCAACTAGGGCGCAACAACTTCGAGAAAGAGGCCGATAGGAGGATTCGGTTGGGCTGGGCGGCGTTTGGCAGGCTTCGTACAGTCTTCTCTTCGAAGATTCCGCAATGCTTGAAGACAAAAGTCTTCGAGCAATGCGTCCTACCTGTGTTAACATACGGAGCCGAGACGTGGACACAGACAAAGGGACTGGTCCACGAGTTTAAAGTCACTCAACGTGCAATGGAACGGGCTATGCTTGGGGGTTCTCAAAGTTAGGATTAGAAATGAGACTATCCGCGAGAGAATGAAAGTAACCGACATAGCCCACAGAATTAGCAAGTTGAAGTGGCAGTGAGCTTGTCATTTGTGTCGTAGGACCGATGACCGTTGGAGCAGACGGGTCCTGGAGTGGAGACCGCGTCTTGGTAGCCGCAGTGTGGGATATCCTCCGGCCCGGTGGACCGACGATCTACGTAAGATTTAAGCTGGATGAGGATTGCGGAAAACCGGAATGTCTGGCGCAAACTTAGGGAGGCCTACGTCCAGCAGTGGACTGCAATAGGCTGAACTGACTTACTGAAGCGGAGTAAAAATGTTGAAAAAAATAATTTACTCATAATATTAAATCTGCCAAATATTGTATGTTTTGTATTCAAAACATCATCTTTAAAACCATAAACTGAAAAACCTTTAAATCCTACTATTTCTTAATATTGGGTAATTTGGGTTGTCTGGGAGAAATGGCTACATAGCCATAAGTCCGCCCATTGTACTTCAGTCTGTAAATGTTTTTTAAATGTGTTTATTGTTTCAAATGTAGTTGTGGTGTACAATAAAATAAATAAATAAATAAATAAATATTGTACGCTACTATTATTAAAAATAAAATTGTTCGAGACTTTATATACCTACCTATATTTTATTTTGTCTTCATTTGGAGACGCTATAAAAGTTATAAGCAAAATACGTTCGTAAACTTTAAAAACTTTTTTTATGTAATTATAACTAATCTGTATACTGTCGTCGTTTTAATGGAAAATGAAATATTTATAATACTTTTTGATCTCACGGTGACATTATCACAATGGCTTAATGAGTCTTTCCTGCGAATACCTTTGTGGGAACGTCAGGGACTGAGTCACATCACACGCAAAACACGCGAACCCTTTAAGCCAGATAATTTAAACGGACGTAGAAATAAAAACGTATTATGTCGACTTGTGATACGTTTTGTATGCTATTCGAAAAAAGCAAACTACGAAGGCTTTAAAAGGTCGAAAAAGATAATCTCCTCTCCTTGACTTAATCATATTATTTTACAACATAAAGCTAAGCTTTTCGAAATATTATATTATAAATGTAATTACGCTGTATTCAAATCTAAGTAAATGTTAATCATTTAATAAACACGTCGGCTGCTGCATTGAAACGTATCGAATAAAAGAGTTTCATTTGTGTTAGCAAAAAATATTCTAAAACGTCTAAAAAGCATGTAACATGCTACACGAAGATATACGTGGTGACCTCGAAATGAAAATCTTGCAGCACTCCCGACCGTTATAATAACGAGGTCATTTATCAACTTTGTATTTGTTTCTGGCTCTACACGCGCATTGAGATAAAGATTAGATTATAGCTTTTGATTCATACGGCGTTATTAACTTTCGTTATAGATAACTAAAACTCGTATCAGTTGATTACACGCAATTATATTTACAGTTTCAATGCGTAATGAGCTGGCCGACGTGTTCATCTTTATAAATATTGTTTGTCTTTAGAACTCCGTTATATTATGATAAATCAATGTCTAAAGATTGAACTGCACTGATCGGGCTCGCTTATTGAAAATGGAAATACTCAAAATAACCTGTCGTTCATGCTCGGCAATTGTGTATTGAATCAATCAAGTTAATGCTAAACACTCGATATGTCATTACTCTTCCGGCATGATTTATTACATTTTACATACTCCTATTTGATCCATATTTTGATTTATTTAAATTGAAAAAATATTCAACATAAGTTATATACAATTTCTTGTATACTACGCGCAAACTCGAGTTGAATTACTAGTGTACAAATATATCACAGCTTTATAAGCCTACTTAAATACCATCTACGTTGCCGATGTTGCCTGCGGCTACGACCGCGTGTGCTTAATATGATTTTTTTTATTACAAGAGTAAATTACTTTCATCGATCAGGATAATAATATAACCCAACGCCTTTCACTATGTTATAGAAGTAAAAGTGAAAATGTATATAAACATATTAACTCTTTAATAGGACTATATCTGTTCAAGAGTCTTTTTTGTAAAAGATTTCAACACTAATTCTTAGCAAACTGTAATCAATAAATTTAATTTTATAAAAATGTTTCAAAGACTTATTCAACGGATTATACATTATTTCATTATGTACTTTCACAAAACATTTAAACCTTTTAAGGAACGTTAAATACCTCCTTGATTAAAATTAATAATGTAATGATGAGTAGGTAATGTAAATATATACCTTAAATATTCATATTAACGAAATGTAAGCTTGTATCCAATCGCATTCGCACTTTGGCAGCGTACAATGGTTAGGTAAATGAATGCCACGTATTCTATTCTGAGTGAATCACAGTCAAAAGCGTGTCGACATCTGTAAACATCTTCTCTCCCGTTATCATTTCGACTGTTGTCACTGGGGATAAGAAATGGTCGTTTTATGTAAACCAAAGTCGTAGGCACCACTTGGTAATATGTGGGATATACATTTTACATGAAAGTACCAACCTAATGTTATCCGTTTTATGGCGCAACCGTGTTATGTACTTCTGGGAGTTATAAGGCGACGTGACTATGGCTGCCTTCATTTATCGCACGCAAATACAAAGTTTGGTTACTAAAATTAATTTTACCTTTCTAAGACCGTATCATATTATTACAGAAGTCTTCCGGTATGGTCGCATTCGTTACGATACTTATGTGTAGTACATACATAATACATAAATAAAAATATATACTTATACATTTTTGGCTGTATCCAATAGATGGATAGTACAGATTGTTTTTAACCGACTTCCACAAAAGGAGGAGGTTCTCAATTCGACTGTATTTTTTTTTTTTTTTTTTATGTATGTTACATCAGAACTTTTGACTGGCTGGAGCGATTTCGACAAATTTTCTTTTAATCGAAAGGTGGTGTGTGCCAATTGGTCCCATTTAAATTTATTTGAGATCTAACAACTACTTTTCGAGCTATATCTAATAATGCGTTTTTACTTGACGCTTTTTTCGTCGACCTACCTTGTATTATACCACATAACTTTCTACTGGATGTACCGATTTTGATAATTTTTTTTTGTTGGAAAAGAGATATCCCTTGCTTAGTACCATGATAAGGAAACCAGGACCTGATGATGGGATCCCAGAGATATCGAGGGAACTTTTTGAAAATCCGCAATAACTTTTTACTGGGTGTACCGATTTTAATAATTTTTAATTTAATCGAAAGTTGATGTTTGTCATGTGGTCGCATATAAATTTTATTGAGATCTGATAACTACTTTTTGAGTAATCTTTGATAACGCGCAGTTACTTGACTATTTTTTCGTCGATCTACGTTGTTACTACTCGTCGATGTAATTGAAGTCGGTTTTTTTTCGTTTGCGAGCAAACACAATTATTTATCATACATTTTAAAACAAAATTAGTTTATTTTATTCAATTCGTCCATTTCTTTATTTTGAAAGACAGTAATATTAGAGTAATACATAGAAAATATACGGGCGTTATATAGAAATTACCACTCAATGAAACTTCGAAAGTGCCGTATTCTACCTTCTCTCTGTTAAGAAATCCTAGATGCTTTTAATATGTCTTTTGTTAGTGAAAAAAGAAATAAGAAAACGAAATACTTTTGAAAAAAAATCCTATTTAAAATGTTACTTGGTTATAACAATCACGATATTCACATGTATTTCAGTTTGCTGCCAACATTGTTATACTAATTAAAATTTTTATTATTAAATAATTTATTGACGTTTAAAAACACAATTTATAAATATCTAAAAAAAAACTATTAAAAGTTCTGTCATTTCATTCTTACTCAGAAAAATAATAATACATTATCCTCGTTTGCTGTCTAAACTTTTTGTCTGCCAGTGAATAGGGTGCGATCTCTTTAAATTTATGGATATTTTATTTTTAATGAAATCCTTTTTTATTGTTATTTTGGATGTATTATTATTATTTACCGTGGTTTCACTCGCGTTGATTTGAGGAAAAAAATAGCCTGAAATTGATCAAAAAATTACCGACCGTCAATCATGTTGACATTGTTCCAAAATTAAAGGCGTCATATAAATAATTTTAATAATTAATAAATTTACAAAAATAAAAGCAATAATAAAGTTATAGTTTTATGTTGTGGATACCGGGTAGAGCAAGCAATTATCTATAAAATGATATTATATACTTTATGTGTAATTGTAAGGTTTTTTCCTAAAAAGGTAGGCAAACATCTTAACCTTAGCGTATTAATATATATGATTTATGACGTATTATTTATTTCGTAAGGATGTATGCAATTTGTCAAATACGAGTATAGAACAAGCGAAATGCAAGTAACAGCTGTCCATTCTTCTGTTAATCATTATACAAAAAAAAAAAATTACACAATTAATTTATTTTATATGTATAATATTTTTAAATATCCTCCACTATTTCAACTTTTATTACAAAATTTTAACCCTTTTCGAACTTTTTTAGAGAAATATCCACAATAGAAAAGAAATAAGTAAGATAGAGAGAAAGACGGTAATTGAATATTTTATATTAAGTTAACCGTAAAAACTTATTGTCAAATACTCTTTTATACTTCATAAGACAAATAAAACAAATAAGGGTACTCCGTTTGTTGTAGTATAAATATTACGACTAGCGTACATACACACACACACACACACGCACATATATATATATATATAATTAATGACTTTGAATGTTTTCAACGCTTTCAAGTTTTATTCGTATGAAATTATAATTACGAACTTTTATAGCGGCGTCCTTGCGAAGGCCGACCATTTGCCTATTAGGGTCATTGCGCCTGTTCGCGTCCACCGCCCAATTCGCGTCCATTTTACGGATCTCACTTTGAAAAGTCTCGAAATTAAGTATACTAAGACACCAATAAGTCGAAAAATAATTACCGGCTAATACCTCAATGTATAAGAAGCACGTACGCATAGACAAAAGTTCCGTGCGTCCAAGCAATCCTGGGTAAAAAAAATAGTTAGTGAGGGCTGTTCAACAAAAGAGCGCGAAGGCACGGAATAATGAGAAGAAAATAGTGGGCAGTGGTTCGTTTGAAGGTGAGTCTTTTATTGTTTTATGTTTATTTTGGATACATAGCTGTTTCTAGGCGTTGGTTATGATAAAAGGAATTATAATAATTATGAATTTGCTTATTTTTTTTTATAGTTAATAGTTAATATAAGGTGGACGCGAACTGCTACACCGAATTTATAAAACTTCCACTTTGCGTCCGCAATGGACGCAAACTATACCTAAAGGGATTAATAAGAAAACTAAATCGCGTCCATTTTTTTAATTAATTCTATAAGTTTAATACATAAAACTAAAAGTTTAATACCTATTCTACTTTGAATAAAATAAGTAATTTCTTTCTTATTTTTTTCTGTTTAAGATGAGTTCTTTGCAGATAAGAAAGAAGAAGGAAAAAAGAACATACACAAAGGAAGATTTAAGGGAAGATTAGCATGACATCCAAGAGAAGAAGAAATCGGTAAGACAAGCACCTATGCAAAAAATATGCTATTACGATATTGAATAAAATCAGTGGGGGCAGACCAAGAGGGTACAAAACTTATCTACACAAATAAATAAAATTGGAGTGTCTGTTCGTAATATTAAAGTAACACCTTTTTACTAAATGTATATTGATTTATACACGGTACATATACCAAAATAAGCAATCTCTTTACTGTATGATGCCCTAATAAGAAGTCAGCTTGAGTATAATGCGGTAGTATGGTCTACACATGAAGTCAAATACAGTCTCATACTGGAATGTGTTCAAAATAAATTCACCAGGTTTCTTTACCATAGGCTTTATGGCGTGTATCCCTTGTATCCCTTGATGTATCCAACATTGTTTGTATTGGGCATGGTTGGATACAACAAGTTGGAGACTAGGAGAGAGCTGGCTCTGGCAACTTATATTTTAAAATTATTTCGCGTTATTGTCAATAATCCAGGGGTACTGCAGTGGATAGGTTTGAGCGTAGCCGATAGGTAACATCTACAACGAAGACAGCGACCGAGCTTATTTGCAGTACCCCACGGCAGAACCGAGCTAGTGCGCAACGGCCCCCTTGCTCGTTCAGTCAGAACGCTAAACTTGGTGGCTGACACACTAGACCTTTTTTCTTATTCGTGGAGTGAATTTGCAAAAGTTACTTTGTATATAATATGTTATGAGAAATGAATTTAATATTTTTATATTTATTATTGTTTTGTTTTTAGTATTATGTTCAAGTCAGCCAATTCTTTTTTAATTATAGTTTAACATTTTTTTCCTTTCGCTTTTTGTCTCCTTTACTATGTCTAATGAATTGGGTTATGCCTGTAATATTAGATGTAAGAAAATAAAATAAATAAATAAATAAAAACATTTTTTAGAATTTTTGTCTGTCTGTCTGTCTGTTTGCTCCGGCTAATTACTGAAACGACTGGACTGATTTTGACGTTACCATCTAGATAGCTAATGAAATAAGGAGTAAATTAGGCTACTTTTATTTTAGAAATTTATTTATTTTGTAATTCTACGAACAGAACAATATTTTTTTTTTATAATTATAATTCCACGCGAATGAAGTCGCGAGCACAGCTAGTATCAAATAAAACCAAGTAACGAAGAAAAAAACAGCGGTATTATTAATATTTAATGGGAATGGAGATATGTGTGCACCTCGTATTTTGTTTCCATAATTATTATTAATCAAGGCTGATCTTTGTGGTGCTGTGTGCTTACGGCATCAAAGAATATAAACACCTCCTTTCCCGTGGGTGTCGTAAGAGGCGACTAAGTTCCTGTACTACCTCGGAACTTAAAAAGCCGACCGATGGCGGGATATCCATCCAACTGCTGGCTTTGAAATACACAGGACGAAGACGGGCAGCAGCGTCTTCGGTACGACAATGCCAGGCCTGCGGTCACCAACCCGTCTGCCCAGCGTGGTGACTATGGGCAAAACACAGGAGTGAAGTTGTCGAGGCCTATGTCCAGTAGTCGACTGCGAAAGGCTGCTGTGATTGTAATTGCAGGCTGATCTTTAGCTTGCTTACATTCCTTTAAAATTCACAGAACAGATAATTGTTGAATTTTAAAAGTGGAATTACTATTTACTGACTACATAGGTACCTAATTTGTTTTTTAATTTTAAGTTCTGTCAATGTTTAGAAGAATAAATAGGTGTATTATTTTCTTTATAGTGATTTATTAATGTTAATATGTTGATTTTTAAATAACAATAATTCTTCAATAAATAAATTATTAAAATCCAATGTCTCTTTACATTATCATAAAAATATCACCTCTTTATTCCTTTTCTAAGCTGGTGGACGCGAAGTGGTCCAGCGGGTGGACGCAAATTGGATTTTATGGACGCAAACTGGGTAAATCGCCTAATTCTGACGTTTGTATTTAAATAAAATAATAACAAGATGTTTCGAACAAAACTGAAAGTTAATCTTTAAATAGACTATATAATGAACACAGTAAATAAATTTTTCATAGAAATTAGTGCGGGAACATTTTTATTTTCTTCTTCAAACTTGCCAACTGCACTAAGTGGACGCGAACAGGCGCAATGACCCTATTTATAGTGATCACCGTATAAATTCTAAAACATTGAGACGTGACGAGAAGCGCCATCACGCAAACTACTCGCACGAACTTTACGGAAGTAACCTTTACCTCCTGACAACGTAAATAAATACAAATACAAGTATTTTAAACATATTCGATATGCACGATTTTATTTAATTAAGCAATTTATCGAAATCTTAACAAAATTAAATAAACTTTAACTATAGTGTGTGTACTTAATTATCGTTTATACTTGTTTTATTTATTTGATTGTTTGATTATATTATATACATCCTGTTGTTCTCTTTACATGATAAACTATACGAAACTTTGCATGGTAAACATACGAAGAAACAGTTTTTTCTTACTGTAAGATACGTATTAAAAAAACTTACAATGTTTTTCGTCCTGTATTTAGATATGGCATAAAACAAAACTTCATATTTTCAAGAGTAAATAAGAAAAAAAACATTACATGTACTATTTAAGATAGCTATATACTTCTTCTCAAAAAGTAACATTTGCATTTAACCAAACTCTGTCTTTTCCTTATCAATGATATTATATTAGCATGAAAACGTATAATGTTTTGTAACAAAATAAATAAACAAAGTCATTACATAGGCCGATAATATAGCGGTTGAACATTAATAAACGAAGAGTAAACCCATTGGGTTCGCACGAGTCCGCAAGAGTCTGTGTGGTGTTGGACTCACCACAGAATGGCCGAAACTCGCTACGAGATCAACAATTTTTCTTCTAGATTGCACAATTCGAATTTGTTAACGGGAACCGGTCATCTACATTTGACTTTTTGTCTGAGCACGGGCAAGTATAAATTGATAATGTTGGTAATTTGGCGCCCGGCGAGAGTGCCGTTGCCCGCTATGCTAATGAGTTTATAATGAACATAATAACATAGGGAGATGATATATTTTCGAAATCAATGTCTAGGTCGTACATGTTTATTAAGTTTACAAGTGTTTCAATTTATATAGTCTCCAATGAAATAATTTACTTTTGTATTTGAGGAATTAGTTAATAAACCTTATATTTGTATATTGCAAAACAAACCATTTTTCTTATTCCTTCAATTATATATTAAGTTATTTATTAGTAACGTTTGGTAGGTTGATTTCACTTAATATTTATATTTTGTTTATTTAAATATCTATGAATCTTAGAAGCTTGTTCAAGATACTCTGTGAAAACATAATTGGAACCTGTCGAACTTTGTTTTAAACCACTATAATTACTTTATGATTATTAATTATTACGATAGTATTAGCTGGAACTACTTTTGTACAATTATAAAAAATAAAGGTGTAATTTATTAAAATTGAAATGGTAATCACTTAAATTACCTTCATCTAAAGTGGGTGTATTTATCTCTTATCTAGCTATGCTGGGATAAAAACTTTATGCACGGACAGGTTTTATCATCGTCAACAATATATATTACTAGAGAGATCCGTTACAATACGCACCGTATAAAATATTATTTAATACAATTCAAAGCATCGTATATTATTAGTATCATTGCTCATAAAATATTTTACTAATTTATCACTGCAATAAATTATTTAGATGATGATGAGATAAGAAACAAGCTGTTGATTAAGATAAAAAGATAAATTTAAAGCACTATTTATCTGCGTTCGTATATACAAAAAAAAAACTTAAATCAATGCAAATTGTTGTGTGTCTCTCGTTAATGTCGGTGTGAACTGTGCAGCGGTATTTATATTCCTCAAAACAATGTAAACATTTGAATTTGAGCACGAGTGAGCACAAGCAAGTGTAAATTATCGAATCCACGGTAAACGGACGTCATAATAACGGAAAACGCTACGTACACATCTTAGTCTTTCTACCCAAAGACCGGTGTATTTACCTATGTCCAAAATAATCGTCTTCTATGTAATCTAGTACAAAAAACTAAAATCAACGTTAATTATTTACTCGCGTGTTGTCTTGACTTACAGTGATTACTCTCAAGTTATAAATGAGCTACATTTAACGTTTTATGTTTATATTGATCGTTTATAGTTTTGGAATTTACCTAAATACATGAATGAGTAATTTTAACGTTAAGTTTCTGCGAATTACAGTATTTTGCATTTAAAAGAAATGTTAAATGGAAACCTATATAACGTTATCCTTATTATGATGTCACACTGTAAATATGAACCTACTTTTATTGCAAGATACAAATACGAATGCTTTTTACTTACACACATTAAATGAATTCAATTATACTGCAGATTTAATAAAAAATGTAAAAAAATATATTTTACCTAGCTTAAGTTCATCTAAAATATTTAAAATAGTAATCATCATCACATCATCACTTCAACCTATCGCAGTCCACTGCTGGATATAGGCCACCCCAAGTTGACGCCAAAAATGGCGCCGAACCGAAGACGCAGCTACCCGTTTTCGGCTTGTGTATTTGAAAGCCAGCAGTTGGAACATCAGTCCGCTTTTTAAGTTCCGAGGTGGTAGTGGAACTGTGTTATCCCTTAACAACCTCTTACGACACCCACGGGAAGAGAGGGGGTGGCTATATTCTTTACTGCCGTATCCACACAGCATAAAATAATAATACTAGTAAGCAAATAGGTTTCACTTTCGACATCTTAAAGCAAACGTAATTAACTTTTTTTAATAATATTGTTCGCTTTACAGAACGAAAAGTAAGAGTAAAAATGCAATGTGATAAGTAAGTGATAGTAAATTGAAAGTAAAAAAGTGGTACATGTATTATATTTATTTTTTTGGAATAATAAATAATTACGTCGTTAATTGATATCTTATCTGCGCTGATGATTAGATGTTAAGCGGTGAAACGTGAGAAGCGTCGCCGGCTGCTCAGGCGTTGCTGACGCCATAGCCTCTAGATCTTCCTTGTACCATGACTCATGTCCACTGAGTTCGTGACCCAAACTGCGGATTTATTTTGTGGCCTCGACTAACCTTCGGGATGACTAACAAAACATTTATTATTAATCATAACTACTTAGAAATTGCCTCTTAATTTAATACATATCATTAAATTAGTAAAAACACACTTTAGTACAATGGCGTAATCGACGGTTTTAAGTTCTATAAAAGATTTTAAGTTATAAAAAATAAACTTAAAATTTAATCAAGTTAAGTACAGCACATTAATTCAATATTGGAGATTAAGTCAAATAAGATTGTATTGTTTTATAATAATTTACACTTTCAAGGTTTATATGAATGAGTATTTCCAAGAATTTTCTATGTTCGTTTCCTTAATGTGTAAAATGTATTGATGTGCATAAACTCGCAGTAAATGTATAATAATATGTTATGGAATTATAATA
The DNA here is from genome assembly GCF_905220565.1 of Melitaea cinxia. Classification (NCBI taxonomy): domain Eukaryota; kingdom Metazoa; phylum Arthropoda; class Insecta; order Lepidoptera; family Nymphalidae; genus Melitaea; species Melitaea cinxia. Next base: position 8,949,263 of record NC_059398.1, on the reverse strand, counting down.
TTACTTTACACAACAGCGTTAACTGTAACATCCGGTTGAATCCATCTTAGAGTATTTTTCGCTATGACTCTATATAATTATTTAATGTTTACAACACACATCTTTATGTCTAAGTAAATATCAACATTTGAAATATCTACTTTAAAATATTGTGAAGTCGAGAAAATGACATTGGATCTTTTACTTGATGAATTTTATTCATATATTATAAGGGTGACCGAGGAGAGTTGAAACAATTTTTACATTAAGACGCATAACATTTAAAATAAACGATAATATGTAATGTGTTACATACTAAAGTAAACCTTATTTAATTAACTAACAAACCCATTTGTTACCGCTATTTCCTTTGTGCCAAAAAAAATCCACTTGAAGGCAACTGGCGACTGTTTCAACTCTCTTACCAGTCAGGTAAGTTGAAATAGTGGTCTAGGAGCGTTAAAATATAATTTTTCTAGAAGAAATTTGTTATAAAAACGGACACATTTAAAAATAAATGTTCGATTAAAGTAAGTACAATTAACCTTAACGTGACCTGTTTTGTTTCAATTACTGCTAATTTATCTTTCACTAGCATAAATATCAATTATTATAACCGACTTTACCTTTTATCTATTGTTTGCACTTTATAAGATCTGGTTTCTGGTGGATCATAATTTAGATAAAGATTAATTTATTTTATCATTATTAATATGAAATTATTTTGCGGAACGTCAGGAACACATGACGTAACGTTTCGAACGAACTAAAGACTATTAGCTTCGCCTTACACTGTCAGGTAACACCGTAAGTATATCGTGTTCAATAAATAATGAGGCGTCCACTTGACTCACATACCAATAGTTAGCGGCAAATAACCTAATCGTGAGAACTAGGCTTTCAAGCTTCTTTGTAATTTCAATTATTAGAATAAATTTACGCATATATTTAAGAATTGAATATAATTATACAAATTATGCGCATGATTTTCGGTACATATTTGCTTATTTAGAAGCATACGTTTACTTTGTATATTTAAAGAATACGACGAATATTATTGTAAAAATTACAAGTAACTTATTTCTTTAATTCCTATACTATTACGTAGCAAAGCAATATATTCTACTTATTTTGATCTCTCGTGCAAAAAAATTTAACTTAAATTTTTGATTTTATTTACCGTTAAAAATTGCCGTCGAGAAAATATAATGAATACATTTCTCACAATATCACTCAAATTAACAATACTAAATTATAAAAGTGGTATCCAATAGTCTGAAGGTATACGTTTTCTGAATATATATCTATAATTAACGTTTTACGTTCGTGTTTCGTATTAGCATTTAAAGAGAGCTCTCCAATAAAATATTATTTTTAATCATTTCGTGATGTGATGCATTAAATGGGAATCCGTCGATGGGGGCCGTCAGTGCCAATAGATCGTTGGATAAGTAACGGCACCTAACTAATTACCTATTAGCGGCAACAATGGTCTCACGTCTGCGCGACTACGGCTGCGCCGACCGCGGTTGTGGCGATAGCAACCGGCCTCACCCGGACACGGCACGGTACTACACAAATACGTCATCTCTAATCATGTTTTCAGGTGTCATCAGTTTGAATAGCACGCACAATAATATTAAGAAATAGAATAAGAATATATTGAAGATTTCTTTCGAAACGTCATTAAACTTTGTTGCTACTCACCGTACGATAAATATTTGCAAGCAGCAGTAAGTAATTTTATTTATATCTATGTAAATTGCAAGCAGCTTTAAAATTCACAGCTTTATTTGTATTTGCGAAGCGTTCTGCGTAAAAACGCAAAGGTTTTACCTGGCCAAACAAGAACACTATCTGTGCGAGCTATTCCCAGGCAACGTATACAAATTCTGATCACACGGACAGCAAGGCGTCGGAGAATGGCGTCTAACTTAACTAGGTAGTCCACTTAAAATCGTTTGATATACTTTGTACGTGTGACAATCTATCGTATGCTGATAATCCTTTAAGTAGAATATAGTTTACCAGAAAATGATTAACACGAAAATAAAAATGAATTGTCATCTCTCTCTGTTTCTCAGCAATATTAGGCCACTTGAGATTTTACACAAAACTAAAATAAAATTTAGTGGCTTATGAGACACAATATAGATATTTCAGTTAATAACCATATAATTTTTTGCATTCAGGTACCTATACAATTAAACAAAATCTTAGTTCTTATCCCTTTTTGTAGACAAATCGGTTTTCATAGTAATTCATTTACGAAAAATAACCAAATCAAACTTCTATATAATTGTACAACCACAAATAATATATTTATCTCATACATTTTTTTATTCATTTGTATAAACAATCTAGTGGGGAATCAGCTGATCGATAAAAAAAATCACTCGAAACGTTTCTATCCTAAAACGACAGTGACCAGCGGTCAATACTCCCAGAATTACAGAAATTTATTTTGAATAACTCTATTTACAAAGTCAATAACTTATATTTAATAAAGCATAAAATTTTAACAAGGCAAGATGCTTACTAAACGTTAAATTAATTACTAATTACAAACAATGAAGAAGCTGACTGTTACCGTTCTACGGAATATACTATTCTATTATACATTGTAGTATGTTTAACATTATACGTTTTGTTTAATTAGAACACAGTACATTATAAACAGGGTTTATTGAAAAATTTATTTGGCATTTCTAAGGCATCTAACTTTAATAAAATTATACTGACTGTGCAAGAAACATTTATTTCCATTTTTTCAAGTCATTTAAGCACTCACTATAACGGGACCGAACTGTCGGCTTTGCACACAAATTAATGACAGCGGCTCAAGGCCACCTACAAGTCTTCGACATAGATACACCAGTTTTTCGACTACGATTGCGCGGTGTATTCCATTAAATAATGAGGGCGAGAAAGTACTTGATTAACAAGAGCTTATCAACATGTTCCTGTCCACAAATTACTCATGTTACTTATATACATACGTATCAGTAATTCATAGTAAATGTTTTCTTAAATAAAATTATTCAAGAATTCAATGATAATCGCAGACTTGCCCGGTTTCAGTAACGGCACACTCTCCGCTATTATTTACGTAAAATAGAAACTCGATACTTTTATGTGTCATAGTAAAGGAGTGAACGGTGTATTCGTAACGATGTAACACATCTAATTAAATCCTTTTCATTGCTATGCTATAAAACGTGTCTTTGGTTTGATTGTCCATTCACAAATTTAAAGTAAATTAATTTAAATGTAGGAGCACAAAAGTGACAGCGTATTAGGTGTCCGGCGGGTACTCAGTTTTTGCTTCTCTTGTGGGTGTACTGTTACTGTTAGCCGAGTTTCGGCGTCTTGCCAACGACTAACCTTGATATGTACTTTCAGTTACGATGTCTATTTCGCACTTCTCTTGTTGGTGCTATCATTTTATTGTGGCCGAGTAACTGACAAAAAATATCAATCAAAATTCTAGCACATGCGCCCGCGGCGGTTACTCGTATAAGCGCGAACACAATTCTGAGAGAGAAAACAGAATCATAAAAGATTGAAATGAGTTAACTAGCGTCACAAATATTTAAATGAAAAACTCTTGTTATAACCATGCTGTAATTTAATAAAACAAAAAATGTAAAACAACATTCAACATGAAAGTGTTTTCTTTTTGTTAATATATTGGGGTAAAGAATTATTTAATTAACTTAAGACTACAACTGTGTATGTATTATTATACATTTTAACATTATTATATTGTAAATATATTTAATATTCTTTTTACTATTCTCTTGCATGTGTATTATTAGATACTAATGATGTCATTTTTATTTTACTAAGTTGAATAAATAATGTAATAAATATATAAATAATAACCTTGATACTATTATTCACAATTACAAGCTGTATTTATTTCTAAATTAAAACGTCCCACACTATTCTTGACTCCCTTTCCATTTAATATTTGTAGCACTATAATCAGAGATAACGATAGCTTGATCCTGAGAGGATTCTGTTCTTCAGGATGAGTAGCTCTTTCTCCGTGACGCTACAAGTCACAGTAATCGCTCGCTCGATGCACAATGAGCTTTAAAATGATACAAAGAAGTTGCCTTCTGCGTCTTCTACTCAAAAACACTCACTCTCTGGGTATGATAGAAAAGTTCATCTTCAGTTTTCTGATTCATAATCATCATCATCATCATCAGTTTTCTGATTGTCTTCGAATAATTTTAACCCTTGTAGCTAACATGATGCCTACGCTTTGTTACAGCATACAAAATTTGCTTAAAAAGTTATAGGATTATAACCACCTGACCTGGTGAGTAAATAAAAATTAAGAATATAATTAATTTAGCCCCACTCATCATAATTCATATCAACTTAATTTTCACATTGTGTAAATTGAGTTGATATGAATTATATGATTACCTAATGTCTACGTACTATAAGAAACATCCAACTTATAAGTACACATAATTGTTTCTTTTATACACACTCAGTCATCAAATTTTGTTATTTTTCGTATATTTTTTTTTTAATATACAGTCATACTAGGGGCAAGAATCGAACCCACAACATTGAAGCGGAAAATGGAGACCGCGGTCACTGCCAACAACGCCGACGGGTCATTCATGTACTTAGAGCTACCACCTAGTAGTTTTTATATTCGATGGCAAATACTGTTTTAAGGTAAAATTTATTAAAATGACCTAAATAAGACAAAGATTACTTTTTAATAGTATATTTTAATTTATAAATATAATAATCCACTTTTCAAATAAGAACAGTGTTGATAAATATTAGTACTATACATCTCTATTACTTCACAATCATAAGACTACGAAGAATCACGCGACTTGCAAGTTCACTGACTCTACCTTCCTCTCTGACTTGGCAGGAAGCTTATATTCGCGTTTGCAGAACCTGTTTCTGCACCCTAATATTATCTGCCCATAGATGTTTTTGGTGGAATCAACTATTTTTTATTACGCTAATGTAAACAGTATTTAAAAAAATACGTTACTCGTTGTGAATGCTAAAAATTTCTAAATTCTTTTTAAGGATTACAGTTTCAAAAAAAAACAAGTTTACAGACATTTAAAATAAACTTTCCGATTCAACGGTACGACTTACGAAATACAGTTAGGTCGAATAATGTCGCTAATATATACCGAAATGTCTAGTGATGGAGATCGTAAATTTAGCACCTGCAATCGTGCATCGAATATTTGGATACTGCAATATTCATTGTTACATAACAATTAGCAAGGGGGCTAGGTGCGCGGCGCGGGCGCAGTGCGGCCGTGCGAGGGGTCATTGGCAACGCGCCGCCGCAAGCTGCCACATAAGTTCAAGGGTATCTTGATTAGAGTTACATGGTGACGGTTGATCGGCACTTTCGAATTTAAATTTTTGTGACAATTTTTAATTATATTTTTTATAGGTAGTGTAATAATTATGCGTTATGACGAAAAATATATACTTATATGTTTTATGTTAATATATTTTTTAACCTTATTTATAAGGTTTATTAGAAATACAATAGTAAAATTGTTCTTTTCACAGTGCAATTTTTTTTTTATTATAACACAATATACTAATAATTATTTCTTTGCAAATGATACATGGTTTACACAAAATGGTAAAAACCATATTAATAACGAAACTAATTAAATAAACTAATATTACAAATACCTTTGTGGTTATAAGTCAAAGGGCGAATATACATACGGAGTTAAAAATTTAAATGGCGCATTATGTAAGCCTTACGCTACTTCGTATCTTTGTCATTAGCGCGTTCTCACGTCTAGTGCATTAGCTATTTTGTCATCACCTAGGGCGGTAGCCTATCTCATTATCTTACGTCCGATTGTATCACCATTGTAAAAAGAGCTTTTGATTTAACACAAAATAAAAGTTAATTCAGCGTGACTATGCTTTGTTGTTTAAAAAAAACTGCGCATAAAAATAGCTCTATAAAGTATACATATAATGATTGTAATGGAAGTAGATTGTAGTCAACTGTTATCATGCCTAAAAATACAATTAATATTCACAGTTTTCTTGTTAAAATAACTAAGTCCAGTAAATTGATGTATTTACTGTAATAATAAACATAACTAGCAATCCGTGCGAATAATTTGCACTAAATAAGTAATAAATTTACCGACCATCAATCAATTTGACGTTGTTTTAAAATTAAAGCCATAATTTTAATAATTAATTAATAATAATTAATTTACAAAGACAAAAGCAATAATAATTTTTTTACTTGTTGATGCCAGTAGAGCAAGCCGCTATCTATAAAATGATATATAATTTATCTGGAGTAATTGTGGGTTTTTTTCTAAAAAGGGAGTCAAATATCTTAACATTAGCGTATTAATATATATTATTTTTGATGACTTGTCAGTTTATAATATTTGAAAATTAACATACAAAAAGCTAATTATAACCTGTGTTTCATAATACTAAAACAATATCCACTGACACTCATCAACATAACAATCGTCTATCGCAATTCCTTAAGGTTCAACTATAAACAACAATTCCGAGACACCGACCACGAAAAGCAATCTCGCGAGATGGCAGTTAAGAGTCCTCAGCTTATTTTATAACGAAGTCATTAATGAGTGGGAACACTTCAATTAGAAAAATGTCCCTAACTCCTATCACTCTAAAGATCTTTCTCATTTGCCTCGCATACTACACCCTTTCTCGGCAACATTGTTTATTCATTACTTATTATCGCAAACACTTGTTGCAAGTTTGAAGAAGCAAGGAACATTGTTATACCTTATTCCATTTAGTATGGCAATTACGTAGAATAAAATATACATCAATAAGTAGTACTAAAATTTTAATAGTTTTAATGTCTTCGTAGAAGTAAATGACTATTTTTATACCTAATTGAGAATCACAAGTCTCGATGTTCCTAGTAATTAGTGACGGTGTGGAAGCGTTGATGTCTAATGTAAAGCGTGTAATGCGCATGCGCGTGACCGTCATTCGCTCTTATGAATGAATATTCACTGTGAAAAAATCTTGAATGGACGTGGTGCGACAGACGACCACATAGTTATAACACAGGCTGCCGATGATGCCTTTTAAAACTAAAATAAAAATTCATAAACAAAATTTTACGATGTCAAGTAAATGCATAAATACATATTATATTATTTATTTTATTTTTAATAGATAATATTTATTTATTGTTCAAATAGACTTTTAAATAAGAATGTAGTACAAAGCAACATTGAAGTTTAATTCAAACCAGAGTTATTATCGGTTTATTGTTTTTTCCAATTATTTTTCTACGTTGCAATTAATACTAAATTCTCATAGTAATTGGCTTTTATTATAAATTCATATAAATATGTTTTTAAGGAGCGTTGATACATGTGTACAAAGATAAATCAATGGGCGCAGTTTAACCATCCTATTATTTATTAAAATCGTGTTCGCCGAGGCCTTCCTCACACGACGTCTATAACAAAAACCACCCAAATGTTTGGCGGATGAGCTAACCCGCCCCGAACAACGCACGATTCATTGATTGCCTTGTAAAAAATTTGATCATCGACCAATATTATCATTTCATAGAAACCATCAAATTTTAACAAATCAAATTACATTAGAGAGGTCAAATTGAAGAAAGGTTAATATTTTATAATTATCAAGTACTTACATATGCATGTAATTATTTATAATATATCATGTTTGTATCTGGTACCTATTTATATTCATGATATTAATTTCAGCTAATAAACATTTTTATAACAAATACACAATTCCGATAAATTCTTTTCGTCATATAATTTAACAAAACAATCACTAGTACATAGAGATAGTTCTGTCTATTAAAAGAAATCGGTCCACAGATACCATAAAAAAATGTTCAGTATCAAATTTGAAATATATATAAGTTAAAACTTGCAGGTATTTTAATAATATTACGTTATTTTATATTGGTTACGGTTTAGAGTCTGCTCGAGGAACCCTAGCAATTTGTACATCTGTACTATGGGTTCAGAAACCGGATGTCTATTAAACATTAAACTGATGATGATGTCAACACAATGATGTTTTCAAGAATCCATAACACAAAGCTCGTTGGCTCGTTCTTTAAATTATATATTTTTTTGGCAAAACAATTCATATCTATTATTAGTATAATTTTCTGCAATCGCCATAAAATTGTTCTGAACCTTATCGTTTTGATGTATTCGTTGATTTGTTGTTGATTAATATTTTTTGCTTTAACTACGTCGAAAATTCGATTTTCCGCCCCATTTGTGGAAGAATTGTAGCTCTTCGACTCTGAATATAGCGAATATGAATTGTCGTGCGGGAGTGGAAAAAAGTCGTGAATGCAAGAAAAACGTTTTATTTTACATCAGACTAGAAGAATTCCTGGATAAAACTTGAAGTAGTTCTAACGAAACTACTTCAAGTTTTATTCTTTATTTTTTTACATATAAGAAAATTTAATTTTTTTTTTAATTAATAATTGTACAAAACTAAGTTTCCAAGCGTCCCTTTTTTTTTTAGATTACATCATAAGTCAGGAAATAACGTTTTATTTTATAACTTTCGACATTCATACGGCGCGATCAACACAAACAGCATATTTTGTTCCAGTGTTCATAAATTACTATTTAGTAATTATTATTAGATTAAAAATAATAATATACCAACGACAACGACGGAGCTTAAACAGTAAGAAGCCCAATATTAAATTTTTACACATACAGCAAATAATAAACCTAAATTGACCTGCATATATACTTCTTATACATAAATATAATGACGATATCAAACTTATAGGTCCCACGGAGCCGTATGAATCATATTATTAACTCAATTAATTCGACATTGGGGAGCGATAAACCCGAAACCGGAACTTAGAATTTCATGAGACATGAAAACAATGATACTTAATGTTTGATACAATTATTAATATGTTATAATGCAATTGTATGTTGTTTTCGACAACAAAACATTCACATTTTATAATTAGCATTTGGTTCTAAAATTGTGATAATTTATTTTATAAATTTTTGTCAATTTCGTGATTTTTTTTTTCGAGTAATATCTCTTACGTTTAATCAAATTACCATAATAACACGACGTAAATAACGAAAACATACCTTTATCGAATTAACGCGTGAAAATAGAGATGTTTTGATTAATATTCAAAAGGTGCCGTTAGTCCATTAGATAAAAATTTTAATTGAGAGCATTTAACATTCACTTCGTGATATGCAGGTTCAATAAGCGAGAATGCGGTCTTCGTAAGCATTAAAAATTGATTTAATATTTTAACACCTTTGCATCACTTCAGATCATTTTTTATATCCTACGTATTCAAACAGAGGCACAATTATATTTTAATATCAAATTTTTTAAAGAATAAAAAAAGGTTAAATATCAACAGTAAAGTTGGAAATTGTGAGGTATTTCGATATAAGACAGTTGTTTGTTAGAAAAGAAGGAAAAATGTTTCTATATTTTCTAATAAACACATCTCAAACATATAACATACATAAGTAGAATGACATTAAATAATTAATACATCCTAAAATGTCTAATATATGTCTTCTATCTATACATATAAAAAAATGAATGTTGCTAAGCGCATAACTCGAGATTCGGCTAATTATTATTTTTTTTTTTGTACGTTCCTTAAGGCCCACGGAAGGTTTTAATACTAAAAAAAATCTTACTATTAACTTTTGACAGAACGAAGACTGCACTAAATTCTTTTTTTTTTTGTGTGTTCCTTATTTATATTCCAGTGTTTATATAAAAGAGAATTAAAAAATCGTTATATTCACGATAAAAAAATAACGGTATTAAGTTCGCCCGTTCAGCTAGTATATAATATATAAACTTGGATCGATGTGACAAAGACTAATTTATTACTAGCCAATAACTACGTATCTGTCAAGTGAGCCGTACGATTGTTATAAAAATAAGTTACATTTATTGTAAATGTTTTTTTTTTCTAATTCAATATATTAAGTTTATAATAGCCATTTATTTGACACTGGTTAATATTATGTATACCGGTATCGGTCGATGGCACCCTTCTCAAAGTTGTTCGGGATTATGTTTACCTAGGCCATGCAATTAATTAAACTAGGCCGAAACTACTTCGAGAAGGAAGTCAATACGAGGATTCAATTATTGCTGGCCGACGTTTGGCAGGCTTCGCGAGTCTTCACTTCGAAGATTCCGCAATGCTTGAAGTCAAAAGTATTCGAGCAATGCGTAATGCCTGTTTTGATATACGATGCCGAAACATCGACACTCACGAAGGAACTATAGTCCACACTTACTTAACGTGCAGTGTAATGAGCTGTGCTTGGGGTCCCTCTCAAACATAGGATCAGAAATGAGATAATTGTGTTTGCTCGCAAACGAAAAAAAAAACCGACTTCAATTACATCGACGAGTAATACAACGTAGATCGACGAAAAAATAGTCAAGTAACTACGCGTTATCAAAGATTACTCAAAAAGTAGTTATCAGATCTCAATAAAATTTATGAGACCACATGACAAACATCAGCTTTCGATTAAATTAAAAATTATCAAAATCGGTACACCCAGTAAAAAGTTATTGCGGATTTTCAAGAGTTTCCCTCGATTTCTCTGGGATCCCATCATCAGGTCCTGGTTTCCTTATCATGGTACTAAACTAGGGATATCTCCTTTCCAACAAAAAAAGAATTATCAAAATCGGTATATCCAATAGAAAGTTATGCGGTATAATACAACGTAGGTCGACGAAAAAAGCGTCAAGTAAAAACGCATTATTAGATATAACTCGAAAAGTAGTTGTTAGATCTCGAATAAATTTAAATGGGACCAATTGACACACACCACCTTTCGATTAAAACAAAATTTGTCGAAATCGGTCCACACGGTCAAAAGTTCTGATGTAACATACATAAAAAAAAAAAAAGAAATACAGTCGAATTGAGAACCTCCTCCTTTTTTGGAAGTCGGTTAACTATCCGCTTGAGAACAAAAGTAACCGAAATAGCCTGTAGAATAAGCAATTTGAAGTGGCAGTGCGCTGGTAACCTGTATCGCATGACCGATGGCCGTTGGAGTAGACGTGTCTTGACGACTTGACGTGGGGTGGTTGCGGACTGCGGAGAACCGCTAATCGCGGAAAGTTTGGCGCGAACTTATCTATGCCTACGTCCAGCAGTGGACTATAATATAGGATGAAGCGAATAAATGTATATTTTTAGCAAAAACTGTTATATTCTTCTCTTTAACATATCAAAACCTGTAGGTAGTACTCACGATATTCCACTCAGTCATTAAAAAAAACAAAAGACTATTATTATTTAATCATATTAATAAATTATAATGTATTTTTTTTTATATCCGAAAAAAACCTTTATCTTGCAAAAAATATGTAAATTCTAGGTATATTAATTATAATCTATGGTAAATATAAAAAGGTTCTAAATAACCTTCCCGTCTAAACTTATGTACCGAACAAGAATAATTTTATACGATGAGTGACTCATTCTTAATGAAAAATTTATATTACTTCGAAGTAATGAATACAAATGCACCTATTAATTACTAGGAATCTTGCGTGTTCCTCTTTAAGCCATAGTTTGTGTTTAAACGATGCGCGAGTGCATGTCGGTGGTTGAACGCACGATTCACGAACAATTCAATCTGTATCTATATTCATTATTCTTTGTGTCTATTTACGGAAACGACTTGAAACTTTATTCAAGACTTTATTTCCTTTTTAGGATTTTAACCTACCTTCTTAAAGATAACCTTCTTAAAGAAGAGAGAACGGCGGCAAGTTATCGAACAAAATGGTACATATATATTAAAATTAATGTAAATACATTTTTTAAAATCCAAAATTGAATTTCTATATAAAATTCTAAGAAACTTTTTCACCGACCTAATATAACGAAAAAAAGGATTCATTAGCGAAGACTGCAACCCTATCCGGTTCCTTAGGTCATTTTAAAACTAATTTTAATTTTTACGGTATCTAATATGAACCCTTAAAAGTCCTAAACACATTTTAGAGCTCAAAATCAATGAAGAAAATGTTACTTAGATTTAAAGTCCATTCTATGATTAAAAAAAAAACTCTTAATAATATTCTAAGATTAGATAGATATTCTAAAATACTCTTGATTTATTGTTTGTAGACATGCTGCAAGATCACATTTACAATTTTCTGCTTGCACTTGCCAGTAAAAATTTCAAATTATTGTTCAAGACACGCCCCGACCTTCTGTGTGTAACAAGTTAATAACTAAGATCATTACAACATTCGTTTGATTCCCGCGCTGAACGCACAATTTAATTTTTCAAAATATTTTTAGGCAAAGCTAAATAGCTATATGCTTATCTGACCTTTGCATTCTATTGAGAACCGCCACATAGGTACTAAGGAAATAATTGAACATATATGGAAGTCCCGCTTCCACTATGATTCATTTTATCTTCTGATTACGAATAATTGGTATTTTGTACAATTAAATTAGTAACTGTGGTTGCAAATTCCCCGTACTTACATCCCTTCGCTCGAAAATAGGACAGTTACTTATGCGCCAAATAGATTGGAAAGATTGTGTCCGTTATTTTGTCATTATTCCTTAAGCATCTCACCAGCTATGGTACTAGAATTTCCAATAAGCTTATGATTCTCTGAGAACCCTTATATTTAAATAATTTTATTTAAAAATAAATAAAACATTAATGCATAAAGTATAAAAACATGTAAAAAGTTTTCAGTAGTTAGTAGTATTGTAACATTAGTTTTTTCTTCTTCTAAAAGTTTGATCATTTCTTTGAACGCGCTAATCTCGAGAGCTTGTGACCCGATTTCAAATATTTTTTTTTATTTAAGTACGAAGGGTCATGTCTCCACTTACAGTAATGGAGCAATAACCGAATACGTCAATCAATCTTAAAAGTGCATTAAAAAGTGTCAAGAAGCTACTTTTTTATTATTGTTGATTAATTTTATTAAGAGTGTAAATTAGTAAGAACCATCACAGGAAATTTATGTAAAAAGAGTTAAAACCGCAGAACAAAAGCTAGCATGTAATTGTAATAGCTTTGTTTACGTACACGATATACATAATACGTACGTGAGACGAGTGTCACAAGAATTTCAATTTGAAAATAATTTATTGTGTCATAATACAATGTTGAAATTATTTTATTGAAACATATTATTTTTTTAAATAAAATATACTTACGTGTACGTGTATGTATGTATGTATATGTGTATGTACGTATGTATGTAAATGTGTATGTATGTATTTATTTACATACATACATGTTTGTATGTTTGTTAGGCTGGAATCTTGCAACTCAATTTTTAAGCATATATCTTTAACCGATTGAGCTGAAATTTTGAATACACGTTTAGTTTGGATGTCAATGTATTTTTAGCTATGTGACGTAATTCTAAATCCAACACAGCGTCCATACCAAAGATGGCGGAGTAGGTTATTCTTAATAATCTTATTTTTAACGCACTCCCACAATATGGACAGTAACTCGAAAGACAAAGTGACGTTACTCTAAATACAATATGGCGGACTTTTAAAGATGGCGGACTAGTTATTCTTCATACACTTCTGCAATATGGGTACCAAATAAAAGGGCTTACTGAGATTAATTCGAAAAATAGGGTGATATTAATCTAAATTAAATATGGTGGACATATAAAAAGACAGACTAAGTTTCTGATGCTTTCCTACAATATTCATATTAAATGAAAAGACTTGCATAATTCCACGCGGACATGATTGGTACCAAAACTATGTATCTGTAAATATTTAGTTCTTAAGTTGTGAATTGTAAATATGTATAATGTTTAATAAATATTGAATTGTAATATAAAAAAAGACTTGCTGAGAGTAACTCGAAAACCAAAGTAACGTTACTCTAAATCCAATGTGGTGGACTTGTAAATATGTCGGACTCAGTTTTTTAAGCTTTCCTATAGTATGCATATTAAATTGACTAGCCCGTTGGCGCAGTTTGTAGTGACCCTGCTTTCTGCTCCAACGGTTGTGGGTTCGATTCCCACCCCGAGTATGGGTGTAATATAAATATTTGTTTGTTTATGTATATATGTATTATTTATAAGTAAGTTTATAGAAAAAAAAATATGTAGCTATACCAGTCGGCTGTTACCTTATAACACAAGCATTGTTGCCTACTTTAGGAACAGACGACCGTGTGTGTATTGTGTAGATATTTATTATTATTATTAAATGAAAGGGCTTGCTGATAGTAACTTGAAAATAATGTGATATTATATGGCAGACATCTAAAGATGGCGGTCTAAGTTTTTATGTTTTCCTACATTATGGATATCAAATGAAAGGGTTTGACGAGAATTACTTGAAAAATAAAGTGCTGTTACTCTAAATCTAATATGGCAGACTTCTAAGTAAAGCGGAATAATTTTTAATGTTTTTGTAATGATGTGTAGGAATGAAAATGAAAGGATTTGATGAGAATACCAAAATAAGAAACCTAACCAGCAATAACTAAAAAATGTCTGTAAAGTCGGTTTACGGAAGATAGTTTTACTTGATAACGTCATAAAGAAACACTAATGAAAAAATTAATATTTTTTGAATTACATTGAAGAAGAGAGGCAAGTATGTCACAAACCAACGCTTGGGCTCAGGCGGAACGTGACACTTTTTCGTGCGTGCAACCGTTGTTCATCGATTTATAAGACGTTATCACATCAAAAGTAACAAATAAACTAACAGTAAAAAAAACTCTTTATAAACAAAGCTTTATTTTAAGAAGTTACATTTATGTAGGTACTCACATTGACTTAAAAAATTATAAAAATTATAATCAATTAAATCAAGTTATTTAATTGATCATAATTTTACTTTTTTACCTACATAGGTAAATCTCGCAACAAGCTTTTTTATCTCATAAGTCGTTACGTTACGCATATGTTTATAGTAAAAGTTTACTTTTTAGCGCATTTAAAAGAACATGTTGTTTTTTGTTTGTTTTTCTTCTCACGGTGCCTCTTCTCTACGAAGGTTGGCGACCATCATGGCTACCTTAATCTTCGAAGCTGCAGCACGGAAGAGAGAGTGAGTACTTAGCTTAAACCATTCACGGAAGTTCTTCGGCTAGGATGGTTTCCTTCTACCAGGTCGGCGTTTTCCCTCGATTTTTCCTTGAATCACAAGGTGAAGAATCCGATATGTGTGTCCTCTCATTATATGACCAAAATACTGCAGCTTCCTCTCCTTCACAGTCCTCATTATTTCCATCTTTTTATTCATTCGACGCATAGTCCAGGATATTCGGAGCATACATCTGTATATCCACATTTCAAAAGCTTCTAGTTTTGAACATAACGTCGAGGTTAAGGTCCAACCTTAAACCCCATAAGTTTATTTGTACATAACTGTACCTACGTACGTACACTTACTACGTACGTATTAAGTATTACCAGTAAAAGAAACGTATTTGTGAATTAAAATATATTCTTTTTATTAAGAACACAAAAAATGAAGTAATAATAAATAAGCAAAGTTTAACACTAATAATCTGTTGAAAATATAATTAATTAGGTATGCGTGTTACGGAAATGGTATACAAAGTAAAATACGTACGTTAGTTAGTCAGATTAATGACATCAGCACTGAGAAAAAAACATCATAGTTAATACTAAGGCATCCCGATAAATAATTGCTTCGTTTAACTCAAATGTCATTACAAATCAAGATTCACCTATGCTTATAAGGTTTTATGACTCCTTATTTACTTTTTTATTTAATGCACACATATTTCTACAATTGCTGTTTTAGTGATTATACACTCATACCATAGTACTAATAGCTCAATTTTAGTTCAGCCTATTGCAGTCCACTGCTGGACATAGGCCTCACCAAGTTCGCGCTAGATATCCCGATTTTCCACAATCCTCATCCAGCCTACACCGGCAATCTTACGTAAATCTTCGGTGCTGCGGGCCGGGGCACGTCCCACACTGCAATTGGCAAGACGCGGTCTCCACTCCAGGACACGTCTGCTCTAACGGCCATCGGTCCCGCGACACCGATAGAGAGAAACCCTAAACATAGCCTATTCTGATTTTAAGCTTATGGACCAGTCCCTTCGACAGTGTCCACGTTTCGTCTCCGTCTGTTAAAACAGGCAGGATGTATTGCTCGAAGAAGAAGCATTGCAGAATCTTCGAAGTAAAGACTCGACGAAGCCTGCCAAATGCCGACCAGTCCAACCGAATCCTCCTATCGGACTCCTTCTCGAAGTTGTTGCGGCCTAGCTGAAAGGTATAGCCTAGGTAAATATAATCCTCAACAACTTCGAGAAGGGTACCCATCGACCGATACAGATCTTGGTATGACTTGGTTGTTAAACATAAATTTCGTTTTTGCCAAGTTAATACCGAGACCGAGTCGTCGGAAGGACTCGTTTAGCCCACCCAGCATTTGGCCTAGCTCATTCAACGTCTCCGTAAAGATGAAGATATCGTCGGCAAAACGAAGGTGAGAGATGTAATCACCATTGATGTTGTTGCCTCGTTTCGCTCGATCCAAGGTCTTAAAGACATCCTCCAGGGCAGTGGCAAATAGTTTTGGTGATATTATATCTGCTTGGCTTAGGTAAATGAGTCTTGTTCTCTGATCCAGGGTATAGTAGTAGTAGTACGGGTAGGGTCGCCGCATCGTAAACACATCTCAGTACCTCGATATATCGCCAGTCGATCTTTGTAGAGAACAGCCCAGGTCTCAACAGAGTCACAGGCTTTCTCGTAGTCCACAAATGCCATACACAGCGGCTGATTACATTCTTCTGTCTTTTGTTTATTCTGCCGAACAATATGGATGTTGTCTACGGTGCTATAACCATTTCGAAACCCAACCAGCACCGGTGATTAGGATATGTTGAATATTGTGGCGAGACGTTTCATACCGATCCTCACAAAAAACTTATATATCTGGCTCAGAAGTGAGATCGGTCTGTAATTCTTCACGAGAGACTTATAATTATAGGCGTGGAACTCCAATAGACAACGGCGTTAAAGAGTTTCGCCAAGGCTTTTAGTACAGGTCGACCTGCGGCCATAAGGAGGATAACTCTATCATCCCCCGGGACGCTTTAGTTTTTAAGATGCTCGAATGCCACACTAATCTCGTCAACTTCGATATCCGGGATGTCTTCCGAAAAATGACGCAACAATGGTGCACGTGGATCTTCGGTATCTCGAGTTTCAAGCTTGTATGCGCACGACGAATTCAGCTGTCCGTAGAATTTCTCGACCTCTTCTCGGATCTGAGGGCGAGTGCAATACAGTTCTGCCGTCCATTATTTTGAGCTTCGCAAGAAAGCTTCCCCCCGATGGTCTTTGAAAAACCTTTGACCCCCTATTCTGCTCTATTAATAGTTGTAATATGTCTCGTATTAGAGCAGTGGAGATCTCTGCGTACAAATTTCCGTATCCTCTTGGAAAGAGCCTTCTGTTTCGGTGAAGCTGCTTGAGTAGCGGGCATTTCGCGCCTACGCCGCATCATATCCCACCGTCGTGTACACACCGTCTTCACTACGTTGTCGGTCCTCTCGTCCACGTCGCTAGTAGTTTCCAGCGAATCGAAACGATTCTGGAGTTCCATTTGAAACTGTTCGGAGCCATATAGTATTTGGGCAGCATAGGTTGGAGAATAGATTTCATCAAACGGGCCCGCTCTTTGCGTAGGCTTAAATTCAGTGTCCCGTAGTAGCCGGTGGTCGCTGCTGGTGTTAAACCTATTAACCACTGAGAAAACTCTGAAATATATGCATTTTATCCGCTATGATGAAATCTATCTCGTTCCTCGTCACAGTACCCGGGATCTGTCATGTCCACCGCCTTAGGAGCTTCTTCTCAAAAAAGGAGTTCATAAAAAAGAGCCATCTAGCCAGCTGTGGGTAATTTTTTTTTTTTTTTGTATTGAAACCTTCCGTGGGCTTTAAGAAACATACAAAAAATAAATTAGCCGAATTGGTCGAGCCATTCTCAAGTTATGCGGTTAACAACATTCATTTTTATTTATATAGATTTGTACACCGTAAGGTGGAATATGTTTAGATTATACTAATTTTGACCTTGTATAACTAAAATACCACATTCTTGCAAGTAAAGGGTTGTTGTTATAATTATACTTTTTATTTCTTTACTCCCTCACAAACAAACATATTTAATAATATAAAAAATAATGCTCTTCTGGTGGCAGGTTGAGGCCAAAGCCGCCGGTAGTTAACCCTCCAACTGACTGGCTGAGGAACCTTCTGCCCTGTGGCAGAGGAAACACTGCCTTTTGAATTCGACCTAACTGAATTGATCTAACAGTCAAGCAAAATTATCTTAAGATGTTAGGATTATATAGGGTATTAGGATGGAGGCCTAAAATAACATACAAAAAAATAAATTAGCCGAATTGGTCCAGCCATTCTTGAGTTATGCGCTTAGCAACATTCATTTTTATTTATATAAAAGAATAAGATTAATGAGTTACGCTAAAATAAATTTGACATTATTAACAATAGATTCTTCATTGAATTAGTCATATAGTATCATATATACGCTAAGTCTAAGTAGTTTGCCACCCTTTTTAGAAAAATCCTCACAATTACTACACATCATTACATAGTTTAAATCAAAGTCGCTTCCCGCTGTCCGTATGCTTAGACCTTTAAAACGACGCAACCCATTTTGATGCGGTTTTCTTTAGTAAATAGAGTGAATCCAGAGAAAGGTTTATATTTACAATACATGCATAATATAGTAGAGGAACACTGATAGTTTTTGAAACCGTGCGAAGCCAGGGCGGATCGCTAGTAAATTACATATCATTTTATAAATAATTGCTTGCTCTATCGGCATGCATAACTAAAAATTTAAAATATTTAAAAAGGAAGGTTAGGTATGTTTTCAGAAGAAGAAATGCTATTTTTCCTCAAATCAACGAGCTTGAGACCGCGGGCTCCAGCTAGTTGATATATAATAGAATTTCCTACTAAAACCAAGTCATGACATTACAAATATTGAAATGCTTATTACGATAAAATAATTATGTTTAATATCATTAAATTAATATTCGAAATTCCGTGTAGTAAAAAGTCACCAACATCATAATAATATATTTTCTACAACTGTAGATCAAACATTTTTTTTAAACATTGCAATTGTAAGATCTTTTAAGTTATCGGGCAATGTTATAAATCTTGATTGATGATGGCAATGAACCAATGGTAGTATTTTCAAAGATTAAATAACGGTTTGCAGCTGTCTAAATATGCGGCATACCTATACATTTTTTTGGATTTTCAAAGCTCTATGAACGTCTACAGAATTAACCCAGAAGATTAGACCATATCTAAAATTTGATGCCACATACCCAGTTACGTCAAAGTTGCTATTTGACCTACGTTTCAAAACATAAATGAACATGTTTAATTTATTGCACAATTTTAGGATATGTTCTTCCCAGTTACAGTATTTATCCAAAATTATACTTAAAATATAGTAGAATCCACATTATCAATGGGCGAGTTATTGTAGGTAATATCAATTATCGAAACAGTATTATTAGTAGTTTGAAATTGTATAAACTTTATTTTCGACAAGCTGTGCTCGCGACTTCGTCCACGTGAAATAGTGACTTTAAATGTTCAACGTGATTCTTTAAATTGGCATAACTTTTTTATTTATGAACCAATTGACATGAAAGAAACACCAATGTTAAGCTAAGCTTATCACAATATATTAGTAAAAGCAACATATATATCGAATAAGCCGTTTCTGAGATTAGCGTGCACAAACGCAAAGACAAGCAGACAAAAATGCTGACAATCATTGTTTTGGATGCTATTTGTGTCGATAAAGGTCCCAATAATATTTTTCACACATATCTTAAATGTACAGACAGCGACCCGTTACATTTTTATTATATTTTTACAAATAAATAAAATTGAAGAGTCTGTTTGTAATATTAAAATAACCAATTTTTACTAAATTCATATATATGTATACACGGTAAATATACCAAAATAACATTTTTTATAATTTTTGTCTGTCTGTCTGTCTGTCTGCCGGTCTGTTTGTTCCGGCTAATCTCTGAAACGGCTGGATCGATTTTGACGAAACTTTCATTGGCAGATAGCTGATGTAATAAGGAGTAACTTGAGCTACTTTTAATTCATTTATTTTATAACTCTGCGAACTGAACAATAACTGTTTGTTAAATTCTACGCGGACGAAGTCACGGGCACAACTAGTGTAATGATAAATTTATTTCAAATATTTTTAAAAGTACTGGCAGAAGTACAGTAGGCAGAAATTTCAACATTTTTAATGATGATTTCTTTAAACACAATGGGAATTTTCCTCGTATAAACAAG
Organism: Melitaea cinxia; assembly: GCF_905220565.1. Classification (NCBI taxonomy): domain Eukaryota; kingdom Metazoa; phylum Arthropoda; class Insecta; order Lepidoptera; family Nymphalidae; genus Melitaea; species Melitaea cinxia. The sequence continues at coordinate 8,928,816 of NC_059398.1, read as the reverse complement.
GTATAAATTAAATGCGTCAGGGTAATTGTCGAGAGGTGCGCATATCTTTATAACTTTTGTATTTATCAAATCATATCCTGTTCAAATTGTGTTTTTTAAAGATGATATTATTTTCAAAATGTCATATTCATTTACCGGTGTTAATACCATTATTATTAAATAGACTTTAATTATTTTACGTCACGTTATGAAATGGAATTTTATTATTGTTTGTCAAATTCGCTTAAGCCTATAATATCCCACTGCTGGGCATAGGCCTCTTTCCCAATGTAGGAGAAGATTCAGAGCTTAATGTCAAATTATTAAATGGAATATTATTATAAAACTACCTATGCCCGCTACAGCACGTGCAGCGTGTAGCGTGGTGGATTAAGCTCTGATCCTTCTCTTACATGGGGGCCTATGCCCAATAGTGGGACATTACCGGCTGAAGCGTATGCCCGTTACTTCGTCCGCGTGGAATTTAACAAAATAGTTATTGTTCAGTTCACAGAGTTATAAAAAAAAACTACAATAAAAGCCTATGTTACTCCTTATTACATCAGCTATCTGCCAGTGAAAGACCCGTCAAAATCCGTCCAACCGTTTTAGAGATTAGCTGGAACAAACAGACAAACAGACTGACAAACACACCGACAAAAATTGTAAAAAATGTTATTTTGGTATATGTACCGTGTATACATCGATATGCATTTAGTAAAAAGCGGTTATTTTATTATTACATGCAGACACTCCAATTTTATTTATTTGTATAGATGTAAAGATGAAAATTTATTACAATATGTCAAATTACAATTTTTCAATTTTATAAAACAGTCATTAAAATATTCACAAATTACTACAGTTTTTATTATTTATTCGAATGTCAGCGATTTTGTTCTTTTTTTGTGGCTTTGGCAAATGTATTTTATAACCTACCATGATGCTTGGCATTTGTTATGAGGGTCTTTAACATATTTTATATAATAGAACTAATTTTTTGTACCTGAAGTATACATTGGGTTGCATAAATAAAAAAATGAGTAGTTTGTGAAATTCCTTAAATGCAGTGTCTAAATCCGATTATTTCAAAACATTGCCATAAAAAACTGACAAAAAATTATCGGAACCAAAATCTCTTTTAAATTGGAACCAGTTAATCGGTGGAGTGGTTTACGTTTAGTTTTAACTTCTATAGTAACTGTCAAAGTTTGATTTGTATCGTGATCAGATAATGACAGCGCATGTATACCGGCATTTACAGAAATAAAGTTGCTAATAATAAGGTCTAAGTTTTCATTTTTTCGTGTAAGTTTAATGATATTGTTTTCAAAATTATTGTTACGTAGTAATGCAGACAGTTCACCGGAAGCTTGGCTTTTAGCATGTCAATATTTTTTCTTATGTTTTCTGGTAATACCTTCTAGTGAATTTTCGAGATGATCTAAAATGACAGTTACGTTTGATGATTGGTTTTTACATATTACTATAATTGAGATATTAATGTATTATAATTAAGACATTAGTGTTTAAAATTTCAACTCCACAACATTCGAAAACCTAGGATTTTGTATTTGTTATCTCAAGGGTTTTGTAATAATAACTATTATTCAACAATATGCATGAACCTCCCCTACGTTTGTTCTTTCTCGAAAAAAACGACGCTAATTAGCAGTTATTTAGTTTTAGATTTGGTTTCGAAACAGGTCTTAGAAATGTTTCTGTGTAACAAATAGCATCGATTTCTATTTTGTTATCATTAAATTGGTTTATAGGTAGGTATGTCTCGAGTTTATTTAATTCCCCAGCAATATTTTGATGAAATTGAGTATTTTTTTCCCATTAGGCATAAAAAAGCTCCATCAAAGCTATTAATTATTTTCTTAGAATTGAACATTTTGAAATAGTAAGGAATAGTATCTCTCTTTAATTTTTTGTTCCAGTTTTCTGTTATTTTGTTCAAACGAATGAAACTATGTTGTTAAGAAACATCTCTTCTTACTTCAAGAGAATCATATCCTAGTATTTCCTGCAAAAATAAAAAGGCATATCCTCAAGGATAGCCTACAAAATACTCATATTTCTTAAATCAAAGCCATCTTAAAAATTCCTTTTGGAGTTTTGCCAACTGTGTTTCTATTTTGCCTCATGTGGACTCCAAATAACTGCGTTACGTTCTAGAACGCTTCCTACGAAGCTATTGTATAATATTTTCAAAACCGCAGCACTTTCAATGTCAAAAGATTGCCTCAATACAAACCCTAACGATTTGTAGGCTTTAGTAGCAAGATTTGTAATATGATCGGCAAAACTATGATTTGGACGCATTAAAATTCCCAAGCCACTTTTAGTTTATCTATTTAATGTACAATCGTCTAACAGATAATCGTCCACATAGGGTGGTGCGGGCACGTAAAAGATATTACAGAACACTTGCTTTTGTTTAATCTTAGTTTATTCTGGACGCTTCATTCCATGGTGTTTGGAATGTCCCGCTGCAACAATTCACAATCCGAGAAACTAACAACTGCCAATAATAACTTTAAGTCATCTGCAAATAAGCCGCGCTAACTATATCAGACCGTATCAAATGCCCTCCGGTACTCAAAATAGACTGCGTCACCTTGTTAATCACCATCCATCGCCTGAGCGGTATGCGTGTAAAATGTTAACATGTTACTAGTTGTAGATCGACAAGCCCGAAAGCCGTGCTCTACATCCGATAGTTGGCTCTCTACTTGAACACTTATTAATCCATGTGACACTGTCTAAAATAACTTACCAAACGCTGATAACATGGCTACGGATCTAAAGTCACTTACCTCTGAACTAGAGATAATGTTCAACGTTAAATGATCTGAAAAAATTTTTTTGGAGAGTAAATGTATAAAATAGAACGTGCTTCCGGCTTAGGAAACTGAGTGGTGGATCCTGGTCCGTGAGATTAGGCAAGATTTAGCTCTGCGAGCAGTCGTGTCAGCAATACTTCTCAGGGATTCGGCATGAAATGAGATGGCTGAGAGGGATTGGGATAGGGCCAAACCATCTCAACGTTGATGACGAAGACGTCGTCCTCTTGGCCGCCTTGCTCTAACCAAGCCTGTAGTAAGTACAATAAATATTGCAAACCTCTGGCTGTGTCACGACCTGTTGTATATATATGGCCCTGAGAACGTAAAAATATACTTGCTCTCATGAGACGCAAATAACGAGTGGAGCGAGGCACTGGAAGGGAAGCAGATACGCATGCGTAATCGACCCCGCAGCTTCCCTCATTCTGTATCAAGGACAACCATCGCATAGGTTTTAGCAAAAAAAACCAATGCCAAATTAGTACAAACGAGTACTATTGTTGACGATATTTAAGTATAACACAACTTGTAGGAATGTAGAAACTATAAGTAAAATATCCAGATCATGGGGCTTATTTTATTTTTATTTTTCTAAATTTATATTGAATTTTCTGAAAATTCTTTTAGTAGCTACGAGTCAGGCTAAGAAGGCAAGCGCCCCACTGTGGGTGCATCCATGGTACCTACTCAATAAAGTACCCTAATTTTCAAAATTTAAGTATTTATCTTAAATAGTTTACGCTCGACGGTGATGAATCAGTCATTCTGTAAATCAGGACGCGTTCTTTTATAAGTATAAATTTATATATGAAGATATTTGCTATTGGAACGAAGTTCCTTACAGCTTAAGCTTGCCAGCTTGACATTTGGCTAGGCGATCGAACTGAGAAAAATATGAGACTAAAACCGTAAGAAAAACATATAATGGAGTGATGTAATATCAGTCACACGACTGTATAATATAACGTTTGTAAAACTAAAATATTACTAGTAAACTTTTTTTTAAGTTATTTATGTAATTTTATACTGTCGACAAAAATAAATAAAGACATGTTTTTTTATTTCACTTAATAGTTTGAGTTATTATTATTATTTTAATTATTATTTTGTTTGATTTATTTTATTTTAGGATATTTGTAATTTTCTAAAATACTAAATTTCCTAAATACTTTTACGTACTTAATAAAAACCAATCGACAAAATTTAAAAAAATCAAGAACTAGAAAATATATATAAAAATCAACATATTTTTTTTCTATACTATCCGAAGGAACTTCGTTCCTACCTAGTATTCCATGACACCACATAATTTTTTCTTATTTTGACATTTCTAATATAAAATCTCTAAAATAGTTCTAAAAATTTATAAACATTTGTACTCGTTAGATATTTTTTTATTGATAAGTTCTGAACTGAAGTTCGCAGAGTTATAAAATAAATAAATTGCTAAAATAAAAGTAGCCCAAGTTACTCCTTATTACATCAGCTATTTGCCAGTGAAAGTCCCGCTAAAATCGGTCCAGCCGTTTCAGAAATTAACCGGAACAAACAGACAGACAGACAGACAAAAATTGGAAAAAATATTATTTTGGTATATGTACCGTGTATAACATCCGTATGCATTTGGTAAAAAGGGATCATTTTAATATTACAAACAGACACTCCCAATTTTATTTATTTGTATAGATATTACCTTCATAGGATAATGAACTGTGAGAATAAAATAATACACTTGTAGTAATTAAGATAATCGGTTAAATGAAAAATGGGCTTCAATTAAGATGAAGATTAAGTGTATTGATACAAGGAATCAGTCTTTATTCTATATGTGTAAAGAATGTTATTAATCAAATAAATTCAAATAGACTGTTTTTTACATTTAAAAATGAAATACGACATCACATTCCAATTATTACTAAATAAATGAGTTCATTCCTTCATGATCTTAAAGAATCCCACCGTGCGACCTTGCGAATTCCAACGGAAGTCATTGGAAAACTTGTAAAAATATTAGTATTGGTGTTTTTTGTAGTATAAATGCGCAATAAAGTTAAATTTAGGTAGATAATTCGATTAAAAACGATCGTATTCGGATGAAATACAAAACTCATCTCTCAAACATGCACACACTAAAACTGCGCAATAATAGTAATTAATACCAACGGACAAATAGAATACGTATTTATTACATTCCAACAGAATTATCGGCAGAGTATCTTGTATTTAATTATATTTCCGTCGATTAAAAAGTTTAAACATTAAATTTTTTGCAGGTTATTGACAAAATTCTTTAAAATAATTAAAAAAAAAACATCGAGCCAATTCGCTCTTAAATTTTACGACGATTAACTTAATTTATCGAATAAAAAATTACACGCTATATTTTTATGTTTTATACAACGAAACTTTAGAAGCTGTCTTAGGTAAGACAGTCTTGCAGATATACGTGTAGTAACTTATATGTGTACGATAATTTGAGAGTTAAATATTGACGGCTAAAAACTTATTCTACAACGCTTTTCTTCGAGTTTCTAGGGTAGATAAATATGATTATAAATTGAGCACCGGCACCTTTATCCTAGCTACACTTACAGCTCATAAATTCGAAATCAAAATTAATTTTATTCAAGTAGGCTTCAAATTACAAATTAAAATTTTAAAAGTGATTATTATTTTAAAAGTGAAACTACCACTGATTAGGAATGTAGATTCTGCAGAGAAAAATTGGCGAGAAACTGCGCAGTTAGTAGTTCCGCGCCCTTTAGAAAATAATATATAAACTGTATTTTAGTACAAAATCTTATTGCATGAAGGACAGCGTCACTAAGTCCACACAATCTTTATCAACTATGTAATCCTGCACCGACTAATAATACGCTTTATCTATTAATGTCTTTTTAATAAATACTTTAAATTTATGTTGAGATAATTCAAAAAGTGTTTGTGGGCTTTTATTATACATGCGTATACCATAACCCAGAAAGGAAACGTTTACTTTGCGCAGACGGAAACTTGGAGTTACAATTTTGTTATTCCCTTTCGTGTTTACACTGCGATTATTACTTACTTATATACATAATATATACATAATATATACATATATTGCGAAGCAATTGTTAATATGTCTACCTTTTCAAAAACATCCCGTAGACTCGAGCTCCAAAGTCCGGAGTCGTAAATGCCGCGAATAGCCCTTTTTTCCGAGATAAATAGGGTCTCAATATCTGTAGCATTACCCCACAGTAACAGGCCGTAAGACAGGGGTTCCCAAACTTATTTTGTCTACTGCCCACCAAGAGAATAAATTATTTTATAGTGCCCGTTTTGAGCAATCTTTTAATTAATGTTAGTTGATGTTTACAAGTTGTAGTCGAGAGTTCTTATAAATTAAATAACAAATCGTCCCTCAAGTCTCTACACAACGCTACCATTTTTTTCTAGGCCTCTTACCCCCTTTATTACTGCAGCGCCCACAAGGGAGCTATCGCCCACTTTGGGAAACACTGCCGTAAAAGATAACACTATGGAAATAGCTAAAATATATTAAACGTGCAGTAGCAACGTTGGTCAGATAATTCGGGTGCTTAACATTGGGCAACGAAAACACAACACACTTGATTTTCTTGGCGATCAAACCCTAGTTGTTTGTTTTAATAAACCAACCTTGAATTAGCGACAAAGAACTGTTCACGCCTTCATATTTTTTTTATTAACTTTAAAAATAAGCGACTTGTCATCAGCAAATACACTCATTTATATATATTTAAAAAAAGAAAATGACCTAAAATCGATCCCTCTGGAACGCCCATTTTTAGCACAGAGCCAAAGCAATAAGATTAAGAGCTATATTATTAACACTATAATCCTCAAGTTTAATTATCTATATATTAATACGGGTAGCAAAAACTTTGTACCCCTTTTTACGAAAATTGCGTAGACGGAGAAATATGAAATTTCGCACACATAGTTTATATAGAAAAGGAGTGCAGAATACTAATATTTTTTTATTATGCATTAAAATATATTAAATCAATAAAAAAAAAAACGTTACACACACTACCATGTATTTGACACAGACACGCATATTGTCGCACACTCTTTTGTTGATTGCCAAAGTCTGTAGTCAAATCGAAAGTTTTAAAAAAGGGTTCTTTATTTTCATAATTTTTTGGTTTTCTTTAATATAAATTTTTAATTATGGTCGAATTTCGACCTCTGAGCGACCACTAGTTAGAATTAATAAGTCACAAAATACACCATCAGCATTTTGTAACCTTTCTCAAGCGTCACATAAATGCTTGAAAAGAGCCATCTGTCGTAGAGCGACATCTAGTGAAAAAATATTATTCACTATGAATAATTCCGTGAACTTTAAAACGAAAAAGTCGATTTAGTATAATTTTTTCAAAACTTTTACTTAAGGCTACTGCGGCAGGATTGAAATATCTACCAGCTTTAAGGTTCATGAATATTACTTTCTAGGAATCTACACACACGGGCAACCCCTCGCCGCTCTTTATCACTGAGTCATGGATGACGTTGACATTTTAATATATTCGTACTTAAGAGCCATTTCACAATTTTACGCTCTGCAAGTTTAGGTAAATTTGGTCGCATCGCGCGAGTCGTACGAGCCGCGCGATCTTTGTGCTAGTACGTATAGTGTGACAACCAAAAGACCATCGTGATCATTTTCTGATGTATAATAAAAATTATAACTATGGTATAAAATGTTTTTTACATAATTAATTTGTTAAAAATTTCAAGTATGTTATATAACAACAGTCAATAAATTTAAAATAAAATTAAAAAAATCAATTTTATGAAACAATTTTTTTTAAATTGATTTATTTTTTTCAGTTTGCGAATGAATCTAATATTTACGATATGAATAAAAAAGCATTTAATGACATCGACACCGACAAACATATTAATTAACAAATAACAAGACAAACAGATTGAAATGCCTATTTGTATTGATAGTGTGAGAAAAGAAAATTAAATTATACATTTGTTTACAGAAATTATCATTATATTATTTTACAGTCATTTTCGTAATATGTTTATTTTATTTATATTTTATTATGAAAGTATCAAATGCGTTTTATCCGCTATAACAACAGGCGCTTGGCGCGTGTGAGCGAAAGAGACGGCTGCGCAGAATTTGGCGTGGACCTTACCTCTAAGAGCGCTAGCACTCGACTGATTTACCGGGCTTGATGCGTGGCAATATATACTATCTTTTTATTATTTAATATAAAATGTATTAAAAATAATTACATCTTTTAATTATTTTTTTTGTATTCCTTAATGATGTAAGTTTACTTTGATGAAGATAGTTCGTTAAAATTTCTTAGTTTTCTAAGAGAAATATCGCTTTTAAAATTGTACTTATTTGGAAAATATTCGTAACTTTAAATTTTTTTTATCGTTTCATAGAGATACAAATGGAATAAAAATCTATGATAGTGGACAACAAAATTATATTCCACATATTATGATATTTTTTTAAAATGGTTTCAACGTAGAGGTTATTGAAAAGTAGGACTTCAAAGTATACATTGCGACCGTTTACCCAGGGAGGAGGCTGATGAAAAGGTTAATAATTTTATACACATAATATAAATCAAAATTCTGATCTGACTATGGACTACAACAAAGGTTGCTCTATTATATTTCAAGAATATAAATTACATTATTGCATCCAACACTGAGATTAACAACGTCAAAATATTACAATTTCGCGGATTGTTACCGATTTTTGTGAAATGGCTCTTAAGGAAGTGTATTACTTGCTATGGCGCAGTTCCTTCTTCACACATGATGATGATGACAATAAAGAATTTGGGTAGAAGAAATAAATAAATACAAACATTATAAATTGCTCTGTCTAAACTATAAGGTAGTTCCTACCTAGTAGTTTTCATAATATTTTAGAAGTTGCTTGTTCATTCGTTGCTTTCCTCATTCCAGCATTTGTAGCTGTTCCGGTACGAAGAGTAACGTTTCATAGACTACAGTACATCCATATATTGTAGACTTTTTACTGTTAATTTGTGTTTGCTCGCAAACGAAAAAAAACGACTTCAATTACATCCACAAGTAACACAACGTAGGAAGACAAAAAAATAGGCAAGTAAATACGCGCTATCAAAGATTACTCAAAACGTAGTCATCAGATATTGATCAAATTTAAATGGGACCATAATACAAGCATTAAGTTTCGATTAAAACGAAAAATTTATAATAAAAAAAAGAATGCAATATAATCATAAAGGCCAATTTCGACCATCCAACCGTTTAAAATTAAATTAACAAACGTGAAAATAAAAGAAGGAAACAAAACAATCAGACGATAAAAGCAAACAAAAAAAAAACCTTATTTACATATTAAAATAAATAAACACCTTGGGAAGTTCAAATTACAAACAATTAACGTTATATTTGGAAGGTATTCTAACATAAATAAAGAGGATAATAATAATAGTAAATATTATATAAATATTTATGAAATATATATACAGGATTACTTGTAATATGTCACGATCCCTTTAATGGGTTGTCAGGAAGGTCAATAATAATTAAATTTAAAAAAATCTAAAATAGGTGAACATGGGTTTTTTAAAATATTTTTCAGTGATTGCCCATACCCCTCTTGACAACTCCTTAAAGGGATCGTGACATATTACAAGTAATCCTGTATAATAATAATGTATATTCTAGTTTTTATTTTGATTATTTTTTTAAACTACTGTCGTTTGATTTTATTTTTAATATACTTTTGGAACCATTCAAAATATCTACGTCTTGAAATTTCAAACTGTATTATAAGTGTTAGTATTCTTTTAAGTATAGAATTCTGTACATAGTTGGTGGAGCAGTTCGGAACACAAAATAAGGGAGTGTGTCTTGTGCGCCGTGAAGGGTGGTTCAGCATAATGCGTTCAGCGAGTTCCTGGTAGTCTAGGCGCCCATGAATTATATCATACAATAGCCCCATATCTAATACCATTTTTCTTGTATATGACTAGGTCGGTAAACAAGTGTACGTCTTACCTGATTGTAAGCGATTACTGTAGTTTATAGACACATACAATACCAGAAACATCACAAGCACGTTACCGACCCTATCCCCAATCCCCCCAGGAGCTCTAGTCACTTTACTCACCAACAGGAACACAATACTGCTTGAAAACAGTATTATTCAGCTGTGGTCTTCTGTAAGGTCGAGGTACTACCCCAGTTAGGCTGCTTCATATTTTGAGCAGGAAATTTCTTGCTGTGCCCTACCTCAGTTAATACCTTTCTGCGTGCCGTTAACGTCAGAAGATTATAAGCTCGGCAGATATCTATATATTTATCGCCTATATCATCTTTTTTACACTTAAATTTAAGGTGATGAACAAATTTATTAGGTTAAATTTATTAGGTTAGTAACATATGACCGCACCTAACGTAACAAATTATCATAAATTCCGAGACCGTGTAACTTTCGAAGAAGGATGTCATGATCGAAACGGTCAAAAGCTTTCTCAAAACCCGTAGAGACTACGTTAACCTGTCCACCCTTCTCCATTGCTATCAAGACAAAATCAGAAAATAAAGTTAAATTACAGATGTACCTATCGCATAGGAATCCGTGCTGTGTCTGTTGGATGTCTTTAACAATAATTGAGTATGAGTATATATTTTCATACACCACTTTTTCGAACAACTTATCTATAGTATTGAGGATGGATATTGGACGATAGTTAGCAATTAAAAACATTGAACTATTTTTACAGATGGGAACAATTTGAGCTTTTTTAACAAAGACTATCAGCACAAGAAACGAAAAATAAAGGCGGGGATATCACATCCTGCACGTTTTCTTATATCTATAGTGTTTATCACTACTTGAGTTAGTGAAGGTAATGGGTGTTTTGTGGCTTGCTCCCTAAGGTCTGAAAAAAAAAACACTTTCGAAGAACTTGCTTATGATATATGTTTAGTCGGCTAAACACCTAAAGCCTTATGGATAAAAGTATCTGAGGAAGGTCGTCGTTTTTTCTTTCTTTCTAGAAATCCAGATATTTCTATATTACACAATCAGTTACGCTGCTGTTGAATATTTAAATCTAGTAAAACATTTAAGAGACGGCATTTGTATGTCGCAACATCTTTTTTCTACCTTTTTGGAACGAAGTTCCTTACGGTAGGCTTGACATTTGGCTGGGCGACCGAACTGAGAAAAATATGAGACTAAAACCGTAAGAAAAATATATAACGTTAGTGACGTAATATCAGTCACACGACTGTATAATATGACGTATGTAAAACCGAACTCATTTAACATTAACGCTATGTTTGGCGTTTTTTGGTAAAATAATGAATTAAAATAGCTTTCGTTGGGGTGCACTGTCTATTTGTATAGTCCATTTTTTTTAAAGTCTCCTAAATGGTAAACAAATATAGCGTAAGTACGAAAGTTCGACCACAGAAAATTAAATATTGTAACAAAAATAAATAAAGACACATGTTTTTTTATTTCACTTAATACTTTGAATTATTATTTTTTGTTTGATTTATTTTATTTTACGGTATTTGTTCTTTTCTAAAATACTAAATTTCCTAATTACTTTTAAGTACTTAATTAAAACCCAATCAATACAATTAAAAAAATCAAGAACTAGAAAATATATATAAAATTAAATAATTTTTTTTCAAATTGTGTTGCTTCTATACTAGCTGAAGGAACTTCGTTCCTACCTGGTGTCAACACCACATAATTTTAATTTTTTATTTTCAGTAAAATCTTTAGACATTGCATGCGTTTTAATTTTGAGATCGTCGAATGATTTGGTATGAAAGGTCAGTGATTTAAAAAGGTCAGCAAGGTCATTTCTAAACTGAATTTGTTGCTGCGATAAGATGTCAAAAGTTTTTGTTACTATATCTATACTAATATTATAAAGAGGTAAAATTTCTAACTTTGTTTGTTTGTAGGGAGTAATCTTCGCAAACACTGATCCGATCACGAAAATTCTTTCACTAACAGAAAACTACACTATTCAGGAGTGATATAGGCTATATTTTATTATGATTGAACAAAAAATTCAGTGAAAATTTTTATATATAAAATTCTCGTGTCACAATGTTAGTTACAATACTCCTCCGAAACGGCTGGAATAATTTTTATGAAATTTGTGTGCATATCGGGAAGGTCTGAGAATCGGCCAACATTTATTTTTCATACAGCTAAGTTATAAAGGGGGGGGGGGGAATTAAGGGAGGTTAATAACATATATGGCAAAAGAACGTTTGCAGTGTCAGGTAGTATACTATAAAAAAATAAAATACGCATTTTTAAACATAACTCACCCGCCTGCCCAGCGTGGTGACTATGGGCAACACACATGAGTTTACACTATTTTTGGCGTGAACTTGTGGAGGCCTATGTCCAGCAGTGGACTGTGATAGGCTGAAATGATAATGATGGTGATGATGAAACATAACTCAAAAAGCACTTATAAAATTTCCATTCAATTTTAATGGAACCAACAACAATGGAAGTAATACAACGTAATAAGAAGAAAAAAATAGTCAAGTGTCGATCAGATATCGATCAAATTTAAAGAAAACCACATGACAAACATCAGCTTTTGACTAAAACAAGAATCATCAAAATCGGTACACCCAGTGACAATTTATGCGGTATAACACAATGTAAGTAGACGAAAAAATAGTAAATACGCATCAAATCAAGTAAATACGCATTATTAGATATAACTCAAAAATTACTTGTTAGATCTTAATTAAATTTAAATGGACCACATGACACTCACCACTTTGAGTTACTCTTTATTACTCTTTATGATATGATGAGGGGATTTTAAGAGCCATACGAGCGCAACTAAACTAGACAGATGGACGAAAAAACGCCTATGTAACATTTCTAAGCAATTTAAATTTATTTCAAAAGATATTAATGTTAAACAAAGCTGAATAAAGTTTTCTTTAATTTGTAAATAGTGATTATAGTTAAATGTCATTTAAAACCTTTTTATGTCAAATGGTTGGGTTCGATACATACATGCATACTACAGACTACTGTTTTATTTTTAACCGACTTCCAAAAAAGGAGGAGGTTCTCAATTCGACTGTATTTTTTTTTATGTATGTTACATCAGAACTTTTGACCGGGTAAACCGATTTCGACAAATTTTGTTTTAATCGAAAGGTGGTGTGTGCCAATTGGTCCCATTTAAATTTATTTGAGATCAAACAACTACTTTTCGAGTTATATCTAATAATGCGTTTTTACTTGACGCTTTTTTCGTCGACCTACGTTGTATTATACCGCATAACTTTCTACTGGATGTACCGATTTTGATAATTCTTTTTTTGTTGGAAAGGGGATATCCGTAGTTTGATACCGTGATAAGGAAACCAGGATCTGATGATGGGATCCCAGAGAAATCGAGGGAATCTCTCGAAAATCCGCAATAACTTTTTACTGGGTGGACCGATTTTGATAATTTTTAATTTAATCGAAAGCTGGTGTTTATCATGTGGTCACATATAAATTTTATCGAGATCTGATTACTACTTTTTGAGTAATCTTTGATAACGCGTAGTTGCTTGACTATTTTTTCGTCGATCTACGTTGTATTACTTGTCGATGTAATTGAAGTCGGTTTTTTTTTTCGTTTGCGAGCAAACACAATTATTTAACGTATAATTTCGGCTATGGTACCTTCATGTATCTCTATATGGCCCTAAACGGAAGGACATCAGTCGAATAAGACGTTGTATAATTAGTAAATATAGACACAATTTTAATCATATCGTAAGAGTTATTTTCAAGTATTAGGTACAAGACCATACTTCTGTAGAATAACACAACAAAAATATGTCATTGAAAGCACTTTATCAGATATCTTTTTAATACTACTGTGTTCAAATATTATAATAAAATAAAATCAATTTTTTTGATTGTTTGTTACTTATAACCTGTTTATACGATGCAACGTCGCAAAACATATTTATATTATATACTTTATATACAATAAAGTAACACAGAGCGCCCAAAGCAAGATGCGCACGGTAAATAAGAATAACGGTGCTTTTACAACCTCCTCACCGGTGCGCTGCCTCGCCTCGGAACATTGCCAATTCCCATTGCTCAAGTCTTAACATCGGAATTTCTCACTTCTACGACCATAAATAGATTCACTATTCATTTTCTGTATAGAGTAACGTTTTATAATACTGGTTAAGAGTCCTTTGAATTTCGAGTTTGCAGAATTAAAAAAATGTGATGCAGAGAGAACTTGAAATAGCATCAATTTCGATTGTTTAAAAACAATAAGAAGAAATCATTCTTGAAATAATACAGCCTTATACAAGTACCAATGTTTATTTAACATCATGATTAAGACAAAAAAAAAATGTAACAGCATCAAATTTGTTTCAAAAATTAAAAAAAAAAAGTATTTGTTACAATAATACTCTTATCTATATAGTAGTCAATCATTATATTCTGCATTTCAATATAAACACTTTACATTATCTACTAAAATAAAACCCTATTTTAGTGTACCATCAAAACGTGTTCTGCGTTAGGCAAAACAAACTAATAGAAGAATATATGATATTATATTAAATTTTCATTGGAATTCGTCACAATAAAATCAGATAGTAAAAGTGTGTATATTTTAAACATTTAACAAAGTATATGTTTGTATATGTATATTTATAGTGCGATATAAAGTCGTGATGGACTATCTTTGTTCAGTGTTTATTTCTTATTTCTAAAACTCATCTACTCTGCAGTCGTTTCAATGTTTGTAAAAATATAAAATGGATTTTGAAAATGTTATAAATTGCCGAGCAAAGTGAAATTTTTTAAATGGCATCATACATATTGAGGCCGCGTTAAAATTATACGAAAGGAAATCGGAAATTCATAAATATGTTAGGTGTGTTAAGGTGCTCTATATTTTTAAAATAGCTAGCAACAAGGTAAGCAGAAATTTTGTTAGCTAAATTTTTACTAGTGTTGTTAACAAGGTATAATAGACGTAGTTAAGAATAAGAGATAAACAGTAGTAAAGAAATACAATTCATTTATTAAACGTAGCATTTTTAAAATATTAAAAAATATACTTAATATACATATTTAAAAAGTAAATAAAAATAGCTCAGTGACACCATTTTGTAGATGCAATTAATCAATAGCTTAAAATTAACAAAAAAAAAAGAGACCAAAATATAAACCAACGATGAAATGTGGCCCAGGAACACGGAGGTGGAATCCTAAAGCTCTTAACAAATTTATTATTGTTACATCTCTCTATTGGTGTATTATTTTTACTTAAACTATTCAATTCCTATACTAAAGTGACACGTTCAGAACGTCGCCTTCTCGCTGCAGAACACGAACATTGGCGACGAAAAATTCATTTCGATTCTAAATCTAACTCGTGTGACGTAACAAATTCGCATCACAAACATTAAACCGTAACAGATTTCAATTAAAACAGGCGTAGTTTTTGGGGTTGCAACTGAAAAGTCAAACATCGGAAGTCGTAGTAGTGCTTTCCGCATTTGCATTCTGTAAAACAAATAAAACTTCATTACCGTTTTATTAAATATATCCTGGGATACGAAACTTACTTAATTGTGGACACAAACCTAATTTAATTACGAACCAATTTTTTATATGAGAAGGTAAGAATGTATTACATGAGAAGGTAAGAATGTATTACATAGGTGAGAGTAAAGAGTTTGTAGTAGTGTGGTAGGGCACAGCAGAAAATATTCTGCTCAAAATCTGGAGCAGCCCGACTGGGAAAGTACCTCGTGTTGTAGTGCTTTCAGGCAATGTTAGTATTCCTGTGCTGAGTAAGGTTACCGGAGCTCCTGGGGGGCAGTGGGGGCGGGATCAACGACGCGTTTGTGATACAATAATTAATGTTGCAGGCGTCTTTAATCTGCGGTAATCGCATACCAGTGCGGCGAGCCGCTCGCTTGTTGCGGACATAGACTAGAGCGAGCGGCGAGGCAGAGGCAGAGTGGAGCGGTGCCGTCATACCCGCAGGCCGGCCCACAGCGCGAAGGAGGGCAGGTCGCGCGCCGGCAGCTCGGCCGCCAGCGCCTTGACGCGCAGGTTGCGGTCGTCCGTCAGCAGCACCACCGCGCGCACGCGCCGCGCGCCTGCGACAGCCGCAATGTTATTGTTATTTTTTTATTTTTTTTTTTTTTTTTATACATACATATACACAAATTGTAGATAGCCGACTGATAAAATAAACAATGTTTACACAACCATAGACTAGACGAACTGCGTTCATTTATTGGAACGAAGTTCCTTACGGTAGGCTTGACATTTGGCTGGGCGACCGAACTGATAAAAATGTGATACTCAAACCGTAAGAAAAATATATAACGGAAGTGACGTAATATCGGTCACACGACTGTATAATGTGACGTTTGTAAAACTAAAACATTACTAGTAAACTTTTTTTAAATTATTTATGTAATTTTATACTGTCGACAAAAATAAATAAAGACATGTTTTTTTATTTCACTTAATAGTTTGAATTATTATTTTGTTTGATTTATTTTATTTTACGGTATTTGTTCTTTTCTAAAATACTAAATTTCCTAAATACCCTACTTTTATGTACTTAATTAAAAACCAATCAACAAAATTAAAAAAAATCAGGAACTAGAAAAAATATATAAAATTCAACAATTTTTTTTTCTTCTAATTGTGTTGCTTCTATACTATCCGAAGAAACTTCGTCCCCGCCTGGTGTCTCATGACAACCACATAATTTTTTTTAATTTTTTTGTAATAAAAGCAAAATTTTTAACATATTTCATGACAACAGGTCTATAAATACAACAGTTTAAATTGTACATCTTCTGTTGCTAGTTTCAAATAATTTTCAATAATATCAGAACGTCACGCTTTATTGATACTTTGATATAATGATGTTTCAATTTTTTTTTTTTTTGTATTCCAAACCAAATAATTCAAAACTTATCCAGAAAATAAAATGGTTCAAAGCTAAGCTTGAATTTTCTTATCTTTCATAAATGCAGTATATTATCGATTCAGACTGTCAACTTTCCGCAGCTGGAAATAAACCTCTTTCTCCATTTAGAAGAAATTTACCTCTATTTATTATGATCCGATGTTATAGCGCCGCGCACGCACACGCGCCACTACTCCAGAACAGTTTTGTCTTAAAAGAACTTCAGATTTTCTTAACTACTAAACCTTATTAGGGAGATACAAACCGTTGTCGGCGGACGCATCCGCGGAGTCGGTGGCGACAGTGTCGGCGGCTAGATTAGCGTGCAGATCGAGTTGTATACATAAATACATTTTTATCATAAAGGTACCATAGATCAAGTAAAAAAAGGTAGATAACGCACCTAGAACAGAAAACTGAAGCCACTTTTTTAAAGATGTGTGGGTGAGTGAAGTGTTGACACCTTTTAAAAAAAGTCCCTAAATTTTTTATTAAACAATTAATTTAATATAGGTAAAATGGGTATGTGAAAATAAAAACCTGTTTATAGTTTTAAATAAATTTACTAAAAATAAAATAAAAAATCGGTAGAATAATAAAAAAAATATATTCGTAAGATAATCGTATGAATGGACACTTTCTATCCCCTCACTTTATCTCTTTTCAGTTTGCAGTCGGATTTTTTTTTAACTATTTTTCTTAAACCTAGAATCCTTTATGTTGTATAAGTTTTTTAAATTTTTTGTCGCTTAGAACTCAGAGTCATCGTCATTGTTTGCATTTTACTAATATGATGTAGTCTTATGTTCAAATATTTTTCAATCACTAATCGTATTAAATTGACTTTATGCGCATGGCCAGCATAATCGTGGTCATTTTCTCAGTCTTACAGCCGCTACCCATTCACCTCTTATTAAAATATTCGTTGGAAACCTAAAACCATGAAATTTGATAGTAAATTATGGGTACCTAGTTTACTCAAAAATTGTAAAAAGTTAAAACATAAAACAAACGAGTTAATAATTCATAAATATATTTTGATTTTTTTATTTTCAATTTATGTAACATAAAATAACACGAGAAAAAAAAACAATAACTATGTCTACTTTTTACTTAATTATTTTTCTGATTGCGTACAATTTACTTACCCACATTTTGGGGTATTGAAAAAAAGAACTACTGGCAACACTCCCGTGGTACGTCATTTCGTGACATTGAAATTATAAGTTCCGAATAACCTCAATATTATTTTGGAATAACAATAAATTTAAAGTTTTATATGTACTTACGTGTGAAACGATATTCCTTCAGATTTTTTGTTTACTTTGGTATTGTTTTTGCACCATTTAATCACACAAGACGGCGTTTTATAAGCAAAGTTACTGTATGAAGCCTCGTGACATACTAACGAAAATGAGCGTAGTTTGATGCATATGTGTGCGTGAACGCGTGTATTTACTTGAAGGAGCCGAGTTTTGTGGCTTCACTAACAACAAAGGCCGCGCATTATCTACTTTTTTTACTATATCTATGAAAGGTACAAACAAACCGTTGTCAACGGAGGCATCGGCGGAGTCAGCTGCGGCAGTGTTGGTGGTGTTGGCGGCAGTGTTGGTGGCAGTATTGGCCGAGAGGTTGAGGTGCAGGTTGAGCGCCGTGGCCAGCACGCGGTCGTCGTTGGTGCCGCGCGCCACGTCGTGCTCGGCCGCGAAGGCCACGCGCGCCGCCAGCAGCGTGCCCCGCGTCGTCACCAGCCTCACGCTGGCCGCCCCCGCGCCGCCCGCCCCGCCGCCCGCCCCGCCGCCCGCCCCGCCGCCCGTCCCGCCGCCCGTCAGCCACGCCAGCGCGTCGCGAGCATTGCCGCCCACGCGCGCGCACCGCCGCAGTCCTTCCAGCTCTGACACAACTGTATATGCATGTTAAAAATTCAATAAACAACTCACACTCAACGTCCTCCCATCGAGGATTTATATATTATATTTACGGCCAACACAAATGTATGCCGTGTGCGGGAATCAAACATGCACCCGCCAATGCAATAGCCAAAGGCCATTGCTGTGACCGTAACGCGTCGTCGAATTGTACACAAAGTAAAATAAAAAAATTATTTTATTTTATCTACCACTTCAAGTTCGAGATTCATTCATTCAGGTTCGATATTAATATAGTTGTGGAAGTCAGCCCAGATAGGTACTAATTCGTCGGCCGATTTCAATTAAAAGATATGTATGATTATCAGATAGCGAACTAGATTCGACTCGTTGCTATGTACGATGTCGCTAACAACAAGTACATCAGCACACATGATTCACGATTCGACTTTAGTGAATAGCATGAGTTTTTCTGAAATAGGATTTAAATTCATATGATTCATCATGCACTATTTAGAGCACAACCTTATTTATCGATTCTAAAAATTGAAAATAAGTATATGAATGTTTGCGTTATAGCTAACAGCAGACTGATAGAGCTATATTTTTTTTTAGAGATACACATACTAATAAATATAATATAATTCTTCATACTAATACCCAGAATCGAACAGGAAAAACCCACAACCAGCGAAGCAAAAATGACGCCAACAGGCTAGTAGAGAAAAAGAAGTTAAAAGAGTACCGACCCACGACAGGCACGGCGAGCTGGTAAGGCTGGTCGGGCGCCGCCACGGCCTGCAGTAGCGGCAGGTGGTCGATGAAGCAGTTGGTGTCGGGCACCAGCCAGCGAGGTCGCACCTCCACCTCCACACTCGCCCAGCTGCTGCTCACCATCTCCTGTCGAACGGACCGAAAATTAGTTGAGCGATAATTAAATAATTGTTAGCTCGCAAACGAAACAAACGCGTTGGCGCAACGGTCACAGCCATGGATTGTACCCGTTGCGCTGGCGGTTGCGGGTTCGATCCCCGCACATGACAAACGTTTGTATTGGTCATACAGGTGTTTGCCGTGGTCTGATCCTTCTCCTTACATGGGGAAAGAGGCCAATGCCCAGTAGTGGGATATTACAGGATGAAGCATATACGAAACAAAACCTAACTTCAATTACATCGGCAAGTAGTAGACGATAAATAAGTTAAGTAAATGCGCATTATTAGAGATTACTCAAAAAGTATTCGTCAGATCTCGATGAAATTTGAACGGCACTACATGGCAAGCAGATCGCTTCAGCTTTCAATTACAAAATAATAAAAAATCGGTCCAACTACTAAAAAGTTAGGAGGTAGCACGCACCTCTTTTCGGTGAAGTCGATTACCAATCCAAAGAATAAGAAATTAATATGATATATTCTTTATTGCACTTTAAAATATAGTTACAGTTTTCCATTATAAAAAAGTTGACAAAGGCGAACATCTCTCTGAAAGACTCATCTCATCTCTACCAGTCAACTGATGGTGGTGAGATGTGATGTTACCGATGAGCACAGTAATGCAATTGAGAAATTTAAAGATAGGACTAAAAGTTGTGTTTCTATATATTTTTTAAAAGCTATCTCCATCAGAAAACGAAACGCCATTTAATTAAATGAAATATAATAAATGCACGGAGATAGGCATCTGTACTTTATTACAGACTAATGAATTTAACCAACGATACTCACATCAGGATTGAATACCGATATTTGATACCTCCGTTATTAAAATTCGCTATTAAAATGATTACCTTTAATGCCAGAACTTAATATGATATATTGTATATAAAAGCCTTATCTAAATTACTATTCCCTAATTAAGGCTTCCAGGCGTATCATAATTCATTATGACGATCAAATTAATTTAGTAATCGAAAACACAATAGATGTAAGCATGCAGTATGTAGTAAAAACACGTCATTAATCCTTCAAGATCTACATTAAAATATTTCGATAATAATGTGATGGAGATATCTTCGTTAAACATTCTAAATGTATCAGACAAGAGTCAGTACTGGCTCTTGTTCGATTGCCCCCATGAACGGCAATGACTTTCTTATGGCCTGTGCCGGATACAAGGCGATATAAACATTGGTCGTAAACAGAGTTCGCACACTCGACGTTTTATCAGCGGCCAACTACAGTATTAATTACGACAATCAATCTTTATAATCATAAATGACCACCTTGGACGTCGTTTTATGAGTCAATACATTGACTGAACGTTCTAACATGTTCAAATATCTTCTGCGTTAGATCAAGAAGGATAGGAGGCTTATTTACCCGGCATTTTGTTAAGGAAATAATATAAGTAACTCTTTATTCCTTAATCATTAATAGCACATTCACACACCTCATACACAAGTATTTATATTACTATATTTATACCAGAATATTAAAGTGTGTAGAGAATTTAATATTCGAAGTCCATTTAAAAAATCTGCTATCGCGAACGAATCACTTTATAAAGAAATTTACCAAAAATGTTTAAAAAAAACCGTAAACGTTTTATTTTTACATAATGTATGTAAAACGGTAATATTATACGAAACGAACAAGTTATACACGTTTACGTATTCGATATATTACATGTGCAATAACAAGTTGAACTTGCTTTTAAGAAAAAAATATAAAAAACCGGCCAAGTGAAAGTCGGACTCGCGCACGAAGGGTTCCGTACCATTATCTATAAAAAGAAGCTTAAAAAAATCACGTTTATTGTACAGGATATAAATATTTTATGTTATAAATACAAATCAAATATATAAAGTAAAAACGTCAAAAATAAACGATTTTCTACACTTTTTAACAGACTTAAAAAAAGAGCACGATCTCAATTCGACTGTATTTTCTTTAATGTGTGCAATTTTTTACTGGGTGTACCGATTTTGATGATTCTTTTTTTAATCAATAGACGGTATTTGACATGTGGTCCCATTTAAATTTAGTCGAGATCGGACTGTTACATTTTTACTCTTTGAATAATCTCTAATAAATGCGTATTTACTTGACTATCAAATTGAAGTTGGCTTTTCAAGCAAACACATTTACAATTAGCAACACAAAAATTTGTTTTAAAGATTTATAATACGAATTCAACGAAGTACAAGGATATTTTCATGGAGTAGGGATCTCAAGTGTCTCAAATATCTCACAAACCTGCACTCGTTGCCGGCGCTGCTCGAGCGTCGCTTTGCGAGATTCGAGTAGCTCCTTCCTCCGGAGCAGCTTCCTCGTGGCCTCGTCCGCGCCCGCGGGCAGCTCCTCGTTGGGGCTCGCCGGTCCGCTGCGGGCGCCCGCGCCCTCCTCGTCTCCCGATACCTCCGACTTAAATATACGCGATTTGTGAAAAACGCTATATTAAACAACTTTTCCATACATCCACAATACTGTGGATGTACCTATAAAATAAAATAAAAAAATAGATAAATAAATAGTTATGTAGTGAAATTTAAGTAAATAACAGAAATAGATAACTTATACATAGATAAACAAATAATAACTATATAAAAAATAATATATATATAAGAAAAAAAAAAAAAAAAAAAAAAAAAATCGTTACTAACAGTAACATAGGTTAAGTGTACATTGTAAGTAGAATATAAGTGTACATATATGATAACTAGGCAAATAAGTGTAAATATAGACATAGATAAGAAAAATAATAATGTTAGAAATTAGAAAGCAATTATGTGTATACTTATGCATAAACAGTATTTAGTAAGGGAAAAAAAAAAAAAAAAAAAAAAAAAAAAACAAACAACTTTTCCATGGTCACGGGAGGACACTCCTCCCGTGACCGCATAGTTGCTGTAAAGTATCCGAAACGTCGGTCATCTAATAAATTTAATAAACCGTGATGAAATCCGAAAAAAGTTGTTTTTTATAATGAGTGAAATTCACGTTTTACAATTACAGTTATTAAAAACGCATAATCATATATGCTACATATTCGCGTTAAGAAAATAGTGACTATTTTTTTAATTTTGTTACTTCTATTTACTGACTATGTTTGAAAAGTCTATTTTCGTCAATATGAACAAGGATCGTAACTAAGCATTGTGACAGCTATGAATCATTATTTTCTGGACGCGAATAGATTATAAATATAATGGAATTATCAGACAAATTTTAGTTCTTCATTAGTTTATTTTGAGAAGAAAAGAATAAAAATACAATACCGTCAAGTTGAGATTTGACTATATATAATTTTGAATTGATAACCTTGACTAGCCCGTTGGCACAGTTAACATAGACCCTGCTTTCTACTCCGGGGATTCCTACCCCGAGTCTGGGTGTAATATACATAGAATACACAGAAGCATCGCAAGCGCGTTGCCGACCCCATCCCTAATTCCCCCCAGGAGCTCTGTAGGATCACCTTTTACTTACCAACAAGAACCCAACAATGCTTGAAAACAGTATTATTTAACAGTGATCTTCTAGAAGGTACTACCTCAGTCGGGCTGCTCCATATTTTGAGCAGGAAATTTCCTGCCGTACCCTATAAGTACCTCGGTTGTATTATTTATGTTTATAAAAATCATATGTAGCTATATCAATCGTCTGTTGTCTGTAAACCAATCATTAAGTTTCTTACCCTAGGAATAGACGACCATGTGTGTACGTTCAAGATATTTATTTAAATTTATATAAAGAAAATTACCAGTGGTGGAGCGGGCGCGCGGTGCTGTGCCGCCCGCTGTACAGCGCTGACGTAGCGAGGCTGAGCGCCCGCGGGGTACTCCAGCTTCAGCACCGGCGGCTCCACACCCACCAGGTACCTGTTCCACACACGTGTTACTAGCGGCGACCCGAGAAGATACACGAATATATCACTAATTGCCAACAGAAGGCACAAATATATCAGTGATTTTTTATTTTATTTTTTTATTTATTAAACTTTATTCCATACACAAAAAAGAAGATACATTTTAGAACGATTAGATACAGAAACAAATAACGTATGCAAAGGCGGTGGTGATTTCTGAGAATTTCAACCGAAAAGTAATACACATGGAGTATATAGATAAAATTATAAATAGTCATGTTGTTTTAGTGTGAAATAAAAACAAACGTGGCCAATTCTTCTAAATTTAATTTTGCAAATTTTTACTTTTCAGATTATAATATTTTTACGGATTTAAAAATACGTGTGTAAGAAACAATCAAATCAAAAACTACTCTACCATTTATAGATGCAGATTATTCTGAAGATAATAACGAAGAACAGAGTCAACACCAAATTTAAAAAAAAAAAAAAAATTATATCAGACGTGTACGGAGTATAAATACAACGTACATTTTTATAGAGTAATTTCAAGTGAGCCCATATATTTTGAAAACAAACGAGTTACTGTCAAATGTTGCCTTTAGTGCAATTGTAGCAAAGTGAACAAGACGAAGACGATACAGAAAATAACTTTCTAAATTTTATTTTAAGAAGTTCGACTAAATTTTTTAAATTCGACATTTCTTATTTTTCACTTAGAACGATTATGTAAAAGTACGCTCTTTTATTATTTCTTATGAGTACGACATCGTCGACCGTTTAACCGAGTCGTTTGCATCAAAACGTATTCCTCGTATTCAAGATCAGCTTCAATTTATGCGTATGCGTCGTGAGAATCACAATTTGAATGACGTCAAATCTGAACGTATTTAATCCAATTTACGAATGGATCGCGACAGCTCGCACGACTTACTCGCTATTTAAACTCCTTTGGAAGCGAGCTAAACGATTCGTCTCAGTTACGAATATATACGGTATATTTGTGAATTTATCTCAAAATCGATACTTCTAACGAAACAAACATACTTCTCGCATATATTTTAACGTTTTGTTTATCGTTATTTATATTTGTTACTCGTATATCTCGCATTTTTTTATTATTATGTAATTAAAAAGTTATTAATTAATGAGGTGGGTCTTGATGGCTTTAAAATTACACAATAAGATTTTTAAAAATCTGCTTCTTTACGCGGGAATAGGGATGTTAAAAAATAATCGATTTTTTGATAATCGGTTATTTCTACAAAAAAAAATCGATTAAATGTGACCGATTATTTTTTTAAATAAATTGATTATTAATCGATTTTTATCTTTTCACATCTAAGAAAAAATCGATTTTTTGCTCAAACATTGAACTACGAGACAAAATTTAATCAACTAGCAGGAATACTAAATTCGCCCAAAGTATCAATTTAGTGCAAACAATAATACCATAATGGCAACACTAATATGGGGAATCCCCTCAGATCTAGATCCCTCCCTCCGTCTCATGTTGTTCTTGTTAAGTTGTCAGTCATCAGCAGATGTCAATCGTATTCCGTTGCGTTGTTATTTTTTGTTTGAGTAAGTGTAATAAATTTATTTTCTGATATTTTGTTCCGAGATTTTAAGTGGCTGTTTTTGTTTTCAACGACAATGACAAGCAAGAAACCAAAAAGTAATTGGCGTCTGTATTTTGAGATTAAAAGTGGTGGCATTGCGAAGTGCAACTTCTGCCCAAAGCAGTTAAAAACTTGCAGTAACACAACAAATTTCATGGAGCACATGGAAAGGAAACATTCTTCTATAAATGCCGGCTCAAGAAAAAAGTAGTTCCTTCATAGGGATGTCTATCTTATTATACAATAAGATTCCGGCTGCGCTTCAATCTCTGCCTTTACTGAAGTTTAAAAAAAATATTAAGCGAACTTTATGTAGTAGCGCCTATTAAAACATCAATGAATATCTTAATGATGAAAAGGCATGGGATTGAATAAAACTCGACTAGGCTATGTCTTTGAACTTAATCTGTAAATAGATATAGTTAAAATATTGTGAGCAGGTGACGTGTGGTGGTTTCGACACACACGATTGGCTGTCTCGTGTTTGTCCTGATCATTTCATGGTCATAGTGTTACTTTTTGTTTTGTATATGACTTTAAATTTTTAAAAGAGTCCCGAGAGTTTTTTTCCTCTGGCTTTTTTTTTCTCTCGGCCTAAACTAGGGACATTAGTTTATCTTATTTATTGTAATATTTATATTCTTATTAAGCCGAGGACACAATAGGAAGTTAATGTCTACCGAGACATTAGAAATTTTAAGTCACTTAATATGTTGATTATTTTGACTAAGTTAAGGTTGCATATAACATATAACACTGGGTATATTACCTAAGTTTGTAGTGTACCCAATGTTAAGATATAAATTTTTATTTTATTGTTTGATTTTTTTGCTGCCTTAACTTTCTTTTATTATTGTCGAGTTGTTTTTTTTTTTTTAATTTATTTGTATTATTATTTCTGTAAATGACATTAATCTAATCTTTGTGATTAATGATGGCAAAACAATTTGCCTCTTAAAAATCGATTTTTACAAAAAAATCGGTTATTATTCTTTTAAAAATCGATTGCTCAAAAATAGATTATTACCAAAACTAAAAAAATCGATTACGTAAAAATCGATTTTTGAAGCCTTTACTCACATCCCTACGCGGGAATAAGAACCAAGTTAGGTGATTAATCAATACTAAATATAATAATTTCACTAGCAGAAGAATGAGGAACCAATTCTATGATGTAATAGGCATCACCAAACGATAGTACTTATTTCCAACGAGGCATATTTTTTTATAAACTATAAAGAACCTTAAAGTTTTTATCCCTGACTGCTAATCAGTGTGCGATATGCAGGGCGTAGTTAGTACCAAGTACTAACTACTGATAACGATAGCACAGTCGCCTTTTCCCTCCCCTTGTATAGGCCATACGGGTACTTCTCGTGTTGTCGTGGCCTGGACGTCGTAGTTTAGTGTAAGGCGTTTATTTATCGTGACTAGTGGTCGCCCAGTGGCAAAATTATAAAGGTTCTGTTGTCAAAGACTGTACTTCTAGTAATAAACAAAAGAGTATATTATAATATATGCGTATGTATGTCAAATAGATGTTAGTGTATTTTTTTTCTATTGATTTAATGTATATTTATGCATAATTAAAAAAAAATAGCATTCTACACTCCTTCTCTATATAGACTATAAGTGTGCGTTAGTCCTCCGTCCGCGCGAAGCTGTACAAAGTGTTTGCTCGACGTGTTAATATATAATACGAGTAGATACTGACTCGGTGCCGAAGAACAGCAGCTTCCGAGTCCGCAGCGCGTGCTCGGCGCTGTGCGGCGCGGAGGAGGGCCGCAGCCACGCCGCCGCCGGCTCCATGTACATGAGCGGCGTGAAGCCCGCCAGCGACGTGTTAATGTATACGAGTAGATACTGACTCGGTGCCGAAGAACAGCAGCTTCCGAGTCCGCAGCGCGTGCTCGGCGCTGTGCGGCGCGGAGGAGGGCCGCAGCCACGCCGCCGCCGGCTCCATGTACATGAGCGGCGTGAAGCCCGCCAGCGACGCGTCCTCCGGCAGGCGCACGCACGCGCAGCCTGCGCCGCATGTTTGTTATTGTATCATGTTAAAACATAACCTAATAATAAGGCAAAGGTAGACATATCTCTGATAGAGATTAGAGATCTCTTCCACTCTACCCCTATATAATTTTAACAAAATAATTTTTTGTTTGTAATTAATCAAAAAAAAAAAAAAATTTACACGAAGTTATTAGTGCATGTTATATAAATACTTTACCTTCTTTCATTTCGCTTTCGAATTCGATAGATTTATCATCGAGGGCTTCGAGAATGTTCATAAGTTTTGCGAGCCAATCCCACGGGTCGTTGTCGTTGCTAAGCAAAAGAATAACAACATTAAACTAACAGTACAAAATTATTTTATTGGAACTGTACAAATTTATTCAAACTATACTTACTCTATTTCGAAATTGTCAAACGATGGTGGTGGATTCCATATGCTACTGTGACATAACATCCAATCTGACCACACCTGAAAAAAATTATTATTCTTTGACATCAAGAAAAAGCATAGATAATTGAAAATGAAATACAATTAAGAAAGCAATTATTACCTATTATGACTAGTTCATTATAGATGTTCTAAGCAATAGTATACATCATATTATGACAAATTAAATAAACATAATCTATGCAATTAGTTTAATTCGACCATGTCGAGACCGTAATCTCATTAGTTACCTTTATAGCGGGTAATAACAAGAGCGCGTCGGCATGTTGCTGAGTGTGCTGCGGTTCCGGCAACAACGCGCAACAGCGTTCCAGCAATGCCCCGAACATGAGTAGCGATACTCCCAGAGCGCAATCGAGCCATGCTGATCTTTCACCGCCATTGTTGTCTAGATACAAGATTATTACTGTTTTATAGCGAAATATTAAATTCCTTTATAAGTTTTACAATTAAAGATGTGTGGATTTAGTGGTGCTGTATTTAGTGTCAAGATCCGCGGATACGGATTTCATTTTTCCCGCGGATATTCGCGGATACGGATACGGATACAGATATCCGGAACATCACTAACTCAAACCTATCGCTTTATGCAGATAACATCCTTCCATAGTAGAAAATATTCGTTCCTGGGTAGCTCTAAGGCCCGGTTTCTACGTATATTCAAAAAACGATTCGCTTACGAACCGTTCAGTTTCGATTACTTGTTCGAAATTAAGTGGTAAAAATGTACTAATAAAAATGAAATAAAGATTTAGATGCTTATTTTTTTTTAATTCTTATAAAAAAGAAAAATACGTCCTATAAATTGTGTATTTTTGTCACCTACCTCAGATGAGATCCCACGATACATATATCATAAAGATATTATGTACTTTAGGCTTTATCTTTCTCTTTAATCTTTGATATTAAGTGCATTTTTTATCATCCCTACTAATATTATAAATGTGAATGTAAGTTTGTTACGCTTTTACGCGAAAACTACTTAACCGATCATCATGAAATCTTGTACGCATATTCTTGGCGGTATCAAAAGTAACACAGGATACTTTTTATTTAAAAAAAAAATGTTAGCGAAGCCGCGGGAGAAAAGCTAGTATTTTAATATTTTTGTAGTAAAAAAAAAGATTCAGTGACTCTTATCACAGGCTCTTCACAAGCTCTTTGTCACAAAAGCTCTACGTATTACATAATCTAAATAAATAATAAAAATATCTATCATCAAAAATTGTGTTATTAGCCACGTCAAAACGACTTACGCGGTACGGTTTCCGAAAGGCTGATCAACGCAGAAATTAACAAATCATCTGTCAAATTTCTTGTTAAGAATGAAATGAGTTGCTAAAAGCATGGTTAAACTACTTAATTTGATCATACGGTCAGTTGACATAGCTGTCAAATTTGACTCTGGAATTATATGTTAACCGCCATTTTGGGTTTCTGAAACGCGAATTAAGCTAGAATCATTGATCAAACGTCTGTCAAATACTCGGTCAACTAATCGATGTATATCGGCGAATTAACTTAAGGAAAACAATTATTTTCGACGTGAAACTATGGTGAAACTACATTTTGTTTCTTTAAAGGTATGTAAAGCATATTTATAAACGTAATATATGTGTTATAAGTGTTATAAATGTAATATATGTTTTTTTCTTATAAAAGTCTACATTTTGGTCTTGTTAAACTAAAAAATTTTGTTCTATGTTGTAGGTTACACAGATGTCTATTATTATCACCAAGAAGATACCGGTCAAAGTTCAATAATAAATGAAAGCACTTCTGTGCAGTTATCTCTATTATTGACACATTTTAATTGTTAAGTTTTAAA
The DNA here is from genome assembly GCF_905220565.1 of Melitaea cinxia. Classification (NCBI taxonomy): domain Eukaryota; kingdom Metazoa; phylum Arthropoda; class Insecta; order Lepidoptera; family Nymphalidae; genus Melitaea; species Melitaea cinxia. Next base: position 8,899,370 of record NC_059398.1, on the reverse strand, counting down.
TTTTATTAGTAACAATATATAAATAATAGGGAATTTAAAAGAAAAGGTCATAAAAATAATTTGTTTAATTTTCAGTCATAAATATATATATCAAATATACATTTATAGTAATTATTAAAAAGACTTATAATTACTTAAAAAAAATATTTTATATTTTTTATTTAATAACTAGTATTTAAAACAAGCTATTATAATTATAATTACTTTATAATATTTTCATACTACTATTTTTATAATCTAATCTATCTAATAACTAGTTGTTTTTTTAATTAGTCTATATTCTTTAAATTTAATTTTTTCTTCTAAAGTTGCACTTTTCATCTTATTTTCATAATATTTTTTTTTTAATAATAAATAAATATCTTATATACACACGGTCGTCTGTTCCTATGGTAAGCAACTTAATCTTTGCGTTACAGGTAACAGCAGACTGTTATAACTATTTTTTTTATATAAATATACATAGAAATAATAGATATATAAATACAAATATTACACCCAGACTCAGACGGGAATCGAACCCGCAACCCGCGGAACAGAAAGCAAAAACTGCGCCAACGGGCTAGTAAATTTTTTTTTAAGGAACTATTTTCTTTTTTTGTATCTTCCTTAGATGTTTAAATGCTTTATTGGATGTATCAGTATTATCAGATGTATTAAATAACATCACAACTAACAGTTTCTGTAGGTTTTGATACATCACAAATATATAAAATAATATTTAATTATAATGTTACATGTTACCAACCGAATGTCAAATCAAACTAATCGAGGACTAGCTAATTTTGCTGTGACGTTTCAGCAACTCAAATTGATTTGACAGCCGTGTTAAATCTAACAGCCGCTTAGTAGACCTACATTTTGACAAACGTTTCAGAAACTGGGCGGTAAGTTTTGTAGTGCTAAAAATTTAATTTCAAGACCAAATTAAACATTTTTTTTTCAATATATTTTTAATTTATAAGTTTATAATTTAAAAAAATTAAAGTTATGAAAAAAAAATTACAATGCACTGTAACACGTACAATAATGTTAAATTTTTCATTTAGAATAAGTAAATATTTTTAGAAAAAGCATCGCGATAGCGTTGAAAATGACGGACAACATGTCAGAATCTGCGAGCCGGCTAGATATAAATAGAAATAGACGGCTAAAAATACTCAAGCACGGATTACACCTGCGAACGTGAGACGCTTACTATCTGGAAACTTGCTTAACTAGACGCATAACGTTAAGTATAAATTAAAATCTAGTCGCAATAGCGGTTACATTGGTGATGTCGTTATTACGATAGTCATTTGAAGACTTAAAATGGTATTCACTGTTACTAGAATTTACAACTTCTATTTTAGATTATAATATAATAATAAATGATTTAACTATCGTTACGGAATCATTACAACTGTAAACTTTAATAGACATTTTATTACCATTAAAGTTATTTAGACTTCGGATATTCTTTGTAGAACGCAAAAAATATACTATAGATTCACGTTTAACAAAGGCATAGCAAACACGAGGGAATATAATTTTTAACAAATTAAGTTGAAAAGATTCGCAAAAGTAAATAAAGTAATTTTCTAAGGAGTAATCATCGTTCGGCTGTAAAAATAAAGGAACGGTGTCTTAGCGAAATCGGTTTGTTGAACCTGCCCTCGTCATGTGTCTGCAATGTTTCCAAAGCGTGCGGACGCAGCGACGGCGCTGACCCTACAGTGCAACAACCTTGTAATTACAAGCTTTTGTTGCACACAAAACTGCAGGAAACACAAACGCTAATGTTTATTTATTTATGAAGTATTTTTAAACAGACCAGCAATAAATACATCATTCAAATGAACGGCGTCAACGTAATAAGTTTTTGTTCCGTTTTTATTAACTCGTTACCTATTATCGCAGTCCTCATAGTCTACCATAGCTAATTACATGAGTCTAGAAAATAACATTTTTTATCGATTGAATAATTTCTCGCAGCAATTGTATTCGTTTCGGTTCGCTTGTCTGAGAAGGTCACAAAAACTTGTATTCCAACTATTAAACCTTAACATATTAAATAGCTCTTAACCACTACGTAAGTAGCTTGCATTATATATAAATGTTAAGTACAGAAGAAGGGTAAATAACGCATATATTCCACGAGATGTTATTTATTTATTCAATCAATGTTTACTTTGTTTAGCAATAATTGTTAGTTTCAGAAAGTCATTACTTTTCACATTGCTGTGACAGATTATTTTTTCCAAAATAGATAGAGAAATGTTTGCTCGCAAACGAAAATAACCGACTCAATTACATCGACAAGTAATACAACGTAAGTAGACGAAAAAAAATTAGAAACGCACTAGTCGTCACTACGATTTTCGAGGATTTACCTCGGGAGGATTTACCTGAGATTTCATCATCAGATTCTGGTTTACTTATCATGGTACCACACTTGGGATATCTCCTTTTCAACAAAAAAAGAATTATCATAATCGGTTCCTAAATGACGAAGTTATCCACGGACATACATATAAATTACATACATATACACACCGGCATATTTAGCGGAACACATAAAAAAGGTCTATAATAAAAAAATATGGTTTTATTTTAAAATCTACTTACTACACTTCTTTTGTTATTTAAAGTTTCATTTGTTTTTCTTAAAATGAGATCACATTAAGAACAGATTTTGCGAGTAAAGGCTATTTGTAAAAAATGGTACATTTTTGAACTTTTCATGTAACCGGGAAAAGTGAAAATTAATATTAAAATAACAATTAATTAAATTAGAAAAATGATGATTAATATCGCGTATTTCCTCCACGTGCTCTTATTAAAGTTTCTACCCGTCTAGGCATATTGAAAATGATGTTATCGATGGTCTCCTGGGATAGTCTCCGCCATTCCTCAACTACGGCGATTCGCAGTTCACCCACGTTGGCAGGAGCTGGAATTCTGGACTTAACTTTTCTTTTCAGCAAGTCCCAAACGTGCTCTATTGGGTTCATATCTGGTGATCTCGCCGGCCACTCCATAACAGTGATATTCATATCATTAAGATAATCTTGAGTTACCCGAGTGGTATGCGGCCGAGCATTATCCTGCATAAAAACAAAATCGTCACCGATATATGGGGCAAACGGTACGACATTTTCTTCTAAAACTTCTCTGATATAGCGGTCTGCAGTCAGACTCCCTCTGTCAATCACTACCAAGTCTGTGCGAGCTCCCAAACAAATGCCCGCCCAAACCATTATTGATCCACCACCGTATGCAACTGTAGTTTCAAAATTTGTCTGAATGTATCGTTCTCCTTTGCGTCTGTATATTTTTTGCCTGCCGTCAATTTGATTTAAGAGAATTCTGCACTCATCACTAACAATACCTTGGAGCTTACTCCATTGGTCCGCGTTCAAAAGTCGATGTTTCTAAGCAAAAATTAACCTGTTTCTACGATGATTTACCTCGAGCATTGGAGCCTTGGCGGGCACAAATGAACCCAAAACAGCTTCTTCGAACCTTCTTCGTACCGTACGCTCACTTACGGCTACACCCCGCACTGCTTCTAACTCATGTCGGGCTTGGACAGCTGTCAAACGGGGGTTCCTACGTACACGAAGCCGAGTAAAACGATCATCCCTACTCGAAGTGCGTCTTTTTCTGCCTTGTCCTGCTCTTCTCACATAAGTACCGGTTTCCCTGAACCGTTGGATACTGCGATGGATCGTTGAAACTGGTCGACGAAGATTTCTGGATATCACTCTGAAGGTTTTACCATTTCTTCGTATTTCGAGTGTCCTGGCAATCTCCGTTGGGGCTAAGTCAGGCATAATTCAGTCTTCAACTCCAAAAAGATACGCGATTAAAAAAAAAACTAACAAAAAACAGTATTTCAATGAAATTTTAAATCAAACTCAGAAGGAAGAAACTCGACGATCTACTCGAAGTTCGCTCCAGATAAGGTGTATTTGAATAAAATTAAAACAATTGCATAAAATGTGATGTTCAGTTGTTTTCTTAATTTGAAAATATTTCTTTTTAAATTAAATGACGTATAAACCAGCCAGTCACCTTATATGATACTGATATCAAACCTTTATTTTATGTTCCGCTAAATATGCTGGTCAGTGTCGCGCGATAGTCTGCGACGAGCGCACGTAACGATTGCGACTGTATTTACATTGTAAAAATATTATCAATCTACCCACTTTCAAAATAATTAATGAATATGGATGAATTTTCTTTGAGTGATGAGGATGATCCTGATGAGGGTCATTCAACAACTTTAAAGCAGCGTGAACATTTGTTGAAGGATATGAGCTTGGATCTAACGGAGCAAACCGAGAATGCTAAAAAAAGTGAAAAAAGATTACGTGAGGCCGAAGATAGTAGCGAAGAAGGATTTACGACTGTCACAAGGAGAAGATCCAAGAGATTGATTCGTAGTGATTCGACAAGTAATAGTAATTATATGATGGAGCAGCATTTGAATAAAGAAGGAAATGGAAACGGACCTGTTCAGTATGAAGTATGTTTGTTTTCATTAAAAGTTTTGCCTAAACAAATGGCTATGGCCAAATTTCTGAAAAATGAAAATATAACTAATATTACAAAAATAAAATATAAGAGTGCGTATAAATTATTTATTCAGTTTGATGATAAAAAACAAGCTGAAAAACTCATACAAAGTCAGAAGATTTCAGAGATGGATATAAGGGCTCAATTTACTGATGAAGGAAATTTATCTTACGGTGTAATTAGGGGAGTAGATTTTGACATAAAAGATGAAGAATTATTAGATAATTTGAGTTCCGTACATGAGATAGTATCTATTAAGAGATTGAAAAGAATCAATGAAGATGGAAAATGGATTGATAGTCAATCGATTCGGGTATGTTTTAAGTGCTCTTCTCCACCACAGTATGTATCTGCGTATGGATGTAAAATGGATATAGAAAAATATGTTTTCCCAGTAACACAATGTTCCAACTGTTGGAAATTCGGTCATTCAAAGAAAGTATGCTCCATTAACAAACCGACATGCCCAAAGTGCGGTAAGGATCATCATAACTGTGAAGTGGAAATATTTTGCTGTCCAAATTGTAAGGGTCAACACATGGCTATAGACAAGATTTGTCCGTGGTTTTTAAAAGAAAAGAAAATCCGATTAATTATGAGTGAACAAAATTTAACATATAAAAAAGCTTTACAAGTTTATTTGGATGAGCAAAGAGGAGAAGAAAATTTATTACCGGTTATATCGCACTGGATTGATAAGGAACCTCATAAAGCTTTGCCGGGAACCTCCCTAAATTCAAGAAAAACGTATAGTTCTGTTCTACAAAAGAATAAAGTACAAGACACTCATAACAAACAGTCTAAAATAAGAAAGATAACAAATCAATCACAACAATTTAGAAAAAGTTTTAAAAAGAAAAATAAAGAATCATATGTAAACTCACAAACAGAATTACAAGAAGACGAAATGGAATTACAAATTTCAGAAGATGACAACAGCAATTCAGACTCAGTGGCAGAAAACCCTAATATAGAAAATCCCCATACAAAAAAACGCGAGAGAAGTAGAATGCAAAAATTTGACATTTGGAGTTTTATAATTAAAATTAAGAATATAGTAACGTCTAATGATGAATTTAAAGATAAAGTATCAGCGTTTGTGAAGGTAGTGTGTGAAGAATTTCAATTGTTTGTGTTTAATATAATATCTGGTACGCGAATGGGTGAAAATTTGTTTAATTATTTCAATGGATAAGAACTGTAACATTAATATATTGCAATGGAACTCACAAAGTTTGAAACCAAAATTAATTAGTTTTGAAAATTTATTGTATCAAGAAAAAATTCATATTGCTATTATCTCTGAGACGTGGTTGAATACGGACACTACTCTCTATCTGAGTGAGTATAATGTGTATAGAAAGGATCGTTATGACTCTTATGGAGGAGTAGCGGTTATGATCCATAAATCTTTAAAGTCGTTTGTTTGCTCTAGCAGTAGTATTAATTCTGGCATAGAGGTAGTTCATATTAAAATAATTAATTGTAAGTACTTAGAAAATATAATTTCTGTTTATTGTCCTTCATCTGTTACAACACGTCAGTGTGACTGGGATAGTATCTTTTCAATAGCATCTAGGAAAACTTTAATTGGGGGGGACTTCAACGGACATCATTCCAATTGGTCCTACAAAACAGATAACAGGGGTGTTCAATTACTGGATTCTTCTTTAGAGCAAGGTTTTGTGTCACTTAACAATGGAGATGCAACAAGAGTTAAATTAGTAAATGGCATTTTGCAGATGTCATCTCCAGATATAACATTTGTGTCGTCTGATGTAGCTGTTAGTTTTGACTGGCGGGTAATTAATGAGAACCTCGGGAGTGACCATCTGGTTATTAAAGTTAAATTGAATTTTACTAACGAAATAGTCTATATTGAAAAACGTAATTTTTTAAAAGCTAATTGGGAATCATACAAAAAGGACCTTACTGATTCATTTGTCTCGGTAGATAGTTTCAACCGTTCTATTACTAGTATACAAGATTTATATGATTATTTTATCAATCAAATCAATTTTTCAGCTAACAAAAACATACCTATAAGTAAAATTTTTATAAGTCCTATCAAAAATTTCAAACCTAAACATTACTGGTCACCAACGTTATCAAAAGCGATTGCCGAGCGTAGACTAGCTCTCAGTAGATTTAGAAAAAACCCTACTCCAGATAATCTTCGAAAATTAGAAGATAAAACTAAGCAAGCAAGAACAATGCTGCTCAAGGCTAAATTAAACAGCTGGAAAAAATTTTGTACGGATATTAATGAGTCTACATCCGTAACAGATATGTGGAATAAAATGAGATGGTTTAAAGGGTATCAAAAAACTATTATTTCACCACCCAAAGAGAAACTAAACGAGTTGCTTCGATCCCTTACCCCCGATTATGCCTCGAACTGTCAGCCTTTTGTCCAATCCAATAATGTTTTACTAGAGTCAAGTTTCACTATTCAAGAATTAGAGGCCTGTTTAAAAAAGAAGGATACGGCTCCTGGTACTGATGGTATTACGTATTCCATGATTTTTAATTTACCATTGGCTGGTAAAAAAGCACTTCTAACAATATTTAATGATATATTTAATTCGGCTACTGTGCCAAAGCAATGGCGTACAATTTTGATAGTTCCCATTCCCAAATCACATAATAGATTAAATTCAGAAATCAATTTAAGACCTATCTCACTTATATCGTGTTTGTGTAAAATATTTCATAACATGATAGGAAAACGGTTGGAATGGTTTATAGAAAACAAGTTGATTTTATCACCTCTTACTTGTGGTTTTAGAAAGACACAATCTTGTTCAGACTGTTTGTCACGTCTTGTTTCTTACATTCAATTAGGCTTTGCAAATAAAATATCAACAGTGGCGTGTTGCATAGATATTGAAAATGCATACAATAATATTTCGATAGATAGAATGGTTACGACATTGGATAAATTAGGAGTTGGTAAGAGAATATGCAACTACATCTGGTCATTTCTGAGCAACAGACAGCTAATGATCAAAGATAGTACAATGGATCAGTTAACTAGGTATACTAATAGGGGTCTAGCCCAAGGCGACCCAATTTCTCCGTTACTTTTTAATATAGCAACTTTTGAAATATGTACTAAAATAAAAAATGTATGTGTTGCACAGTATGCAGATGATTTTATTTTCTACATTTGCCATAACGATTTAAAGCACTGTGAAACGGAATTACAAATAGCTTTGAACTCGGTTGTTAAAATGTTGGATAATATTGGCCTTCAAATATCTGGAAGTAAATCTAAGGTGTGTATATTTAGTAGAAGTCGCCGTAGAGGAAAAGTTAAGTTAAAAATTAATAATGATGTTTTGCTATTGAATGAAAATATTAAATATTTAGGCCTCTGGCTAGATCGATCGTTGCGTTGGAGTAAACATATCAATGAGATTGTTGAGAAATCTACAAAATTTTTAAATTTATTAAAAGTGATGGCTGGGTCTGGTTGGGGTATCCATCCAGGCCATATTCGATCCTTGTACTTGTCTTTGATTAGAAGCAGGTTTGATTATGGTTGCTATTTTTACGATAACAGTGCAAAAACACATCTTTATAAAATTGACAAGGTTCAAAACCAAGCCCTTCGAATAATAGGTGGATTCATTAGAAGTACTCCTATACATGTAATGGAGAGTGAATTGTGTATTCAACCATTGTTTATTAGGAGATTGTATTTAGCATATAAATATTGTATGAAATGTAGATCTTGGTCAAATAATGCAACAATTAAACTTTTGGATGATTTAAGTTCATCAAGATATGAGAGATACTGGCAAAATATTAAAAACCCGTTACTTTTATTAGTATATCGTGAATGTAAACAGGTCCAGATTCACTCCTCGAACCTGTTAGAAATGTTTAAATTGAATTCATGGATCAGTAGTATTGATTTAAGTAATGTCATAGAAACTAATTTGAATTGTATTAAATTATCTAAAAGAAGCTATGAAAGCGCATCTCTGAAAATTAGTGTCGTGAAAGAATTGTACGAAAAGTATTCTGGTTGGACACAAATATTTACAGATGGGTCGAGGAGCGAAGCTGGACTTGGATGTGCTTATTGTAGCCAGAAAGGGGATATTTTTGGTCAATTTAGAATTTTATCAAATATTTGTATAATGACGGCAGAACTCATTGCAGTTTCAGAGGCTTTAAAATATCTCAGTACACTGAATAACCAAAATATTGTCATTTTCACGGATAGTAAAAGTAGTTTACAACATTTGGCTCGATGCGCCTCTGGATATAGCAGAGGTGTATCGATAGCCTACACAATTGTCAACATTTTAAACGAACTCCGGATTAGGAATATAAATGTGAAGCTGCAGTGGGTTCCATCGCATATAGGTCTTAGTGGTAACGAGAAGGCTGACTATCTAGCAAAAATAGCTATAAATGAAGGATTGGAACTTCATGTTTTACCTACTTTTTCAGAAAGTTTGACTAAATTTAGAATTGATTGTTATCAAAAATTTAAAGAATATTTCGACCAAAGAAGTAAAGAAAAGGGTATATGGTACAAAATTATTCAAAATCAGCCCCCTCGTTTACCTTGGTTTATAAAAGCAAGGATTAGTAGGAAGTACATCACTACAGCATTCAAATTACGTTCAGGCCATTTTCCATCCAAAAAGTTTGCCTTTTTAATGAAAAAAGCTGAATCCCCTTATTGTGACACATGCGGCCTGCTAGACGATGTACACCACATATTAAGTGAATGTTGTAAATACGAAACGGAGAGAGAATTATTGATGAAACGATTTAGTATAAATAAATTTGATATGGGTACTTTTTTTTCTGTGTTAACAGAACCTTTGTCTGATGCAGCAAATTTGCTAGTTAATATGATCTTACATCATCAATGATTCTCTCTCCATTTCTTAGACATAGTGAGAATTAGGGTATGATGGGGCTGGCATGTCTGTGTAGACAAAAGTCCCTAAAAAAAAATTTAAAGAATTAAAAAAAAAAAAAAATATGCTGGTGTATATATATATACGGTCGAATTGAGTAACCTCCTCCTTTTTTGGCGTCGGTTAAAAACAAAATTGAATCTAAAGAAATCTTGATATATTAATTATTGAATATTCTTATATTTTAATTTTTGAAGTATAGGTACCACTATTTTTTATTTGCATATTATACATGTATTCATTTTTATATTGTAATAAACATATAATTACTATCAATGATTTATTTGTTAACATATGTTTATGACTACATAAACAACTCGATTTATAATTAAAAAAAACTACGAGTTTTTTTTTCTAAAAACTGTGTAATTTAGTACTCCCAGTCAGGGCGTATTGACACGTATTTATTAATTCTCATCTTCCTCCCTGCAGATAACATTAATTTAGCAAAGCTAATGATAATAACAGGGTTCCACCTCTCAATGTGATAATAACGGCACAACATGCTATCCAATGCACGCACATGACCGACACAAGGACAATACACTCAAACCGCTATAAATAAATGTACGACGTACAAATTACGAGCGGAAATCGAATCCTAAACGTCGCTAAATTGTTTTTATCCATAAAACAAATTTCATTTAATTAATATGTATGTGTTCCCAGAACCCAAAATTTAATACCGATACTTCATGGAACCAGGGCTATAAACGACATACCAGATCAACAAAATAAAAATGTAAAAACGTTTATATAAACTGACAAACAACATAAAAAGGCTTCTAAAATATATATAAAGGTTTAATGTTTTGCACTGCAGCACGATAATATTGTTCTTTTTTATGCAGTTTGAAAACGACATCTGAAGAACTAGTAATTCACTCTTACTAATAACTTTCCTATGACGGCGTTACTATTACAATCCTATTTCTTTTTAAGTATATGCATCAGTATTTATTTTAATATTTTTTTTATACTTTATAAGTATGTTAGTGTTATTATATATGTAACTAGCTGACCTGGCGAACTTTGTACCGCCTTTTTTTTCTTAATTATAATAATCACATATAAAGACGAAGAGCGATCGGCAGGCCAAAAAAGCGATGGATGGATTGTGTGAGGACATAAGAAAGAAAGGAGTAAGCGCCTAAGTGACGAATAAGAGAGGAATGGAAGAAGGAAAACATGTTGTGCCGACCCTACATAAGTGGGATAAGGGCAGGGAGATGATGATAGGGAAAACAGAAGTCACTTGGCAGTTTTCGAATAAATATTGCAGTCGTGTTCTTTATATAATCGAAAAATAAAACTGAAAAAAATATCAATTGATTTATCATTTATAATTACGGACCAGTGAACGTTAAGTAACAATTATGTTGATACTAGCCGTCTGCAGTACTCCCATCGTCGGTAGGTCGTAAGACAGCAGTGTGGAGAAGGGGGAAAGTAAGAGAGAGAGGGACTGAAAGAGTGGAGGAAGAGAGAGCACTCGCTTTCTCACTCTCTATAAGTGACTATAGTGCGTTCAACGAGCCGAGATACCAAATGTTAACAAACCAAATGCGAGTTCATTAAACTATGCAGGGATTTGTAACCTTTTTTTACTTACACAAATTTTTTAAATGTAAAATATATTTATATTTTGATAATTACTGAATTAAATATAATTAATTAAATATAATTATGTATTTAAGATTTGTAGCTTCTTAAATAATAATTATTGAAATATAAAAATCATCCCGATCGCTTCAGGACACCAAATGAAATAAAAATAAATAATACAAAATCAAAGGGCCGTCCGAGATCCGAATGTTTTCAAAGTCTGTTAAAATATCGTTCGACCTTGCAGAGAGACGTGCAGCAGATAGCAAACAAACAAGAGAGAAAGAGATAGACTATATTTTGTTTGTTCCGTCGTCGCTACGAAAGAATGATGGCCTTTGTTTACATTTGGTATCTCTTCTCGTTGAACAGACTTTAGTTAGAGACGTACCTTTGAGCGAGGCAGCGTTGGTCTCGACGGCGAACATGTTGAGCGCGGTGAGCTGCAGCAGGCGCGCGGCCGGCGTGGGCAGCGGCTGGCGGTGCAGCAGCGCGCGGAACTGGCGCAGCATGTGCGCCGCGCACGCGTGGAAGCTCTCCATGCTGGCAAGCACACGCGGCGTTCAGCTACACGTACCGCTTAACTACGTCTTAACACGTCTAGTATGAGTCGCGCTAGGCAGACGTCATCTCTACGATGGGTAACGATTGTTAACCAGGTGTACATGATAACAGCCGGGACCGACATCTTAACGTACTCTACGAGATACAATGGGGAGACCCACGAGGACTGACATCCAAACCGATAGAAATATTGCACTACGTATAAACATACTTATGTTATAGTCGTCACAAAATAATAGGCCCGTTTGGACATGTCATCGAGACGTAGCGAAGTAACCATACGACTCTATATTCGATACTCAAGATAAAACGATTCAAGTTTGTATGAGTATTTATTTATAATAGGTACAATTTTATTTTTATTTGTTAACCGCTGTATCCTGTAAAAATTGGTAGTGTTTTTTATGGTTCTAAAATTAAAACCCCGTCACAGACGAAACGACCAAAAATCACCCTGTACTATACCAATGCTGGGCATAAGCCTCTTACCCCATGTAGAAGAAGGATCAGAGCTTAAATCCACTACGCTGCTTCGATGCGGGGTGGATATTCCCTACTGCTAGTAACGATCGCTATTTCTAAGCAAATAAAAACAACTTAACTATCTCGCTTACACCCGTATGTTTTTTGTAATCGTCTTTGTGACCATAGTCGATGATGTCGTCGATGATAGTATTGTTTAATTAATAAAGGAGAAGCTATTTTTTATAAGTAGGGTTAGACGACGCAAAACTTTGTTTAACAAAAATTGGCTAAGCTTAGTATAAATGTGTTTTTGTAACTATAAATGTTATCTAATATATAAAATTCTCGTGTCGCGGTGTTTGTAGTTAAACTCCTCCGAAATGGCTTGACCGATTCTCATGAAATTTTGTGCATATAGGTCGAAATATCTTTTTTTTTTCATTATTTTGTCTTCTAGCACCAAAGATACGATTGTGAAATAACTAACCTCATTATACACATTATTTGATTTCCATTAATATAACGTAAACAAGTTCCTTTTACGTAAAAGTGTATTTAAAAGGTTTTTGAAATCACTAAAATTCTCAATTCTTACTTAACTACGCTAAACAAAAACTATAACAAAAAAAAAAACTTTTACGTAAAAGGAATTAGTTTACGTTACGTTCATAAAACTGATTAAAAAGGAAGAGGAGGACATTAAAACGCGAAATGAATAGAATGCGCTACGCGATGTAACTCGACGGTCTTAACAAATTTAACATTAATTCGTTCGTACTGTTTGCTGTATAGCTCTGTTTTATTTTAGAGCTAACGAACGCCGTACGAATTAAATCATCTCGTACAGTCGGACAGTCGGACAGTCGTACAGTCGGACAGTCGGACAATCGGACAATCGGACAGTCGGACAGTCGGACAGTCGGACAGTCGGACAGTCGGACAGTCGGACAGTCGGACAGTCGGACAGTGTGATACTCGGGCCCATAGACGTACAATACAAACTCGTCAGACCGCGGTGAAGTGTAATAGTTGATAGTACTGTTACAGTGTACGATTATCAGTCTGATTATACATATCGTACCTTACTAAGTAACGTGACCTTTTAGTACATCGTACATGTGCTACCCAAGACTACTGCACAAACACCCAGACCGCGGCAACCATGCATGGACAATGTTTGTCATGTGCGGGGATCGAATTCGCAACCGCCAGTGCAACAGCCACAAACCTGTGCTGTGACTGTTGCGCCAACGGGACGTCAAACGATACACAAATACAATCATTCAAAATTAGAGGACGATTAGTTTGACACTATTTACTGCTTGTGTACGTAAATAATAAACAAAGTAAAGTTCATCAAAAGTTAAAATTCTTAGAAACGATGACATCAAATAGTATACAGTACAATCTACTGATATTAATAATTATAAAGGGTTACTTAGGTTTTAGTTTTCGGTTGTTATCATGTACACCTGATAGCGATCGTTACTCATAGTAGGGAATATATCCGCCAACCCGGATTGAAACAGCGTGGTGGATTAAGCTCTGATCCTTTTCCTACATGGGGAAAGAGGCCTATGCCCAGTAGTGGGATATTACAGGCTAAAGCGACTTAGGTTTTAGAAGTTGCCAAAAAAGTTAAAAAGAGGTCATTTTAAAATGGTACCCATTGGTAAATAGTTTTTATTGAAGGGTGAATTAAATAAGTAATATTTACGTATAAATAAGTTCAATATCGTTACATAAGTTGATAGCTGCTCTAAGTTGTAGATTCTAAATATATACTGGGACCATAAAACAGTTTATAAACAGTTTTCAAACGAGTTCGACAGGTTTCTTTCTTACTGTGTACTTAATACAAATAATATAAAACTTAAAGCTTAAATGAACTTGGTTCAGCATTTTCATTGTGGACAATATATGTCGGCGCAGTGACAATAGTTCGTCACACTAATTCACTTTTATATCTGATTGTTTTATAATTAATTAATAAGCTGTTGTTTGATCGTTCCAATGTAAAAATTGTTACTTAAAATAACATATTGTAATTTACGTTTTATTTATTGAAATACCTAACATGCACATTTACGATGTATATAAATACGGCCGCCGCGTATGTGCTGAAAACACAGCTGGCTTTCAGTAAGGGTGACGGTGTCAAGACTTTTAGGGCCAACAGCAGTAGATAATCCAAAAAAAAATGTGCTGAAATCATTCGGGCTTCAGCCACTGGAAAGTGTGGACCGCTCTGAGACGTTACGCTGTCAGTTTAATAAACGAGTCTGCGGAATTTATTTTGAAGTTTTATTTCTAAGAAGATGAGCGTTACCCAAGAAACCCTGAGTGGCGTCAGCTATGCTGGCATCAGGCTTTTTAAAAACACTGAAGCTGTTCTCCCTCCGTTATATATACTAGAGCAAACTGAAACATTCATATAGTTGATTAGGAATTACAGAAGTTACGAATGTTTCTCTCTTTAATTTAACAAATACGTGAAAAAACATATTAAATACGAAAAGTTCCTTTAACTTTAATGGAGAAACCTAGGTATAATATCACTTTTGCACGCATCCGGGTGTGCTTTACTCTCACAACATGAAAATAAGGGGAAAGGGGTGCCTACTCCTAAACTTTTATATTTTTATAGCAATACAATTAATATGTTGTAAAATGTACACTTTTATACACAATAAACATCAAATTATAATTTAAATTTCGTTTTGAAGTATTTTTTGAATACTATTATAGTAAAAAGAATCTGTTCAAAAAATATTATGTTATTCGTCAAAGTTTTGGATTTACAGTAGATATGTGCTGTTTTTTTATTATGTCAGGAAAGCATTAACTAATAAGGCTATACTGAATATGAAGACTAAAAAATTCTGAAAAGTTTGTTAGTTTATTGCACGATTTGGTTAGTTAAACGCGCTAATCACAGTTATTACTGGTTCGAATGTAGTCTTTTCTTGTTGGATAACCCATTTATCGAAGAGTGTAAGACTATTTTTCTCCTATGCGAAACCGCGGAGCACAGCTACTGCTGATGTAACGAGACGATTGGTATTAAGTTTACGTATAACATTGTACTGAAATGAAGCTTAAACTGAGATCTCGTCTCATAAAAGAAAAATTCGTGCGCGTTATTTAATTATGTAACCTTGAACGCAAATTGAACAAATTTTTATAAACTGTAAATTAACTGTACATTTGTATAACAGGACGCCGCGTCGGCGCAACGGTCACAGCCATGGATTGTAACTGTTGCGCTGGCGGTTGCGGGTTCGATCCCCGCACATGACAAACATTTGTATTGGCCATACAGGTGTTTGCCGTGGTCTGGGTGTTGGTGCAGTCCTCGTGGGTCTCCCCACCGTGCCTCGGAGAGCACGTTAAGCCGTCGGTCCCGGTTGTTATCATGTACACCTGATAGCGATCGTTACTCATAGTAGGGAATATATCCGCCAACCCGCTTTGGAGCAGCGTGGCAGCTCTGATCCTTCTCCTACATGGGGAAAGAGACCTATGCCCAGTAGTGGGATATTACAGGCTGAAGCGTTGTATAACAGGTTCTAATTTGCAGAACATATAGACCTGTGAATACAAAGCCTACACCGTAAATTTATTTGATGATACAGTTGGCAACTTCTAAAACCGTCTTATATTTTGGCATCTTTTGAAACATATTTTAATACAATTTTGTATAAATATTACAAAATGGTGCATATGTAAATTAATAAAAAAAAACTTACTCGATTTTTGTTATTAATTTTCCATGTACGTGTAAATAGCTTGTGATGAAATTTTTGTTTAACTGTAACAAAAGAATATAATTATATATATACATATAAAACATTTAAAACCATACAGTAGAAAATTTTATGAACACAACATTACAAGACTTAAAAACTTGTTAAACTTAAGAAGTTACTTGACACATTGCTATGTTAAAAGTTACAAACGCTATTTTATTTTCTTATACCTGATGAATACAAATTAAAAGGTGCACGTAAAAAATAACAATTCAAGCCATAACACCAGAAATTTTACGAAAAGTTATGCAAAATGTACTGGAAAGAGCACGAATGTGCGAAGCTGAAAATGGCCACCACTTACGGGTTATAATTTTTCATAGTTAAGCCAAAAATATTCCCCCATTAATATACTTTATAACAAAAAAATGAAATAATTAACTATTAAATAAAATAAAAAAGTTATTAAACATTCAAACCCTAAGGGTAGTTTTGCGCCACTTGTATATGTTTTGTCATCAGAAAATAAGTAAAGACTGGGGGGCCTGGGATCTTGGACTAATAATATCGGATTGTATACAGTTGATAGTTGAGTGAGAGACGACATTCGAGGGACGGTTAATGAGGTAAACGCAACCCAATGAAAGTCGATCTAAGAAAGAACGCAAATAGCACTAAAACAATGATTGTTAGAATTTTGACCTGTTTGCCTGTGCGTTTGTGCGCGCTAATCTCAGAAACGCCTCATCCGATTTAGATGTGGTTTTCACTAATATATTGTAGTAGGCTTCAGTTAACATTTAGTGTTTGTTTTATGTCAATTTGTTCATGAACAAAAAAGTTATGCCAATTTAAAGAATCACGTTGAACATGTAAATAGTAAATACCCAAAACGCCAACGAAGTCGCAGGCACAGCTAGTTGCAAGTATATATAGGCAGTAGTAGAGACGTCATAGATGCAATACGGACGTCAATGGTGTATGGTAAAAGAGCAATTTCGCAAGAAATAACCTAAATTATAGAAAGCCAATTGATATTACATTGCTGAGTGTGCGGGAACCTCTAAAATATCTATTTCTTCGATCAGTTTTCATAAACAAGGCTCATCCCTAATTCTCTAGTGCACTTACCTCGACGGGTGTCATGGTGGAGAGCGCGTCGGGCACGCGGGGCGGTGGCGCCCTCTGCGCGCCGGGCCTCAGCCACACCTCGCGCCGCCCCGCCCCCGGCCCCGCGCCCGGCCCCGCCCCCGGCCCAGGCCCCGCCCCCGCATCGTTCTCTGAGCGAGGTGCGTTCGCACTGTCGCTCTGTAGGGAGTCCGCAGCCGCGAGACGCTTCCGCTCCGCCGCCTCGTACTGCATTTGGCCAAATTATACTCCCATTAATCAAGGTATTAATATTGAGAAAATACTGCTCACATACATTACAATTATAATTTAGAATAGGGGTAGGTAATAGAGGCGTGGTAAACACTTTAATACTTAAAATATACTGATGACAAAATATAATTAACAAATGTTAACTACACTTGTAATGCGACTTTAGGTTCACCAGAATGTACTATATAATTTCTATTGAAAGACATCTATTATCAACCTCTTTCATTACATACATTTTGTACTCAACACCAAAAGCTATCACAAATTTTATCTGTAACATTATCTTGTAGTTGCTAAAATAAGTACATATAACAAACATTGATATATTAAGACTAGTATACAAACCTTTTTTCTATTTTCTTCGAATAAGGACAGTAAACTTTCACGCGCAGATTGAAATGGATTCGACGACATTAAACTTCGCATATAATAATAGACAGCATCCAGTTTTCTTCTCTAAAATAATTACGCAAATTTAAATCACAGTACATATCTAGGTAATAATCAAAAATATAAAAGAAATGACGTCAACTTACTGCATATATTGCTAAAATAGCCAATTGATTATATGGTCTACCATTCTTAGGATTTATTAATTGAGCTTTTGTATACCAAAATTTACTTTTAGCATAATTATTTGTTTCATTTACTTGTTCCTTATATCTAGCTAGGTCACCGAGAAATACGTAAAGTTTTTGGACTGATATCAAAGCTAAGCCGACGTAACCGAGGCCTTTCGGTGGCAACACATGATTGTCGTTTATGTAGTCTTCTGTGTTGAATTTGTAAGTCTTCTCTAACAACTGTACGAGATTCTCAAAGAAAACGTTTCCCTCCTCTATGATGGTATTTATCAACTTCACTATCTCCTGCTTCTCTTCTGGAGGCGCTTGAGAAATACTTTTCCTCAAATTCTCAATGAAGTGATAGTATAAAATTTTCCAGAACTGGTGCTCAATGTTATCAGCTTGGCAATATTTAAGATCCGACACCAATAATTTTTGAAGAGCACTTTGTAGAAACTTCCTGCGAAAATAATTATTTAAATATGAAAATCTATACAAATAAATAAAATTGGAGTGTCTGTTTGTAATATTAAAATAACCGCTTTTTACTAAATGCATATGGATGTATACACGGTACATATACTAAAATAATATTTTTTACAATTTTTGTCTGTCTGTTTGATCCGGCTAATCTCTGAAACGGGTGGACCGATTTCGACGGGACTTTCACTGGCAGATAGCTGATGTAGTAAGGAGTAACTTCGGGTACTGTTATTTTAGAAATTTATTCATTTTATAACTCTGTAACCTGATCAAATAACTTTTTAGTAAAATCCATGTGGAAGAAGTCTGGTCAGGTAGTTTTTAATAAAAACAACAGCATGGAGTATTTATTATACATGAATAATAATCACGGATAAATCTCTAAATCAATTCAGATTTATTGGTTTGAGACATTATTAGAGATTGATTATTTTAGAGAAGGATTAAGACTACGTTTAGCATAAAAAAACATACATAGTATGTTTTTAACCATAATAGTAGTTTGTGTAGGGAACTTGCTTTAAACGACAGGAGATAGACTATAAGTAATTAATTTAAATAATAACATTATGAAAGTTAAGGTAACTCCTCAAATAAATAATAATAACCCGCCAAATTGCGTGACAGTTATATACATATAGGTTATTAAGTGGTGTTTGTGAATTAGTTGTTTTAGAATTTGGTCGATAAGTTGGTGCCAATGGAAGGTATAAAAGGACCTGGTCTCGACGACGTCCGGCCAGTCGCTGGCGAGCGCGCGCGGGCCGCGGAGCGTGTGCATCTTGAGGATGGCGTCGGCGCGGTCCACCTTCTGCAGCAGCGCCACGTGGCGCGCGCCGCGCGTCGCGTCGCCCGCCTCGTAGCCCGCGCGGCCCTCCTTCGCGCCTGCGGGAATGCGGACCGATTGAGGCACTAAAGTCAAAAAATCGGAACCGACATTCACTATCAGTCTATAAAACATTCTCAAATGTGAAACAATTAAAGTATTCATGCAGTCTTAACGATCAACTAAACTGCTGTTTATTCATGCAAAACTTTATTTCAATCAAATTGTTTATAATGCAATCCAGTTAATAATTAAGAGTATGCTCTATATAGGAAGCCACAAATTTATTGCTACATTTTCTACATTACAAAACTAATCAGAAAAATGTTTATCATTAAGTTGTTTTATCCCCTCAACTTTTTTTACCGTAATTTACAGCGGAATCCCTGTATGTACTACATATACCATTGTACTCATATATACCATTACCATTAGTTAACCATTACCATTGTCGGGGGATCGGCCACAAAACTGTACACAAATGTCAATACCACGACAAAGGTTCATAAACATATTTAACTGATTCAAATATTTATCAATGTTACAAGTTTTTAAGCCGTTGTTACAAATTTCCAGGTGATCTGTGACACAACTCGTGCCGTGAAATTTAGTAAGACGAGGGCCATTTTACAATTTTCAATTTTTTTAGTTTCGATATATTTCAGAAATAAAAACGAAACGTGACAAACAATTCTTAAAAAACATATGAGTAACTTATAAAGCTTAAAAAAATTTGAATGAACCATTTAACTAATAATATGATATTTAAATGTTTGGGAGATCAATAACAAGGTCTTCTTTGCCATACATCCTTAACTGACCCATTTATAAAACAGTCAGTCACTCTGATCATGTGAAAGCCAATTTAGAATAATTTTACAAATATTTATTTATTGTTACCTCTTTCCATTCTAATGTCATGTTTAGTAGGACTCGTTTGTACTATTATTGGTTTTGAAGGGTTGTGATGGTCGAACAAAGTTTTTTGAGTCTCTGAAGATCCACCGCGTCTGAAAATAAAATACAAATAAATTATATTACAATGAAACTCGTGTATGAATATGTACTGTATATAATAAATATTTTAAAAAAATACCCTTGATCTTTTTGCATATGAGTAATAGAGCTTTGCGGTAAAATAATCAAGCCTGGATGTGATGTTGATTCTGTCGTAGATTTTTCCGAGAGGGCACTGTTTAATCTGTTGCGCTGATTGGTGCCTTCAGATGGCCTGAAATGAAAATCATAATAATCATTCACTTCATTGCTGATTGTGCATACTCAGCACCAAACATTTCATTGAAGATTAACATACAAGAAATATATACTTATAGGGAACTATTTTTTTTAACTTATTTAAGCTAGAACTCAGTGCTAACTAACAAAGGTATAAAAATTAGAAAGTGTAAAAATATACTCGACTTCACTTCATGCTTTGTCCTACCGCCAAACTACAATCATAAAATTTTATCGCTCTGTGTACACTGCTTTGTAAATACAACTTTAAAGTATGCACGTAAGGTTGAATTTTCAAAAAAGTATATCTACATCATGACCATAAGATTATTAATTTAATTTAGTTTAATAACTTAACTTTTAGTTTAATGTTTATTTGGAGACAGCTTTAAAGTGTTACTATTGTATGAGACTGTGCATCTAGGGTTGTTTTTAAATCATATACTAACTACTTTTTTGCTTTAAAGACCCTTCTTGTCGATACAAGTTAGAGACCGTTGCGCGCGATACGGAACACTAATCGCAAACGCAGACAGAACGAAGCACACGTTAATAGTGTAGGTTGTGTATGGAGTAAAAGGCCTTCTACACGGTCGGGATCGACCGCCGACCGTCGTGTTCTTGGTCGGGTCAACCAATTTTTGTATTCATTCTACACGGTCGGTGGTTGACTCAACTTGTCAGTTCTTCTTTGATGAGATGCGCTTGCGACCAAGGCCGTTGACATCAACCAAATATTAGTCGGGTCAACCGTTTTCCACACTGTCCATTTTTATATCAACCCGACCAAGGACACGATAGTAGGCGGTCGATCCCGACCGTGTATATCTTGTTTTTTTGGAATTGTCCTAATTGGTAAACAAACCGCTGTCAATCGTAATTCACGTTTTTTCCGCATTTATCACTCACTTTCACAAAATATTAGCTTACGGACATTTGTAAAACTCCATTTACTATTTATTTCACTAAAAACAAATATCAATTTATCATTTTAAACACATAAAAACTACAAAATACGAATTCCGAGAGTACAGATAACTAATATTTTCGAATATGACATTTCAATATCTTTTTTTATAAGGCAAATAGGGATGTGGTCATAATATTTTTAGAAGTGAATGAGTATAAGTGAATGAACAGCATGAGCGATAAAATAGGCCATGTTCTTTAACTATATTTTAAAATTTCACGAATTATAACTTGTTAAATAATATTACAGTAAAGCGATTTGTTATTTATTTGTATTTTGTTATTAATTTTTTTTTCTTCTTTTTTTTATGTTGAGCGCACAAAGAAAATGCTTACAAAATATTGCAAATGTCAATCATTTATGGTAAAGTGTTCATTGTAAAGGTTTTATTTTATATTATGAATATTTCTGAATATCAATTTCATCCTGAACATTTTTAATGCTATCCCATATAATATTAAAGTATACCACATAGCAACGGCATAAACGTTTACTGTAGTTCACAGGAAAAAATTTTGAGACTTTAGGATGAGACTGAAGATTACCCAATGAGAGCTTCGTGGAGTACAATGTTATTAGTCCTTTTTTTAGATGTTAGAGAGAGTGTGCCGCCGGCGCAAGGTTTTTTATTCATAGTAAATACAAATAATGTGACAATAATATTAATAGGGTCGACTTATTTTAGACACAGGCGGCCCCTTTATTTTGTTGTAAATTTTATTTTTGGCTTTTTTTTTACCGACCATATCACATAAACGAAATATATAGGGGACTGTCCACTTTGTATGGGGGTTTCGGCCCCGAGTGGACAGTCACTGAGAATAATAATTATATATTAAGTTAGTAGTACTAACAATTATGAATTAGAAAAATGATATAGTTTTGTATCCAGGTGTTTCATTTTTTGTTTTTTTTGTGGATAATTACAAGAAGGTTTCTGAAATAAAAAATCATTGTTTTGTTATTTTTGTTTTACTAATCGGATTCGTACGTTAACAGAATGTTATCTAAAAACTAGGCAGGTAGATTTATAAAATCTTGAAACCTTTTTCAGCCCAAAAACCAAATAATTTCATGACACACAACAACCTACTACTGTCCGTTGACCAACCATGCAGTTGCAATAATATTTTTTTATGGCTTCTCTGCCTGACCTTTATTGTTTACATATAAAATAAATACAAAATATATTTTCCTACTTATGAATATGCCTACTGTGTATTTTACGTCGCAGTAGTGATGAATTCTCGGTTGACGGAAAACCTTACAGTAGGTTGCTATATCACCATGAAAGCAACATCGAAGTCAAATGAATGTATGAAGCAAAAGTCTGTAGTTTAGGGTTTCCATAATAAATAATATTTTCAATAAACAAATAAATCGATTAAATCGATAATCGAATTTAATATAATTAATTGCTTGCTTTTTATTTAGTCAATAACAATGTTTCTAAAATAGTTTATTTTTCACCAAAGTTAAATGTTTTTTTACTAAATACACTTTTATAGACTTTTTTTAGACTTTTTTCTTATTAATTCGATTTAACAATACTTTTAATCGATTTTAACAAATAATTGATTTAAAAATATTTTAAAATCGATTGTTCGTTAATAATAATTGTTTTTTTAAGACTGGCAACGTGTTGTAATCAAATCACCAACCGAAAATAAACTAGAAGTATATAATTAATGAATTAAAATACTTATTAAATAAACTTTTTATCAGTTTATATTGATAAAACTGCAATTCACGAATAAACATGATTTAATTTATGAAAATTATTGGTATATTTGTTTTTTTGTATGAATTTTGTTCACCTTGGGCCAAAATGGACAGTCCCCTTTGTTGCCTTTTATGCTCGATGCTCGATTAATATTTTTTTTCGTAATTCTGTACCTCTACTAATTCTTAGCAAAAATATTCAATATATTATTAGGTTTTGAAATAATTTTAGCAATATGGTATCATTAAATATTTCGATGTAAAATTAATTTTACTTTGTCTATGGCTTATTGATATTGTTCATTCATTTGCTCTTTGTGTCACTTCACTAAGCTACACTATACTCTAATTGTCTGTGGTCATAAGTACGCCATATTTGTTTACCAATTAGGACAATTCCAAAAAAACAGACCTTAGAAGGCCTTTAAGCGAGAAGGAGAACCAAAGCAGACCTATCGGCGGCGTGGTGCTTCTTGGCCTCGATGATCTCGTCGCGCCAGTTGACGTTGGTGGGCGCGGGCGTGGCGCCGGGCGGGTGCGGCGCGGGCGGCTGCACGCTGTCCGCGTTGCGGCGGCGCCGGCCCGCGCGCTTGCGGCCCCGCCTGCCGCCCGCCGCCGCGCCACCCGCGCCCGCCCCGCCCCCCGCCTCCCCGCTGGCCGTCGTCGGCGTAGGCGATCGCTTCCTCTCCGTGCTAGCCGCGCGTCCTCCATTATACGCCGCGTTATTCTTCTTCTATGAATAATAAAACATCGAATACTGTTACTGTACTGTCCTTAAACTGATAGTCTATAGACTCACAGATTAAAAAAATATGTTCAACATACACACGTCTATGTTGCTAGCTACGGTCGTGGTAAGCAATATAAGGCACGGGCAACTTAATATCTGTTTAAGGCTACAGACCAGAGGCGGCTCATCCTAAAAAGCGCTGATGCAGTGCACTCCCATGAAAATTACATAATTAAACTTAAATCTATATATCTTTATAATACACTACTATCCTTACTATATTACATTCTTCCTATTCTACTTTGCCTATAAAATAGTCTATCATATTACCTAAACCTACGCGTACATTTGACGTCAAGTTGTAACGAGTGGAGCGCCAGCGATTGCGCGCCTATGAAACAAAGTTTAGTACGATTCCTAATATCACATTCAATGTATACGAGAGGAAAATATCGACACAGTCCAACACGCGATTTAAAGATTTCGTATGAGAATGTAGCATAATCAGAAGCGTCGCTCACGCGCGTCTTTCTAAACCGCGGATTCGGCGGTGCCGAGTGCCCTGGGATTAACCTGCCTATGCGCCGTTGCTGTTCTTATGTATACAAGCAAACGCAGCGGCTACGTCAGTTATTTCGCGGATAAAATAAATGGTAAATTCTTTTATTTATTTTTTGTTAACCCCCATCAAAAATGTCACGAGCCGCCTCTGCTACAGACAGCTGATAAAAATACACTGTTTTAAATATACATTGTATAAATAAAACGAATTTTATGAGATGTCCTATGGATTTATCCGTTTTTATACATTACCTGATTTGCTAAAGACCAAGTGGCAGATTTACTGGTTGTTGAAGGAATTCTGAAACCATCAATGTCCTTTGGACTTGTGCCTCTATTTGTTGACGTGTCTCGACTATTACATTGTGACACTATCATCCTAAAAAACAAAAATAGAGTATCAAAAATATTTTCACTAAAGATTTTTTTTTATTTAGGTTCATTGTACTTTTTATTTATGTTCATTATAATTATTTTTTTATACCACAAGGATGGCAAACAAGTGTTTGATCCGTCAAATGGTAAATGGTTACAGTAGCATTGCCTGTTTGGTGCTGACCATATTCCCTACCTGCCCTAGGAGCTCTGGCTACCTCACTTATACAGGAACACAACAATATTTGAGAGCAGTAGTTTTTGGCGTAAATCTTAATATTTTCCTAGTCAGGCTGCTTCAAACTTAAGCAACATAATTTCTTTGTGCCTTCGTTCAATTATCAATCAATTCAATCTCTTCTCCTTAATACAGATAGCTCAGCTACCTAGCTAGGAGAAGTAGAGATCAAAATAGTAATTGCTTTCAAATTAAACCTAGAAACTGATTGTTCCTTTTTTGTCACTTGTTACTTGAATATGTTGTGTAAATACGGAAATAAATAAATAAATATATGATGTTATAAACTATTACCTTTCAGAACTCTGTTCCCGGCTGTAAGATCGCAGAGATCTCCATCGGTCTAAATCATCCCTGCTATTCCCAATTGTAGAGGACCGATTGCTTCTATGACTATCACGTCTCTCTCTTTCTCTTTGTTTAAGACCATATGGTATTGCCTCATGATGTATACTGACATTACTATCTTTTCTGCTGCGTTCAGATTCGTACTGTATACTAACATTGCTATCTTTTCTATTCCTTTCTTTCTTTTCCGAATTTCTATTCCCTCTACTAGAACTCCTGTAAAAATTATTAAATAATAAATGGTTTACTGTTATTATACCAAATCTTAACACAGATGGATCGATTTTAAACCCATTATGTACAGTTATCAGATGTCTACTTATCTCTCCATACTTAACAAGTTTAAGGGAATAAGCATTGTAGAGACGTTTTATAATAATAAAATAATTCATTTTACAATTTCATGTATTAAAAATAAAATTGTAATATGAAAACAAAAATACCTTCTGTCTCTACGACGAGATCTGCCATTTCTTTTTGAATCACGTGTTTCAACTGATTTGTTTTCTTGATAATTTGAATTTGAATTTTTCATATTTTGAGAAAACGAAGCAGAGGAATCACAGAGATCATCTAGTTTTATATTCTTTTCAACCTCTTCAGTCCAATCCTAAAATCATATAAACCATTAAAAGTCTATCTTTTTATTGGGAGCTTTGTAGAGCTAACCTAACCAAAAATAGAACATGCAAGTTATTTATTTATTATCCAAGTGATCTGCATAGGAAGTGTACGGTATTGGCTATTCCTTTAAATATTATTTAAAATATTACTCAAAACATGTATTTTAAAACAATAAAAATTTAAACCAGTTTAATGCTGGACTACTTGTCAAATCTTAACATGTAATTGTGCAAAACAAGGTGAGGATTAATAAATATAATTGACCAACCACATTTTATTAGATTCATATTTAAGTAATAATTACTAAGTCAGTTAAGGCCAAGCTCGCTAAACATTAAAGTGATTACAGATAGGTTTATTTAACGAATATAAGCTGCTATTTTTATCTCAGTTTTTAAATTATTCTTTTGAAAAATATGAATATGGATGGTGGATGGATATGTGGAATTATAAAACCTTGTAATCATCAAACATCAATAAAATTGGAAATAAACTAACTGTTAATTTTTTAAGCTTACCAAATTAGTCATATCTGATAGGTTTGTAGATAACTGAGAGATAGATTCACTATCATTATGATTTTCACTACTCTCTTCTACCTGTTTATCATCTGAATCAGTATGATTACATCTTTGATCATTTTCATTAAGACCATTTTTTGAACCTGTAATTGCAATATTTTATATATACCAAATAACAAATTACCTTACACTTATATATGAGAAGTGAAATTAGATTTTAATCTAAGGATAAGCTTTTGATTAACATTTCACCATTCTTACAACAAAAACTAGTTTAATAATAGAGATAGAGTTTAATATGCAGAAATTAAAAAATTTTTTATTTATTTGAGATTGATTTTTGAACCAATAACTACAGTGCAATTACTTACCCCTATCATTTGAATTTTTTTTATTTTGATAATCACTGTTTAGAGAGTCAGATTTGTCACAGGCACTCTTATCTAATGAAACTGTTTCATATAAATTCATATACGAATTACTCGGAGTAGATCTTCTTGAAGTTTGCACTTCATAGTTTTTTAAATATGAATTGATAAATTTCTCTCTATCAAAATTTTCATTTTCTTTTAAACGGCCTCTTCCTCTGGATGGTAAGGTGTGCGACCAGTTTGTGTTATTAGAGCTATAAAATGGCCCAGAACCATATGATGTGTGGCTCATGTCATTATTGCTGTAACGATCTTTATTACTCAATTGGTCTACACTTTCAAAACTTTGATGACCAGATTGTTCTAAATATTTTTTTCTAAATCTAGGTGGTATATTATCTAAATTGATGTGTTTAGGTCGTGAGTCAGAAGGAAATCCGGCTGAATTTCTTCTCCCCGAAGGAGGCTTCCCACCAGAACCAGATTTGTGTCGTCCTGCCCAAGTCTCCATACTCCTACTGTCTCTATTTCTGTCTAGAGATTTTTGGTCTAAATTTTGACTTGGTGATGCTGATCTTGGTTCTGAGCCTTGTCTGTAATGCCTATTATAGTTAATATCGTTACAACTTACATCTTTATAATGCGAATCTTTCTCGGATGAATCTCTCGAATAAGACCCTGAATTACCGATAGAAGTATGATTATCCTGTTTGCCAGTTGTTATTCGTCTTTTATTATATTGACTAGAATTATCACATTTATAAGATGTTTTAGATTGCTTGTCAATATCTGAGTACGAATCCCCTGTCCTGGGCACATAAAGCTGTTGTTCTGGCTTTCTGTTTCGATGGTTTGCTACCTCTCTACATGTGACATTGACATCGTCACCATTAACAGAGTGCTGAGATCCGTAATGAGGTTCTCTTTCTTTCGAGCCGTTATCTATATCGTAAGAATCCATTTTAGCATCCAAACCATACCTAGATCGTCTCAGAGGTCCACTACCTGGTTTATAAAGTTTTTGTTGACGTTTCACTTTTTTATAATCTTTACAATCATCATCCATATCAATGACACATTAAAGGAATCTTTAAAAATTATAACATTTTCTTAATTTAAAATTGTGATTTAACTTGAGATATACTTGTTATAAATTCAACAATTTACCACAGACGTTAAGGTTATGTTGAAGAAACTCAATAATCGAAATTATATATTTCACTTTCTTTTGAATTTACTAACGATTTTGTAATGTAGTTGCTCGCCACGTTTAAATCTATTATCAAAAAATAAATACAATTATAATGAAAACAATGCGTCAAATAATATACGTTTTCGTTTGTATGTATTATGTCCATTGTCCACAGATCTAAAATATTTTTAAAACAGAATTAAAGAACTGCCATGAAATACATTTACAGTTTTACACTATTAGACTGTTAGTATTAGTATCATCAATTTTCGAAATTTCTTATTGTAATAGAAATTTCCTAATTATGTATAAATATATACATACGTTAACATACTAATGTTATTCAGTTTCGGAGGTGCAGGAAATTGAAACAGTGACTTAATTTTTTTGTAAGATTTCATATTCGTTTACATCATAATTAGCGCGACATACACACAGGAAACTATGTTGATTTTATTTAAAATTAAAAAAGAAAAGTAAACAATTTTCGGGATATCATTACAATCCTCGTGATTCAGCGTGTTTACCACTTCACTTCTTCTGAAAATAAATAAGGCCAATTGAAATATAAGATATAAATATTTTTGGTGTTATAAGATAACACATAAAAAACAGTCGAATTGACAATCTTATTCTTTTTTGAAGTCGGTAAAAAATAAAATATAAAGACATAAGAAAGAAATAAACCTCATAACTCATAAGTACGTAAAATTATATGTAGTTTATTATGTATAGTGTAATTATAATATTATTTTTACAATAAACACCTACATAATTATATATAGTTAAATACACATTTATGGATTACATATCTATGGAGTCACTGCAATCTGCTCTTATAATTCAGCAAAACTGAACTCAAACAAGGATTTGTTCAATTTTTTTTAAAAATTGCCACATAAATGCATTGACGAGCTAAACGAGTAAAATATAGCTCTTTTACACTTTTTCCCTTCGTGTACGCCAGTCCACTACCCTTCATATTAAGATTATGCGAGAAAGTGAAAGACTTATAACGATACGAATGTAACACTTAATTGTGTTTTAGTATGTTTCCGAAAAATTCACAGTTTCAATAGTTTGGAGTCGAAAGGTTTCTTAAAAGGTCATAAATTTTCAATTAGGCATTTTGTCTAGATGAGCTATGGTTACTGATAATAAAAATTGACTATGCATATATAATATAATATGTTTATTTATATTTTATAATATTTTTATATTCACTTTAAATTGTAGTACGAAATCACATTAGAAGTTTTTTTTTTTAACATGCATCGTTACTTCTCCGAACTGAACACAATACAACACTTCACATAATACAAGTATACTTAAAAATTGCAATTTTTTTTCCTTGACTGTACAAAGTACAAACAGTTGAACACGCTAAGAAGTTATTAATACATTAATAATAATACCAGTTGTTTTTCTCATACACCGTATAACCATAGTGCTAGTATCTACTACCCATTTTTTCACCGCAAAAGGTAAACCTTATGCAATATTATATAATTCATTAAATATGTTTTCGGGTAACATTGATTTGAGACTGTCTCGTTTAGAAAGTTGTCTAGAATTGTAGTGTAGTGCGATTATTTAGTTTTGACACTGGAATTTCTATGGAATTATAGGAAATATAATAAGAAGAAAGATCAAAATTTATTGTTTCAGCTATGTTTTCAACCATCAAATTGCAATGGGTTCCTAACCCGTAGCTGACGTATTTTATATTTATAAGAAATAGAAATTGTACAGATTTAAAATATAAGGAAATTACCTGTGTTTGTTTTTATCATATATTATTTAATATAGTTCATGATTAAGAAATAATGTCCTTCGAGTACTTGCCCGTGGCCGAAGATGAAAATGAAGAACCCATAGAACTTCCAATCGAAGAAGATGGAACGTTGATGCTAACAACAGTATCTGCGCAGTTTCCTGGATGTTGTGGGCTTAAGTATCGGCATCCGGAGACTAAAACATTTAGAGGTATCAGATTAAGAGATGGCAGATTGTATCCTCCTCCAGAAGGTTGGGGCAACTACTTATACATCTGTAGCTTTCCGAAGGAAAATAAACGAAAGTCTGGCGAAAGTTCGGAAACATCTTCTATCAAAAGTAAGAGAAACGATAATCTTTGTTCTGATTTAATAGTTTTAGGCTTGCCATGGAAAGCTACTGAGCAAACTGTACGTGAGTACTTTGCGAAATTTGGAGAAGTTTTAATGGCACAATTAAAGCGTGATCCTAAAACAGGCATGTCGAAAGGTTTTGCTTTCATACGTTTTTCGTCGTACACATCGCAAATGAGAGTATTGGCTCAGAGACATATGATTGATGGTCGCTGGTGTGATGTTCGGATACCCAATTCTAAGGAAGGCTCGGTAACATCAATGCCTTGTAAAGTTTTTGTGGGTCGCTGCACTGAAGACTTAACAGCAAATGATTTGAGAGAGTATTTCTCTCAATTTGGTGAAGTGACAGATGTTTTTATTCCAAAACCTTTTAGAGCATTCAGTTTCATTACATTTTTGGATCCTGAAGTCGCACAAAGTCTATGTGGTCAAGATCATATTATAAAGGGAGTATCTGTTAATGTATCAAATGCATCACCAAAACAAAACAAAAGTGGCTCAAACCAACGAAACTTACCTAGTAGAAATTATGATGAAGCTCATCCTCATAATGCCTCAAACAATAACTCTTGGAGTAGCCGTAATATGGATATGGTGAACATGCAAGCTTTAGGCTTGTCGGGGCAACATGGCCAAACTGCTGTAGCTGGAGGCGGGGGTCAGGGACAAGGGGGCAGTATGCCACTTGGCATGGGTGGTTTACCAGTTAATCAAGCGCTAGTAGCAGCTGCTTTAAATCAGGCAGCTGGATGGGGTTTAATCAACAATATACCATCTGGAGGCTCGGAACAAGGTGCATTCGCGGGGCCAGCATCCTCAGCTCCTCCAGCTCCACCCAACTTTCTGTCATGGATGCAACAAGGTAATTCTGCACAGGGACCTTCTAGTCAGTGGGGACAAAGACATCAATCCCAAGGCCACTCAGTTTGATCCAGTGTCTGATTTGATAAGCTCACAATAATCTCTGTGATTGTAGCAAAAATTAGATAATTATTATTTGTCATTATCTACAAAACAAATGGGTTGTTCTGTCGGTGAAGAGTGGTTTGATGTTATTAATTTATTATGGAATTGCTTGTGTTTTGTTGTTTTCTTGAAACTATTACTGTTAAAACTATAAATAATGCGTTGGATACATATAAAGTTGTAGGTAGTATCTTTGTTTGGATTATCTAGTAATTGTTTGTGTGCTTTTTAATTTCAAGTGATTTTTACTTTTAGTGATCTTTAACCCACTAACATAAATCTTAAATTTTGCAGCAAAGTAATTTATTACAAATATATTATTTGAATAAAACGAAAGTTGGATTAATACCTAAAATATTTTCCTATTGCATAAAAATGAAGTGGATTATTTAATTTATGTGCCTTATTATTTTCTTCGATAATTGTTAGTTTCTGAGTTTCTACTATGTCATTAACTTGCCCAATCCGTTCATAAAATTTAAATCTTGAAAGTTTTGCTTTTCACATTATTTTATTTTAAATTGAAAAAGTTAAAATTAATTCAAGTTTTAGGTCATTATGATTTTTTTGACCTTCATTTAATTATTCATTTTTTAATGTAAACATTTATGAGCTCATTTTGTTCTACAATTATAATTATATACATTGGTATTGGCATATTTTCTTATCCAACATTTTATATATCCAAAAATAAGTTGTACCTATCATAGGTTAAGTGTACTGTGCTTTGTACATTAATAGATATATGTTTTACAACAGACTGTTGAAAGTTCATACTTGTATAGTAAATGATAGAGCTCTATTGATTGTTATCATTGTTTATCAAATAATGTTGATTATTATAAATTTATTATGTGTGTTTCCTCACGATATGTGCAAATTGGGAGTAAATGTCTATTTTTGACTAAATAAATGGCTAGATATTTTTGTGACTATGCATTGTGGAATTGTTCAAAGAATGGGTACCTAGTTGTAGATATATTGAATCCACTGGCATTATGTAAAAAAGTGTACGTAATTGTAGAGCAGATCTAAATGATGTTGGTACAAATTTTAAGACTGTAAATAATTTTCCATAAATTATATAAATGAGATAGATTATATCAAGCTAAGCAGTAGTTTAGTGAATCGAGTACCCTATATAAACAATTTGGTACAAAAATTAAAAGTAGTGAGTCTTGAAACCAAATATTGTAGAGAATTGTTCTGTAAAGATAATAATTTAATTAAAATATTTTGACATTAAACACAATATGTGTGTATTGAAACATTGCAATATTATAAAATAACTGTTATATATGAAATTATACTATGAATAGTTGTTTATATGCAACAACAATAATTGATTACAAAACATTATGATGGGAAGGTACACTTAAAAATACAATAATTCCCCACTTATATAATTCAAATTACCTACTGCACTTAAGGTTTTAAATTTGACTACTAATTTAGTCAGTGGATTCTTAGTTATTAAAATTGAGTGTTACTTTTCATTTTGTTTTAGGAGACTAACTTTCTATGTCTCAACATACACATATGTATAAATAAACATCTACTTCATCTTGTAAACCACAAATATGGGTACCTATTCATATTATATATTATTCTGGAGTGTTTAAATAAGCTTGTTTTTATTTATAGTTCTTTGATTGATTTGTTTTTATAGGTTTTTTTTTTGTTCTAATAACTTATTTGAAATGGACCAAATGTGGTTCTTATTAGTGCCTGTTATAAAAATAGATTTTAATGTCTGATAATTAATATCTGGAAAGAATATAATTTTTGTAATGTAAAATGTCAATTTGATTATTAGAGTAGATTAAAATCATGAAATGATAACTCGAAACATTGTGTGTATTGGGTACTAACCAATAATTAAATCAACCAATCATTTTACTTTTATAAGTTCAATTAAAAAGTGCAATAAGTAAGTGTCAAGTGCTCTATGTATATAGCTGCCTTTAAATATCTAAAGCTACAGTGCTATCAAATACATGTTCTTATCGAATGTTTATCACCCTTCTTCACGTGTGTGCTTAGTCATGGTTATATTATATCATCATTATTATTACAATCCCATTGACTTCAATAGGATCAAACAAACGCGGTGCTAAATGTCGATAACATAGGTATAATCTTTTGTTTCAAAAGGCATTTGGCAACTTCTTAAGTTTAAACTTTACTAAATAAAATTTAGTAATGTACCTAAATGGAATAAAAAAAGAAAGATAAATTTGTTTTTTTTTTCAATTCGGAAATTAAATACATCCCAATTTTTTTCATACTTATAATTTTACAAGTACCTACTGAATTAATTTTTCATAAAACTGTATTTGTAGTACATATTATCTACAAAAATGTCAAAGCATCTGCGATATTAATTAATTTAAAGGAAAACACAATGTGTAAAATGACGTATGAAATACTTATCGACGTAGAGTTTAAACAGAACGACATTAATATAGCTCGTCTCTAAGAGAATATATATATGTAGTATTATACATAAAGGTATTTACATATTACGAAAACAAAATATACATTTTATTTTATGTATAAAATACAATACCTATATGTTCAATTTTACCAATCGACTTTTGATATGTATAATTAAGTACCTATTGTTCTTTCTGTTTCTTCCATTAGTTTAGTAAATCTTCCATGTCTTACAAACCGTAGTATCATACTTATAATATGTTATGTATTTAATTAATTTATACATTATTGATGTTAGATATGCTACTTTTCTTTTTAGCTTTTTATTACTTTAACTTTGTCTACACACCAGTTTCATTGATTCTATTGAATTAGTTTTTGTGTCTGCGTTGATTAAATAAAGTACTTAAAACACGATGGCATGTTATGGCATGATTTCAATTTAAATTCTCTCTGTATGTTTAATATTTATAATAATTTGAAACTGAAGAATAAATTATCACGACATTGGCTTTATACAAAAAATATTGCAGTGAATACACAACAGTACCAATTAATTAAGTGATAAAAAATAAAAAACTAAAGCTATGCTAAATTATTATTATTTTTTTTTTTTGTAACTACATAAAACATGTTAGTCATGGATCATTGGCAACTACTGTCAACTGCTATTACCACGATCACGATTCAGCCTGTAACACCTGCCTCTTTTTTCCATTTATGTGAAGGATTTGAGCTTAATCTATTATGCTGACTGCGGGTTGGCGGATATATTCCCTGCTATGACGATCGCTATCAGCTGTATATGATAATAAACAGGATCGGCAGCTAAATGTACCCTCTGCGGCACGATTGGGTGACCCACATCAAAAGAACATCCAAACTCATCACATCAACATCCATCCCGAGCGGGAAGCGAACCCGCAAACCACCGGTGTTTCTGGTGCCTACACACACCACTACACCAGACCGGTTTTATTGCATTATATATCTGCTGTTATTACTGTTACACTTATTATTTATAAAATAATTGTAACTATCAGTATAAAATTGTAAAATAACAATTAACATGACACAAAAATCGTATTTTGATTTTCTATGTGTCTGAATCAATAAATAAAATCATTCATATTCATAAACAAGAATTTGGAATTGTTAGTAGTATTAAATAAATCGAATGTTCATAAAGATGGTGGAATTATCATGTTTTCTTTATAAATTGCTATAAATAAATAGATATCTTTAACATACACACGCGGTTGTCATTTTCTAAGGTAGGAAACTATATAGACTACTCCCTGCTGAAAATTCCAAATATAATTGTGTTTGCTCGGAAACGGAAAAAACCGACTTCAATTACAATCGACAAGTAATACAACGTAAGTAGACGAATAAAATTAACAAACGCACTAGTCGTCACTACGATTTTCGAGGGTTTCCCTCGATTTCTCTGGGATTCTATCATCAGATCCTGGTTTCCTTATATTGGTACTACACTGGGGATATCTCCTTTCCAACAAAAAAAGAATTATCAAAATCGGCGATATTCATAAACGACGAAGTTATCCCCAAACATACCTACATAGCCCAGATAAAAATTGTATGAAAATTTTGAAATCCCTGTTTCAAGCACAATAGTTTACAATAACTTCCCATACAAATCATCGTTTTTTATTTGGAATTTTCAGCAGGGCTGCAACACCAGAAACATCGCAAGCGCGTTGCCGACCATATTCCAAATTCCCTCAGGAGCTCTGGTCACCTTAACAACAGGAACAGAACACTGCTTGAAAACAGTATTATTTAGCTGTGATCGTCTGTAATGTGTAGGTACCCAGTCCCATTCGGGCTGCTTCATATTTTGAGCAGGAAATTTCCTGCTGTGCCCTACCTCAATAAATAACAACAAAATAAATACATATAATTGTTATACCCAGACTCTGGGCGGTAGTCGAACATATGACTCCTGGAGCTAAACGCAGGGTCACTACAAATTGTGCCAATGGACTAGTTACATGCCCATTTGTCGTCGCTGTGATCGAACTAATTTAATGGTTTGTATCTATTTATCACAACCAGTTCCGTTTTTACCATAAGCTCACGAGGGGCCCAAACCCCAGGGTCCCTTATTTATGATAAAAGTTACTTTTCTTTAGTCAAGATGACAACTACCCTAAAATACGGCTGATACGGCACCATAGATTATACACTTATATACTGATTTGTGCACTATACATAACTTTACCGTCCGAAATTTTACTTTTCCCATTCCGGACCGTTTATCCTAGCCGAGATGACAGCTATGAAAAACATGTTTATGCTTGTGCACTGCGTCCGCAATCAGTATTAAGGCTGCTGCCGGCTGCATACATAACGTGCACGGGATGGTATTAGAACGTGGACGGGACGGGGATGGAGCGTGTTTAGTAAACACTGATCGTTCCTAGCGTAATTACACGTGTGAAACGTGTAGTTTCAAAGAGAGCTACCCTAAACTGCACCGCACCAATCTGAGTGTGAAAACGAACAAGTGCACAAAATGGGACTGCAGCACAGTAAAATTCCTTGCAATGTACAAACGCCCTTAGAATTATCGTCACTTAGTAAGGTTACAGCATTCATCATAGTTTTTTAAAGCTTTTAATTAACTTACAATATATGTAGGTATGTATGTATTAGGGTGGAATTGTGCTAACATCACCTGGTGGATGTATTTATTTGAAAAACATCCTAAAAAACCTTCTTAATAGTTAAGAGTTAAAAATTAAGTTCGGACATTGTCGAGTAGTTTTTTTTTTTAATGCAATTCCTACAATATGGGTGTCAAATGAAACGCGTTCTGACGCTGAGAGCCTGAGAGTAACTCGAAAAACAAAGTTAGGTTACCTTAAATCCAAAAATTATTTATTTTGATGGAAACAAACGATATATATATATATATATTTTTTTTTTAATAATAGCACATTTTTAGAAAATCATTACCAAAACAGTTTCCAATTAAAGATTGTACTAAGACGGACTAACTTTCTTTGCCGTCCTACATAATGGGTACCAAATGAACGGACTTGGTGTGAATATACCCAACTGAGAAACCTGTCCTGTGATAACTTAAAAGTAAATAATTGTGTTAGCTCGCAAATGAAAAAAAAACCGACTTCAATTACATCGACGAGTAATACAACGTAGATCGACGAAAAAATCCATCCATCCATCCTTGCAAACACAATTATTATTAAAAGTACAAAGTTAGATTCTTTGGCTTGACGCCTAAGTTTTTCTTCTTCTTCGTTCTTTTTTCTTATTGTAATGCGCAGATAAAAAACGTGCCGAATAATATAAGGATATATAACAATATAGTATCGAAATTATCTTAAACGTACAACTATTTTTTTATTTGAATATTATGAGATAACTGGTTATCAAACGCGGCAAAACAATTGTGCTAGAAAAATGGATGGTTTTACTAGATAGTTTTCTATTCTCAGTATCTACGTCCAAATGATCGAAGTCATAAAAATTATTACCAGCCAGAAAGGGTCACATAGGTACTTGGTACCGATTTCATTAATTTTATTTATAAAACTAACTGTGCCCGCGACATCGACCGCGTGGTATTTAACAAAATGGTTATTGCACAATTACAAAAAAAAAAAAAAAAAAAAATTAGCCTATGTTACTCCTTATTACATCAGCTATCTGCTAGTGAAAGTCACGTCAAAATCGGTTCAGCCGTTTTAGAGACAAACAGACAAGACAGACAGATAGACAAAAATGGTAAAAATTGTTATTTCGGTATATGTACCGTGTCTACATCCATAATTATGCATTTATTAAAAAGTGTTTTTTTTTTCATATTACAAACAGACACTCGAAATTTATTTGTATAGATGACATTAATTGTTTAAAGTATGATGTGAAAATATTTTTTAGACCTAAAGAAAAAAAGTAGAACTTCAGTTAATGTGAAAAGATATAACAAGATCAACAAGATGACTCGAATCGAGTGCAAATGTGGTATACTGCCAATAATAATAAATACATACAAATGTTATTTCGTTAAATTAACAGCGTATAAAAAAACCTTTATAGTTCGGCTTTTTCTCTAGCGGAATACAAAGCTGAGATACATGAAAATACCCTGCAAAATGGTAGGTAGGTATATGTGCAGATAGCTGGGTCCACTGAAGAAAAACAAAGCTGCAGGCATCTTGCCTAAAATTCTTGCACAAAAGATTCTAATCCACTAATAACCGCTCTGGTGTAGTGGTGCGTTTGCCCTGTAAGCGCCTAAAGACAGGCTGTTCGCGGGTTCGATTCTCGCTCGGGATGCAGAATATTTGTACTTGTACAAATATTTGTTTCTGGTTTTAATGTCTGTCCTTGTGGGTCTCCTCACTAAGCCTCGGAGAGCACGTTAAGCTATCGGACCAGGCTGTTAACATAAATACCTGATAGCGGTAGTAACTCGGAAGAGAATATATCCGCCAACCTGCAGCAAAACAGCGTGGTAGATTAAGCTTCAATCCTTCTCCTTACATGGAGAACGAAGCCTGTGCCCAGAGGAGGTTAGAGGCTAAATCGTGATCGTAATCGTGACTGGTGCGCACTACAGGCACCTCGGAACTTCTAGACCTAGGAAGACGCATAAATTGACAAATTATTAATCTTTACGCCTAACGAAAAATACTATTCATCTTCTTACTAGACAAGATTGGAACAAAATTTTTTAAATATAAAATCATATTAAAACTACTTTCTTAAAGATTGTTTTGAATAAAGCACATTGACTCGTAATGCACAATACCTACTTATCTATAATTTAAGTTACAATAAATGCTAAAAGATTAGATATGTGTAGAATGTAAAACAGATTAGATATGTTTTTATTTAGATATGTTGTATCATCATCGAGGCTGATGGACTCTGTTATTTTTCATAGTTATCTAAAAACAAGGAATAGTTAGTCTTTATTATTTACATTCTACAGCATGACATGAATATTCTCAAAAGAAACAAAGGTAGACGTTTACGTTTCCTAATAGCTTGATAAACATAGAACAGCTGTAGGTACTTATTATTGTAAATCTACGCATTTATGATTACGGTTGTAAAATCTATATTAATATTATAAAGCTGAAAAATTCTTTTTGTCTTGGGTAGCCCATTTACCGAGAAAGACTATACCTACTATTTTTTTTCTTCGACTTAACGCGCGTGAAACCGCGGGACACAGTTAGTAAAATACAAAAACCAAATATTATAAAATATGATGCAGTTTGGTCCCATTGCATCTATCTTATATATAAAATTCTCGTGTCACAATGTTAGTTACCATACTCCTCCGAAACGTCTGGAAATTTTTATGAAATTTTGTGTACATATTGGGTAGCTCTGACTTCTGAGAATCGGCCAACATCTATTTTTCATACACCTAGGTTATAAGGGGGGGGGGGGATTAATGGGGGTTAATAACATATATGGCAAAACAACGTTTGCGGGGTCAGCTAGTCTCATTATATATTTATATATATATTACTTGTGAGCAAAGTAGCCCTTCATACTCTAATACCCTGTTTCAACAGTTGTGGATAACGCTATTTGACAGATACTGTTTTCACTATTGGATTACACGGTATTTATGAGAGTACCTGGGTGACCGAGCTCAGCACGGTTATTTTAGTAAATCGTGAAGGATTAGTAGTAGAAGAGAGAGTTAAAATGATTCGCTGCCGGTTTGGATGATGTCTTTTATAACAGACTTCAAAAAAGGAGGAGGTCACTCAATT
Organism: Melitaea cinxia; assembly: GCF_905220565.1. Taxonomy (NCBI): domain Eukaryota; kingdom Metazoa; phylum Arthropoda; class Insecta; order Lepidoptera; family Nymphalidae; genus Melitaea; species Melitaea cinxia. The sequence goes on along the minus strand of NC_059398.1, from coordinate 8,860,018 downwards.
CGACCGGAGGAAACTCAATGTTTATATATATATATATATTGTATGTTCGGGGATAACTTCGTCGTTTATGAAAAGATTTTGATAATTCTTTTCTTGCGGGGTGGTTACAGCCATGGATTGTACCTGTTGCGCTGGCGGTTGCGGGTTCGATCCCCGCACATGACAAACATTTGTATTGACCATACAGGTGTTTGACGTGGTCTGGGTGTTTGTGCAGTCCTTGTGGGTCTCCCCACCGTGCCTCGGAGAGCACGTTAAGCCGTCGTTATAGCGATCGTTACTCATAGTAGCAAATATATCCGCCAATCCGCATTGGAGCAGTGTGGTGGATTAAGCTCTGATCCTTCTCCTACATGGGGAAAGAGGCCTATGCCCAGTAGTGGGATATTACAGGCTGAAGCGATATTTAAATACGAGTTACATATTTATAAAATATGAATAATATTTTTTTAGCAACAATAATAAAAATATAAATAAACATAAAAAATCAAAAATAAAAAATAATTAAAAAATAATATAGAAGGTCGTCCACTAAATACGTTACGCGAAATTTTACCATTTAGAACCTCTTCATCTTACTTTGTAACGCTGTCACCCTTATCACATTATAAACCTTAGAAAAAATAACGTCATAAAAATTGGCTACCCTCTCCCTATAAATGACATTTTATCGTGATCAAAAAATTTTAAGAACAACCAAGTTACGAAAAAATAAAACAAAAGAGTTAATGACACAACAAAGAGTTAATGTAGTACAGTCACATTTTCTTGGACATCCCATCCCCGTTTGTCATAGCTTATCACGATAAACAAAGCCCTCTTGCCCCTTGTTTGCAAAGTTATTTTATTTACGACCCCTAACAGCCATATGGAAAATTTAAATAAATCCTCTATTTCTAATTTTATTAGAATATAACTGCTTACATAATTATATAAGTATTAAACAGTTTTACTCTATCCAAAAAATTAATTATGAATGATAACATGAAATGAAAAAATGTCATAAACTATCAATTACAAAAATGTACCGACCTAAATTTGAACTACACTAATAGTCACGCGGGGTCGGAAAGACCCCAAGGGCAACCATACAACATGTCTAATTACTTCCCCTGCGCAAACGTCACAGAGGTGACATTAGCTAACGAGCTAGGAAGCTAGCAACAATTTCTAGTTGCTGGTGTAAATAGTTATAATAATATCAACCACCAAAAATCAACTGAGGTCGCAGAGACCGAACGCGCCTAATTTAAGGTTAAGTACGTAAGGACTATATCCTTCTTAATCACAGCATATGTATTGTTTACAAGGACAACTATGCAGTTTGTATATCTAAATAATCTTTGAAGATAAGCCTCAGTTAAAAATGACATTACTGCAAAATTGTCATATCCGTAAACCTATTTGTATTTTGTCGTAAAATAATGCTTGTGTGATTAAAACTAACTCAATCTTTAGAATACCTATATGAGGATAATGGTATTAAAAAAATGGATCCTCAAAGAAAAGCAAGGGCTGGCCCAATGGCACCATCCAGTATAAAAACAGCACGTAAGAGCTTTGCTATTTGCAATACATATGTTAAAAATTTAAATTCTCCGAAAGAAATTGTAACAGTCCACACCAGCACCCCGCACACTGAACATCGCCCTTTTCACAATGAACAAAATCAGATATATCAAGGCGAAGTTAACGTACTTTCAATAATGTATTGTATCATGCTACAAATTTTATATAATTGTCTTATTTTCTATTTATTTATTTTTGCCTCAAATAGTAACAATGATTTCAGTGACACTAACAAGGATATTATGTGTTGTAAGTATACTGAAGACGTAAAAGAAGTAGCAGCTGGTTTTATCGATGGAACAATAAGACTGTTTGATTGTAACACCGGAAATTGTACCCATTCTTTAATAGATGACGAGTGTCGTGTATACCCCGGTTCTGTAACTGCCATTAAACATAGACCAGTTAGCAAAGCACATCCTATTACGAATATGCTTCTATCGTCGTGTATGTATGCTTGCAAATAAATATTTAAAAGATTTCATTAAAACATAAACATAACTATTTTTTTAGACGTCAATGGGTGTATAAAATGTTGGAAATATAAGTACGAACAATGTTTGTATACAATAAGAGAGAAACGACAAACTTTAGGTCTATGTTACCATCCTCGTTATACGAAATTTATTACTTTTGGTGATGATGCTAAGCTTAATATGTATGATGAAGAAGCACAAACACAAGAAAGATCTTTTTATTCTAGGTAATTGTTCAAGTTCATCAAAACTACGAACTAAAACTTGTAGAGTTTGATTTAACATAGTGTATAAATAATTTTGTAACATACAATTTTAGCCAACGAAAAAACATCGTTGACGGACATATCTCACGAATATTTGCTTGCGTTTTTAATCCTAAATCACACCACGAATTAATCTCAGGTGGTTGGGATGACACTGTAATCTGTTGGGATGACAGGCAACCCTACGCAACGCGTTTTTTTAACGGCGTTCATATGTGCGGGGAAGGGCTGGACTTTGACAAACCCGGAAAACAGGTATGTTGACAAGAAATCAATTGTACCCACGGGCGGATCAACTGTTGTGCGCACGGTCGGCATACCCACAACCTTCCCTTCAACTATTACATATTATAAACATATTAGGTAAACTATAATCCGACAAATTTTAAAGTGGAAGGAAATTGCTAAAAAACTTTTTTTCTCCATGCGTGGGAGGCTGCCACTGCCAGTCCCACCCACGGAGTCACAGCTGACGGTCCCGAGTATTCATAATTCCCTAATGCATTTTACGAAGTTTCGATTGGGAGGAAATTGGTCATGTAAATCTGTCACTGGCTCCCGGACCATTATAGGAATCATAATACCTTTTCTGGATATCTTACGGACGAAATAAATTTTAAAATCAGCCCAGTAGATAAAATTAACACGGTCAAACGCAAAATTTTGTTTCTTTTCAGTTTTATATTTTTAGTACAGATGGAATACATTTTTAAGAGTAAATACCTCTACATCTATAAAAACTATTTTAGAATATTATGATAGTGGAAATCCTCTAACGTTACATATTGTTTATAGATTTTGACTTGTTCTTGGCAAGAAAAAGATAATATTCAAATTTGGGACTATGGATCTTGCAAACTTATTGAAACTATTGTACCGGATAATTACCCGTCTAAATTGTACTGTGGCAAATTTGTACCACAAAGTAATTTAATTGTATGCGGTGGTTATGAACCCAATATATTACGAGTCGTAGATATTAACATGAAAATCGTAAGTGTTCCAACTACTTGTTTTAAATCTTAGCATAAATTGTTTAATCAAAACATATTTTTAACGGTGGGCATTTTAAGAACAACTTGATGGTTTTTAGGGTTCTGCACCCAAAGGGTAAAAAGGAAATCCTATTGCTAAAACTTCGCTCTGTCCTTCCGTCCGTCTGTCTGTCACATGTTAAGCCTCTCCTCTGAGCTTAAGCTAATTAATTGATACAGCTAGTAACATCATGTTTTGGAGAAGGATCGGAGCTAAATGTTTATGTAGAATTTCATTAGTGTGGTCTTCTAGATTACTTTATCATTATTATGGCAAATCTCATGCACGAAAATGTTTTCTAAGCTGTAATGAAAATTACTGTTCGAAACTAAAATTTAAATTTATCAAAATCTGTAACGACGAAATTTACATCAAATAAAGGTTTAGTTCTGTGCTTTTAACCGTAACACTACTCTTGTGCTAAGAATTTTATAAATAATTTGTGTTATTTAATATATATTATTTTTATAGACAGAATGCTCAATTCGCAATAATCCAGGCAGCATATATTGCTTTGACTTTGGAACTATACGACGAAAACCAAGTAAAATACCAGATACTTATAAAAAAATAAGTGAAATACAAAACACGCCGCGCATTGCTTTTGTAACTGGAAAGAGGCTGCAAACAGTAGATTTTGGTTGAATTAGTACATTTTGTGTTTAAATTAAAGTAACATACAAAAAGAACACAATAAAAAGATATTTAAAAGTTGTATATCCGTTGTATCGAATTTATTTTCTTTTTAACATTCTCTACTCACAAACAGCCGTTTAATACAATTTTACGTGATAGACAAATACACTGTGATCTCATTTTGTAAATAGTATATAAAACTCTAGAAAGATAAAATATCCAGTTTGGCAAGAATTCATAATAAATAAAACATAATAACTACTACATAGTATTATACACAGGATTCGAACATCTATTATTCGACCGGTTCAAATTGAGCCTCGTCAAGGGATGGGTCTTCCCATGCTGCAATTGTTTTTTATTTTGAGCTTTCGACATCACAGTTGAAACTACCACGTTAGAGTAATCCAGGGGCGCGAGCGCCACCACCGTGGGCGCGACCGGCGGCCGCTCGCTGGCACCCGCCCCTGACACCCCGCCCGCCCCGGCTAAGCCACCCGCCCCGCCCCCCGCGCACTGCGAAGTGCGTGAGCGCGTCCGCGTCTCGCCATCTGATGTCAGTTTGCATTTCTTCGAAACGGACTCGTGGGAAACCTTGACCCGGCCGGCTTCACCGCCTGACTCGGATCGCGTGCGACCCGGCTGGTCGTAGCGATCCACGAGCACCCGCACGGACAGATCCTCGGCGGGCTGAGCCGCCTGCGCGGGGGGAGAGGCGGAGGGGCGCGCGCGCGACGAGGACCGGCGCAGTGGCTCGGGCTCGGAACGGGCCTCGAACTCCTTCTTGAGATTGCTCACGAGGCCGACGGGCGGGGGCGGCGGCGCGGGCGCGGCGCGCGGCAGGTCGCCGTGCGAGGCGGCGGCCAGGCGGCGGCGGCGCGGCCCGGCGCGCAGCCAAGTGTCGGCGGGCGCGGAGGCGGACAGGCGGCCGCCCCACGTGCAGGCGCCGCGGTCGCGCGCGGCCGCGGCCAGCTCCAGCATGGTCTCGTTGAACTTGCGCTCGTTGGCGGCGAGGTGGGCGGCGGGGCGCTCGCGGATGACGGCGAGGTCGGCGGGCGCGGCGCGCGTGTCGTAGGAGCCCCACGAGGGCTGGCGCGACAGGTCGGCCACCACGGCGCTGTCGAACGAGCTCCACGAGCTCTGCCTGCTCGGCGGCGGCGCCTCGTCGTCGATGCCCTTTCTCTCCTCGGACTCTATATTACGTTCTAACGAATTGTACATAGCGTCACTCGCTTTTATTTTAACGTCCACTATACCACTATCACTTTTAACTATATTATCACCGTCCACGGCGTTTCTGACGTCTTCGCCCCGGAGCCACGGCGACTCCCCGGGGTCCCACGTGTGATTTTTGTCCACTTCTAAATCGTTCTGAGGAAATTTTTGAACTGAATTTCGCTGAAGCGACTCGAGAGACTCTTTCCCATACGTGTCGGTCGTCGCACTGATGGCAATTTCCGACGTTCTACTGCAGGTGATATCGCAGGAGTTTCCAAAATTTAATCTCTGATATCGCCTAAAGTGCTCTCGTCGCTCCCCGGACGCCGCACTCTCGATTTCATTAACGATGTGCTTGACGGAGAGCGCGCCCTCCTCCTTGAGGCGAATGATCTGGTTGGGCGACACGCTGTAGCTGCCGCTGGCGCAGGGCATGAGCATGTGGCGCGTCTCGGAGGCCAGGTTCTCCAGCGACACGGAGGTGGGCGGCAGCAGCTCGCTCGCCAGCTTGGTGTCGGGCGACCAGGAGCGCGGCCGGCCACTGTACGAGCCCGTCAGCGCCAGCGCCAGGGGCGTCGGATCCATTATTTTACTTTCCATTTTCGACGCCGACTTCGGCGTTTTGAGATTAGTCTCTGACTTTGACCTTTGTAACTTTTCTTTATTTTTCATAGCATCGAGTATACCTTGATATGTCTCGAGTTGATTAAGAAAGTTCGTGTTGGGTTTGATACAGCTTCTTTTCGTTTTTACGTGTTTGAGAGCCTTGTCGAAATTCCAATTGAACGCTTTCATTGCGTAAGCGATAACGACGGAAGCGGACCTACTGATTCCCATTTTACAATGAACGAGGACCTTGGAGCCCTCGTTTCTCGCTTTGTTTATGTACTTAAAAGTATTATCCCAATGTTTAAGTAGATCAGTCTTTTCGTCATCATAAACTCTTATATTTAGATAATCAAACATGCCAGGAAAAAAGTTATCGATTTCTCGAGTCACATTGAGTATATGCCTCACCCTGGAAATAAAAAAAATATGTATATATTTTTTGCTTTGCACATTTGCAACCGAACATTGAGTAGTCAATTTTAACAGACAAGTTATGAACACATACCCGTTTCTTTGCAGTTCCTCTAAGTTACTTGCGTTCCACTCCGATCCAAGATATACATGGTCAAATATTTCTGTGGGCGCATCCATTTGACCTAATATAGTAAGCATTTCTTGGTCAATGAATGGCTTGAATTCGGCTAGATCCATGTCGAGCTCGTCTTCGAGGCGGCCGCGGATAGCTTTGCTCGTCACTTCATCAAGGTCTACGCTCATCATTATTTCTTTTAGCGTACACCTGATCACGCGTTCTGTTTCGTCTCTTTCGCGTGGCCTGTTAAAATAATAACTATTTTATTACATACATATTATGGTCATAGAAACGTTATTCTCATAAAGAATTACAATAAATTCAATTACATGAGAAATTTAACTATATTATATTTGTTATTTATAACATAGTATTACTGCGAGTCCAACACAAAAGAAATTACATACATATTAGACAGAAATACTTAATAGCATTATTTAATGAAACGTTTTATTATTAATTATTTTTGATTATTATTATTGATACAGGCAACATCCTCTTTCAGAAGATACTAAACACAAATATTCGGATTATAGGAATGTAAATTTTGATATACACCTAAATAAAGCAGAATTAATCATCTTAAAATTCTGCCATCAACCTTAATTATTGGACCTATTGTTGTCGCCAAATAGTCTTAATAAAAATTCCATCTGTGCCTCAAATATACCCTAATTTATGTTGACTGTTTTTTTTTTTTGTTGACTGTTAGACAACACACATTTGAACAAAAGATTATCTAGACCTATTGATATCATTACAGCCTATACAGTCCACTGCTGGACATAGGCCTCCACAAGTTAACGCTAAAAATAACGTGAACTCATGTGTTTTGCCCATAGTCACCACGCTGGGCAGGCGGGTTGGTGACCGCAGTACTGACTTTGTCGCACCGAAGACGCTGCTGCCCGTCTTCGGCCTGTGTATTTCAAAGCCAGCAGTTGGATGGTTATCCCGCCACCGGTCGGCTTTTTAAGTTCCAAGGTGGTAGCGGAACTGTGTTATCCCTTAATCGCCTCTTACGACACCCACGGGAAGAGAGGGGGTGGCTATATTCTTTAGTACCGTAGCCACACAGACCTATTGATAAGGACTAATGTTTCTTTATAATTTTATCTCATATAACACGATTTCAAAACAAATAATATTGTTTCAGTACAACAGCTATATAACAAGAAGGACTAGAGTCAGACTGTATATGTTCTCATTAAGAGTATACTCATACCAATTTACACGTTTATTACTTCATTAACTAGAACGGTGCTTCCAATTAGTAGACAATTAGCCGATTTCGTGAATAGAAAAGTTTATATCACAATGATGTTTGATATATATTTAGAAATTAAACTTCTTTTTCCATCATCATCATCATCACTTCAGCCTATCGCAGTCTACTACTAGACATGGCATAGGCCTCCACAAGTTCGCGCCAAAAGTTTCGTGAACTTATGTGTTGCCCATAGTCACTACGCTAGGTAGGCGGGTTGATGACCGCAAGGCTGGCTTTGACGCACCGAAGACCCGGTTATTACGCCATCGGTCTGCTTTTTAAGTTCCAAGGTGGTAGTGGAACTATGTTAAACCCTTAGTCGCCTCTTATGACACCCACGGGAAGATCGGGGGTATAGTCTTTACTGCTGTAACCACACAGCTAATATTTCTTTTTAACAAAATATAATTTGAACAAAATATGCTTTGACCTACTAATATTTATATTCCGTTTTTTTGGAAGAGTCTTATTTGGTAAACAAACCCCTGTCAATCGTAATTCACGTTTTTTCCGTATTTATCACTCACTTTCACAACACATTAGCTTACGTTCGTTTGTAAAACTCCATTTACTATTTATTTTAAGAAAAACAAATATCAATTTATCATTTTAAACACATAAAAACTACTAAAATACAAATTCCGAGAGTTACAGATAACTAATATTTTTGAATATTACATTTCAATTTCTTTTTTAAACGGTTTTATTTAGCTCACCCCGTTTGTTTTATTTTTTATTATTCTTGGGTCAAATTTAGTAATTCAAATTTCACCCTCTTCCTGTCAACCGATTAATCTGAAATTTTGTATACACTTTGGATTTTGGTGACAATACAATTATGTTTAATCATTATCATTATAAATTCAAGATGGCCGCCGCTACAAAATGGCGGATAATTTATGTTTTATTAATCCCATCAATATGGGTATCAAATGAAAGGGCTCAACAAGCAGAATACAATATACTATAAAAAATTGAAATCCAAGATGGCGGCCGCTACAAAATGGCGGATAACGTAGGTTTTATCAATCCCATCAATATGGGTATCAAATGAAAGGGCTCAACAAGCAGAATACAATATACTATAAAAAATTGAAATACAAGATGGCGGCCGCTACAAAATGGCGGATAACGTAGGTTTTATCGATCCCATCAATATGGGTATCAAATGAAAGTGCTCAACCAGTATAATCAATGTACTATATAAAATTAAAATCCAAGATGGCGGCCGCTACAAAATGGCGGATAACGTAGGTTTTATCGATCCCATCAATATGGGTATCAAATGAAAGTGCTCAACCAGTATAATCAATGTACTATATAAAATTAAAATCCAAGATGGCGGCCTCTACAAAATGGCGGATAACTTAGGTTTTATCAATCCCATCAACATGGGTATCAAATGAAAGGTCTCAACAAGTAGAATACAATTTACTATGCAAAATTGAAATCTAAGCTGGCCGCCGCTACCAAATGTCTGATAACAATTTTTTATCAATCCCACCAATATGGGTATCAAATAAAAGGGCTTGACAAGAAGAATACAGTGCACTATACAACCTCAATATTTAAGATGGGTCTTGCAATAATGAAGCACTAAATGAATTAAACAGAATGCGAAATAAAAACTAAAAACTAGAAAATAAAAATAGGTAAAAAAACTTTTTAAGTTAAACGGTTTTATGTTAAACATACATTGCAATGTTTAAGATAAATGTACTAAAAACCAAAAAATAATAAAATAGATACAGTCGTGGGAATTATAAACATATGCATAGACTAGACTAAAATAAAACCGTGGGGCACGTCAATTGTCTACAAATTATCGACTTAATGTGCGATAGAAGAATCGTTTAATTCGTCGTTAAAATAGGCAGTTGGCCCGCAGACGGTGAGGAAATTACTTACTATTTTCTTGCTCATGGAAATTCCAATAGTTATACACTCCATGTAAATAAAAGAGATGTTTCAACTAGTTTATCGTTGGACATTCACACTGCTGGCTGGCGAGGAATCGTTTCACTGCTCGTAGTTTGTCTTTAATCGACAAAACATATGATAAAAGTACTACTCGCTCACCACTATGAAACCCTAAAACTCGCTTATAATCGAGCTTGCTAGCTTGTTTCCACATTCTAGCCCTACTTATCACACGTCCATCGTTGTCGGTTGAACAACTGCCTAATTATAGTGTAACATTACAAAACAAACATTTTAATCAACGATTGTAGACAATTGACGTGCCCCACGGTTTTATTTTAGTCTAGTCTATGCATATGTTTATAATTCCCACGACTGTATCTATTTTATTATTTTTTGGTTTTTAGTACATTTATCTTAAACATTGCAATGTATGTTTAACATAAAACCGTTTAACTTAAAAAGTTTTTTTACCTATTTTTATTTTAAAGGCAAATAGGGGTGTGGTCATAATATTTTTAGAGGTGAATACTCATTCAGTATAAGTGAATGAACAGCATGAGCGATAAAATAGGCCATGTTCTTTAACTATATTTTAAATTTTCACGAATTATAATTCGTTAAATAATGTTACCATAACGCGATTTGTTATTCGTTTTTTTCTTTTTTTTATGTTGAGCGCAAAAAAAATGCTTACAAAATATTCCAAAAGTCAATCTTTATGGTAAAGTGTTCATTGTAAAGGTTTTATTTTATATCTATAATATAAAAATGAGTCGCTGAATGTGTTGCTAAGCGCAAAACTCGAGAACGGTTGGAACGATTTCGCTAATTCTTTTTTTAAAATATTCCTTGAAGTACGAGGATGGTTCTTACGGAGAGAAAAATTCTAAAAAAAAAATTTTTAAATTTCCTGAAACAGTCTAAAAACAACACTTTTCTATACTCCCATACAAAAGATTTGTGATAATACTTAAAAGTCAATTTGAACTTTAATACCATACGATAAAGTTTGTGTTAGGCGATACGAAGTTCGCCGGGTCAGCTAGTTATGAATATTTCTGAATATCAATTTCATCCTGAACATTGTTAACGCTATCCCATGTAATATTAAAGTATACCACATAACAATGGCTTAAAAGTTCACTGTATTTCACAGAAAAAAAATTTGAGACTTTAGGATGAGACTTAGGATTACCCAATGAGAGCTTCATGGAGTACAATGTTATTAATCCTTTTTTTAGATGTTAGAAAAAGGGGGCCGCCGGCGCAAGGATTATTATTCATAGTAAATACAAATAATGTGACAATAATATTAATAGGGTCTACTTTTTTTTCTAGCTACGGGCGGCCCTTTTTTGTTGTAAAATTTTATTTTTGACGTCTTTTTTACCGACCATTTCACATAAACGAAATATAAATTTTTTGTATTTTATGCTGGATGCTCGATTAATACTTATTTTTTTTCATTATTCTGTACCTCTACTAATTCTCAGCAAAAATATTCAATATATTATTAAGTTTTGTAATAATTTTAGTAATATGTTAGCGTTAAATATTTGAACATAAAATGAATTTTACTTTCGTCTATGGCTTATTAATATTGTTCATTCATTTGCTCTTTGTGTCACTTTACTATACTTACAATATTACTCTATTGTCTGTGGTCGGAAGTACACCATATTTGTTTACTATTTAAGACTATTCCAAAAAAATAGAATATTTTTTATAAGATGAACTTATAAGTAAATAAAGTTTAAAATTTGTAATTTTAGCATAAGGACAACGGGTCACAGAATAAATATATATATTTTTTCAATCGAAACATTTTTGAAAATAGTAATGTCTCCTTCCCTAAAGAACTGTCCTGAATTTCTGGATAAAAAGTATGTAATTTCTTAGCTTAAAACATAGATTTTCCAAGTTCATACAAATCCATTCCGTACTTTTAGCGAGACAGAGCTACAAACAGACATAGAAGTTACAAAAATTTTGACATCTCGTATATATAACTCAATTTTAGCTATTCAAGTAAGTGATGATTGATGATTTTAAAATAAACTCTTGGACATATCACAAGTGTACGTGTATGACAATTGAAAACTCTGCAACGCGACACCAGACCGACAAGCGAGAGTGTCAAGCGATCTTATCGCCTATATCTAGCCAGTAACAACAAAACACATATTTTATAGGCAGACAGGTTTTAATTTCATTTCTCTAAGGTTATATATTACCAGAATAAAATTCAAACGATACATTATATTAAGAGGTAACTTATATATTCGATACCTATAGCTAAATATTCGTTATATAAAAAAAATATAAACTAAGAATTTATGATATAAAAAACTAAACATTTTCTTTTTCTATTACTATAATTTTATTACTTTATATGATTTAGATAATAATTATTTACTTTATCGCACAAAAAATTAAATAAAAATAATCTCCGACGGAGTAAATAACAATAATTATTATTTCACTTTGCTTTGAATTTTGCACGAAGCTAATACGTTTAATTAGCGTATTTGCTAACATCCGATTCTATTCGAGGTCAAGAAATGAGGTCTAGGTACGACTTCATAGGCGTTCAAATTAAAATAAAGATTTTCATTCAAATTTAAGCTAATGGTAATGTTACCGATTATTATTGAAGATACTAACGCTATTTCGTAACATCCGTGTTTAAAATTTTATAAAAATTTTTTCGTATTTATTTTTCAAATATCTATCGTCTTTGTACCTACAGAGTACACCTAGAGTTTGTTTGTAGTGTTTAGTTTCATCTCTTTTTTATTCCGATTCCGGTATGCAGTCCTTGTGGGTCTCCCCACCGTGCCTCGGAGAGCACGTTAAGCCGTCGGTCCCGGTTGTTATCATGTACACCTGATAGCGATCGTTACTCATAGCAGGGAATATATCCGCCAACCCGCATTGGAGCAGCGTGGTGGATTAAGCTCTGATCCTTCTCCTACATGGGGAAAGAGGCCTATGCCCAGTAGTGGGATATTACAGGCTGAAGCGTGAGGTTTGCAAGATATACATAGTAAAATTTTATGTTTTTCGTTGAGTTTGAGTATTTCTTAAGATTAATTATTAGCCAAATTTCCGAAATTTCTGCAACTTCCACAAGTTCTTTCTACTACTAGCACCTTAACCATTCCCGTGAGTGACTCTTGCTTTAGATATTCAGGTTCTTAACCTTTTGGTGATGACGGACTACTGTCACGTCCACCAAGAGTTTTTGTGGAAAATATGGTGTACTTAGTTCTTCCTAATTAGTAGAGAAGTTGGAGTACTTAGTTATCGACAAATGAGTCTTACTTTACTTTGTACTCATCTTTTACGAACAACTTCGGGTATTTTCAGGACAGAGCATAAAGTATGTAATGTTGAGAATACGAAGAACAACCGCTCTGGTGTACTGGTGCGTATGACATAAACGCACACAAACATCGATGGTTTGCCGGTTCGGGAATCGAACCCGGGATGAATATCGAAGCTCGGGATGGATATTTGTATTTGTACAAATATTTCTTCCCGTTTCGAATGTCTGTCCTTGTGGGTCTCCCCCACCGTGCCACGGAGAACACGTTAAGCTGTCGGTCCGAGTCGTGATCATATACAACCTTATAGCGATCATTACTTACAGTAGAAAATACATCCGCCAACCCGCATGAATCATTGTGGTGGAAGCGCCGATCCTTCTTTTACACGGAGAAAGAGGTGTATGCCCAGCAGGGGTTGTTACTGGCTGAATCGTGATCGAATCGTGTATGGCATTTGGCAGGCGAGTTTTAATTTCGAAGATTTCACAATATGTGACTATTAGACAAACTTCTTAATTGCACTCGCTTAAGGCAAGTCAAAGAGATAGGATAAGAGAGTAGCCTTAGACGCGGCGTCATACTTGAGTCGGAGCGAGTCGGGCGAGGGCGGGCGGCGCGACTCGATGCAGTCCATGGCGTGCCACTCGTTGAGGCAGGAGCGGTCGGAGTCGACGCGGCGCTCGTAGTGCGCGCACCAGGCGTGCGACGCGCCGCCCGCGAAGTGGTTCAGCGAGCGGGCGCGCGCGCTGGCGCGGTGCAGCGTCTGCAGCGCCGACCTGCAGCCACCGACCGGCGAACTTTTATTTCTTCTCTCTCAAAAATTTCGAATCATTTTATATTTCGAACACGCGATAATCTATAATATAAAAATGAGTCGCTGAATGTGTTGCTAAGCGCAAAACTCAAGAACGGTTAGACCGATTTCGCTAATTCTTTTTTTAAAATATTCCTTGAAGTACGAGGATGGTTCTTACGGAGAGAAAAATTATAAAAAAAAAAAATAATAAAATTAAAGAATCGACTGTTAGGCGATACGAAGTTCGCCGGGTCAGCTAGTTCGTAATATTTTTCGAGTCCCCTGAGTTTCGAATTGACGAGAGTCGACTGTATTCCTTATGCTGGATCTTAGACTATCTGTAACTCGTTACCCATTACAAAATTCATCATTTAGACTTTTATGATAGGATGCGGAACTGTAAAGGTTTGGATATCTTTGGTGTGTTCGTAAATTTGTGATTTAGAGAAGTTACAGAAAATATTTTTGAGAAGATATACCCTTTTTGTGTATAAGAAGTGGAGACATGAAAGAAATTGTAAATGGAAAATTTTAGTAGAAACTTCAACCCGTTTTTACTTACGCACGCACTCGCACATATACACAAACATCATGCTGTCAATAGATTATTTCATCATAATTCGAGAATTTAATAAGATTTAAGTTTGACAGTTTAAAATAAAATATCTTCAGCTTGCAAATTAAAAAAAAAAAAAAATAGACTAAAGGAAGTTTCATTTTCAACAACGTGTTTTTTTTATAAAATACGCTTCAAAACGTAATTCAATAGTAATATATTCACACCACATTGTATGTTAAAACACAAAATTTCACAGAAAATTTTATCAGAAAATACATACCACATGGCTTGGACAGACACCGGTTTGAATATATGTTGTTGATTGCAAACGCAAACGCTAAAGCCTCTGTGAACAATAAATTCTTAATTAGTTATTGTTCCAAACGATACGTATGTCACAGTTAATGTTTCAAAACTAAGAAGCCTAAGAAATAAAAAAAAAATAAGAAATAACGCCTTTCTAAATAAGAATTAGTTTATTTAAATCTCATTCATGATAAAATATAATACTTAAACAATTGTTATGTATCTTGAGATTACTAAGACTGTCAAGAAATGTCATAAACACATTTCTAATTTCACGAAGTATTTATTTACCCATCTCCGTCTAGTTTAATGGAAGTGTCTGCCAGGACTCGCAGCACAAGCCCGACCGTTGTTCGCTCATTGCAGTCTATCCCTAGCAACGCTGCTTCGTCACCGCGACACACCACTACCAAGTACCGCGTTCGACCCGGGTGAGCGCTCTCCAATTTCACCGCCTATTGAAATAAATAAAAAGCATTAAATTATAATTTAAAGAGTTTATTAATCCTGGCTCTTATATTTTCCTTGAACACACATGTGAACGTTTTTATTGATTTCATTTGATTTTTTACTATTGTAATAATAAAAATATATAAATATAATAAATACTTTGTTTCTACAAAACGTAGTGAGAAATTAAGAAAACTGCGCAAAAAGTTGAAGAAAAAATTTCAAAATTTAACAATTATTTAATTTTTTTGTGTTTGCCAGTTTCCACGTGACTACAACATCTGTCAATTCAGCTAGACAACAATAAAAAGAACAAGCTGAAATGGTACTTTACCATTTTGAGCGTCTCCTCCGGGCGCACCAAATAAAACATGGACTGTAAGTGATGATGAATGTCCGGCTGAGGATGCGCTCGCACAGGTGACCGCCGCTGGTCGGCGCACCCTTGCTCCGCGCTGCCCAACACCAACGCGGCACCTTTATTTGCGAAGTAGCATTCATTGAGACTATAACAAAATATTGTACTTTAAGAAATTTTCATAGGTTATAAAAACCTTTTCCAAAAACTACAGTATGTACATTAAAGTCATTTGAATGCTTTCTGAAGGGACTGGGCTTTATAAATATATCCCTTATCGATATCGGCAAAGTATACCCTATCATAATCTAACATAAACTTAAGGGACTCTTTAAAAGTTAAAATGTGACAAACAATATTTTTCCTTTTTAAAAACTACGTCTGAAAGTAAATAGACAATTTCAATAACTGTTATATTACTTGATTGAAAAACACAATTTATGATTAATATATAAAAAATGGGATTTTTTTTATGTCATCAGTATAAATAATTATTAATTTGTGCTGTGTGGCTACGGCACTAAAGAATTTAGCCACCCCCTCTCTTCCCGTGGGTGTCGTAAGAGGCGACTAAGGGATAACAAGGTTCCATAACCACCTTGGAACTTAAAAAACCGACCGATGGCGGGATAACCATCCAACTGCTGGCTTTGAAATACACAGGCCGAAGACGGGCAGCAGCGTCTTCGGTGCGACAAAGCCAGTACTGCGGTCACCAACCCGCCTGCCCAGCGTGGTGACTATGGGCAAAACACATGAGTTCACGTTATTTTTGGCGTAAACTTGTGGAGGCCTATGTCCAGCAGTGGACTGTATAGGCTGTAATGATATTACATTTGCGAGCTCTTTTTTTTTTGTTTAGCTACTTGCACCAACACCCTCATTTATAGATTTTTACATGTGTACTCCATTACCCATCGTTAGAATTTGGACAAATATCAATTTCGTTTTTCATACTTTTAAAAATTACGATTTCTAAGTACATAAAGAACCGGAATATTTCACCGTGATATCATGCCTGTCATGATTTTATCACGATGAGTATAGATAACATTTTCAACAATATTGGCTTTTTATAGAAAAACATTTTCGTAAAATCATTGCTTAGCTATCGATAACCAATTGTACTTAGAATAATATATGTTTCCAAATTTTTATTTACAATTTAATAATAATTTAATAGTGCATAAATAAATAAATAAAATGTCACTAATATCATAATAGGACCCAGACTGAAATAACCGGCCGTGTGGCATCAATGAACCAAATACTAACAAGAAATATTTTTAAAATGAGTTATATCTATGGAAGTATTGTTGAGCTGAAGAGTTTGTTTGATCTCGTTAATCCCAGGATTTGACAGTCAAATTTAAAGGTTCTAAATATTTTAAATTAACATTGAGTGTACAAGTATGTACATTCACAATGAAGCTAAAAATGAAGAATCAGCCGTTGTCATTTAACAATACCTGGCCACATGGTGTATTTAAAGAGCTCTATCCTGAACTAGACAAAACCTGTATTACGAGTGTTGAGCTGTTCTAACGTAAAAAATGGTCTCGGGGTATTGTCACCTTAATTACACCGAACTAAAATAAAATTTTCTAAAAAAAACATATACGCATGCTGCCGAGAACACGTCGATCGACCTCATTAATTGTCTTATTATAATTAAGACTACTTATTGTTACTAGTTGCAACGAGTTGTCCTTCGGCCGTGTCGTTCGACTGTAATCACTTTTTTAAAATAATGCAACCGCGAAATGTATGAATGACGCCATTTTTAGTAAAGTTGCGGCAATCTGTCTTGGCGCGGCATTTACCTTCCTTTCACCAGAGTGTAGCGCAGGCACGAGACGGAGTTCGCTCGGCACTGGTCGAGGAGACGCGCTGACTGGCCCTTGAGTCGTGGGTTTGACTGATTTTGATGTTACTAATTTTAAAATAAAATATAGTTTTCATGTATTTTTGGTTCTAAAGAGCAAAAGTTTATTTACATCTGTTAATTTGGTTTGGATAATGAGCACATTTTCCTGTATATATATATATATATAATAGAGAGCGACTGATATGACCGATGTATTTTTGGTTAAAATATGATGTATTTTAAAGTTATATTCATATGGAGGTTCCTTTTCCATAGTAGAATTTTTGAAAACAATTTGAACGAAATTTTGAGTGCTATTATCGAGTATCAGCAAATTTACGTTGTCACTTCCATTACAGAAGCAAGGGCGGTTGATCTCAAGGTTCGTTAAAAATAGAGCGGCGGCGCGTTGCCAAAGCCGCGTTGCCCGCTTATAGTTGCGCGTATGTTAAATCGCCGCATCTGCAGCCCGCTCCTTCATAACGCTTTACCCAATTTAGGGCAGTGCGCGTCTCCGCCACCGCCATGCAACATGACGTCGCAGCACGTCAAAACAATACAACTAACAACCGTATACGATATGACTAATAGTTACAAGTGAATCGTATATTATACCCATCAACTAAACTTATTAAATTTAATCGTCATTATGCTTGCTGAATAAATGTAATCTCAAAATAATTGTGTTTGCAGGCAAACGAAGAAAAACCGACTTCAATTATATCGACAAGTAATACAACGTAGGTAGAAGAAAACATAGTCAAGTAAATTCGCATTATCAAAGATTACTCCAATAGTTGTAATCAGATCTCGATGAAATTTACATGTGATCACATGATAAACATCGGCTTTCGATTAAATTAAAAATTATCAAAATCGGTACACCCAGTAAAAAATTATGCGGATTTTTGAAAGTTTCCCTCGATTTCTCTAGGATTCCATCATCAGATCCTAGTTTCCTTATCATGGTACTAAGCTAGGGATATCCCCTTTCCAACAAAAAAAGAATTATCAAAATCGGTTCATAAACGACGGAGTTATCCCCGAAAATACGTAAACGAAAAAAAAATACATACGGTCGAATTGAGTAACCTCCTCCTTTTTTTGAAGTCGGTTAATAAACTAGAAGTTTAAATAAACAGTATGTAACATTCTAAAGTTATTTTATATAATTCATCGCTGAGCCGTAGAAAGACAATAATTTATTACTTGTAGAGTAATCTAGACCAGATTTCAAGTCCTGAAATCAAGATATTCAATATATTGATAGAAATTAGAAAGTTCTTGATAAATTTTAAACACTAAACGCTTTGGAAAGGACTATTCAATCATTTCACTTCGATCTATTTAATACTTTTCGCGAAACATCAATGTCAAATTCATTATTGTTTCCGTACAAATCATTTAGATTAGTAATTCGTATAGATTTTTATAACATATTTGATCATCTAAATATATATAGTAAAAATTATCATTAAAGTACAAATAAATCCCTTAAAAAAATAGTTTTAGTTTTGAAATAAAATTGGAGTGTCTGTCTCTAATATTAAATAACCGCTTTTTATTAAATGCATGTGGATGTACACACGGTACATATACCAAAATAACATTTTTTACAATTTTTGTCTGTGGGACCGATTTTGACGGGACTTTCACTGGCAGATAGCTGATGTGATAAGGAGTAACTTAGACTACTATTATTTTAGAAATTTATTTATTTTGTAGCTCTGCGAACTTAGCAATAATTTTTTGCTAAATTCTACGCGGATGAAGTCGCAGGCATAGCTAGTATATAATATAAATACGTATTATTTCATATCCAAAACTAAGTGATGAAAATTAAACGAAACTGAAAAACAAAAAAAAAATCGGACCGTTTTTCAAAGAAATTTTCCTATTTTTCCATATGAAGAAAATCGCATATTTATCATGCATATTAAAAAAATATTCAAAAATATTTTTTTAAATACATATTGTTTAATTATTATTAAAATGCATTGAGTGTCAAACACATGCAATAGGTAAATCAGTGTCAATCACTTGTTTCAATAGGCGTGCGTGATATCAATTACATATAAAGGAGTTGTGATAATTTAAGACACTGGTGATTATTAAAAAACACTTTACATATGGATCTTATCCTAATCAAAAATAAAACCTAAAAATTTAAACCTAAAAATATAATTACAAGTAACTGATATTTTGAAATACCTGTAGAATTTGTCTATATAACTCAATTGACGTAGTTAAGATAAGGAACAAAACATAATGGAACTCTTTCTCGGAAGGATATTATCGTTAAGTAGAAATCTCGTATATTAGTCACACATTAACAGTTAATTGCAAATTGTTTACATTTTAAAACGTGAATCCTCTGTACATAGTGTTAATTTAAACAACAAAAAATAAATACCTTACACTGATATTATTGTTTCACATTAAAGCGTTCTTTTAACGTTTAAAATTATTTTGTTGAATCAAAGAAAGTAATGAAGAATATTTAAAATGAAAGAATCGATTTTGAAATAGTTAAAAAAAAATACTCTAGCTGTTTTACGTATACTACGTATCAATTAAAATAATTTAAAAAGTAATGCATGTTAAAATAAAAATGATCTAATTTGATAGCAAGTAAAACGTAAATTTAAAAATATTACCTATAGGCAACCATGTCAGAAACAAAGAAATAAATAACACAATGTCAAGTATCACTGAATATGGCACTACACAAAAACTACGGGTCTGTGATCGCAATTTTCCCGACGGATGCGGTTTTTGAAACGGCACACGGACCGCCGAGCACACTTCGGTGCATCATCCGGCGCGTCCCGAGTTACAATACAGCACGCACTAGCACACTGCACGGGCAGTTAGCCGTAGCCCGCAGAGCCAACCCGTCGGGTAACGTCACAGCTTCCCTTTGAACCGAGCGCGAACTACCGCGTAAATATAGAAACTCGACACAGAACAGGAACACGAGGCGTTCAAGAACACGCTTTGCATTTGCTCTACACGCGAACTCTATTATTGTGTTTAGATTAATATATCCATGACGATCATTAGCATGAAAAATATATAAAAAGATAGATATTATAAAACTCAAACCTATTTGCTTCGAGTTTATGTCACACGGCTGAATTATTATCATTTTGTTTTATTTCATTTTGATTTTATTGTAAAAATAACATAGGACTAAAAGTTCTCTACATCAAAATCAATTTTTATGGATGTAATAAAAATCACAGACAACAGACCGACAGAATAGACCTACGGAAAAGTTCGTAAGTTTTTAGAACGTTCTTAAAACCGAAAGGAATGATAGTTGTTCAAAAAAGATGAAAGAAATCATAATGAGTATCAAAGGGGCGGTAAAAAGATTTTATTTTTCTTTGAAAACGCGATTTCTAAACAAAAAAGTGTATGTGTGGACTTATGTACGCACGTAAGAAGTTATACTTCATTGGCTAGCTAACTTTACGTTACTAACTTCTTCTTCGTTGACTAGCTAACCTCGGGGTGTCAGTTTTTTGTGACGGTGTACGCGCACTTAAAAATTTACTCTCATAATATTTCCCTAAAGCGCCGAAAGATATATAGCTTCAAAAACCATCAAACACCCTGCAACCTTGATGTCTGGCTGGAAATATGTACCACGATACTTCTCTTTCTAACACTACAATCTTGCAGTTAAATTTATTTCGATCTTTCTCGACACTTTACTCGAAGACCTCTTTCTCTGGCTATCTGAAAAAGGCCGCGCTGACACTGACTCACACGTACGTAGCCTTATTGCTGGGTTCCCCTCATTGCTCAATGCCCCATGAGTTACGACTAAATAGTCTCATCACCCAACTTCTTATCTTTGTATTATGAAACCACACGATCGCTTCATTAACAATTAGATGATTTAATAGTACGGCTTTAATTTTTTTTTTTTTAAACGAGTTTGGTTATCGCCTACGAAAATTATTATTTAATAAAATGACGAGTGAACAATGTTACTTTAGGCTTTGTCAAAATTGCCTTTGTTATCGCGATAAAAGTTCTTCGATCATTTTTCATTAAACTATATAGTTTAAACTTTGGTCGTTTACACCCACTTGAAAAATTCAGTCTGTTTTATTTTAGACAGAATTTAATTTCATTTTGAGCATATTTATGATCGCAACGTAACTTGAATATATCATTTTCAAATTAAGTATTTTTCGATTTACAAGATAATGCAATGGTTTTTTTAAGAGACTTCAAAACAGACAGAGTCTTCAAAATTTATAAAATAGGAGGGGTCTATGAAAGACCCCGCTTATATTGTTCGGTCTTTTTTGGATGTCTTCTTTGGAAGTCATTTGTTAAACGAATTAATAACTCTTCGGCAACTGCTTTTTCGGCATTTACTGTAGAAAAGAGGCTTTCCTCTGCAAAATCGACTTACTTCGTACCAATAATAAGTTGTATACCTGATTTCTTTTTTTTTTACAAAATGTTATTAAATAATTATATTTTTGTTAATAAATAATACTATAAGAAATAGGACCCAAAAGTTCTTATAAAAATAGGACTTTAGTTTGGTAATTAGTGTTACATTATACTAGAAAGATATGCTCTGCAATTTCACCAGTGTGAAACCTGTTCTGTTTTATGGGTCACAGCATAATATTATATACAGGAGCAGTCTATAAAAAACGATTCGAGTCCAATAGAAAACGATGGGCTTTTTACATTACTTCTGTATGAGTAGGAATTTAGTAGATATAAAAGTCTCTACGAATTGTATTTGATATATGTAGATATTCTTCAATCAATTCAAATTTAACCAAATTAACCAAAACGGACTTAATTTTCGTTATTAAAAACATAGTTTTCATTTCTTTTGCGACTTAAGGAGTTCAAGCGTTGAGGTATTCATATAAACTATAAAAAAAAAGGAAAATCCAAAAGTGCACGCCTCTAATGAATTGTTCCACCTCCGCCTTAAATCCCACCACTAAACATTATTCGATTAATTTGAACCAAATATTGCACTACTCATAATGCATTAGAGTGCTTTACGATTAAATTTTGTTCACCTCTTCTCCATAACTATTTTTATCATCTTACGTTTTTTAATTTATAGACTCACAATAGTTTGCATATCATTGTAGAGATAAATCAATGGAATAATTCTGTAATCATCAAAAACTTATTTATTATGGTAAAAAATGAAAAAAAGTTTGTGAAAAATTAAAGAATTTTTCAGCCTTCATATTCAATAGGCTTCTAAGTTATTAGTTTCCTGACTTAATAAAAAAAACAACATTTTGTCAAGTGGTTCCGGGTTTTGTTTTTTGGCATCTGCAGATCCAAAACGTTACGTCTAACATACTATTTTTTTAATCGAGTCTTTTTACTATAATAGTATTTAAAAATGACTTCTAATGATGTTTAATTCATAGTTTTATGTGTATTTTGTATAAAAGTGCGTATTTTAAAGCATAGATGAATGAGAGAAAAGCACAGCCTCCTTGGAGGTGTGTAAAATGGCTTGATAACGAGCAGGCAGGTTACACGAAATAAAAAGGGAGTTCGCCACTTATGTAATATTACAGTACCAATAGAAATGCAAATGCTTTGTTGACTATAGAAATAAAGATATAAAGGAAAAAAGGTAGTTCCTGGCCTTCTCGCTTTCAGTTACAGGTACAGTTACTTTTTGAACTATGACTAATTATATGTAATAAAGGATCGACTATACAATGTTCTTTGGAGCCCCAAACTTCTGCTGCGAAACGATTATGGTTCAAAAATAAAGACAATGAAGTAGTTGTATAGTATCAATTCGCGCCATGTACATATATTGGGTCATATTCACAGATCATAACAAGTATGTACTCCTTCGTGTCTTCTTCATTCTACGTGACATTGGCGAATTTAGTCGTGCATCTTGGCACTATCGGGAACCATAGCATAGGGAGCATAATGCCTAATTTGAACTTATAGGTATTAAATTTGATGACTTACCAAATGTAAATAATATTCTACCTACCTCTTGCTGGCACGATTTCCGACATCCTCTTCACTAACATCAGACGATTTTTCTTCTTCATCCTGTAGGTACAATTAAAATATAACTGATTTGATTCACATATCGTAGACCAGTAATTTTTATCATGTATGACCGTACTGCAATCTTAAACTGAATTCCTACAAATTCCTAAAGTAAAAAGTAAAAGTATATTTATCTATATGTTGATAAAAACAGTCTGTGTCTGTCAGTCAGTGGTCTGGGTGTTTGTGCAGTCCTTGTGGGTCTCCCTACCGTGCCTTGAAGAGCGCGTTAAGCCGTCAATCCCGGTTGTTATTGTGTACACTTGATAGCGATCGTTACTCATAATAGGGAATATATCTGCCAACCCGCATTGGAGCAGCGTGGTGGATTAAGCTCTGATCCTTCTCCTATAATGGGGAAAGAGGCCTATGCCCAGTCGTGGGATATTACAGGCTGAAGCATATGATAAAAAGAAAAGTGAAAAAATAGTAAGATTACAATTTTTTTATGTTGTTCTTTTTGTATATTTCATAGGTCTACAACACTTCAGTTTTTATCTTTTATTTGGTATCAAAAAAAAAAATCCAATCATAAGTACAAACACATTATTAAGATGATTAACATTTACAATTGGTGAAATTAATATAATTTTTCTTACGTTTGTATATTGAGAATTGTGTTATTTCGTTATTAGAATATGAAGGGTCTAGGGAATGAAGGGTTCTCATTTAAATTCTTAATTTCATTTACTCTTTTGTGTTAAAAAGTTCATTATTTAAAAATGTTACCAAAAAAAGCAGGGAAAGAGCCTCTTTGCCACTATTGTCAAACTGGTTATTTTAGGTGTCTCTAGAGCTATTTCCTGCATTCTAATATGCCATATGAGGTCATAATCATCAAGAGCTATAACAATCAATCAAAAACGCATCATCAAAAATATGTCTCAACCACTTTTTTTCACTGGTCTTCAAATACAATGTTAATGAAATTATGTATGTATAAAATTCTTGTACAATTAATGAAATTTATTTTAGTAGTTAAGTATACTCATTAAAAATTGATATCAGATGTTTTAGGATTTTACAAATCAGAATTATATAAATAAATTATGTAATGTTTAAAACCTTTATAGAAAATTCTTACTTTACAATAGTACAAAGAGGAGGTCTGTTTCTCTATTAGTTGTAAATGGACAAAAACTTTATACATAATATATAGTAGGCAGTACCTTATTATTTATTTATTTTTCATTACATTACACTGTTTTTTTTTTAATGTATAACTAGGTCGGCAAACAAGCGTATGGCTCACCAAATAGTAAGCGATTACCATAGCTTATAGATGCCTGCAACATCTGAAGCGTCACAAGCACGTTGCCGACCCAGTCCCAATTACAGAAACTCAGCAGTTATCTATATAAATGAATAATAATTGCTAAATGTGATTATAAGTGGAAAACTTTAGAAGTGTTGGATCAATGTGACTAGTTTTATTTTTAAGTAATCAAATATATTGTAAAGATTCTTACGGAATGTAAGATTAAGAACATTTTGCAGAAAATTGTCACAAAATATAGTGATTATATCAACTAAACATTTTGTATCTCAAGATATTTTGTTAAAATCTAATTTTTGCAATGTAATATTTTTATTTTAGTGTACAAAATAAAGTGTTTTATTATTATTATTATATCCACTTCACATGTTTAATAGTTTTTGAGGCAAGACAATGCTAGACTGGTAAGCTAAGTCTATCACATAAAAATCCCATAAGGCATAAACTACATACATATAGTTCTGCACATAGGACAACAGAAGATTTATTTATGTGAATAATAATAACACTTAAATAAAGAGGATCTAGTTATAAAAGACGTCATGTAGTAATAAGACTTCAATTAAAAAATTAACACGATTGTGTCCATTAGTATTTCCTTTCAAAATTATTTTTATATTATTTTAATCTTAATATTTTCTGTTAAATTTATTTACATTATCTTAATTCTGTCATTAAAAATGAATAGTTTTTTATGATCAAAATTCATATTTCACTTTACATTTGTATTGTACACAATTTTCATACTAAAATTGTAACACAATATTATCTTTATGCATAGATATTTGTGTGTTCTTACAGTTTTATATTATAAAAATATCTTATTATCAAGGACAAGTCAAAAAATATATACTTACTTTACTATACTGTCGTCGTTTTTCTTGTACAATAAATTATGAACTAGACATACAAAAAGTTAAGACAAAATAAATATATTTAATGAGATATCATAAGGACTCCAATTCACATAATGTTAACATATAAGGATATTGGTGTATCAATTCGACCATAAATTTTTCGTGTTATTATTCCAATCCCGTCTCCTGTTGCTAGATTATGTGCTAAATTATTGACCTAACTTTTACATCCGTTTCGGTTACTCACCGTTTTCTTTGGTGTTTGCACGCTCGGAGTACGTCGAATAGTTACAAGTGCCATACCACATTAGTCCTAACCAATCATTATCGGAGTAATACACAATCACAAACATAAAGTGAATTAATATCGACTTATCATAATACTAATCTAAAGATGAATCACTGAATAGATAAACGTCCAGGGGTCACCATAAACTGTAATTATACTCATGACGAGGAAATTTTATTTAAACTCATAAGTATTGTTTGGAACTTTTATTCTTTAACTACGAACACGGAACAACGAAAATACTAACTTGCAAATGCAATGCAATGCAATGGGACAGACACAGACACATTTTTTTGATAAAATACAGATAAATATAAAAACCATAAGATCAATGCAGAGTCAAAATACCCGATGTGATAGCATGAAATGAAGGTATGTATGTTACAACTTACAAGATAATAAAAGTTAAATAAGAATGTATCTTAAAGATTAGATTATTATTTAACTACTATAATTATATGAAAAAAAATTGGTTAAATTATAACAAAATGGTCCTCCTTTTAAGGAAATATACATATTTACAGAATTTATATACAGAAACAGTTAACTAATCACATAATTACAACAAATGATGTATCCCTAATACTGTATGATGCTATGATTATTTATACGAAAGTTGAGCTTGAGCTTAAAATAATTACTTTTTACAGGTAGGTGTATGTTGTAAATATTTATTTATTTAAAAATTACTTTTTACATGGCAGCATTGAACTAGAATCACGAAGGGTGGATTCTCTTTTTTGGCGGGAAGAGAAACGCGCCTTTTTTAAAATCGTCCTATAATTAAAATTAATTTTAATAGTATTTAATATTAAAAAATAAATAAAAATGCAAGGAGAAAGCGATGGAGATGAGGAGGAGCGATCAGTGAAGTCAATATCAGGAAAAAAAAGAAAAATTACAACTCCAACAATAGATAAGTATAAGACATACACTAAAAATGGATATACAAGACAATATCCAGACAATAGCTCAAATGGCGACTTTGTGGTTTATTTAGAACATTTAGATAGAGAAATTAAACTTGGCAATATGAATCCTTTAAACCTCTCCAAATATTTCAAAAATATCAAGGGGGTTCATGAGAGAGCAAGGATTAATTCAAATAAAATTAAAATATCTTTCAAACAGGCAGCTTTAGCGAACGATTTTTTGAAATCCCGATGCTTATTAGAGCATAATTTAAGAGCATACATACCTGCATCCTCTGTGGAAAGGGTAGGGGTTATTAGATATATTCCGAAAGAAATAGGAAACAAGGAATTATTTGAAAAAATTTGCTGTGATAGAGACGTTGTTGGAATACGTAGATTCATGAAACGCGAAAAAGGTAATTTAATCCCATTATCAACCATATCAATAACATTTTCAGGTACTTCTCTACCTGAATATATTTTATTAGACGGATGGAGATATAAAGTACATACTTATATCCCTCCGTTATTACAATGTTTTAAATGCTTAAAGTTCAATCACTCAGCTAAAATATGTCGTAGTGAACAAGTTTGTTCTAAATGCTCTGAAAATCATTCATATAAAGATTGTAGTTCTGAAACGTTAAAGTGTACTAATTGCTCTGGAAATCATCTAGCTATTTCAAAAGATTGTCCAATAAAAGCAGCTAGAATATTAAAACATAGGCAATCTTATGCAATGGCTACTATAAATAAAGATTTTGTAAACTTTCCAGCTCTTCCTAAGAGTAGCATACAGAAATACACAGGAAAAGTTGACAGTAATAAAAATATAGAATTACCTCATGTACCAACAAAAACAGATAACTTTAATATCTCAGATATTGTAAATAATACAAAAGTCATGAACTCGATAATAAAAACATTAGTAGCATTAGGAAATTCGGAATCAATTAAGACCACATCTCATATTAAGGAAATTTTTATTAAAAACTTATCTGAATAATGGATAGTTTAAAACTAGTACAACATAATATACAAAGTATTAATAATAAAAAACCTTTGTTACAAACACTTTTATTTGATAATGAAATAGATATATGTTTATTAAATGAAACATGGTTAAAAAGTTCCCATTCACACTTTTACATGCCTGGATATGATTTTATTTTTAAAAATGCTGAAAATGAACATGGCGGTGTAGCCTTTTTAATTAAAAGTTCTATAAAATATGTCCAACTTTCAACTCCAAATTTCCAAGATGTTCAAACGATTGCCATTTCTGTTGATACAAAAGTCGGTCCTCTAACTATTCTATGTGTATATTGTCCACCTAAAAATAAAATTAATATTTCTAAATTAAAAAATATTATAACCAGTCTCCCTAAACCATACATAATATCAGGTGATTTCAATGCGCATCATGTAGCATTTGGATGCACTTTAACTAAAACTAGAGGTAAAAATCTATATGATTTAATAGATGATCTAAATTTGTGTATTCTTAATACTGGTAGTGCCACTACTGTACGTAGGCCAAATGACAACATATCTGCCATTGATGTTACTTTAGTTAGTCCAGAGTTAGCACCCATATGCGACTGGTATGTGGGTGAGGATCCATTAGGTAGCTATCATTACCCTACATTTACTAATATAATTGCATCTCCAAATACTTATGACTTTAATAAAAATGTAAATAAATATATGTATAATAAGGCTAATTGGGAAAAATACTATTTTCTTTCAGAAAGTCATTTCATTAATTTTAAGATAACCAATGAAGATCCTGTAGGATCTTACAACAAATTTTGTAATATCCTAAATAATTTAAAAGAGGAATGTGTTCCCAAATTGAAATATTACACAAAAAAGAGAGATAATAAAGCCCCTTCCCCTTGGTGGAACGACATTTGTGCAAAGGCTGTAAATGATTGTAAATCAGCTTTATGTAATTACCGACGGAATTTAAATATGGAAAATTATCTCAACTATAAAAAAATGGAAGCTACGAAAAAGAGGATTATTAAAGAAGAAAAAAGGAAAAGTTGGAAAAATTTATGCACTTCATTTAATAGATACACTCCCATTAGCAATATATGGAATTTTATAAAAAGATTTAATCGCATAAAAATAGGTTCTAACAGTAGAAATGATAGTTTTATACCAGACTTTTTTGATAAATATACAAAGACTGGAGTTGAAAATGATACTTGTTTAGATAATTTATTTGATAAAACAAAAGAAGATAAAAATAATGAATTTCTTCTAAAACAATTTAGTTGGGATGAATTTAATAGTGCTTTACTGTCAAGGAAAGATTCGACACCTGGTTTGGATGATTTTCCATATTTAATGATTAAAAAGTTACATAAAGTAGCACAATTAGTTCTTCTAAATATATACAATCTTTTATGGTCTTTTCAAATTGTTCCTGAATCGTGGAAAACACAATGTATTCTTCCAATTTTAAAAAATAACAAACCAATTCAAGATCATAACTCTTATCGTCCTATCTCTCTCACTTCTTGCGTAGGGAAAATATTTGAACACATGATTAAAGTAAGGTTGGATTATTTTGTAGAAACAAATTCTTTATTACCTGATTATCAACTAGGTTTCAGAAAAGGTAAAAGTGCAGTTGAAGGCTTCGTTTCATTCATTGCTGACATCAAAAATTCTATCTTTGCTCACTCTAATGCAATCTGTGTATTTCTGGATGTTGAAGGTGCATATGATAATGTGAACCTGTTTCAATTGGTCAAAGTTTTGAGTGAATTAAAAATACCTGGTAAGTTATTAAGATGGATATTCAACTTCTTTTATAATCGTACAGTATATGTTAAATTTAATAATATTATACATGGGCCTAAATATGCACATAAAGGATTAATGCAAGGTGCTATCTTATCACCAATTTTATACAATCTATACACCTCTCAGATTCAAAATAATGTAAGAGAAAATAATGTAAATATCCTACAATATGCAGATGATTTGGTCATGTATTCTATTAATCAAAATATAAATATAGCTAAATGTAGTATAAACCAAGGTCTTAGTCAATTGCAAACTTTTTACCATAATAAACTTAAATTAAATATTAATTCTACCAAAAGTTCAGTTATGTTATTCGGAAAATCAAATTGTAATGTTCAAGTTACATATAACAATGAAAACATCCCTATTGTAAAGGAACAAAAATTCCTTGGTGTAATTATAGATAGTAAACTTAAGTTTAATAGCCATATTGATTGTATATGTAAAAGAGCTTATAAAAGAATCAATATATTAAGATATTTATCAGGAGTTTTTTGGGGTGCTGATGCAAAGATTCTAAGTATTTTATATAAAAGCATAGTAAGAAGCCACTTTGACTATAGTTGTATTGCCTATATAAACGCTAGACCATCTCTACTAAAGAAACTAGATATTATTCAAAATAATGCATTAAGAATAATTACGGGAGCTATGAAATCTACACCAATTAACTCAATGGAAATTGAAACAGGTATCCCTCCTCTAATATTAAGACGCTTGATGTTAGCCCAGAAATTTTGTCTAAAAATGCTTGCAATAAACTCTTCTTTACCTGTTAAGAAGTTAACGTTAGTAGAAGAATTATCAAGTGGTATAGTGTCTTCTACAAATATTATTAACGCTCAATCAATAAATTCTGCTATGCTTCCGCAAATGTCAGTTATTTTACATCTTACGATAAATATCTCAAAATCTGTCTATTCTAGCTCTCTATGGCCTATTTATGGATATAAATTTGAAAGCATTTGGGAAAAAAAATTTACAATTATTCTCGATATCAATAGTAAAACAGAATTACTTAGAATATTAGATCACAAAAAAGATTTTTATAAAATTTATACGGATGGATCCAAAAGCACCCAAGAAGTTAAAGCAGCCTATTTCGACAGTAATTTAGGCTGTACAAAATGTATTTTACTAAACAACAATTGTTCAATTTTTACTGCGGAATGTTACGCAATTTATATGGCATTATTATATGTTAATTCCAGTAGTAATATTAGAAATGTTATTATTATTAGCGATAGCAAAAGCGCTTTACTAGCTATAGACAGTTGTAAATTAACCTTTAAAACAAATTATTTAGTATTTAAGATTAGAAATTTACTGTACAATTTAAATACGAGAAATGTTTACGTTGAGCTAGCCTGGGTACCCTCCCACAGAGGAATATCAGGTAATGAAAAAGCTGATCAAGCTGCAAAAAGTAGATATGATGAGGACCATAGAGATGTTGTTAAAACACCTTTCTCAGATTACTTTCCAATCATCAAAGACGGAATTAATATACTTTAGAGAGATTATTGGACCATAATAAAGCAGAATAAAGGACAATGGTACGCTAAAATTCAAAAAGACTTCAATACGAAACCCTGGTATAACATCATCAGCTGTGAATCAAGAAAATTTATTTCCATAATTAATAGAATGAGATTTGGACATTGTTTAATTCCCTCTCATCTTTTCAAATTAAAAATTATTCAAGATCCTAAATGTACTAAATGCAGTGAGCCATACGCCGACATAAACCACATTATTTTTAAATGCGAGTCATTGAAGTTGCATAGATTAATCCTGGCTTCGGATATAAATGAAATTTGCTCAGAAAATAAAATAAATACTCCCCGCCGCCCAGAAGAAATATTAGCCAACCCAAGATTTTTTAAACCATTATTCAAGTTTATATGTTCGACAATAGAGAAGATATGATAAGAAAAAAAAAAATCTGAAGTGTAGAAGTTTTTGTTTATAATTATATACATAATAAAACAGTAAAAATTTGTACAGTTTAGAGCGAAGGACTCGAATCCAGCTCTCAATAAATTATAAAAAAAAAAAAAAAAAAATCACGAAGGGTATGTTCCACTAAGCGACCGCAACGCCCTTTCTATCGTTCCACCTATAGCCTGTTGGCACAGTTTGTACTTTGTAGTGACCCTGCTTTCTGTTCCGCGGGCTGTAGATTCGATTTCCGCCTGAGTCTGGGTGAAAATATTTGTATATATATGTATTATTTCTATGTATGTACTGTGTGGCTACGATACTAAAGAATATAGCCGCCCTCTCTCTTCCCGTGGGTGTCGTAAGAGGCGACTAAGGGATAACACAGTTCCACTACCACCTTGGAACTTAAAAAGCCAAGCGGTGGCGGGATAACCATCCAACTGCTGGCTTTGAAATACACAGGCCGAAGACGGGCAGCAGCGTCTTCGGTGCGACAAAGCCAGCCCTGCGGTCACCAACCCGCCTGCCCAGCGTGGTGACTATGGGCAAAACACATGAGTTCACGTAATTTTTGGCATAAACTTGTGGATGCCTATGTCCAGCAGTGGACTGTACAGGCTGTAAGGATGGTAAGGATTTCTATGTATATTAAAAAAAATAGTTATAAGATTCGGATGTTACCTGCAACACAAGCATGTTGCAGTTCCTTGTAACAGACTAACCTGGACGCCCACAAAAAATAGTGTCATTTGTTCGGATCATTTCAATACCTCTGATTTTCAAGTGTTGGCGAACAATGGAAGGAAATTAGTCGAGGGCACCAAACCAACACTAACGCCACACTGTTTTTGTCCCGTAAGTTTATTTATCTCATGTACAAGGTAATCAAGCGTACATCAGTCCACCTGATGTAGTTCACTTTAGTCATAGTAGTGAAATGAAGCTTAGATTTATCAACTTTGAAAATTAACAATGTTAAATCCATCCTTTCAGAGTCATCAATAATCATTCAATCTAGCAGAACTTTAAGTAACGACAATAAACCTACACGATCATGTACCACACATAAGATCGTAACACATACCTTTAAAAAGTTTATTGACAAAGACTTTTTTCCTTCTATCAGTTACCATTCACACGAAAATGATTTTACAAATCATAATTTGGAACTGGCAAGATTAACAATGGAAAAATATACCAGATAAATATTTTTGGGGGGTTTCATAATTATATATATATGAAAACTCCAAAAATGTATTCGTCATATATATAGAAAACTAGCTGACCCGGCGAACTTCGTATCGCCTAACACAAACTTTATCGTATGGTATTAAAGTTCAAATTGACTTTTAAGTATTATCACAAATCTTTTGTGGGGAGTATAGAAAAGTGTTGTTTTTAGACTTTTTCAGGAAATTTAATTTTTTTTTTTGAATTTTTCTCTCCGTAAGAACCATCCTCGTACTTCAAGGAATATTTTAAAAAAAGAATTAGTGAAATCGGTCCAACCGTTCTCGAGTTTTGCGCTTAGCAACACATTCAGCGACTCATTTTTATATTATAGATTAATCCATTTTAAAAACCAGTGATAGTTGTGTCGATATAAACATTTAGTTTATTTTTAAAATGGTAATTATTGTAGTATATAATAAATAAAGTCTATTTTTATAATAACATCTTACCTTTGTATCACTTTAAAAACCTAATTTCCCTAACCGAGTACTTGAATTTATCGATAATTCATAACGGCTGTTACCAACTTGTCAGTGTAGTTCAAAGAGTAAAATAACTTGCTTGGTGTAGTTGCAGCATCAAGCATGTCATTATACTGTAATGACATGAATGTATCTATGTGTGTGAAAAATGTTACTGTGTTTTTAATTTAGTATGTGTGAGTTTCGTAGAGACAGACGATTATTTTTGTGTGGGAATTAGATAAAATGTACATGTGTGTAATTTCCCCCCGCAAAAAATAACAGATTGTGTACATGTTTTGTATCGGTAAAAAACGCCATGGCTAATTGGCTACTCCCCTCCGAGTTGCTCTATGCTGCAAACGGCACAAAAATGTAATTTGGAATTAGCGACGAATA
Source organism: Melitaea cinxia (assembly GCF_905220565.1). Taxonomy (NCBI): domain Eukaryota; kingdom Metazoa; phylum Arthropoda; class Insecta; order Lepidoptera; family Nymphalidae; genus Melitaea; species Melitaea cinxia. Next base: position 8,826,542 of record NC_059398.1, on the reverse strand, counting down.
TTTGAGCCGTTTAGTCGTTTCATTGTAATTGATTATATTTTTAGCCGACTTCAAAAAAAGAAGGTTACTCAATTCGATCGTATATATATATATATATATATATATATATATGTTCGGGGATAACTCCGTCGTTTATAAACCGACTTGGATAATTTTTTTGTTGGAAAGTAGATATCCCTAGTTTGGTATCATGACAAGGAAACCAGGATCTGATAATGGGATCCCAGAGAAATCGAGGGAAACTCTCGAAAATCCGCATAACTTTTTACTGGGTGTACCAATTTTAATGATTTTTAATTTAATCCAAAGCCGATGTTTATCATGTGGACACATTTAAATTTCATAGAGATCTGATAACAACTTTTGGAGTAATCTTTGATAATCCGACTACTTTTTCGTCTCTTTTACTTGACTATTTTTTCGTCTACCTACGTTGTATTACTAGTCGATATAATTGAAGTCGGTTTTTCTTCGTTTGCATGCAAACAGAATTATATATAAAAGATAATCTATCGTCATGCCTCTGGTGGCCGTAAATTAAAAAGAAAAGCGCAACCATTAAAGTTAAGCCAAAGTAACCCCCCCCCCAACTATTGTTGCACGACCTGTGTACTTGTATAATGCCGACATTACCGTAGTAGTCTCATAGTCTATTGAATTGACATTTAACTGTCAGTAATACTGCAAACAAATATTTCGTCATCACATTATGTAATTGTCCCCGGGACTTATAAAATATAACGAAATTATCTTAATGAATGCAATGTTTTATCATCTAACGAAGCAATTTTCTGTTGATGCTAAACGTGTTATGACGTCCCTTCAGTTATACAAGTACCTTTTACGTCAGTGCGAAAGACTACCACTAGACGCATGTAAACATTATAAGTTTGCTGTCAAACAGGTAATGCAAACATATATTTAATATTTAAAAGTATATAAATATTACCAACCTCAATTACTTATTACCTACTTATATTTTATAGAGCTATAAACAACATAAATCTGAGACAGATCCAGATCGAGTAAAAGAAATAGTTCAGAAAAGTATCGAAGATGCCAACTGGATTATAAATAAGGTAAAAAAATCACTAATATATGATTTTTTTTATTACTATTTTGTGTATATTGAATTTCAGTATATTTTGATGTTAATCAAAAACTATTCAAATTAATTTAAATTAAATTACTTCATTCAATTAATAAATTGAACTTAATTAATTCAACAGTAAATTTATAACTAAAAAATATTGTTTTCTGCCTTAGTAATTTAGCAACAAAATCTTATATGACTAAAATGTTTCTTTTTTCTTTTCAGTACACAAAAAAATGATGGACAAAGTGATTGGAGTACATCTAACTAGAAAATTTATAAAATATTTCATTAACTATAAATAGATATTATTAATATTAACTATGTTTGGTGAAAAAATTGAAGAATATGAAATACTTGAGCATCTCGGAAAGGGTGGATTTGCTCATGTTTACCGAGCAAGATGCAAAAAAACGGGTTTGTTTGTTGCCATCAAGATGATAGACAAAGCTTTGATGGCAAGTGCAGGTATGATAGGACGAGTTCGACAAGAGGTCACTATACACTCGCGCTTGAAACATCCTGCTATATTAGAATTGTTTACGTTTTTCGAAGATGCACATTATGTTTATTTGGTATTAGAATTAGCACACAATGGTGAATTAGCTAAACATTTTAAGTTAGGTACACGCGGCCTTAGTGAAAAGGCTGCTTCGGATATATTTAGACAAGTTGTGAGTGGAGTGCTTTACCTCCATACACACAACATAATTCACAGAGATCTTTCTTTGAACAATTTGTTACTTACTAAAGATCTTAGTGTTAAAATTGCCGATTTTGGTTTAGCCACTCAATTGAATGGGCCTGATGAAAAACATGTAACTATGTGTGGAACCCCTAACTATATATCACCTGAAGTAGCTTCTAGAGAGACACATGGCTTACCTGCAGATGTGTGGGGACTGGGATGTATGTTGTATACATTATTAGTAGGTAGTCCACCATTTCATACCCAACATGTAAAAACTACTCTCAATAAAGTAATCAATGCTGATTACAAAATACCAATCGAACTATCTGTTCAAGCTCAAGATTTATTGCAGAAACTTTTATGCAAAGATCCATCAAAGAGAATAACGTTAAAAGGTATAATGGAACACCCATTTTTAAACAAATGTTTTGATACAACAAGTAACACGAAACAAGATTTTTCAAGAGATTCAGGTTTTCTGACCACTCTACACAGTACACAACACAGTCAAAAACCAAGAATAGAAGACAAAAGTGACTTCAATGGTATAGACTTATTTAGTAATCAACATAATTTTAATAAGGAAAATGTAAACACAAAAAATTCCTTTGAACAAAATTCTTATCATTTCTTTAAACTTAGATCACAAAATAATTTTGTGGCTTCTAGTAATGATCCTTTGAATGCAATAAATGATTATCAAATTCAAATGAATAGAGAAATAGTATCTTCCAAGTTTGACAATCCATGCAAAACTCCTAGTCTTATAGAAAATATGAAAAAATTAGACATAAAGTGTAAACAGAGTGAATCACACAGCCTAGGCGAAGACAACAAGGAAAATATGACAAAACCATGTATGTTAAATTCAAATGCACTAAGTGTTCCGCCTCTTTGTGCAGATAGATTGCCTACCATTTCACATAGGACGCGAAATGCTATTTTAAGAATAGAACCTTCAGCTGTTGTTGTAGAATTTATTAAAAAGAAAGGTAAAGACAGGGAGGAAAAAGTTGTTGAAGTATGCAAAATATCTAAAGATGGAATGAAGGTTATTATTTATCCTGTAGATAAAGAAAGAGAGAAAAATGTATTTTCAGAATATAACCCAAACCCTGATGAAGTGTTTTCATACCACAATTTGCCACAAAAACATTGGAAAAAGTATTTGTATGCAGCACGATTTGTTGAACTTGTTAAAGCCAAAACACCTAAGATAACTCTATACACATCACTTTCAAAGTGTCAATTAATGGAAAATAATACAGACATTGAAATGTTTTTTTATGGTGGGGAAAAAGTGACATACACATCAACAGATGGTTTGAAAGTTATAGACAAATATTTAAAAACACACCATAATTCAACAATAGTCCCTGAACTAAAGTATCTGTTTGATCATTTTGAAGAATGTTCAAACCGATTGAATAGGATACAAAATGCACTATCCTGTATTCCAGATGAATGTTTTCCTTTAATAATTGGCAAAAGACCTGTTGCATTTACAAACAATGCAACTTCATCTGGACAAGTAATGTCAAGTACAGAAAGAAACTACAGTACACCATTGTTTAATTTAGGATCATTCCACCGAGCTACAACTTGTTCTAGTCGTGCACAAAGTGAAGATTATTCAAAATTATAGTACAGTAGTATATTCTTCTATGTTTAGCTCTTAAAAAATTAAGTATTGTTTTACATATATTGTACATACATAGGTACATTAGTAAATATTTTTATTGTAAAAGCTAAAGCATATAAAATAACAAATGGAAATAATTTAGTACAGAAAAATGCAATGAATCTAATTCGTAAAGTTTTTAGGACTAAATTTATTTTTTTTAATTCAATTGGTATAATGTTTATTACAATTATTATATAAAAGGTGGTTAGCAATTATGTATTGTAATCATTTAATAAATGTAGTTTATTTTGAATATAGTATTTGCATTATAGGTAGGTACTTAGATATTTCTTTCTATCAAATAAAATTTAAATACAACTACATATTATTACGATTTTCATCCACTCCCAAACCGTACAGACAATAAATTAAGGATAAAAGTATTCAGTATCCTAACATCTTATTAATTTTCATTTATATTCATATATTACTTTCAACATGAAGTGCGCTTATGATACAGACATATATAATAAAAAAATTGCAGTTTTGGCTTTAGTATCGATAAATAGAATGCCCTCCAAAAACTCATTGCAATTTATCTCAAATCTCAATGAATAAAATTGGGCCTGTTACAGTTTTTTTTTTAATTTTGATAGATTGTACTCATGTTAGCATGCAGCATTATGTTTGCTGTTTTATCGTAAACTGTACTACGGATGAACTACCTACGGTAATACTATAGACAATCGGGATCTAATTATACTTTCGTTAAAAAAAAATTAACCTACCACCTTTGAGGATAGAATAACGCTTGATTCCGGCGCTACGGGAAGTGCAGCCCTTCCACCATTGCGTGCGAGGGCTGCCCCCTCTCTGCGCCTCCGGCTTCAAAAAACTCTCTTGGGGTAGGGCAGACCAAGACCACGTAGATAGTGGGGGTGCTCCGATTCGGTTTTGGGTATTTCGCGAGTATGTATGTATATAATACCTATATTCTAGCAAACAAATATCCCCCCTTCACCCCTAACCCCCCATACCCCATAATTTAGATCCCGATTGTGTATCCCGATATGAGTACCTGTACAACATTCCTTGCTAGCTGAACTACAAAACTACGTACTCCATTAATTTTTTTTTTAAAATAATCTATAATACAAGCTTTGCCATGAAAATATGAATAAAAATTAAAAAAAAAATAACCGATTTGGTGCAGTCGCAGTGTTACCAGAAATTTTTGCCCGTCTGATTGACGCAACATCGTGAAATTATCGTGTAGACTAATCTTGGGCTTAATCGGACGTTGTCAGGTGCGCACTCTATTCGTAGAATTCGAAAAATGTACTAGTAGACCTTATTAGTACTATTAGTACTTATAGTACCTGGCTGGAAAACAGTGTTCAGGTGGAAATACTTATTTTTCATTTTTTTGATATATTTTTTGTCTTCTAGCACCAAAGATACGATTGTGAAATAACAAAATTCATTATACACATTATTTGATTTCCAATATAACGTAAACAAATTCCTTTTACGTAAAAGTGTATTTAAAAAGTTTTTTAAATCACTAAAATTCTCAATTCTTACTTATCTACGCTAAATAAAAACTATAACAAAAAAATTACTTTTACGTAAAAGGAATTAGTTTATTTATGTTCATAAAACTTTGATTAAAAAGGGGACATTAAAACGTGAAATAAAAAGAATGCGTTACGCGATGTAACTCGTACGGTCTTAACAAATTGAACATTAATCGTTCGTTCGTACCGTTCTGCTGTATAGCTCTGTTTCATTTCAGAGCTAACGAACGCCGTACGAATAACATCTCGGACAGCAATCGGACAGTCGGACAGTGTGATACTCGGACCCATAGACGTACAATACAAACTCGTCGGACCGCGGTGAACTGTGATAGTTGATAGTACTGTCACAGTGTACGATTAGTCCGATTAGGTCCGAATAGCGATTGACGTTTGGTACTATTACATTTCGTACCTTACTAAGTAACGTAACCTTTTAGTACATCGTACATGTGCTACCAAGACTAGTGTAGACGTGGGTTATAACAGGTGAAACATGTTATCTGTTACTGTTATGGAAAAATAACAGATATCAGTACCTGTTATAAAATAACAACCTGTTATTTAAGTTTATGCGGATAACGAATTTTGTTCTTGTAAATTGTAAACTGAACAATTCCCTTCATCCACCGACTTCCAAAAAAAGAGGAGGTTCTCAATTCAATTGTTTTTTTTTTTACGTATTACCTCAGAACTTTTCACTGGGTAGACCGATTTCGATGATTCACTCACTTTTTTATTGAAAGACATTTTTATGCCTAAATAGTTAAAAAATTTACACCTAAACCTAAGTCCTAACATATAATAAGAAAAAAAAACTAACTATACACTATTTTTAATCGAAATCTAAACTATATATACAATGAATATAAGCACTAACTAAATATTACTAACTAACAACACTAACTAACTATTAAACTAATTTAAAAAACAAGAAATAGAAGAATCTTAAAATTTCGCCTATCACTTCCAAAATTCAAAACACACCGACACAGAACAAACCTTGAAAATTTGCATAACTTTTTAGTGGGTGTACCAATTTTGATAATTTTTAAGTTAATCGGTAGCTGGTGTTTACAATTTGTTCACATTTAAATTTCATGGAGATCTGATTACAACTTTTGGAGTAATCTTTGATAATGCGTATTTTCTTGACTATTTCTTCATCTACCTACATTATATTACTTGTCGATATAATTGAAGTCGTTTTGTTTCGTTTGCCAGCATACACAATTATTAAATTGTGATAGAGTTATGGTAATTCTTCTTTATCTTGGGTAACATTGTCATAAAGCTGATTCCATTAATTTGATTTTAAAGCCTTATTTTATAGTATTTTTATCTATTCTACTTTTACTGAAATTATGTGTTTCACTTAGAATTGACAGCTGTGCGAAGCCCCTAAATTCCTAAGACGATAATATTCAACCTTTAGTACCGTAGTTTAGTACCTATGAAATACAGCTTAGATTGGCTATAGATACAAACAGTGCTACAACATCAAAACTTGTATAATTTAAGTTTTATATGCTAAAATAAGGAGGAAATCGGGTCATTTAAGTCATTTTATAGGTACCGGTACTTCGAAATCTACCAAAAAAGTAGAAATCTACTAAATCTCGTCACGCTGTCGGTGACAGTTTGAGTAATTCCACAGGTATGTACGATTTTATTTTTGTGTTACCCACACATCAGGGATTCTAAACATTTTTGAAAATCATATCAAAAATTGACCGCTCCAGCGGGATTCGAACCCGCGTCTCCGACTGACCGTGTCGGCGCTCTAGCCAATTAAGCTATGGAACGATGTACCCGCCAGAGCAAAATTCTTGATATGATGATTTTTATTTTCGGTTTAAGCGAACCGTGGCGCCGTCTATAGTGAGTTCTTTAAGGAGACCCGTAACTATTCAAAGTTTCATATTACAATGAAAATCTTTGACAGGAGACGACACCATGCTATTCTTAATATGTACGATTTTATTTTTGTGTTACCCACACATCAGGGATTCTAAACATTTTTGAAAATCATATCAAAAATTGACCGCTCCAGCGGGATTTGAACCCGCGTCTCCGACTGACCGTGTCGGCGCTCTAGTCAATTAAGCTATGGAACGATGTACCCGCCAGACCCGCGTCACCGTATAGACTCTCTCTCTATCTCAAGGAAACGTGGGATGAAGCTTGGGAAACTAGTGGGAGGATCAAGGGGAAATTTTTTAAGTCTTCACAACCTAATATTCCAAGTAAGCCGTGGTTTTCATCTCTGAGGTTTGGTAAACAAGTTACTTCATCAATTATTCGAATGAGATTGGGTCATGTATGCACACCTGTACATTTGGCCAGGTTTAATATTATCGATTCAGATTTGTGTGCTTGTGGGAATGTGGGTGATCTTAATCATATTTTCTTTACCTGCCCTTTGAATGACGTTTTTTCCTTTTATAATCATCCGTGTACCATTTCCTACTTTTATCAAATCTCTTCTTTCATGTTCTAATCCTTATATATATATACAGCTTTATCTATTTTCCTGTTAAATAATAATTTGAAATTATAAATCCTTATACTTATCCTGTCATAGTAATCCTATCTGATCCTTTTCCAATTCCGTGAGTAATGTCGTTTTAAATCGTGATAAACGTTTCCCTGCTTTTGTTAGTAGCATATGCGCAAACCGCGCAACGCCATATATATATATATATATATATATATATATATATATATATATATATATATATATAAAGTTTCAGTCGGCAAAAAAAAAGGGTCGTCGTTGCTTCAAATTACCTTACACATACCGAACAACTGTTTACAAATTTCGAATTTCAGTCAGCCAAAAAAAGGTGGTTGCTTCAAATTCATAATTTGTAGCGAAATCGTTGCTTTTCAGTATTTCGGTAGGACAGACAGAATCACACGTACAACGGTACAAATCGCGTACGATCGTAGATCGTACATAGGCATGAAATTATCGTACATGTGCGATAATTATCGTACGTTTGGTATCACTGTGCAGTCGTTTGAAAGTTATACGCGTACATTAATTTCGACGATTAATTTTTATTTATATCGGTAGGTACATCTACACCATACTGGTTTGATTTTTAGTTTTATGGACAGTGGGGCCGAAATGCATGCTGCGTTATACCTAGATCGCAATATGGTTAAGACTGTTAAGATGTAAGTATATCTTATATCTAGTAAGAAGTTCCGTGAGCTAGGTTTTATATGTTGTTTATTGACAGAGTAATTGTTGTGTTTTTTAAGAATAATATTATAGTTGTCATTTGATGTCACTAGCCGCGATAAGATTATATTATATATAATAAATTTAAAAACATATATTACAGTAATTAAAACCTGCGGTTTTATTTACGCCCTAATAAAGACTCCAATCAATAATAAAATTTATAATTCAGTCCACTGATTTTTTATCATATTTAAATTGAAACTATTATAATAAAATGAAACTATTAGCAATTTTAAATTTTTGGTATTAATTTTATAAATGTGAAGTAAAAAATCAAATTCTAGGAACTTTAGTGATAATTATCATAAGGCTAAAATTAAATCTTTATCACCGTATGGGTATTCGTCTTCCATGTGAAGATAATTATATATTGACACTTAGCAACTTACATTATAAAAAAATGAGCACATTATATATAAGGAATGAGCTTAAAACCTTAAATTTCACTACTACAGCTATAATAATAATGTTAATAAGCTTATTGCCACATTTTTAAAAAATTTATTCCGAAAAGGGTAAAAAAATAATATTTTTATATTATCAAAAAAAAAAAATAACGTTAATATAATAAATTTCACCACACGTTATTTATTTTTATAAATAATTTGTAAGCGACTAAATAAGTGAGTTCACTACATACGTAACATGTGTAATTGTGTAGTACCAGCTTAATATGCAGGTTGAAAGGAATTATATAGCGAGTGGCAATTCCAGTATATAAGTGTATAATCTATGGGCAATTCTGACTAAGCTCCATCTTTTTTGTCACGATGCCTCCTAAGAAGCAGCCCGAGAAATCCGGTATGTTTCATTATTTTGTTATAAAAATTGTGTTTTAAATGGATTTAAGTATACTTTAGTTAAAATGTGTCCAAAATTATATTTAATCCGAAGTAATTAAGTTTATTTGGTATTAAATAAATTCTAACGTTACTTGTAGTGAGCCACGCGGTAATGGTCATTATGTTGCAGTAAGTGCACATGAGTATCTTAATTATTTTCACTGTGTTTACAATTAAGTTATTAAATTGTTTTGAGAAAATTATTTATTCGTAAAGTTTTCGTATATTTTAATGCCAAATATTTTCTTGTGTACATGCATACATATTACATGATAAGGTTAGGTTACTAAAACAGTTTTAAAAAAAATACATGGTTCATATATGTGACTGAGGAGAGTATAATTATCGTAATATGATTATCAGCAACGTGAAAGTAATTTTGTAAATTTTTTTAGGGGCCGCCGCGTCCAAGCCCGCGGAAAAAAAACCCGCTACTGCCAAAACTCCGGCGGCAGCCCCTAAAGCTGCATCAGCAAGTGCTGCACCTAAACCGGCGTCTGCCAAAACACCCGCACCCGCTCCTAAAGCCGCAGCACCCAAGGCTCCAGCGGCTAAGCCAGCTCCGGCTAAAGCTGCTTCTGCTCCAACATCTAAACCTGCTGAGAAGAAATCAGCTCCATCAGCTAAACCCGGCTCAGCTAAAGCTGCTGCTTTGAAGGCTAAGTCCAGTGCGAAGCCATCTGTTAAGAAAGCTGCGGCTGCCTCTAAGCCTAAACCTAAACCAGCTGCAACCAAGTTGAAGATTGCACCTAAGCCGAAGAAGACTGGAATTAAAGGACAGAAGAAAGTTGTTAAACCAGTAGCAAAGGCACTGAAATCCCAGAAAAAGGTCAGTATAGCTAACTTTATTTGCATTTTTTTAATGATAATACTCCAAATCCCTAGATTTGCACTGTGGAATTCAAAGTAGTTAATATTTTTTTGTGCAATGCGGCTACGGCGTTAAAGAATACAGCCACCCCCTCTCTTTCTGTGGGTATCGTAAGATGCGACTAAGGGATAACACAGTTCCACTACTACCTTGGAACTTATAAAGCCGACCGATGGCGGGATAACCATCCAACTGCTGGCTTTGAAATACACAGGCCGAAGATGGACAGTAGCGTCTTTGGTGCCACAAAGCCAGCCCTACGGTAACCAACCTACCTTCCCAGCGTGGTGACTATGGCCAACACACATAAGTTCACGCCTTCGCCACAAGAGGTCATGCGGTAGATGATGGGTAGATTCACATGATAGGTTGATTTGATCTATTACAATAATACTGTAAAAGGGCTTCTTTCTACATACAAATGAAAGGTGGGGAACCTGAACCTTTTGCAGGATGGTGGATAATTTCTCCATGAGTAAAGATTATCATTAAGTTTCAATATGGCACCCAAGCATAAAACAAATTTTTTTAAAACTTCTGAACTAAGCGGGAAATGCACCTGTTACTGTTGGCTATTTACACTAGATGTCACATGTTAGCATATCGATTAATTTAAGAAATTCTTCTACGTACTAAAGAACTGCATTAATGTAAAAAAAATATTCAGAGAAGATTTCCTCAAATACTGAGATATTAAACCAAATAACCAAAGTAGATTTACACTACTTTAGTGTTTCAACAATTAACTTTTGAGACATACATTTTATCTGCTGCATCATCATATCTTTCTTCATTAATATTTGAAGATACTTTGTTGCTATTGTGTAAATAAGTTGTACTACTAAGTATATTTCATATGTTTTTGTCTCCAAACATTGATGAGATCAAAGAAAATTATTGTTGTTTATGAATATTCTAAAATATTACAGGTTGTAAAAGGTGAACATGGAAAACGTGTACGGAAAATCCGTACTTCTGTGCACTTCCGTAGACCCAAGACCTTTGAACCTCCAAGAAATCCTAAATACCCAAGGAAATCGTTGCCTAAGAGAAATCGGTAAGTAGTTTTAAATAAACAATGATACAAATTTCTAATGTAATTTTACAATTATTGTGTCTATTTGTTCTGGCTAATCTCTGAAATGGTACACCGTTTTTGATGTGACTTAAACTGACAGAAAGCTGATGTAAAAAGGAATAACTTAGGCTACTTTTATTTCAGAAGTTTATTTTATAGCTCTGCAAGTGAAATAATAATTTTTTGTTAAATTCCATGCGGATAAAGTCATGGGCACAAGATATTTTAAATGATATCTAATTTGTCCTATATAAAATTTTGTGGCCTAATTTTTTATTGTTGATTAAACTCTTTTTTATTTCTAAAAGCCAATGCGTACACTTTAAAGGCAAAGGCAATAACTTAAATCTCAGTATTTGCCAAATTTTATTTTTGGCAATTAATTGTTTTAAAATCGTTTTCCGTCTATTAAATTCATCATAATTGTTTCATGCTTTTCACACTTAACTTAAAGATAAAAAACTTCAGACTAAAGTTAGTCACCCAGGTTGTCACATTTTTTTTTGAAAAATGAGTTTTTGATTGATTGTTCTAATACTTGATGAGTATATACTAATGTGGCATAGTAGCCTGGTATGGCAAAAAGCTGTAGTAAAAAAAAAACATTTGGAAATAGTGGCAAAGAGGACTCTTTTTCCCACTATATTGGAAGCGCGTTTTAGTAATAGCCTTTTTAATGCAAAAGAGAAAATAAAATTAAGAATTATTTAAAGGTCTAAAATGAAAAATACGGGTGATTTTTTATTTTGTTGTTAAATTTAAACAGCCTCCAGTGATGACTTCAATAAGTCGAGTTAAATCCTTTTTGTAATTTTATGTGGGTATTAATAAAGATTTTTTTGATTCAATTCACATTCTTCTTTTTATCTGGTATACTACTCTGGACATACAACTCAAACAAAAATCTCTGATTATAATTAATTATCTCTATATTATTCTGAAAGACCTTGGTCTGTCAAGAACTGCAAGTAAGTTCTATTTTAGAATGAGTGTGTAAGGCTGCACTAACAGGTTCCTACCAAATTTGGCAAGGCAGGGTGGGCAACTCGAGCAGTGAAGGTGAGCGTTGATGCGCATCTCAAAGGGGACCCCCTTAAACCTACACATAGGTCGCAAGTCCTGGGAACTGCACTGAGTTTTTCCCTCTGCCACACGATGGACCCGGCACCCGCACGGTGAATCCATAGAATGCTAAGAAGTTTGTCTCTACTTGTCAAGATGTATCCCTTTGTCAGTAATCAATCACTCGAAGTATTGAACACTATTTATCGTGCAATTGTATGAGTATTGATGTATCTAAACATTGAATCCCTTAAAATCTAAAAGTTTCATGAACAAGTAAAATTTATATAGATTATATGAATAGGCGAATAATAACAAAAAAACATTCTCATTTTTTTTTTTTTTCGTCATTCGGGTGTACCTTTTTAAAAGTAATACGAAGTATAATGGAAATTATGAAAAAAGTTTCGACCGGTGAAAGAAATATATTGACTTAGTTCACAAACAAGAATTTTTTGAAACATTGTTTTTGCTCACCAGTAAAATGAATATTGTCACAGAATTTATTAACCTTAGTTTGGTTAAAGTTGACCAACTTTTTCTTCAGGCCCTTCAAAATTAACCTTTTCCAAAACCTGTGTTTAATTTTTGGACATAGTAAACTGTTAAACAGATTATCAATATAGCATCTTTTACGTGGATAGAATAGAAGGTTTTTTGAAATATAATTATTTATATTAAGTTTTTGTGTTTTGTCTAAATTCAGATGAATAAGTTTGAGATATTGAAAAAAAAATGTATCTACATGCTTTAAGTCGGAACATGCTTGTTAATAATACTTACTACTCATACTTTATTTGAGGTAAAGCCCTTAGCATTTAAATAGTTTCTATTATATATAGTTAATAACTCTATCATTAGTAATAAAGAATGTAAATATATAAACTAAGAAAGCATTATGTTTTTAGTATGGATGCGTACAACATCATCAAGTATCCATTGACATCTGAAGCAGCCATGAAAAAGATTGAGGATAACAATACATTAGTATTCATTGTTCACACCAGTTCCAACAAACACCACATTAAGGCTGCAGTTAAGAAACTGTATGACATCAATGTTGCTAAAGTGAACACTCTTATTAGGTAAGAATGGCTTTAATTAATAAGTAACTTATATGACTAATAATCAAACTGTAATGTCTAAAAATTTCCTTGATTTGATATAGTGTAATGTAATTAGTCTGGAATAAATATTTCTTGTTTTTTTTATAAATTTAATTTGACAATATATTTACTTTCATGGCATATCTCACTGGTTGTCATAGTTATAGTGTCTGTATCCGTAAAAATAGATAAAATACATCTAATTTTAATTCAATTGGACTTGTTGTAATCCATGCATTTTGATTATTATCATTTAACTAATATGATGATATGTTATGTGGGAATCTCTTTGAATGAGGATGAAATAAATTAAACACACTTCTGATTAATAATAAATATCGAATTATCGTTTAATTGTAATATGACCATTTTTTATATTCTGTAATTATTTTTTTAGGCCCGATGGTAAAAAGAAGGCGTATGTGCGACTCGCAAGAGACTACGACGCGTTAGATGTGGCCAACAAGATTGGAATCATATAAACATATGTACAATATTTTATAAGAATATAAAACTGAAAAAGATTGCTTTTTCATTTTACACTTACTCAAGTTAAATAAAACAAAGGGGACTGTCCATTTTCGGCCCAGCGTGAACAGAATTCATACAAAGAAAAAAAAAACAAATATACCAAAAAATTTCATATATTAAATCATGATTATTCATAATTTTCAGTTGTATATATATAAACTGATAAAAAGTTTATTTAATAAGTATTTCATTTCATTAATTATATACTTCTAGTTTATTTTCGGTTGGTGATTTGCTTACACCACGTTGCCAGTCTTAAACACAATAATTATTAACAAACAATCGATTTAAAAATATTTTTAAATCAATTATTTGTTCAAATCGATTAAAAAGTATTGTTAAATCGAATTTATAAGAAAAAAAGTTATCTATGAAAGTATATTTAATAAAAAAAAACATTTAACTTTGGTGAAAAATAAACTATTTTAGAAACATTGTTATTGACTAAATAAAAAGCAAGGAATTTATTATATTAAATTCGATTATCGATTTAATCGAATTATTTTTTTAATGAAAATATTATCTATTATGGCAACCCTAAACTACAGACTTGCGTCATACATACATTTGACTTCTATATTGCTTTCATAGTGATTTAGCAACCTACTGAAAGGTTTTCCGTCAACCGAGAATTCATCACTACTGCGAGGTAAAATACACGGTAGGCTCATAAGTAGGAAAAAATATATTTATATGTTTTATAGTTATTAATGTTACATTGTTTTGTTTTTAGTGTTATGCTCAAGTCAGCTAATTCTTTTTAATTGTAGTTTAATTTTTTTTTATTCCTTTTGCTTTTTGTCTCGTTTACTATGTCTAATGAATTGGGTTATGCCTGTAATATTAGATGTAAGAAATAAAAAATAAATAAAAATAAATAAATAAATAAAATATTATTGTAACTGCATGGTTGGTCCACGGACAGTATGTTGTTGTGCCCATGTCATGACAATTATTTGGTTCTTGGGCTGGAAAAGGTACCAAGATTTTAAAAATCCACCTGCCCAGTTTTTAGAAAAAATTCTGTTATCGTACGAATCCGATTAGTAAAACAAAAACAATGATTTTTTATTTCAGAAACCTTTTTGTAATTATACACAAAAATCAAAAATGAAACACCTGGACACAAAACTATATTATTTTTCTAATTCTTACTTGTTAGTACTACGAACTTAATATATATTATTATTCTCAGTCACTGTCCACTCGGGGTCGAAACCCCCATACAAAGTGGACAGTCCCCTTTATATTGAAACAAATAAAATTAAATCTATACTAATATTATAAAGCTGAAGAGTTTGTTTGTTTGAACGCGCTAATCTCAGAAACTACTGGTCCGATTTGAATTCTTTTAGTGTTATATAGTCCATTTATCGAGGAAGGTTATAGGCTATATATCATCACGCTAAGACCAAAAGGAGCGGAAAACCGATGAAGAATGTTTCAAAATCGGGGGTTCTTTTTTCCTTTTGAGAGCTTCCGCTGCGTACGCTGTGAAAACAGGTAAAGTTTTGCAAAAATCATGTATGAAAGAATTGATCCTCTTTAAAAGTTCTAAAAAAAGTCGGCGACAGCATATATCTATCTCTTAAGTTTGGCTCACTATAACCTTTTTTATGCTAACCAAGTTTGTTCTAAAATAATGCATTATTTGCGAAGATGTTTTTATAAACATGATATTATTCCTTATCTAAATAATTTCAATGAGTATCTCAGGAGATATCGCAATTTTAAAATAACATTGCAGCAAAATACTGATCAAGTATTGCGCGCGCCTTTGTTCCACGCGGACGAAGTCGCGCGCAGAAGCTAGTATTTTATAATTTTCGGCATGTATATTGAGCGCTGACATTCAACTTAAAAAATGACACAGTATACGCCACCTCGATTTTTTAGCCTTTCTGTTTGGGCCATGGGGGACACTAGTAGTCGACTTACGGCCGAACCCAATATTCAATCTAAAGATAGAGATAGGTAGTTATCATCGACTGCTAATAACTATCTATCCTTTGTAGTTGTCCCAATAATTCGCATAGGGGACTACTATCTCCAGTTAGCTGTAGATAGACCGGCTACCTGAGCTCTTCCTTACATTCCAGTATACGCAGCGTCACAGACGGCCTCAGTTATGTTACACAGATGTTTTGTAGTATTAAATTTGTCATACAAATTTTATTCATATTAAAGTAATCTTGTTTTATAAAAATATGGACAAATTAATTTTTACACAGACTTTTTAATTTATAATAAATGATATTATTTTAATATGGAATCCATGGTAAATCTAGTAACGGAACGTTTTAACACGACACGAAAAGACGCTACGACGCCATTACGCTTTATTGAATCGTTGTTTCGTTTAAATTTTACAAATCATTTTAAAAATTAAAATTCAACAAATTATACAAATCATTGCAAATTATAGGTACAATCATTCACCAAATTGTTTGTTTTATTCACAAGATGAGTAAAGTAAGTATTATTTCACAAGAAACATATTATTTTTATTCAATTAATTGTTACAAAAGAGCAATATCACTTGAACTGCTACTTGAACTTGAGTCTGCCATTATTTTTCACTCGAAATTAATTTTATTTTAAACAAAGAAAATACTTTTTCAATTAATAAATCTTAGTTATCCCCCGAAAACTATAGATCGGATATTGTTCTTACTAAAGATAACCAACGTTACTGACAGATAGAACTCTATTATTATTGGGACGCTTACACTGTCATTTTCATACGAACTGTTATCTCTAGTAAGCTATCCTCCCTCTCGTCGATAGACAGCTTTGAAGGATAAGATTGCCTATCGTCGACAAGTTTATTGGGTCAGTAAAATGAATGATAGATAGATATTTCTGTCTCTAGTAGGACATAACCAGAGATAGATTGAATATTGGGTTCGGCCGTTAGAATTGTTCCAATGGTGCTGTGGGGGACACCATATGACCGCGAGCCACAGTGAACTTATAAATATGACAGAAAAATGTGTCATAGTGTAAGGAAAATTAAGTAAGTTCTAAAAGAATGGGTATGGTAGTGCAATAAAAACATCATGAAAATTTTGTAAATAAGGGCTTTTATAGATTTACGGCCGAACCCAATATTCAATCTAAAGATAGAGATAGGTAGTTATCATCGACTGCTAATAACTAACTATCTATCCTTTGTAGTTGTCCCAATAATTCGCTTATGGGACTACTATCTCCAGTTAGCTGTAGATAGACCGGCTACCTGAGCTCTTCCTTACATTCCAGTATACACAGCGTTACAGACGGCCTCAGTTATGTTACACAGATGTTTTGTAGTATTTAAATTTGTCATACAAATTTTATTCATATTAAAGTAATCTTGTTTTATAAAAATATGGACAAATTAATTTTTACACAGACTTTTTAATTTATAATAAATGATATTATTTTAATATGGAATCCATGGTAAATCTAGTAACGGAACGTTTTAACACGACACGAAAGTCGAAAAGACGCTACGACGCCATTACGCTTTATTGAATCGTCGTTTCGTTTGAATTTGTATAATTTTTTTACAAATCAAAATTCAAATTATACAAATCATTGCAAATTATAGGTACAATCATTCACCAAATTGTTTGTTTTATTCACAAGATGAGTAAAGTAAGTATTATTTCACAAGAAACTTATTATTTTTATTCAATTAATTGTTGCAAAAGTGCAATATCACTTGAACTGCTACTTGAACTTGAGTCTGCCATTATTTTTCACTCGAACTTAATTTTATTTTAAACAAAGAAAATACTTTTTCAATTAATAAATCTTAGTTATCCCCCGAAAACTATAGATCGGATATTGTTGTTACTAAAGATAACCAACGTTACTGACAGATAGAACTCTATTATTATTGGGACGCTTACACTGTCATTTTCATACGAACTGTTATCTCTAGTAAGCTATCCTCCCTCTCGTCGATAGACAGCTTTGAAGGATAAGATTGCCTATCGTCGACAAGTTTATTGGGTCAGTAAAATGAATGATAGATAGATATTTCTGTCTCTAGTAGGACATAACCAGAGATAGATTGAATATTGGGTTCGGCCGTAAATAAGTGTGGTCCAACCAGTGTCCCCCACGGCGTTTAACGTGTTAAGATAAATATTATATGAGTACCTAACCTAAATACTTAAAAAAAAAACATTTACTGAACAAAGCTATTTTCAAAATGCGACTCCTGCTCGATGCACAAAGCGATCATCTCTTTCGCCGATCGATTATTATATCTGCAGGTACTATGACTGAAAAACTGTCAGGGCTATAATTGTGTTTGCAGACAAACGAAAAAAAACCGACTTCAATTACATCGACAAGTAATACAACGTAGATCGACGAAAAAATACTCAAGTAACTACGCGTTATAAAAGATTACTCAAAAAGTAGTTATCAGATCTCGATAAAATTTAAATGTGACCACATGATGAACATTAGCTTTTCATTAAATTAAAAATTATCAAAATCGGTACACCCAGTAAAAAGTTATTGCGGATTTTCGAGAGTTTCCCTCGATTTCTCTGGGATCCCATCATCAGATCCTGGTTTCCTTATCATGGTACTAAACTAGGCATATCCCCTTTCTAACAAAAAAGAATTATCCAAATCGGTATAAACAGTAGAAAGTTATGCGGTATAATACAACGTAGGTCGACGAAAAAAGCGTCAAGTAAAAACGCATTTTAGATATAACTCGAAAAGTAGTTGTTAGATCTCAAATAAACTTAAATGGGACCAATTGACACACACCACCTTTCGTTTAAAAAAAAATTGTCGAAATCGGTCTACCCGGTCAAAAGTTCTGATGTAAAATACATAAAAAAAAAAAAAAAAAAAATACAGTCGAATTGAGAACCTCCTCCTTTTTTGGAAGTCGTTTAAAAACGTAAAAATTAATAATTATTTTCGAAACTTTCTATTACAAAAATTTACTAACTATTAAACAATTAGTTAAACAACGATTAGACAATGATTTAGAACGATAAATTTTATCTTGCCAGTTAATGCTCATACGATTTTTTATGTGTGCGATTAGTAATAACTGAATAAACCTTAAACTATCACTAAAACTAAACAAGGTGATCGCATTTGCCGTCGCGTTCTGTGTCAGGACGCGCCACAGCCAAGAAACTTTACTGCTGTCTATTATAACAAGGGGTAAATTAAAGGTAAGGTAAGGTATAAGGTATAATTTTTAATATCCCACTGCTGGCTGTAGGCCTTGTCCCCATGTAGGAAAAGGATCAGACCTTAATCCACCAAACTGCTCCAATGCGAGTTGGAGGATATATTCCCTACTATGAGAACGAACGCTATCAGGTGGACATGATAACTGGGACCGACGGCTTAACGTGCTCTCCGAAGGTGGTGTGGGTCACCCCACAAACACCTTCGGAGACACCCAGAAGATCTGTATGGCCAATACAAATGTTAGTCATGTGCGGGGTTCGAACCCGAAACAGCCACAAACCAGTGCTTTGACCGATGCGTAAACGCGTCATCGTACTATAGTTTATATTATTTATATCTAAGCCCTTAGAGGTCACCCACCAGTTAAATTGAGGTTACAAGTTTGTATCTATGCAAATAATAAAATTGGAGTGTCTGTTTGTAATATTAAAATAAACGCTTTTTACTGAATGCTTAGGGATGTATTTCAACAAAATAACATTTTCTTCTCTTTATCTGTCTGTCTGTTCTCTCTGAAACGGCTGGACCGATTTTAACGAGACTTTCACTGGCAGATAGCTGATATAGTAAGGAGTAACTTAGGCTACTTTTTTTTATAACTGAAAACTGAACAATAACTTTATTGTTAAATTTCAAGCGAGTGAAGTCGCGGACAACGCTAATTGTTCATATAATCTCTGTCCGACATATTTTGACATTTAACATATCATTACTAGCCCGTTGGCGCAGTTTGTAGTTGTGCTTTCTGCTCCGAGGGTTGTGGGTTCGATTACCATCCCGAGCTGAGTGTAATATATTTATTTATATATGTATTATTTATAGGTATGTTTATCAAAAAAAGAAATAAATATGTAGCTATACCAGTCGGCTGTTACCTATAACACAAGAATTAAGTTGCATACTATGATAACAAAATAGTGTATGTTGTAAATATTTATTTATATTTATCTTTAAAAGAAAGCTTCTTTACGCATGTTTGTCTTGCAGATTAAGCTTGTGAATGTGTGACCAGAGCATTACGAAAAGTGCGATCGAGCGAGGCGAACACACACTCACACACACACACACACACGCGCGCACACGCACACACACACACACACACACACACACACACACACACATTTGTTTTTTAACCGACTTCCAAAAAAGAAAGAGGTCATCAGAACTTTTGACTGGGTGGACTGATTTCGTTGAATTTTAGTTTTAATTGAAAGGTGTTGCGTGTCAAGTGGTCCCATTTAAATTTAATTCAGATGTGACATGTAGGTCAAAGAGCAACACGGAGGGGAGTAGCCATGTACAGGCGTTCCCCTCTGTCAAGGTATAAGGCCAAATGGCCATATGCAAACAATAAAACTAGTTGCCGCCGCACTGATCACTAGACTAAATCTAGTTGCGCGATTGAATCAACGTCCTTCAAAAAATGCCAAATTGTTCTGTTTTTTACTGCAAAAAAAGATCTGCCACCTCTAATTTACTAAAACATGGCGCTACCTTTCACACGTAAGTATTTTTTAATCACATTGTTACTTGTATACTTCTTTTAAACCTTTTTTAAACTTAAAAATCAAATCTTATCGTTCGTGTTGACTCGACTTGTTTACCAACACAGGTCGCTCGCCCGCATACAATATGCGGATCAGTCGAGCGACTGATCGGAGTCTATTTCCGAGAAGTCACTGTCGCCGAGCGATAGCGTTGTTACCGGTTTGTTTGTAGATGGTTATCGATAAAAATGGCAAAGGCAAAAGAGGAGACAGACATTTTTGAGAATTTCATTTATTTAAAATATTATATTGGTAGCTTATTTTAATAAACATAGTTATATAATAAAATTGCATTAAATTAAATATAATACACGTATTATGAGTATTAATACATTTTACTAGAATTACTTAATGTGAACTTCCACCATAATGTTTTATATAAAAATTTGGGGGATACATGGAAAAAAATTGTAATAACAGATTAACTTGGACGCCCACAAAAAATAGTGTAATTTGTTCAGATCATATCAATACCACTAACTTTTAAGTGTTGGCGAACAATAGAAGGATTAGTCGAGGGCACCAAACCAACACTAACGCCACACTGTTTTTGTCCCGTAAGTTTTTTTTGTCTCATGTACAAGGTAATCAAGATATGGTTCACCTTAGTCATATTAGTGAAATGAAGCTTAGATTTATCAACTTTGAAAATGAACAATGTCCATCCTTTCAGAGTCATCAACAAATCATTAAATCTAGCAGATGACAAGCTATCATCTTATGATGCCATTAGTGTTACGCTCCCTACTCCCGATTCGTTGACATCACCGTGTACATCATCAACTCCTCAAAATGTATGTTAACTTTAAATCGTTTATTGTAGACTGGCATTGTTTGGCACAACAACGTTGCACCAAACGTATTGTGACATAATTATAATAGTTAGACATAGGCTGTCGCGACACTTTTTAACTGACTTCCAAAAAGGGAAGGTTCTCAATTCGACTGTATTTTTTTATGTATGTTACTTCAGAACTTTTGACTGGGTGGACCGATTTTGATGATTTTTAATTTAATAGAAAGCTGATGTTTATCATGTGGTCGCTTTTAAATTTCATCGAGATCTGATAACAACTTTTTGGGTAACCTTTGATAACGCGTATATATTACGTATATTGTATTACTTGTCGATGTAATTGAAGTCAGTTTTGTTTTCGTTTGCGAGCAAATACAATTATTGTAGATAATGATGTGTTGTACAAAGTCTTACTACATTATATATTTCTATTATCATTAGTTTTTGCAGCGTACGCAATGTAAGGAATTTTTTAGGTTATTTTTTTATCCCTTGGGTTACATTATTGGAGTTTTTGTAAGGATCCCTAATATTTTTGAAAATATAGTATAACCTATGTCGCTCAAGGATTATGTAGCTTCTCAACGGTGAAATAATTTTTTGAATCGGTCCAGTAGTTTCGGAGCCTATTCAATGCTAACAAACAAACAATCAAATCTTTACTCTTTATAATCGTTTTATTATTTATTATTTATATTTTACATGAAGATGTTTGATTTGTAGTATATAATAAATTAAGCCTATTTTTATAATAAAATCTTACCTTTGTATCACTTTAAAAACCTAATTTCCCTAACCGAGTACTTGAATTTATCGATAATGGATATCGACAGTTGTTACGACCATGGCTGTAAGAAACTTGTCAGTGTAGTTGCGGCGTGTCATTATACTGTAATGACACAGAACGTATCTATGTGTGTGTGAAAAATGTAAGTGTGTTTTTAATTTAGTATGTGTGAGTTTTGTAGTGACAGGCGATTATTTTTGTGTGGGAATTAGATAAAGTGTGCATGTGTGTAATTTCCCCCCGCAAAAAATGACAGACAATTTTGTATCGGTAGCAGACGCAATGGCTACTCCCCTCCGTGTTGCTCTATGCATGTAGGTACTTATTTAGAGATATCTAATAATGCGTATTTACTTGACTATTTTTTCGTCGACATACGTTGTATTAAATAGCATAACTTTTCACTGTTTTTATCGATTTTGATGATTTTTACTTTAATCGACAGCGAATGCTTGTCATGTAGATTTGTTTAAATTTGATCGATATCTGATCGATACTTGACTATTTTTTTCGTCTCATTGTGTTGTATTACTTGTCTATGTACTTGAAGTGGTTTTTTTTTCGTTTGCGAGAAACACAATTATTATATTATTAGATGAAGCATAAAGAGGTTTAAAACTGTCGAGTAAGTTCGTTGGCGATCCGACAAGTTTGAAATTTTGCTCGTAATCCTCCTTCGCTCGTGCGTGTGGCAGCACTGCGGTATGGCCTAGGTAAATATAATCCTGAACAACTTTGAGAAGGCTACCATCGACCGATACCGGTATCGGTATGACTTGGTTGTTAATAATAACTTTCGTCTTACCCAAGTTCATACAGAGACCGACCCGTCGGCAGGACTCGTTTAGGCCGGCCAGAATTTGGCCTAACTCATCCAGCATCTCCGCAAAGATGACAATATCGTCGGCGAAACGAAGGTGGGAGATGAATTCACCGTTGACGTTGATGCCTCGTTCCCCCCAATCCAAGGTCTTAAAAACATCCTCTAGCGCAGTGGTAAACAGTTTCGGTGATATTAAATCCCCCTGTCTTACCCCACGCCGGAGGGAAATAGGTCTTGTTCTTTGCTCATTGCCATGAACGGTCATTTATTGCGTCGACGCGGCGACGATTAATTATCTAATAAGAAAAATTACAAATTTGAATTCGGTAATTTTTCTAAATATATTTTCATATGTATATCGATTCGATTCCAAATCGATATACAACGTGCGGCACAGCACGTGTCTAAGGAAATTTTAAAACCGTAGGTCAGCTGCGCCCTATAAAGTTCTATTCGTCCAGTCGTGACAGTGACGTCATGACGATAGAGAATAGTGTTGTGCTTTACTACGATTATTTTTGTAATGTTTGTTTTTTATTTATGTTATTGTAAGTATATACGCCCTCGTCACACATTCACCAGCTTACTCCCCAAGTCAAGCGTGTGTAAAGAAGTTTTACTTTAAAAAGAATGAAATTTAACTTAATTGAATCACTTAGTCATTTCATCAACATTTACTTATTTTTCTATTCTCGTGTTTAGTAGTAATAAGTCAAAAATTAGTAAGCATTATCTAAACACTGATCTTTGATCATGCTGAAAATTCCAAATAAAAAACGATGATTTGTATGGGAAGTTATTGTAGACTATTGTGTGTTTAAAACAGGGATTCCAAAATTTTCATACAATTTTTATCTATTTTTATCTGGGCCATCAATGTGGGTCATGTGGGTTTCAAAAACACAAAACTATTTTTATTTACTGCAACTTTTCATTTAACTTTTCTAACTGCTATAGTTTACGAATATTTTGGTTGAATTTACCTAAAATTTTCTTATTTAAATCTATAATACCTATTTTTCGCTTCTAGTCAGGGTGGGGCATATCCCCATCATGCCTCATTGTAGGTACACCCTTGAATTAGTGGTCAATTAAAAACCAATAAGGCAATAACATATTGCACATTATACATGTTTAGCAAACTCATTAACATATAGGTATATAAGTAGTAATAAAAATCTAAAACACAATATGAAACAGTAAACTGGATATAGAACGTAATTTAAAATTTGTGACTCGCTATCAGCATGGCCACGTTAATGCGACATACAAATTGCGGCTCCCCTACTGGCCCTCACCTTGAGTGGCTGACCCCTATTACGTCAGTTCAGTCATACATATGAAAATAAAGATCGCAAGCGTTGTTTTTACCAGCATAAAACGTTGTTTTTTATCTGTAGGTAATCGCTATAGTTTTTGTTAAATATGCTTCGTAATCCTATTTTGTTGTTTTGTATTTATTCAGGAGAAATGTATTGTATATATTCAGGAAAAATTTTCAAACGTGTTCCACTTTCCGACAATTCTATTTTCCATTTTACGATTTTTGAAAACAAACTCATTTGTAATAGGCTTTTTTTAAATATGTCCGTAATTATTCCTAACATATTTTTTTTTCTTAATTAACATATTATTCCGCTTGGTTTGAAAGGAATTTAATTGGTTGCAATCCTCAGTAGATTGTTTTTTGTTGACGATTTTGAACATTCTCATTTTATTTATTTATTTTCAACAAAGCTGAATCGATCAGCCGCGTTGACGCAACGGTCACAGCACTGGTTAGTGGTTGTTGCGCTGGCGGTTGCGCGTTCGATCCTCATAGATGACCAACATTTGTATTGGCCATACATATGTTTGCCGTGGTCTGGGTGTTTGTGCAGTCCTTGTGGGTCACCCCACTGAATCTCGGAGAGCACGTTAAGCCGTCGGTCCCGGTTGTTATCATGTACACCTCATAGCGATCGTTACTCATAATGGGGAATATACATATGTATATATATGTAGTTAAGTATATATGTATTTTATATCACTAATTTTGAATGTATATATTGCAAAATAAGTATATGGCTTTCTTTATTATTTTTTACCTTTTTGTTCAGTTTTTTCACTTTATCACAAATGCGCTTATGAGTCCCGCGGTAACATCATCTCTCACCACCATGGGTAGACTGGTAGAGATCTCTTACAGAGATAAGTTCGCCCTTGCCAACATTCTTTGTAAAAATGACTTGTAATTATGATTTTTTTTAAAGTGCAATAAAGAATATGTATATACACATACGCATATGAGCAGTATGGTGGATTAAGCTGTGATCCTTCTCCTACATGGGGAAAGAGGCCTACGCCCAGCAATGGTATACTACAGGCTGAAGCGTAGCGCGTAAGCGAGTCGACAAGACTAAAAATTTAATTGTCTTTGTTTACCTTTATAGATAGATAATTAGATATGCATAACTAAATACTGACAATGCCATATTTTTCTATTTACTCTAATTTATTTTAGATAGATATCTTAAGATAGATCTTTGAGACTAAATAGTTATTATTAAATAACAATATTTTTTATTGCACATCAAAATACAAACAAAGAGAGTAGTAACTAAAAACAGATGAAAAAAAGGCGATCTTATCGCTGAAGAGTGGTTTCTTCCAGATAACCTTGGGCACAGAACACGATATAGTAGTGACGGTAGGAAGTGTACAATATGAAGTTTCTAAAGATGAATGATAATAGTGTTTAATAGATTACGCATACACTTAAACACATGCAAATATCTATACATAAATAGTATAATATGCTTGTATGAATGTAAAATATATAATGATATAAAATATTTATATATAAGACAATTATTATATGTTAAGAGACATGTAATGCTTCTTTGGACGTTTCCTAAAACAGGATGAGGTAGGAGCACGTCTTATTGGAAGCGGAAGAGAATTCCAAAGGCGGACAACTTTGGTGGATCCTATAAGGCAGTAAGAGAGATAAAGCTACCGCGCGATCTGCACATGCCTGCAGTTTCGGACTTACTCTTTCGCTCGGGCACTCCGCACAGCACAACGGAGTCAGATACTTTTTCAGGCTAGTTGCATTTTTACCTTATTGTATTAAAAAAAAAATACAGTCGAATTGAGAACCTCCTCCTTTTTAACCGACTTCCAAAAAAGGCGGAGGTTCTCAATTCGACTGTATTTTTTTTTTTTTTAATGTATGTTACATCAGAACTTTTGACCGGGTGGACCGATTTCGAAAAATTTTTTTTAATCGAAAGGTGGTGTGTGTCAATTGGTCCTACTTTTCGAGTTATATCTAATAATGCGTTTTTACTTGACGCTTTTTTCGTCGACCTACGTTGTATTATACCGCATAACTTTCTACTGGATGTACCAATTTTGATAATTCTTTTTTTGTTAGAAAGGAGATATCCCTAGTTTAGTACTATGATAAGAAAACCAGGATCTGATGATTGGATCCCAGAGAAATCGAGGGAAACTCTTGAAAATCCGCAATAACTTTTTACTGGGTGTACCGATTTTGATAATTCTTTTTTTGTTGGAAAGAAGATATCCCTAGTTTAGTACCATGATAAGGAAACCAGGATCTGATGATGAGATCCCAAAGAAATCGAGGAAAACTCTTGAAAATCCGCAATAACTTTTTACTGGGTGTACCAATTTTAATAATTTTTAATTTAATCGAAAGCTGATGTTTGTCATGTGGTCACACATAAATTTTATTAAGATCTGATAACTACTTTTTGAGTAATATTTGATAACGCACAGTTACTTGACTATTTTTTCGTCGATCTACGTTGTATTACTCGTCGATGTAATTGAAGTCGGTTTTTTTTTCGTTTGCGAACAAACACAATTATTTGGAAGTCGGTTAAAAAAATATATATATATACGGTGGAATTGAGTAACCTCCTCCCTTTTTGAAGTCGGTTAATAAACAAAATTTAATTTACGTTTTTGTCATAACCTTACAACCCAGTAGGTGTATAACTCATCAAAAAATGGTCCGATCATAGAAGAACGTACTTAGCCTTTAAAATAAAGTCATATTTGTGTAAACCTAATTTAATTTGCCGAATAGTGGTAGTGGATTAAGCTCTGATCCGTCTCCTACATGGTGAAATAGGCCTATGTTTAGCAGTGAGATTTTACAGGCTGAAGCATAATCGTAAATAATTAGCATAAATTATAATTTAGCATAAATATTAATTTAGGATTAGGTTAAGTTATCGAGATCTATGACTCTCGGTTTGACTGTCTTCTTCTGACTCGAGGTTATGACTTTGTAATACAACGCGTTATAGGTACACAGAGAAACGGAACATTCAAAATAAATGTGAATGAAATCAAGCAAATAACATATTTATTATCATTTCTTTTTTAATTCGTTTGACTAGTTAAATTATCTACAAATCAATTTTGCTTGGAAGGTTTATCGGATAATATATCAGCTGTTGCTACATTTTCATTGGGTACCTACCTATTTCAAGCGACATTCAATTGAAATGACTATTAAGACAACAGATACTTTACTAATAATAATACATGATATTGCATATAGTCGATAAGGCTGTTCCTTGGTACCTACAATTATTTAAGATTACTAAAATACTAGGAAAAGAGTCATAGTGACAGTCGCAGGATGTACTGTTTGCCACGCAAAATTAAGTTCTTTTAGTAAGTAGTATAAAAATTTGAATATAATTTCTATCAAATGAGTGGTAGCGGGACTTCTGTAAATCGTATTACAGAATAGGGACTACAAAAATATAGTTCGGACTTTGCACGCGTTTTGGGTATTTACATGTTCAACATCATTGTTTTGGGGGCTATTTTCTTTGATAAATGTCCCAATAATATTTTTTCTCATATATCTTCCATGTACAGACAGCGAACTGTTACATTATTTTATATACAATATTGATGATTATAATTTATGTACTTTTGAAATAAAATAATTGCTATTACCTACTCAATTATGACATACATACATCTGTATTCTGTACTACGTAAAACGTTTTCGGAAGAAATAGTTTCAAGAAGAAATAGTTTTTTAACCGACATCAAAAAAAGGAGGAGGCTACTCAATTCGACCGCATATATTTTTTAATTTTTTGTAATGTATGTTCGGGAATAACTCCGTCGTTTATGAACCGATTTTGATAATTCTTTTTTTGTTGGAAAGGAGATATCCCTAGTTTGATACCATGATAATAAAACCAGGATCTGATGATGGGATCCTAGAGAAATCGAGGGAAACTCTCAAAAATCCACATAACTTTTTACTGGGACTCTCAAAAATCCACATAACTTTTTACTGGGTGTACCGATTTTGATTATTTTTAATTCAATCGAAAGCCGATGTTTATCATGTAGTCACATTTAAATTTCATCGAGATCTAATTAAAACCTTTTGGGTAATCTTTGATAATGCGTATTTACTTGACTATTCTTTCGTCTTCCTACGTTGTATTACTTGTCGATATAATTAAAGTCGGTTTTTCTTCGTTTGGCTGCAAACACAATTATTAGACCATTAGTTTCTGTAGTTTCTAAATAATATCGATAACGAATAACAATAATATGTACCTACACTTTCTAATTAATGAACCCACAGAATGAACCATTTCTCAAATGCGACTTGTTGTTGAGTTAGTTAAGCTAAGGGGATTAAAATATAGATACAAACTCTACAGGTATAATATAATACTATAATTATATAATAATATAATAGTATACTCTATAGATATGTAAGTCTATTTTGTGGATACAATTATATAAATTGCACAACTATCATAAATAGGAATTTACGGTCAATGCACACAATACTAACTAAATATACCCTTCGTAATTATGTGTGTTATCTTGTCATATTGTATAAACGAATCTGATTAAGAACGCTTCGACAAAATGAAAATAATTTTCTTTAATTTAGTGGTAAACATCAGCTATTCGGTTTTATGTAAATAGCTTAAATAGCTAGCGATATCGTCGTCGGTGAAATGAATTTGAGAGAAACATTCGCCGTTGACATTGACACCTCGTTCCCCCAATCGATGATCTTAAAGGCATCCTCCAGCGCAGTGGTCAACAGTTTCAATGATATTACATCTCCTTGTCTTACCCCCACGCCAGAGGAAAATTCGTCTCTTTCTCTGGTCTTGGATATGAACGGTCCTCGTCGCCGCATCGTACATACATCTCAGTATCTCGCCAGTCGATATGAAATCTCTGCCGAGAGTCAGGACAGCCCAGGTCTCGACAGAGTCGAAGGCTTTCTCATAGTCCACAAATGCCGTACACAGCGGCTGATTATATTCTTCTGTCTTTTGCATAATCTGCCGAACAGTATGGATGTGGTCTACGGTGCTGTAGCCATTTTGAATCGTAGCCTGCTCCGGTGGTTGGAATTCGTCGAGTCTTCTGGCAAGACGATTCGAAACAACCCTCAAAAACAGCTTTCAATATCTATACATATATACTATCTATCTATATCTATCTATCTATCTATACATATATAAAAGCGAAAGGTCACTCATCACGAAATCTCCGAAACTATAACACCCACAAACTTGAAATTTGGCAGATAGGTTCCTTATAGAGCGTAGACATCCGCTAAGAACGGATTTTACGAAACTCGACCCCCAAGGGGGTAAAACGGGGGTTGGAAGTTTGTATGAAAATCCTATGTTTTTGAAGTAAGAGACTTGAAATTTAAAATGTATGCTCTATAGATAGTGAGAAGGTGTTCAAATAATATATCTTTAGAAATCAACTCCCTTTTGGGGTTAAAACGGGGGATGGTAGTTTGACTCATTCATCACGAAATCTCCGAAACTATAACACCTACAAGCATGAAATTTGGCAGATAGACTCCTTATAGGGCTTAAACAGCCGCTAAGAACGGATTTAACGAAACTTGACCCCTAAGGGGGTGAAACGAGGGTTGGAAGTTTGTATAAAAGTCCTATGATTTTGAAGTAAGAGACTTGAAATTTAAAATGTATGCTCTATAGATGGTGAGAAGGTGTCCAAATAACGTATCTTTAGAAATCAACTCCCTTTTGGGGTGTGGGGAACTATAACAGCTACAAATTTGAAACTTAGCAGGTAGGTTCCTTATAGGGCGTAGACATCCGCTAAGAACTAATTTTACGAAACTCGACCCCTAAGGGGATTAAACGTGGGTTTGAAGTTTGTATGAAAGTCCCATGTTTTTGGAGTAAGAGACTTGAAATTTAAAATGTTTACCTTATAGATGATGAGAAGGTGTCCAAATAATGTATCTTTAGAAATCAACTCCCTTTTGGGGTTAAAACGGGGGATGGTAGGTTTACTCACTCATCACGTAATCTCCGGAACTATAACTGCTACATATTTGAAACTTAGCGGGTAGGTTCCTTATAGGGCGTAGACATCCGCTAAGAACTGATTTTACGAAACTCGACCCCTAAGGGGATAAAACGGGGGTTAGAAGTGTGTATGAAAGTCCTATGTTTTTGAAGTAAGAGACTTGAAATTTAAAATGTATGCTCTATAGATGGTGAGGAGGTTTTCAAATAATGTATATCATAATCTATATATATAAAAGAGAAAGGTCACTAACTCACTCATCACGAGAAATCAAAAACCGCTGGATAGTCTATCCATCCAGGTTGGACAAAGATAAAATTTGGCAGGGAGGTAGATTATAGTTAGCAGACGTCCGCTAAGAAGGGATTTTACGATATTCCACCGCTAAGGGGGTTTAATTGGATTTGATAGTTTATATGAAACACACACAGCCTGAAAATAAAACTAAAAATGTGGTGTATAGAGAGGTTTTATAAAAATAACTATTAAATTTTACTAAATTGTGCCTTTTAAAAAGTTACTCAGTCTGATAAGCATTTCAAGTGACTGAAATAAAAATAATTTGCGTTAAACATCTTAATAGTAATGCATATCTTCATAACCACGCGGACGTAGTCGCGGGCAACATTTAGTGTATTATAAAAAAAAGTCCTCAAAAGTGTATGTGATCGATTCCCTCAAAATCTACTGAACGGATTTTCATGCGGTTTCAACAATAGAGAGAGGGCTTTAAGAGGAAGATTTACGGAACGGGTAAGCCGATTTTGATGAGAGTTTCACTGGAAGTTTGCCGGGAAAACTTTGTGACACACTGATTTCAACGCGGGCGAAGCCGCGGGCACAGCTAGTATATATATATATTTCTTGTGTGCGTGTGTATGTCATTGAACTCCTCCTAGACGGCTGGACGGATTTTGATGAAATTTTTTGTGTGCGTTCAAGGGGATTCGAGGATAGTTTAGATTCACAATTTGATCCACTGGGAAATGTTTATTTAACTAATTTTTCATTTATAAGTAGTCAAATATTAAATATTATTCTATTTTAATTTCAGTTTGTCCCGACAGTTGGTGCTGCGATCAAATTGAGCAAAATATTTGAAATTTTGTGTTATGCCAAAACAACGTTTGCGGGGTCAGTTAATTTATTTATATTTTTTTTTCAGATAAGTTACCATTATTAAATTCGCGTTCATGGAAACTGGTTTATTTATATTCCGAATTTTGGAGAAAATTTCACTAGTTCAATTTATAGTTTGTAGCTATTTTTTTTTGTGACTATTTGGACTGTTATAATGATATTGTTTTTATTTTGCTGTCCGTCTTTTTTTGTTTCATTGTATTCTTTTTGGGTAAAAACTCTGCGATTGGTGTAATATCCCGAATAAACTTGTTCTTTTTTCTATCAGTACGTAAGTATTCGTAAAAAAACTTTATTTTAAGAGAATAATTTCAGACCTATAGATCTCGTTTGAATAATAAATTATTCATTGAAATTTATTTTTTTGAAAGCGTTTTCAATAAACCAACAGTTCTTCTATTGTACTCTATTGATGTCGATACTTAATACGCTATCTGATGCCTAGCTTGCTCTCCCCTCTCTGCGTGGATCATCTGGTCTAATAATTATAATGATAGTAGAAATAATGTGATCGTAAACACAATAACACTGCCTTACGATGGAAGATTATAAGTATCTTATTCAATTTTAGATTTTTTTTATATACAAAATATTCTCATTTATTTGTTCTGGCGTTTTCTTTTACATACGAGCCATGTAAACATGTAACAGTGACATGTGTTTTAACTCTGCGTATGTAACTCCGAGCTCACGTACACAAAACTGCGATCGTGTTTGTTCGATTCGACATCGGTTCAGGTTGCGTCGTCGCTACTATACGACATGACATTCGGTTGTTTTTCTCGCTCACTCCGCAAGACTTTTCGGTCACGGATCCGACTGATGACTGTAAAATGTAGACAGAGACACCACTACACCACACACCAGTACAATTTAGGTGGTGAATCGCGTTACTTGTGTCAATGGGAGTGATAAGTTGAAAGAGTATCGTGTTAAGTATTTAAGTTTCGTGTGACCTTGGACCTAAGCGAAATTCACTGCAAAAAGTTATAAAAAATATAATTGCACCATGTCAGATAACGCTCAGGATATCATAAAAGAAGCAGCGGCCGCAGCTGCCGTCAGTGGTTCATTATTTAGTACTTTTGACATAATTATGCTTGTCATTTTATTTGGTGCGGCAGTGTGGTGGCTTTATAGTTCCAGAAAAGAAAGTAAAAAGGATGATTTACTACTCAGCAATTATGCTATACAGTAAGTATTTTTAAGAAATATTGAAATTACAGGTCTTGCAACTAAATTATTAACAACTAAATTATGTTATGTATTAAATAAAGTTGTCAAAATTGTGTAATTTTATATACGACGTAAATATACAATACGAACATAAATTATTCTTTTTATAATTACCTACTTATGATTTTTATACAGTAATAAGTGGAATTAATTAATAATGTCAATAAACTTAGATATTTACAACAATAACTTTTCTTACAATCGCTTGTGAAATTAGAGTGCTTTAATGACACAATACGATTGAAATTACAAACTTAGTTATAACCACCATCTTTATGTTATGTATGCAAATAATACAACAATAAAAATATACATTATAATAAAAAATAAAGTTTGTAGTTATTATTACTTAATATACTTACAGAATCATAGGTACATAATCATAGGAAGCCAGGGAGGTATAGGATAGGTTGTATAAGCAAGTTATTTTACTCTTTGAGGATAGGTATACTTAAAAAATCTTGACGTTAGGATACGTCACTTGTCAAGTCTGTGCGCGGACCACAGAATACATTATTCAACAGATTATAAAGACCAAATACAAACGTATTACGTAAGTACGGTGAAATACAAACGGAATAACGTTAAAAATTAATGCAAAAACAATATATATATATGAATGTTGCTAAGTGCGTAACTCGAGTGATTCGACCAATTCGGGTAATTTTTTTTTGTATGTGCCTTAAGGGTCACGAAATGTTTTAATACTAAAAAAAAATTAAATCAATTTTTACTGTTAACGTCTGACAGAACGAAGTCTGCCCAGGGCAGCTAATCTATCTATACAAATAAATAAAATCGGAGGGTCTGTTTGTAATATTAAAATAACCGTTTTTTAACCGACTTCCAAAAAAGGAGGAGGTTCTCAATTCGACTGTATTTTTTTTTATGTATGTTACATCAGAACTTTTGACCGGGTGGACTGATTTCGACATTTTTTTTTTTTTTAATCGAAAGGTGGTGTGTGTTAATTGGTCCCATTTAAATTTATTTGAGATCTAACTACTACTTTTCGAGTTATATCTAATAATGCGTTTTTACTTGACGCTTTTTTCGTCGACCTACGTTGTATTATACCGCATAACTTTCTACTGGATGTACCGATTTTGATAATTATTTTTTTGTTGGAAAGAAAATATTCCTAGTTTAGTACCATGATAAGAAAACCAGGATCTGATGATGGGGTCCCAGAGAAATCGAGGGAAACTCTCGAAAATCCGCAATAACTTTTTACTGGGTGTACCGATTTTGATAATTTTTAATTTAATCGAAAGCTAATGTTTATCAGGTGGTCACATATAAATTTTATTGAGATCTGATAACTACTTTTTGAATAATCTTTGTTAACGCGTAGTTACTTGACTATTTTTTCGTCGATCTACGTTGTATTACTCGTCGATGTAATTGAAGTCGGTTTTTATTCGTTTGCGAGCAAACACAATTATTGTTTATTACTATAGGTATGGATATGGATGTTTACACAGTACATGTACCAAAATAGCATTTTTTACAATTTTTGTCTGTCTGTCTGTTTGTTCCGCCTAATCTCTGAAACGGCTGGACCGACTTAAACGGAACTTTTACTAGCAGATAGCTGACCTAGTAGGGAGTAACTTAGGTTACTTTTCTTTTAGAAATTTATTTATTTTATAAGTCTGAACAATACCTTTTTTTTTAAATTCCACGCGGACGAAGTCGCGGTCACAGCTAGTGTATAATATACATGTATAACGTAGGTAGACAAAAAATAGTGAAGTGTATACGCGTTATCAAAGATTACCAAAAATGAGTGATCAGGTATCGATCATAGGTCCACAAGCAAAGTATCAACTTTCGATTAAAATCAGACTATGATTTGATTGGGATACCGGAGTCCCAGGAACGGTAGACATTATTTCATCGAATGACAAACGCCTGGTTACATGCTAACACACGTACAACGTTGACGAGGTCAACTAGTACCTATTTATATATATTATATATTACTAGCCCGTTGGCGCAGTTTATGACCCTGCTTTCTGTTCTGCGGGTTGCGGGTTCGATTCCCGCCTAAGTCTTCGCCGTTTCCTTCGACATAGCCTCGCTCGATATTCTTATCATTAGTATTTTTAACCGACTTCAAAAAAAGAGGACGCGCTCAATCCGACTTTATTTTTCAAGTGTGTTATTTGATCGAGATCCGACGAGTACTTTTTGAGTTATCCCCATAAATGCATCCTGTTAATTTAATCAAAGTTCTACTCTTACTACTGTTTCATTTGCAAACAACACAATTATTTCTGGTATAATTTATACTCAACGTTCTTCAATATTTTCTCAAATCATTCTATGATTGCCTTCGTCCTAAAATCTGAAAAAAAAAATCAATGAAACGATTTAAAATGTGATAATTGTACATAATTTTTAACTATTCTCTTAATTTTTTTAAGACAATAAATAATAAATGTGGTCGATTAATTTTGCTTCAGAACAAATTTAAAAATTTCGGATATAATTATTTAAGCGAGCATTTAATGAAATATATATGCATATTAATAAACTGTGTATTTATGAAAGTATGAAAATTAAAAGTCATTAAATATAATACTAGTATTTATTTATCGCTGAACAACGGAACGATATTGTAAAATTTTTGGAAAGTATGCGTATTAAAGACATATTTACCTAGTAGCATTTTTAAGGTCATCAGAAATATTGCTTGCTTATCATTAAAAAAACTGACTATACAGTAAAATTATTAAAATATTGCAATCTACTATATTAGGTAACCATTAAACAAAAAAAATTATGATGATGATGTTGTATAGTGTTTTATTTAAACGTATACATTATATATAATGTAATTTTCTTTTGTACTAAAATGCAGCAGCAAGCTGTAAAAAAAAAATACGGGTTTATCGACATTTCTCTTCTTACATTTTTCTAATTTTACTGCAAATCCTTTCCACGTAATTATTTTCACGGGTTGCAGAACGCTGGATCCCTTCGCAGTTCGATTTACCGAGAGCCCCTCGCTCCTGAATACGTCATCTTACTAATGAGACTAGAAGTCATACATATAATTGTGTTTGCTGGCCAACTTGAAAAAAAAAACCGCCTTCAAATACATCGACAAGTAGTACAACGTATGTAAACGAAAAAATAGTCAAGTAAATACCCATTATCAAAGATTACTCCAAAAGTTGTAATCAGATCTCGATGAAATTGAAATGTTAAACAGACTTTTTTGAGTTTACAATAAATCTTCTTAAATTTTAAATTTAATACAGGAGTGTGGGGTGACTGATCGAAATTAAAAAGCCTCAAAAACCTTTCATTTGGACGCTTCCATTCCATTTTTTAATACTTACCTGGTA
Organism: Melitaea cinxia; assembly: GCF_905220565.1. Taxonomy (NCBI): domain Eukaryota; kingdom Metazoa; phylum Arthropoda; class Insecta; order Lepidoptera; family Nymphalidae; genus Melitaea; species Melitaea cinxia. Next base: position 8,790,541 of record NC_059398.1, on the reverse strand, counting down.
CCCATGGCTACCCTATTCACCATAGAAACACAACATTATTTGATAGCAGTATTATTTGACTGTGATCTTCTTAAGATTAAGAAACTTTCCCATGCGGGCTGCTCTAAATTTTGAGCAAGGGAGCAAGGACTGCTATGCCATAGAACATTAGGTTTTCTGAGCAAGTGTTGGCAGATTTTGAGCAGTCAATATAAACTATTTTGGAATCACAATTACATACCTAGTAAATAACATAGTAAGGACAATACATATACTATGGGAACAGGTATTCAATCTGTGTCTGTATAAATAATGTCTGTATAAATAATTGTGTTTGCTGGCAAACGAAAAAAAAGCGACTTCAACTACATCGACAAGTAATACAACGTAGGTAGACGAAAACGTAGTCAAGTAAATACGCATTATCAAAAATTACTCCAAAAGTTGTAATCAGATCACAATGAAAATTAAATGTGACCACATGATAAACATCGGCTTTTGATTAAATTAAAAATCATCAAAATCGGTATACCCAGTAAAAAGTTATGCGGATTTTCGAGGGTTTCCCTCGATTTCTCTGGGATTCCATCATCAGATACTGGTTTCCTTATAATGGTACTACACTGGGGATATCTCCTTTCCAACACAAAAATAATTATCAAATCGGTTCATAAACGACGAAGTTATCCCCGAACGTACATTTAAAAAAAATATACGACCGTATATACGGTCGAATTGAGTAACTTCCTCCTTTTTTTAAGTCGGTTAAAAATATATATTTTACGCATTTATACACAAAGCAAAATACTATATATCAACACAAACAAAAATTCTGTATATTACTTTGTAGAGTTTTTGAAGTCAAAAAAATAATTTAAATAAATAAACTGAAGAAAACTTTTTTTGACAAACGTTCGGTTTTAGTCCGTATTATATTTGTTATTATAAGTTACTAGCTGTATCCTGCGCGGGTTGCTACGTTTTTTTTTTTTGGTCGTACCAATTTAGAAACCTTCAGCAAAGTGTTGGGCTCATGCACAACACTTTGCTGAAGATCATGACATGATCAAATACATAGTTTACGACTCTATAAAGGACATACAGACAAACATTCATTTTTACATGTAGAAACTCGTATAAATATAATTTATACTTATTTTAATACTTTGTTGCACCTATTTTTTTTAATGGTACCTAATTGCATTATCTATTAGAAAACCTTATACAACAAAGTACGATTTCAGGAAATGGTACGTGTAGGAAAGAGAAAATTGAGTAAAATGACATTTGAAAGAATGATAAACATAATAATAATAATCGTTTCGTCCGTTTTATTTTTAATTGTCTTTGCGCGTGATCTCGATAGATAATTGAGTGACATTGAGATCTACGCAATGAACCGAATTTGGTTCAGAAACGTTCCAGTAATAACGTTACCCAATCATACTATTGTATTTGATACGTCTCCTATATGTATCTAATATACCAAAGTATATGGCGACATAATTATTGAAGTAAAAATATTAAATGGATGTTACCGTAGGCATAATTAGTCCTTATCACTTATCAATTATCAATAGCTCTTATGTAAGTTTTCCTTTTTTGAGTATGTAACAAAAATACATTGCCCTTGTTATCTATTATTTTAGATTATTTTGATTGTTTTAGTGTGTTATAGTTTGTAGTGAATATTTTTATTCTTATTAATGATGTTTGAAATATTTATGTATATTATATAGGTACTACTGTGGTTGAAAATTTGATGAGGGAAAGTTAGTAAGGTACGGTGCATAAACTGGGAACTTGTTACTTAGATCTTTCGTATGTCACAAGGCTACATATTCGGTATTCTATTTGGTAGATACAAAATGATAGTGTAGAATATGCGTAATGATCGTTCTATATAACGTCAGATATTACTGAGCAACTACTCCAATTTTTAGGGTTCCTTACCTCAAAAGGAAAAAACGGTACCCTTATAGGATCACTTTGCTGTCCATCTGTCTGTCAAGCTAAAAATCACATCAAATACTCAGGTATTCTGTCCCTTGGAGCTGTGAGCCATTTGTGCTGCAAATTTTCGACACTCGTTAGGGAATCAAAATCAACAGGGTACTTCCCGTGAACTCAAAATCTTGAAACTTGGTACGAAGCAACGTCTTATAGCACAGATACAGGAAAAATTGCGAAAAGCATACGATTTTAGTTACATCATATAATAAAAAATATTTTAAATATATTATTAGTATTGTCCTGGAAGATTGGAACAAAGGAATATCGGTTGGGGGACACGTGATAAATAACCTTAGATACGCTGACGACACTGCCCTTCTCGCACAGACTAGAGAAGACATTGAAAATCTTTTGACCCGTCTGGAAAATATCAGCCTCCAATTCGGACTTGCTATCAACCGAGACAAGACGAAGATGATGATAGTGGACCGGGCTGAACAAAGTGGAAGCAATGTACACAAAATAGCTAATTGCGAAGTGGTACAGAACTATATTTACCTCGGCTCCACTATATCAAGTACTGGAGGATGTGGCGACGAAATAAGGCGAAGGTGCGCCATGACCAGGTCTGCTGTGGAACGACTGGGAAAGATTTGGAGAGACAGAAGGATCACCAAGAAGACTAAAGTCAGGTTGATGAAATGCCTTGTGTTTCCAATCTTTCTCTATGGAGCCGAAACTTGGTCTCTGAAACTGCAGGATCGCCGTAAAATCGATGCATTAGAGATGTGGTGCTGTAGGCGCCTCCTAAAGATCCCGTGGACGGCGTTTCGCACCAACGTATCCATCCTCAGAGAACTTCGTATCAAAGACAGACTATCATCAACTGTACAACTACGAATACTGAAGTTCTTTGGGCACATCTCTAGAAATGAAAACTCGATGGAGAAACTAGTGGTGCAGGGCCAGGTGGAAGGCAAGAGAGCACGCGGTCGGACGCCAACCCGCTGGACAGACGTCATCATAAGAGCTACTGAGTCCACCATGGTCCAGTGTACTCGCGACGCCTCCAACAGAGGGAAATGGAAGCACATCGCCAGGAGAGCTACCCTCGAAAATATTATCAACCCACCAAACACCCCACTATGTACCTCGTCAGCGCAGCCACGACCACTCTGACAAGAGTGTGCGACTAAGAAGAAGATTTTAAATATTTTTTGGAGGGAACTCTCGGTGCGCGAGTTCGACTCGCACTTGGCCAGTTTTTTTTTTAGTTTTCCTTCTCTTCGTGAAACTCAACTAACTTTCAATTTCAAGATGTTTCAAAAAACATAAACGCGCAGAGTATTCCTGCACACTATTCCGATATGCTGTCATCTTTTCAAAATAAAAACATTCATGTGATCTTGGTAAGTGAATCTTGGCTTAAACTGTTTGCCATCATTTTTCTATTACCTTCCAGGATTTCAATTAATCCAACACGGTCGTTGGCTGAACTGATGGTGATGTTGTCATTTATCTTCGTTCACACATTTCCTTCAACATCATTAGTAAATCCATGTCTCACGATGGACATGGCCCTGATAACCTCCCTTCCTAGAACTCCTTTTGTTTTAACACAAAGCTGTTCTAGGTGTCTATTATAACCCATTACGTGCTATTGTCTATTTTGCATGCTTCGAAAATCTATTAGAAGTATATATTCCTCAATATAGCAAAACGGTTGTGACGGGTGACTTTACCACATGCCTGTTTTAGCAAAACTGCGGAGCCATACGCTTACGCTTTCTTGTAAACTCCACAAATTTGCATATCCTTTCCCTGAATCCTACTCACTCATTTCCTAACTGCTCTCTCTCTCTTCTTGACCTGATTCTTGTTTCTTCATCTTATTATGATCTCTTATATCTTCTCTATAAAATTAGACCCCTAAAGGCAAAGTCAAAAATTTTTCTGCAGCGTAGTTTTAGGGGCATGGCCTTGAGCTATTTACGAAAAGTTGCTGGTGGGATTGACTGGGAAAAGATTTGTCCCGTCTATGGTGGACGAAAAATTGGTAGCTTTCAATTATCTCCTAAACCAGACATTTGATGTACATGCTCCTGTTCGACCTTTGCGTATTAAACATGCTCCTGCTTCCTGGTTGGCAGCTGAAATGAGAGCTTTGCAGTAGTCAAAAAATAAGACTAAAGTTCGTTATAAATCCTATCCGAGCCCATATAATAATGAAAAATATAAAACTCATCGAAATCGTTGCAACAAGGTTTGTAGAAATGCTCAACGACGCCATGTCGACGAAAATCTTGAAATTTCCAAGGACACGGAATTGGCAAAGTACAATAAGCGCCTACAAATTTCTTTGACCTCAATAAGCTCAATAAACTTTTTCTTCTTCTATCACTATAGACAGTGCGACCAAATCCGATACTCTTAGTCACCCTTCTGCCGTTGAAACTCCTGACCCGTCGTCAACTTTGACTTTCACTCTATTGTCTGAATGTGATGTTAAGAAGAGCATATTAGCTGTTAGTTCTAATGCGGTGGGCTTCGATAACATCAGCCATAATATGATCATTTCTATAATAGACTCAGTGCTTCCTGTCATAACCCATATTTTTAACAAATCCTTAAGTTTCAATACCTTTCCTACTCGCTGCAAAGACGCTCCAATCATTTCCCTACCTAAAAACCCAATTCCTCTACGTTTTCCGATCTTAGCCCAATACCTATTCTTCCTTTCCTGTCCAAAGTTTTAGAGCGTCTTGTCCATCAACAGCTAACTTTATTTCTTTCCTCGAATGATCTCCTAAATCCTTATTAGTTCGGTTTCCGTAAAGGTACGGCTACGGCCCTTGTGAAAATCACTGATGACATAAGGCAGGCAATCTACGGTCAGAATCTCACCGTGTTGACCTTGCTGGACTTTAGCAATCTCTTTGGACGTCTTGTGCTCACTTAACATATCTCCATTACCAGTTGATTGGTTTCATAGTTACTTGTTTGGTCGTCGCGGCGCGTGCTAGTCCAGGATTCTTATTAAGACGCTAACGTAAATGCTGGCATTCTGTAAGGTAGAGTTTGGTGTTATTTTTTACAATTGAAAGTTCTATCGAGCTTCAAAAATAAATCTATTAATCGCTCGTGTAATTAAAAGGCTGAGGTAAACAATATAATATATATGGATTATCTACAAGTCTAGGAGACGTCACTATTAAATGTCAAAACAAAAAAAAAAAAACTAATATTTACTAGGCAACGGTAAAATCTATAATGACAAAGTCTAACCTTGAGACCAAAGCTTGAGACCCACATCGCACACGTGTAATAATAACTTTTCCTATAATTGAAAGTCATTTAACAAATAATTCTATAGATCAGTCATCGACATTTCACGGATTTAGCTCGAGCAGCAAAGAACCAAACTCTATGCATAAATAAAGAACACTTTAATATATAAAATAAGTTTTAGTAACACACATAAGCATAACACGTAATAATTATTATGAGGCCCAAATGCAGTCAATTTCTTAGGTATATCTAAATTTAGCTTTGCATGACTTGTCGATTCATATTAAATACATATTTAAAAAAACAAATCAGTATAGATATCTAAAAATTAGTATGATGTAAAAAGTGGTATCAAAAAATTCTACTTAGAAAGAAGAAGGGATAATTGTTAAGTAATATAAAGTGAACACGTAGTTATTACGTAACTAAATAAAGAAAATGTAAATTTTTTGACGTCTATCTTAGGTTTAACGCCCGGCATACTTTTGTTAAATGGCTTTTCATACACACATACAATCATACATTGTTGAATTTATTAATCTTTCTTGCTATTTTGTGTGGGTTAAAAGGAAAACTTAAGACTGAGAAAACGAAATACCTACGTTGTCATTTTGATTTGTATGGAAATATACAAATAAAAATATATTTAAACATAATCGTACGTGTGTGCCAATAAATAGATATCGTTATACTGTTAGACAAGGTATCGACGTACCTACTTATACAAGTAAATATGTACAGACGTCATGGTATTTCTAAATAGTCAGTATAGGTATTATGGAAATTTCCATAAAATGTAACAGAAGATTCTTGATTATTATTTAATAATTCGTTATTCTCGTGAAAGGAAATAAAAGTAATTACTTAATACTTCACCTCAGATATACTACGTAATGAACATTACGTATGATATTAAATGCGTAGTTAATAGTTATAAGTCGCGACAAAAAAAACACATTTTATTAATTTTTGTATTTGTTTATCATCGCTTCAGCCTGTAATATCCCACTACTGGGCATATGCCTCTTTCCCCATGTATGGCGTGGGTTGGCGGATATATTCCCTACTATGAGTAACGATCGCTATCAGGTGTACATGATAACAACCGGGACCGACGGCTTAACGTGCTCTCCGAGGCACGGTGGGGAGACCACAAAGACTGCACAAACACCCAGACTACGGCAAACACCTGTATGGCCAATAAATGTTTGTCATGTGCCGAGATTGAACCCGCAACCGCCAGCTTAAGAGTGTATGCTACCTCAAATTGCTTATTTTCCACTCGGCAGGATATCCATATCTTCCAAACTACTGAATATTTAAGTTTGAAATTTGTGTATGGTAAAGTTCAGGATATAAACTATCTTTCATATGTTTCGAAAACACGATTCCATAAAATTTTCTCGATACAAAAAAATCGCAAAGTTACCTCTATTTTTGTATTAAAACCTTAATATCTCAGTAAATATAGAAGTTATGGACTTGAGATTAAGCATGGTAATTGAAATAAGTATGAAGAACGTTTTATATGTTGCGTTTTTTTTTTAAATAACTATTGGTAATGTTTGTGGGGAGAAAATACATATAATTCACGCGATGAACAACCAAGCGCTCTCAATTCTCATGTGTTTTTAGTACGGGTGAAATTTGAATTCGAGCTAAGGTAGTGTAGCCCCTTAACAGGCATAATCCATAGCTGTGACCGTTGCGCCAACGCGGCGTTTGTTTTATCACGAAGTTATAATATTTATCAAATTTAAAAAAATGTTTTCACTGAATTAATCTGTTGTTTATCATTCAAATCTAAAGTCTAATAGTTATTAACCTCTTATGTATTTTTTTTTTTTTTTTTTGTTACAGTAACTTATAAAAAACGCATGGATAAAATTAACTACGATTGAAAAATTGTTTGTTAACATAGAAAGTTTTTAAATTAATCTTAATTAACCATGTCATAATTATTTAGTTATAAATAGTTAAAAGAAAAGAAAACATTATTTAATATTAAACAAGCTGTGCCCGCGGCTTCGCCCGCGTTGAAATCAGTGTGTCACAAAGTTTTCCCGGCAAACTTCCAGTGAAACTCTCATCAAAATCGGCTTACCCGTTCCGTAAATCTTCCTCTTAAAGCCCTCTCTCTATTGTTGAAACCGCATGAAAATCCGTTCAGTAGATTTTGAGGGAATCGATCACATACACTTTTGAGGACTTTTTTTTATAATACACTAAATGTTGCCCGCGACTACGTCCGCGTGGTTATGAAGATATGCATTACTATTAAGATGTTTAACGCAAATTATTTTTATTTCAGTCACTTGAAATGCTTATCAGACTGAGTAACTTTTTAAAAGGCACAATTTAGTAAAATTTAATAGTTATTTTTATAAAACCTCTCTATACACCACATTTTTAGTTTTATTTTCAGGCTGTGTGTGTTTCATATAAACTATCAAATCCAATTAAACCCCCTTAGCGGTGGAATATCGTAAAATCCCTTCTTAGCGGACGTCTGCTAACTATAATCTACCTCCCTGCCAAATTTTATCTTTGTCCAACCTGGATGGATAGACTATCCAGCGGTTTTTGATTTCTCGTGATGAGTGAGTTAGTGACCTTTCTCTTTTATATATATAGATTATGATATACATTATTTGAAAACCTCCTCACCATCTATAGAGCATACATTTTAAATTTCAAGTCTCTTACTTCAAAAACATAGGACTTTCATACACACTTCTAACCCCCGTTTTATCCCCTTAGGGGTCGAGTTTCGTAAAATCAGTTCTTAGCGGATGTCTACGCCCTATAAGGAACCTACCCGCTAAGTTTCAAATATGTAGCAGTTATAGTTCCGGAGATTACGTGATGAGTGAGTAAACCTACCATCCCCCGTTTTAACCCCAAAAGGGAGTTGATTTCTAAAGATACATTATTTGGACACCTTCTCATCATCTATAAGGTAAACATTTTAAATTTCAAGTCTCTTACTCCAAAAACATGGGACTTTCATACAAACTTCAAACCCACGTTTAATCCCCTTAGGGGTCGAGTTTCGTAAAATTAGTTCTTAGCGGATGTCTACGCCCTATAAGGAACCTACCTGCTAAGTTTCAAATTTGTAGCTGTTATAGTTCCCCACACCCCAAAAGGGAGTTGATTTCTAAAGATACGTTATTTGGACACCTTCTCACCATCTATAGAGCATACATTTTAAATTTCAAGTCTCTTACTTCAAAATCATAGGACTTTTATACAAACTTCCAACCCTCGTTTCACCCCCTTAGGGGTCAAGTTTCGTTAAATCCGTTCTTAGCGGCTGTTTAAGCCCTATAAGGAGTCTATCTGCCAAATTTCATGCTTGTAGGTGTTATAGTTTCGGAGATTTCGTGATGAATGAGTCAAACTACCATCCCCCGTTTTAACCCCAAAAGGGAGTTGATTTCTAAAGATATATTATTTGAACACCTTCTCACTATCTATAGAGCATACATTTTAAATTTCAAGTCTCTTACTTCAAAAACATAGGATTTTCATACAAACTTCCAACCCCCGTTTTACCCCCTTGGGGGTCGAGTTTCGTAAAATCCGTTCTTAGCGGATGTCTACGCTCTATAAGGAACCTATCTGCCAAATTTCAAGTTTGTGGGTGTTATAGTTTCGGAGATTTCGTGATGAGTGACCTTTCGCTTTTATATATGTATAGATTAACTAATAATAAGTTGCAATTAGGTACGTGCGAATTTATTTAGAACCCATTACAAGTACATAAATAACACAATGATTAAAAATGATTTCAAATTTATTAAGACACCAGCTGTGCTTGCGACTTCGTACGCGTGGAATTTAACAAAAAAGTTATTTTTCAGTTCGCTGAGTTATAAAAAAAAAAAAAATATTCTAAAATAAAAGTAGCCTAAGTTACTCCTTATTACATTAGCTATCTTATCTGCCAGTGAAAGTCCCGTCAAAATCATTCCAGCCATTTCAGAGATTTGCCGGAATAAACAGACAGACAGACAAAAATTTTAAAAAATGTTATTTTGGTATATGTACCATGTATACGTCCATATGCATTTAATAAAAAGCGTTTTATTTAATATTACAAACACTTCACTTTTTAATATTACACAGACTTCAATTTTATTTATTTGTATAGATTCTGTTTTGCTGACGTCATTATGAGAGTAACAAGGTTAAGTATTACTTTTAATTATCATTATAACGCCGAACTCGAAAATAATTTCCGTGACTATAACACAACGAATAAATAGTTATATTAAAACTATATTGCAAGTTACGATGATTATTCGAAGCGAACGCTAGATACACTAATAATAATAATCTTAAGATATATTATGTACTAAAGATACTCAGGGGTGAATCCATTATCTCATTTATGGAACAAGTACTATTAGTCCAAAGCGGTCGTCATATTTATTTATAATTATACCCACATGTGTTTAATGATAATGATCCAGTATAAATGCAAGATAATATCTGATAAGTTGCCTTTAGTTTATCTGATGAAATCGCGCCCAAACAACTTTAATTAATAAAATGTTTATTCAAATATTTTAAGTCTACTTCCTCCATTTGTTCAATACAAAAATATAGCATTTGCTGAGAGAATATACTGCAATGAAGTAAAAAAATAAGGTTTGCCTATTTTCCCCCCTTCGCAACTATGGGGTTATATTTGTGTTTCTTAATCCGGATCTAAGACCATTAGAAACATGTGTTCTGGAAAAACCAGTTGGTAGGAGTTTAACTGTAGAGCACTGAGACGGGCCTTAAGTAATAAGGCTCCGTAGGTAAACTTTGTTAGTGGGAACTTCTAAGATTTATAACCTTTAAAAAATTGTAGGTAACCGAGTTTAAATGTAGATTATTAAGACGGACCTTTAGGGCCTGTCTGTTGTGAATAAAGTTTATCTTGCGCATAAGTTACGAATGGACTTTAGCAAGTGAAGGTAGAATTGACCTTAGGACCTGTTTGACACATATAATAAACAACAACTTTTAGCTTCACAGTTGCGAATAGGAAATATCCAATAAATAAATAGGAATTCCAGAGTGAAAAAGAATAATGTATCATAAATTTTTGTCTATAATCTATTGGATACCATCATCGGTCAAATAGCGTTAAGGGCAATCGGTGAAACAGGTCCTTAGTCCAAGTCGGTACAATTTACCAACCGAATCTTATCAAGGTTCGATTGGTAGGTTTAAAGAATATTTATTTCTCATTAAATACATATAGTCACTTACATGAGAAATTATCAACAATAATGTGAGTAAAATACAAGAAGTGTCCAGCTGCTCACAGATACATTGCGATTTGTTTTATGTATATATAATATTGTATTTACAACAAAATCAAGAGTAGGTAACTGACAAATTTAAGAGTAGCAAACCCTAAAAAATGAAAACTTAACATATTTTTTAAAAGTGACAGTTCGTCTAAGTGCACATATCTCAACAATACATAAAAATTACGTTTTTATGTATTGTATCTGTAACTCAAAATTCCTTTTGTTAAATAATGCAAAAGCATTAATAAATAAGATAACGTGATTATATAAAGAATATTCTAATTACATATTTTGACTTTCAAATAAAATTACAATATAATAGATGATTATACTTACTTAACCTTTCTCGATAATCAAATACAAACGCAAAAGAGTTCTGCATTTTTCTAGATTCCGAATTGAAGCCATTCAACCATATTAAAAAACTCATTAACCATAATTATTTAATTTAGGCAGCCTTAACTCCTAGTGATGATTCTGATGTAAAAGCAAGAATAAATTGCAAGGTCATAAAAAACTTACGAGCAACTAAGAGCTTGTGTGAGTTTTTTAACTTACGAGTAACAAAAAAATATTGTTTACGTAATTTCCGAGCATTTGATGTAACATAGACCTAGGCAAGTTATAATTCCCCGTACCTCGCGGCGTAATCAAACCTAGCAAATTGTTTCTCCTAAATTTTTTATTAATATTAAACTTAAAATTTGTGCAAACATAGACGTTTCAAAAATAAAAGTTCGAAAAAATTATATAAATTGTATAATTTTATGAATAATTAAGAAGAAATTAGGTGTATTTAAATTGTTTTTTTTTTTATTTAATAATTTTATTTCCAGACCTGCAGGGTCAATACAAGTCACAGAAAATTCTTTTATAAAGAAATTGCAGTCATCAGGGAGAAGTTTAGTTGTATTTTATGGATCCCAGACGGGTACGGGTGAAGAATTTGCTGGTCGTTTGGCCAAAGAAGGTATTAGGTATAGATTAAAGGGCATGGTCGCAGATCCTGAAGAATGTGATATGGTATATATGAGATTGTGTTTTTATTTGTTTTTTTTTTTATTATTATATAATTATTATTTTTTTAATTAATTTATTTTTATTTTTTAGGAAGAATTAACGAAACTCAAAGATATTCCGAATTCTCTTGCCGTATTTTGTTTAGCAACATACGGTGAAGGGGATCCCACAGACAATGCTATGGACTTTATAGAATGGCTGAAAACTGATCAAGATTTGACAGGATTAAATTATGCTGTAAGTGTAGAAATACATAAAGTTAAATTTTTAATTTTAAAAAGAACTAATGTAAAAAGTTAAAAAATATATTTTAAACTTATAAAATAGCAGAAAAACTTTAGGATTAAAATTATACTCGACATTATAATATATCATTTGAAATTCAAATACGTCCGAAAACGAATTCCTTAAATATTGCAACGAATATTATAGCAATCTCCGAAAAATTAAAAAAACCCGAACACATCGAATATTAAATAACAACTATATATGGTTAAAGCTGGAATATTTAGATAGAATTCATAATATTGATTAAAGTCGATTTGTCCTAAATTTTGGTTGTGCCATGTATTGAAAAATTTTCACTGACTGGGAATAGGTTAGGGGTTTTTTTTGTGTCAAAGGAAATTTAGTATATTTTTACTCAAGCCTCAAGTACAAAAGCCAATTTTTGACCGCTTATATAACTTATGCTGGCTACACTTTATGAGCTCCATGATTGCATAATTATATTATCTCTCACATGAATTGATTGACCTGATTGGTATCATCTGGTTGGCAGAATTTACAGAATTGTGAATGCGTTATAAAAATTCATATATTAAAGACTTTAAGCCGAAGTATACAAAGGAAAATCATTAATAATGAACTCGATAATAAGCATTTATTAGTGATTGTGTATGCTTTTTTTTCTATTAAGAATTGCCGACTCGCCCAGTCGTTATACGGGCGCAAAGTCCGATACAAGTAGGCCGCGACGTTAATGTGCCCCTGAATCGTATTGCATCGTGAATAATTTTTCGGTCACAAGTAAATTTAATACCTACTATGAGATATTTTTAAATACCTATAGTAGTATAGATATGAGATGTGAGATACGTTCACTATGTAATTTATTTCGGACAATAAATAATTAAATACGACTATGTGACGGGTTTCGACTGGTTAATTTGAACACAGTGTGATTCTAATTTACTAAGATTTTATTTGTCAAGGGGCTCAGCTAAGTTAACGGTTAACAGCTATGAATCACTGTTTTCTTTTCGCAAATAGACTATAGATATTATGGCGCATGAATTTATATTTCACTTCTGTTTATTATGAGGTTTATCTTTACCACTTTAAAACTTGTCGATACAGGTTAGTTTACTTCGATTTGTTAAATACATAGCTATAAGATAAATGTGATGTATACTTTTTCGTTTTTTTTTTTTTATATATAATCAATGGCTTCATCATTTGGTTGGGTATGATTTTGCCAATGATAAGTAAATGTGACGTGAAAGTAAAGACAATATAAAGCACATCTGTAACAATCATCATTTCAGCCTCTCACAGTCCACTGCTGGACAGAGGCCTCCACAAGTTCACGCTAAAAATGGCGTGAACTCATGTGTTTTGCCCATAGTCACCACGCTGCACAGGCGGGTTGGTGATCGCAGGGCTGGCTTTGTCGCACCGAAGACGCCTCTGCCCGTTTTCGGCCTGTGTATTTCAAAACCAGCAGTCGGATGGTTATCCCGCCATCGGTCGGCTTTTTAATTTCCAAGGTGGTAGTGGAACTGTGTTATCCCTTAGTAGCCTCTTATGACACCCACGGGAAGAGAGGGGGTGGCTATATTCTTTACTACCGTAACCACACAGCGAACAATTAACAATAAATATCAGCTAAAATGATTTTTTCGATCTATTTTTCTTATAAATTTCTGATACAATTATTTTCATCTATCAGTCATGTAAACGCTATAAATATTTTATTGTTACGAGTATATTCAGTTAATCATAAAGAATATTCATAATAATTAGGCAATTTTTTTATTAATCGATTTAATATTTCATTTACTTAATGACTGTTTGTCGTTATTGTGTGATTAACGCATGTAATGGGCATAACAAGTGTATTGTATTGTATCAGCATTAATAAAATTACAAGTGTTAATAAATTGAAATGATAAAGAATAATTAATTTAATCAATAAATCGAATTACTTGTATAAAAATATACTCGGATAATTATATAAAACCGTCATTTTAAAAAAAAGTTATTTCGTTATACGCGTTAGGAAACTTGATTATATTATATTAAACTTATTCAGCATATTATTTTGTACATTTATTTATTTATTTATTTATTAAAATTTATTGCACACACAAAAAAGAAGATACATTTTAGAAGGATTTGATACAAAAACAAATAATGTATGCAAAGGCGGCCTTATCGCTTAAAGCGATCTCTTCCAGGCAACCTTTAATAAAAGTAGTATAAGAAAAATATGTCGGTAGTAGTGCGCAATCAACAACGCAAGTTTAGCACATATAATTAAATTAATTACAATACATTTAAACGGTATATATCTACATAAACATATAAACACATATGTAAACACATACACACTATATTTATGCAAACATACAAATAAAAACAATATACCAATAGAAACATATACATATTTAAAATTATGTAAGAGTTAAGTAGTATTTGTGCAAACGATTCTTAAAAATATTTATAGACTCTGCTTGACGGATGTTATTGGGTAGGGAATCCCAAAGTTTGATCACTTTAGTAGTGAAGGAATTACCATAAGCATTAGAGCGACAAAGAGGTACCACAAGCAAGTTATTACTACGGGAACGCAAGTGACATTCAGGGTCATGTCCTAAAAAACTAAACCTTTCCTTAAGATAAGGGGGTGTGTGAGGGTGATAAAGGATATTGAACAATAAAGAAAGAGCATGCACATTTCGTCGCTGTCTAATTGGTAGCCAACCCAACTGTTGACGATATTGAGATATATGGTCAAATTTGCGCAACCCGAATATAAAGCGAATACATATGTTTTGTAATCGTTCCAATTTGTTTAACAGTTGTTCAGTTGAGGAGTTTAAGTACAAACACCGCGACACGAGAATTTTATATATTAGATAATCTGAATCTTGGAAACGGCTCCAACGATTTTCATGAAATTTATATGCAGAGAATTTGGTGGGCGATAAATCGATATATTAGAAAATGTCGTTTTATCCCTGTTTTTAGGCAAAGAAAAAATAGCTACAATATCGTTAGAATACGAAGGTAAATATCGCAATTGTTAATAAAGTTATTAGCTCAGGTGGGTAATCGGCCGGTCAGGATCGACCGAGAAGACCACGGTTCAAATCCCCATGTTCGTTTCTTTATAATCGTTTATTTTTTTTTTTCCTTTTTTTTCTAATTGCACTCATATTTTTTTATTTAAATAACCACTTCATATATTTTATTATTATGTCGGTAACATCGGAAAATATTATTCATATTTTATCAATATGTAATTCGTATTTAAATATGATTTTTTTAAAACACGATTTACTAAAAAAACCGAGCTAAGCTCGGTCACCCAGGTACTTATCATATAACTGTAGAATCTAAAATTAGTTACTGCGTAACTCGAAACAAACAATATCGAAACGATAGCTGTACTAAATAAACGTTAATCGTTTTTATTGTATGTAAATTCTGTGAATATTAATTTTTCGTTCAATGTGAAAATGTATATAGCCTCTTTCTTAAGATTGATTGACCACGACCGCTGAAATTGCCGTTCCACTTCCACTAACGCAAAAAACGCCGCGGGCGTTTTAGGCGAATTTTATAAGTGAACGCAATATAGCGGCGCTGTAAAACCTTGCTGCTGTGAAGGTTTTCGAGTAAATGTTTCGCATGGATTAGAGTAAAACTTAATTCAACATGGATTCCCGGAATTTTTATCGTTACGTTTTTGCAAAATCGAATGAGAGATAACATTCAAAATTTGACATTGACAATTGTTTTTTCAATTCCCGCCACGTTTTGATAAAAGCCAACTCTGACCTACATAAATTTTGTGGGTGAAGTGGGCGCGAACAGTGACGTCATCTATGACGTCGATCGATCGCTCGCAACGACCACGGGCCTTAGGTGGAACGGTAGAAAGGGCGTTAAAATCGTTGCGGTCGCGCAGTGGAATGTGCCCATAGTATTCATACTGCTGCTGTATCAATTGACAGTTGACGCGAGCCTTTTGTAAGTGACAGTTTAGTTTTGGTTTGGTTTGGTTAGTGTACTTGTGTACTTTGACATCTAAGTTGATAACCAGGGTTATGTTTATTTAAAATATTTTTCTATGTCTATGTTAGACAATATAATGTAATTATATTATGTTAGAATAATTAACATGTACAAACGCGTTAAGAGATAATAATTGTGAGAATCTCGTATAAAATTTTATAAATTTAGTGTTGATGATGTTTATTTTTACTAGTCCTTTAAAAAAGTTACCTCCGTATGTCACTAAGTTTTTATATAAGAAACGAATAGCTTCATCACTTCTAAAATTAAGATACATGGTACGAAAATCTTCAGTTTGTAATTAAACTATTTATTAGTCTAACCTCTGCTCTGTTGCAGGTCTTGCTTTTATACATTATATAAAATGTAATGTATAAAGGAACATGTAAATATAAAATTAATATACAGTCTTAAAATTTCCACAAAGTAGTTTGTTTCTAAGTGAATAATTTTATGGAAAAAAAATTATAATTTATTGCATAATTTCAGGTGTTTGGTCTTGGAAATAAAACCTATGAACATTACAATGCAGTTGCTATTTACGTTGACAAGCGTCTTGAAGAACTGGGAGCTTCAAGAGTTTATGAACTTGGACTTGGAGATGATGACGCAAAGTATGTATTACATAATGAAATTAATTGAAATATAATAACTTAAAAATGAAGAAATATTAAACATATTTGAATACTTTAGGACTTAAATATTTCAGACGATTTTATTTACTTTCCTTTTTAAACAGCCAATAACCAAAGACAATTTTTTAAATTCCTTGATAGTAAATTAATATCTTCAAAAGGTATTAATAGTTTAATTTAAAGCAAATTTTCATGACTAACAATTTGTTTTATTTCATTAACTTTTTTACGTTGCTGACCTATTAGTCATCATACAATTTTATATATTGGAATTTAACTGAGGTATGGGACAGCAGGAAATATCCTGCTCAAAATCGTGAGTAGCCTAACTAGGGAAATGCCTCAACCTTACAGAAGATAGCTAAATAATACTACTTTCAAGTAGTGTTGTGTCCCTGTGGAGAGTAAATTGACTTTTGGTGTTGCAGGTGTCCATAAGCTACTGTAGTTGCTTACTAACAGGTCAACCATATGCTTGTTTGCCGACCTAATTGTATAAAAACAAAAGCAATGTTTATCATTTTTAAAATTACCATCTCCACAGTCAGATACAAAAATAATTGAATTAATTCTTAAAAATTAAAATTTATTATTGAAACTTTTCATTTACCTTCAGATAATACAGTAGTCAGGTAATGGACATACTGACTGAATGTCACTACTTTAGTAATAGCTGGGTGGGGCAAATGGCCCACTACACCCACTGGTATGCCTATGTATGCTTCAACTTGTGTCCTTTAATAATGATTGTTTTTAAAAGAAATTTCTTTTTCTGATAAGTTTTCTTTTTGTATAATTATGTAATATGCTTTAGTACAGTTTTTTGAGTATGTTTGTACCTACCTATTTATTTCTTTGTTTTTCTGTACAATAAATATATGTGTTGTGTAGACCCAATTGAAAATTTTATAAAATAGAAAACTTGTTATATGTATCAATAGAGAAACAAAATCCAGACTGGACTGTTTTAAAAGGTTATGAGTACTATAAGACCATTTGAGCCCTAAGTTTTCGAAAAGTAAAATATGCTAAATAAATTAGTGCTGTAATGAAATGAAAATATAAAAATGTATTCTAATTTACATATTTATCACGAATGTTATGTTTTAGTATTGAAGATGATTTTATTACTTGGAAAGACAAGTTCTGGCCTTCAGTTTGTGCAAAGTTTAATATTGAAAGTACCGGAGAAGAAGAATTGACTCGCCAGTTCCGCTTGATCACACACTCACCAGATGAACTGAAACCCAATGAAATATTTACCGGAGAAATATCGAGATTACTTTCCCTTCAGAATCAACGCCCGTAAGTTTGTTGAATACCTTCTCATTTATTATTTCGTTATTTTTTTTTAAAAGCCTTATATAAAGGCTAAGTATGTTTCATGTAAAACACATTACATAAAAAATTTGTTTTGTAATCATAAAAGTGACTGACGAAAATGGGGTCATTTCATTGCATTTTACCATTAAATTAACTACAGTTAATTCTTGAATGGAACTACTTATTAATTTATTACAGTTTTAAGAATTTTACTCATTGACACATGAATATGTACTGTATGTAATTCACATATAGGTACATAGAATTTTCTAAACAATAACTTGCCCTTTGGACTAATGCAGGTTAAATTGTTAAACAGTCTTTTAATAATTCTTAACTTAAAATTAGTTTTGTAAGTAAATATAATAAAAGCTATTTAAACAAGAAAAAAAAGAGGAAGTTCTTACAGTCAATTTTGATATATGAAAAGTTAAATTTCTATTTCAATACATATTGTATTCTTCATTACATAACCCATTTTGACTCTTATAAATAGCATATTATGTTATATTACCACAAAATTATTTTTCTTATTCATTTTAAAATTCTTCGTTCCAGACCTTATGATGCTAAAAATCCGTTCCTAGCACAAATTAAGGTTAACAAGGAATTGCATAAAGGCGGTGATAGGTCATGTTTGCATATAGAATTGGATATTTCCAGTTCAAACATGCGTTATGAAGCTGGTAAATAATTTCATTATTTTTTCGTAGTTATAAATAGTATTAACACACGCTCTAATGTAGTGGTGTGAGTAGTCGCCTAAAACACTGACGGTCAAATCCTGCTCGGGATGGATATTTATATTTGTACATATATTGCGTCTAAATGCGGAAAACCGAGCCCAATACAATACAATACAATACAATACAATTGTACATATATTTTTTTCTGGATGTCTGTCCTTGTGGGTCTCCCGACAGTGCCTCGGAAAGCACGTTCAGCCATCAGTCCCAGTTATTATCATTAATACCTAATAGCAATTGTTAATTATAGTTTCAAATATATCCATAAATCTGCAGTGGAGCAGTATTGTGCTCTTCTCCTACATGGAGAAAGAGGCCTATGCCCAACAGGGGAATGTTACAGGCTGATTGCATGAATGCAAATGTGATGAAGTGTATTACTGTATGAATATTTCTAATAATTAATATTTTTGTAGGTGATCATGTGGCTGTATATCCTATCAATGATAGTAACTTAGTTGACCGACTCGGTCTCTTGACTGAAACCAATCTAGATGAAGTGTTCTCGCTTATCAATACTGATCAAGAAAGCACAAAGAAACATCCATTCCCTTGTCCAACCTCCTACCGTACTGCACTATCACACTATGTAGAAATAACAGCATTGCCTAGAACCCATATTCTCAGAGAACTAGTTGAATATTGTACAGATGAAGAGGTAATATTTTTTTTTTCTCAAAACTAATTTGAATAATTTTTAAGTTTCAGTACATGAAAACAAAATTAATAACTTATTATTATTTTAAGGATAAGAAGCAATTGATGCTAATGGCGACAAATTCTCAAGAAGGCAAAGCATTGTACCAGTCCTTTATAGTTGACGGATGTAGAAACATTGTGCACATATTGGAAGATATCAAGTCATGTAAACCACCATTGGATCATCTGTGTGAATTGCTACCAAGACTCCAGCCGAGATATTACTCTATTTCTTCTAGTCCTAAGGTTTGATTTGCTACCGACCTTAATATTAGAAAATTTTGAAAATCATAATTATATATTTTAATATAATTTTTACATTTTCATTGTAGCTATATCCAGAGATGGTGCATGTAACAGCTGTTGTAGTGAAGTATAAGACTCCGACTGGTCGAGTGAACAAGGGTGTGACAACTACGTGGCTAGCGGACAACAAACCGGATCCTGGCAAACCATTCCCACGAGTACCTGTTTACATCAGAAAATCCCAATTCAGGTATGACATGTTATTACTCTTTTTTAAATCATTCCTCTTATCGGTAGTATACTTATCAGTTTAGTTATTAGAATGACTCATTATTATACAACACAAAATAAAGACATTTTTACACATTTTTAATCTCTTATCAGTAATTACATATTTCTATACAGTACTATAATTTCATTTCCTTGTTTGCTTAAATGAGTGATTGAAGAAAAGTGCTTAATAATTTGAAATGTAATTTTTTATATCGTTTTTGTCAGTAAGTAATGAATAGAATACTGGAGAAACAATATATTCTGACATTTTTCATAAATGAAGGTAAAAATTAAGTTATCGTTAATTTAAACAAAACAACCTTCATTATAATAATAATATGTACATCAAGGCCAACGTCTTGTATTAAATTTTTTGCAGCATTTACTGGCTTGATGAAAAAGTTACATTTCGTACCCTATATAAATACGTATATGCATGTTTTTATCATTTAATTACTACTAGAAGCTTCTCAAGTAAATAAATAAAAAATTCTACTTTTATTAATTTTCAAGATGTAAAATTTTAATTTCGCTGATTTGTTAATGCTATAATTTTATATATAAAATTCTCCTGTCACAATGTTAGTTAACATACTCCTCCGAAACGGCTGGACCGATTTTTATGAAATTTTGTGTGCATATCGGATAGATCTGAGAATCGGCTAACATCTATTTTTCATACACCTAAGTTATAAGGGGGGGGGGGGGGTTAATGGGGGTTAATAACATATATGGCAAAACAACGTTTGCGGGGTCAGCTAGTAATTTTATATAGGTCACGGCATGTACTCATTTTATTAATTTAAACCATATTACTTAATACGTCTTTTTATTTTTAAAAATATGAGGAATGTGACGTGTTTTTTCTTATAGATCTTATAAATTTTAATTTTTTTTATCTATCTATCATTTAAAACATCTTAACACTTGCTTTTTTAAATACGACTAGATTGAATATGGTTATGTAGGTTAAATTTAATATGGACTAACTCGTCGACCTTGTTCGATGATTCTCGTAACGACAGTCAGTCGACTGAAGAGCAACCTTGTGACGTGCAACAACACTGATGCCAGCAGGATGTGAGTTAGGAAATCAAGGGTCATTCGTATATTTTGATGATCGTGCACGCCAAAATATTCGCAATATGACCTTGCAATATTATATAATATTTAATACTCATAAATGCATAAAGTTATTTAAAACTAGTTAGTATCGTATAAGTATTGCGTACTGAGGTAATCGGACAAATAAGGCATATGATTACAATAAGAACATTATATTATACAAAGTATATTACTATGTAGTAAAGTAGTACGTGCATGAAATTTTTTTAGCGAATTTTCTACATTGTGTTTTATTTAATGATACATAAGTAGTCCTTCGTCTATAAGGCACAGTATATTTATGTTTGCCGTTTACGATATAACGAGTCATCGTCCATTAGTTAAACAATTTGCTTCTAAACTGTTATTTTACGTAAAGCTAGCTTTAAAATTTTTCATTGTAATGACGAAATTTATACTCTAACAGTTAACACGTAAAATTTAACACCAGAGTAATATTCGTTTTTAAACTTTTGTTAACGGTCATTGATAAAATCAAAACCCCCGATATTTTGGCGACGTTGCAAACCCCATGGTCAATATGAGGTCTACCAACTGCGCAAATATATATATATATATATATATATATATATATATATATATATATATATATATATATATATATATATATATATATGTATAAAACCTGTAGTTAGAACTTTAATTGGCTTTGTTAACAAAATCCCTCCATTTGTGACTGTTAATATAGATCCATCTTACAATAGTTCGACGTCGCTTAAAAACATGGG
Source organism: Melitaea cinxia (assembly GCF_905220565.1). Taxonomy (NCBI): domain Eukaryota; kingdom Metazoa; phylum Arthropoda; class Insecta; order Lepidoptera; family Nymphalidae; genus Melitaea; species Melitaea cinxia. The sequence goes on along the minus strand of NC_059398.1, from coordinate 8,768,912 downwards.
CTTATACTTGGTTATTATGGATCAAATCGGGTTTTTATGAACTCAGTTTAAATTCTCACGACTCATAGGTTCTAATGGGTCAAATAAGTTCTAACAAGTCAAAAAGGTTCTCACGGGTCAAAAAATTCTAATGGGTCTGGTTTTGGATAGGCTCCCACTGCAGAGCCAGACTCCCATCTTGATGGTGGGCCCGGGCACAGGGCTAGCGCCCTTCCGCGGTTTCCTGCAAGAAAGAGCTCACGCTCGCGCCAGTGGCAAGCCAGTTGGCGACACCGTGCTATACTTCGGCTGCAGACACCGCGACCAGGACTACATCTACCAGGAGGTTCGTTCTACAACTTAACTAAACTTCCTATATTTTATTGTGGGTGCCCTACGCACAGCAGGTCCAGCTCAAAATCTGAATAAGTTCATCTGGGGAAGTACCTCAACCGCTAGCATCATAGCTATATAACACTACTCTTAAGTAATGTTGTGTTCTTGTGGTGAGTAAAGTAGCCAGAGCTCCTGGGTCGGAGTAGGGTCAGCAACGCGCATGCGATACTTCTGGTGTTGTAGGCGTCTATAGGCTACAGTACCGCTTAACATCAGGTGGACTGTACGATTTGCCGATCTAGTAATATAAAAACAAATGAGGATAAACCCACGCTTGTCAGGCTGGCATTAGTTCATGATCCGCTCTTTGAATCCTACAATTAAATCGATCTTTAATAATTGGCCGGTTGGGTCTCAAAACTGTGACCAAAAATTTCGAAGAAATACTAATTTTTATAACATACCTTTGGGGTTATTTTGGGTCTTTTTTATCTTCGTAACAAGTTTTAATGTTTTCAGTAGATTTTACGTGGGAGTGTTACTATATAATTTGTTCGTCCAATAGAAAAGTTAATTTCATTAATAAATAGACTAAGTAACGCAATTTGTTTACAATCGAAGATAAAAAAAGGAAACAAAATAAGTCTGTCTTTACTTCAAGCATATTTAAGAAATAGTAATTCGATGTTTGGGTAGTAGTATTGGTAGACAGTTTATCCCAAGCAGTAGTATTAGCAAAATTGTAAATTAAAATTCCGGAATAACCAGTGATAAAAAATGTATTTGTAACTTTTTACAGGAATTAGAAGAATTCGAGAAAAACGGCGATGTAGTCTTGAATGTTGCATTCTCTCGTGATCAACCTCAGAAAGTGTACGTGACGCATTTGTTAGAAAACAATTTAGACCAAATTTGGGACATCATTGGAAAGAGAAATGGACATTTCTATATTTGCGGGTGAGCAAAAGAAAGAAACATATCATAATTTATTCATACAACTAGCTAATACGGCAGATTTTATTCTGTCATTCTGTCAAACGCTTTCAAAGTTTAATTATTTCATATGGTAAAAATCGTCTATGAAATATTAGTTAAATCGATACAGTCGTTCTCAAGATATGGCGTGACCAAAAGAAATAGGAATCCATTTTTTGTACATTGATAATTTTTAAACTGTAAGTTTTTATTAATATAACCATCGCTTACGCGGTTGTAATATAAATATATTTTGTTTTTTGTATAGTGACGCTAAAAATATGGCAGTGGACGTTCGTAACATTGTAGTCAAGGCTATCGTTGAAAAGGGTGGCCGTACAGAGTCAGACGCGATACAGTTCATCAAGAAGTTGGAATCTATGAAGAAATATTCTGCTGATGTGTGGAGTTAAATGTATTTTTATAAATTAGTTCTAAAGAGGACATGTAGTAAAATTATTACGTAAAAATGACATTTAATAGAAGAGAAGCAGTGGTAGGGTCAATGGAAATATATTTTTGCATTTTAAACTGTCGGTCGCAGCTAGAGTATTATAATATGGGTTATATGTTATAATCACTGTCATCCCATATGCTATTCGTGTCGTCATTGTCTCAAAGTGAAAGTCACGATGACGATCAATAATGACGCTAGTTAATTTTAGGGTTGTCGCAAATATTCTTTTTACATTTATTTTTCATTAAACTTAAATGATTGTAACATTGTTATACAGTAGTTTATGGATATAAACTGTTTAAAAAGTTGTAAAACGATTTAAGACTATATATATATATTTTTTTTCATAAATTGACTTTATTGTAAAATGTTTTAACAAGATGTGACGACCATACAATTGAATTGTCTAACAAATAAACTAGTGAATTTTGAACATAAATAATAATAAAAATGTACAAATAAGAACGGAGAAGAAATTATAAAAAGATGTACCAAGGTTTTTTTTTATTGGACATAAAATAATTTATAATTAATTTGTTTCGTATGTGTTAGCCTTGTTTGTTATCATTGTGTGTAAATTTTGAATTAGGACATACATGTTATTTTAGATATATAAGTGGAATGGGATATATAAGAGAAATAAAATATTTTAAAATTTATATACAATATAAATTTCCTTATTTGATTAATTAAATATTTCATAATATGTAAGTTTTTTTATTAACCTTACACCATTCGATAAAATTAAAAGGTCATGCTAATGAAAAGAATACATTACAATTGTAAAAGATTAATTAAAACTTTATACAAGGTTTAATACGTAATTACTTACAAAATAAAATACGATAAACGGGAATGACAACTTTATTCGGCTATACAGTTTACTACGTATTGATTAAGATACTAAAAGTTTCGTTCATGTATAACAGTAGTTATGTTTTCCTTAAATAATTATTTCAATAGGACTTTAAACGTAGTCAAAATTAAATATAAAAATTACTAACGAGGTATACGCTTCAGCCTGTAATATCCCACTGCTGGGCATAGGCCTCTTTCCCCATGGAGAACAAGGATCGGTGCTTAAAATCGTTAATCCACCAATATTTTGGTATATGTACCGTGTATACATCCATTGCATTTAGTAAAAAGCGGTTATTTTAATACCTATTACAAACAGACACTCCAATTTTATTTATTTGTGTACATAGGAAACATAATGAAGGACGCACTATATTATAACATTATCAAGGCAAGGTTAAGTTTGAGGAGGTCACTTTTGATTTGACATTGATTTTGCTAAAGAAATAATAACTAAAAACAAAATTTTACGTCATAACAAACAATCGTCATCTTTTGTTATTTTTTACACAGATCAAGAAGAAGTTAGTTCAATCATTATGAACTTAAAGACAGACAGTGCCTCTGATCATGATAATATCCCTACAATTAAAAAAAAAAATCAAAAGACAATAGTTAATAAACTGGCAAATCTCTGTTTTACTAAAGGTATTTTTTCTCTACTCATAAAACAATCTATAATTATCCCTCTATATAAAAATGGGGATAAAGCTCAAATAAATAACCATCGATCGATTTCAGTTTTAACAGGTGGAGCGCCTCTAAAGTAATGGAAAAATTAATCAATAATAGACTAATTCAATACCTCAATAAATTTAATATTTTATCGACTTCGCAATATGGGTTCAGGAAAGGTTGTACGCAGGATGCCATTCTAGACTTAACTTCTCACATTGTCGTTATTTATTATAAAATTATAATTTGGATGCTTAACGTTAGGTAAAGAAAACATAATACACTTGTTTTTTTTTTTTTGGCGTTCATAACCAAGTTGTTTAATCTTGAATTCGCGACAAAGAAGTGTTCACGTCATCATAATTTACTTTTTTCCTATCAACTTTAAATACAAGAGATGTGCCATCTGCAGATAGCACTATATCACAAATATACTTAACATAAAATGGCAGATCATTTATGTAGGTATATTTAAAAAAAGAAACGTATCTAGAATCGACCGATCGATTGTGGAACGCCCATTTTTAGCGCAGATCCAGAAGACTTCGTTCCGTTTATTGATACGTGTTGAACTCTATTAGATAAAAATAAAGCAATTAGATTAAGAGCTTTAACATTAACGACGTAATACTCAAGTTTACTTAATAAGATCCCGTGGTCCACGCAATCAAATGCCTTTGTGATAAGTCACAAAATACACCAATAGCATTTTATGATCTCTCCGAAGCGTCATATATATGTTTGAGAAGTGCCACACCAGCATCTGTCGTAGAGCGACCTTTAGTGAAACCATATTGTTCACTGTGAAAAATTCCATTAATTTTAAAATGGAAAAGAAGTGGATTTAGTATAATTATTTCAACAGTTTTACTTAAGGATGGTAGGATTGAAATGGGCCTATAATTACTAGGATCACTTCGACTTCCTTTTTTAAAAAGTGGTAAAACTTTACTATATTTTAGCAAATCTGGAAAAGAACCCACTTTAATAGCATTGTTAAAAGTTAAAGCTAAGTATAGAGCGAGGTCATCAATGATAAACCTTCCTCTTCAATCACTCTATCTATTAAAAAAAACCGTATCAAAATCCGTTGCGTAGTTTTAAAGATTTAAGCATACATAGGGACAGAGAAAGCGACTTTGTTTTATACTATGTAAGTGATACAATTGGTACGTTTCCCACAGATACTATTAATATATTCCATGTGCATTTAATTTTATCATCAGAATTAATAATTTTATCTTTGATATATTTTAATTTAGCAGCCATACAAACAGCTTTAAAGGTTTTAGAATATTGTTTTACATAATTCAAAAATCTAGTCTCCTGCTTCCATTGCTTCATACTGTACAGTTCGTACAACCTATTTCTACTCTTATTTATATTACCTTCAGAGATTTATTCGTACACTAAATCCATTATTTATTTATCCATTCACTAAATTTTAAGTTTACATTTATATCGAAAGTTTTAAGTTTAAAAATGTTATAGCATTCATCTAAAATTAATGTTAAAACTGAAATAAAGATTACATCTGGATCCTGTGCTCTATATCTACTTTACATATTTTTTTGCGCTACAATATCCCTAAAACAATTAGTTTTCTTTACCGTTATTGGTCTACATGTAATTCTTCGAGAATTTGTGTTAATTTTCTCATCAAGAGAGAATTTTTGACCGTGATCGGAGTGATCGGAAGTTAAAACAGTTATAACAGATTTATTGTGAATTTCAATATTACTAAATACGTTATCTATACAAGTAGAAGACATAGAAGATGTCTTAGTGACTCGAGTTGGTTCACAATATCTGTATGTTTAATTAACGAGTATACCGGGCATTATACCATTTCTTAAAGAGTAAACTCCAAAAACTTAACGTTTGAAAGAGGACTATTTTCATTATTGGAATCAGAGGGAGTTAATTAATAGTTATTTTAATTAATTAATTGAACATTAATTTGAACAGAATTTGTACTTTATAACATTTTTATAAAACTTGTTTTATTTTGTATGTGTGATTTGTAAATTTCTACATTCGTTAGGTACAAAGTATTCGTATTCAAACGTGACATAGTGCATCAATCAACCATTTTTTTCCATTATCATACGATAACCTACATACCTACAGAAAACAGTCTTCTTGACAAAATTACAATTAAGAACTTGAATAATATTATTAGGCCCCCGAGTACTAAAGCCCTAGGTAAATTCACGAACCGTCCCTGATGTGTATGCAAATAATATTTATTTATTCCTACGGTTTTCCAATTACGCGAGCAAAACAAAAGAATAACTAATTAAAACTAAAAGGCTTAGGAGAGATTGGGTAACAGTGGATCACGGGTCACAGTGGATTATTCGTTATAACTCCGTATATGTATTGCATATTATATACAAACAAACGCATGGCCACTTCACATCCACACCTCTCAACCACGCTAGTCAACGACGCGTTGTGAAAACGGTGTGATTTGCTGTTACACTTCGGTCAGTGGTGAGTAAAAAAGTATTTTTTTACGTGATTTAGAATTTTGTTGTATCTCTAAGTGATTGAGAAATATAAATAATAGTTTTATGTTTTTCTCTTGTTATTTTAATAAAGCCGTTGTAGATTAAGTTTTTTCTGAAGTATAGGTAGTATTATTTTGGTATTTTTTTCTCTCTCATGAATCATTTCAGTTTGGGTCACAGTGGACTGTTGACCCAATGTAACCCGTGATAGTTAAATTGTTTTTTTTTTGTAGGTAAAAGTGCTCAATACACAAGCGTAGGCTAACTTAAGCACAGAAGAAAAGCTTTTATGAGAATAGGGGTTAGAGATGATGTTGATGCTGCCAGATGATTTTGAGAATGAGAAAGAAAATCGTAATCTTCGCTCTTAAACTTAGATAAAAAATTGAAAAAAAAAAAAAAAATATATATATATATATATATATATATATATATATATATATATATATATATATATATATATATATATTTGTAATTGTATATTATTAAAATCATCGACGCCATCCCAAATGCGACGATGTTCTAAGGTATCATGTTGCACTGCACCACTTTTCTCACTATTCGCTTATGACGTCACCACAGTGTCGTTGTATTCTATGCTTGACAACGGCGTGTAGTAAACGGACTAATGGTGAAACGCTAGGGACGCGCCAGATTTGCGATATCAGATTTATTATGGCAATATGATTTATTTTAGTTGATTTGATTTTTTTATTCATTTGCTATTTATGTGTTAGCTGATAGTTTTATGTTTTTTACATTTTGTTTTATTCAAATATCAAATTATTTATAGAAAATATAACACCTTTGAGTTGAATTTTGAATAGCTTAAAAAACATCTATACCGTTTTGACTAGCCCGTTGGCGCAGTTTGTAGTGACCTTGCTTTCTGCTCCGGGGGTTGTGGGTTCGATTCCAACCCTGAGTCTGGGTGTAATATATATTTATTTATATATGTATTATTTATATGTAAGTTTATCAAAAAAATGTAGCTGTTACCTATAACACAAGGATTAAGTTGCTTACTTTAGGAACAGATGACCGCGTGTGTATGTTGTAAATATTTTTTTATTTATACATCTCTAGCGGTCAACTACCGACGACTTCGGTGTTCTGGACATATCATTTACGTGGAATAAGAATGCATGTTTTTATTTCAATGTTTCTCAGTACGTGTAGCTCTAAAAGACTTGTTTTTAACCGACTTCCAAAAAAGGAGAAGGTTCTCAATTCGACTGTATTTTTTTATGTATGTGACTTTAGAACTTTTGACTGGGTGGACAGATTTCGACAAAAAAAATTTAATCGAAAGGTAGTGTGTGTCATTTGTTCCCATTTAAATTTATTTGAGATCTAACAACTACTTTTCGAGTTATATCTAATAATGCGTTTTTCACTTGACGCTTTTTTCGTCGACCTACGTTGTATTATACCACATAACTTTTTACTGGATGTACCGATTTTGATAATTCTTTTTTGTTGGAAAGGAGATATCCCTAGTTTGGTACCATGATAGGAAGGTACCAGGGTGAGGAAACCAGGATTTGATGATGGGATCCCAGAGAAATCGAGGGAAACTCTCGAAAATCCGCATAACTTTTTACTGAGTGTACTGATTTTGATAATTTTTAATTTAATCGAAAACTGATGTTTATCATGTGGTCACATTTCAATTTTATCGATATCTGATAACTACTTTTTAAGTAATCTTTGATAACGCGTAGTTACGTGACTACTTTTTCGTCGATCTACGTTGTATTACTTGTCGATGGAATTGAAGTCGGTTTTTTCTCGTCTGCGAGCAAATACAATTATTTATACTCAAATGTTGCTGGAATATTCTTTTTTCAGAAATGTTGAATTAAAATAAAGAAATATTTAATAATTTTATTTAATGAATTTTTAATAATTTTATTTATTATTTTTGTGGTCCTGGTTTTTTGTCGTCTATAGACGTCGTTGGCGCACAGGGCTCACAAGCCCTTGTCAAGTATAGATGACTTTGGCGTTCAAAAGGTTAATGTATAGTATTCGATTCTATAAATCAATTATAAGACGTAAACTGACTAAGTTTCCACTTAAAAATCTTTGGTAGAGGCTACTTTTTGAGCTACAAATTTTATGCCCCGTTATGTAATGTAAGTTATCGACAAAAGCCTGATATTCATCATTTAATGTCCGTTAAATATTTATTGTACCATTTTTATCATTGTGCAGTCATAGATGAAGTAAAAAAAAGTAGATAATGCGCGGCCTATGTTGTTACTGAAGCCACAAAACTCGGCTCCTTCAAGTAAACACACGCGCTCACGCACACATATGCACCAAACTACGCTCATTTTCGTTAGTATCTCACGGGGCCTCGTACGGTAACTTTGCCTTCAAAATGCCGTTCTTATATAATTAAATGGTGCAAAAACAATACCAAAGTGAATAAAAAGTCTCAAGAAATATCGTTTCACACGTAAGTACATACAAAACTTTATATTTCTTGTTATTCCAAAATAATATTGAGGTTATTCGGAACTTATAATTTCGATGTCCCGAAATGACGTACCTAGGGAGTGTTACCAGTAATTTTTATTTCCATTAGCCCAAAATGCGGGTAAGTAAATTGTAGCCAATCATAGAAAAATAATTAAGAAAGTGTACATCATTATTGTGTTTTTTTTTTATCGTGTGATTTTATGTTTTATTTAAATTGAAGTCAATATGAATTTTTAACTCGTTTGTGTCTGTTTAAATTTGTGAATTAACTACTCATATTATACTACTAAATATCATGATTTTAGGTTTCTAACGAATATTTTAATAGGAGATAGATAGAATAGGTAGATGCTATACGACTGAGCCGAAATGAACTATAACGACAGAGATCCTCATCTAATGTGGTTTGTTCAAACCATTTTGATAAAGCTGACATGTACGGTACAAAATGTGGACTTGGCAGAGTACCATCACGTATATACTACTACTTACTACTACGTATTTTAATGTTGTATTTTTTGTTCTAGGACCTACCGGATGAGTCTAAAATCAGTCAATAACCAAGATTCAATCTTTGATACATCTAGAAAACATAAACTAAGAGAAAAGTTAAAAAGACAGGAACTTTATTAAAAAAAAAATTAAATCATTACAGCAAAGAGTTAGACGTCTTTAAAACAGGGACTTGCCCTTCAGAGAAATCATCAATTACTTAAAAACACAATTTTCATTGACACAGATTTATATAATTCATTAAATCAAAACATGGCTGCAATCGATTTATTTAACAATTTGAAGCGAAAAAAGGAGTAAATATATTTAAAATTATAAACAGGTTTTTATTTTCACATACCCATTTTACCTATATTAAATTAATTGTTTAATAAAAATTTTAGGGACTTTTTTTAAAAAGTGTCAACACTTCACTCACTCACACATATTTAAAAAAGTGGCTTCACTTTTTTGTTCTAAGTGCGTTATCTATATTTTTTACTTAATCTATGTGTGCAGTAAATATACAGTATCATTCATTAGTGAATTGCCTATCCTTAGCAGAGTAATTTTTTTCCATGTTTAGTAAGTTTTAAAACACATTGAGAAAAGTAAATGTAACTTTGGAATTCCGCATTAATTGTATTTAGTGTCCATGTTAAGTTAGTTTGTAGTTGATTGATAATGATATTCCCATCTCTGCTATTCTAGCATGTTACTACAAAGAATAATATTATTAGAGTTCCGTAATACGTCAGGAAAGCAGTGTTAAAATTCGGAGGCAACTATGGTAAGTATTTTTACTATAAATAAAAGTACATATTTTTAAAACGACATTTTATTGATTTAACTGCAAATATATTAGTTTATATACAGTAGTACGGACGATAACAAAATGCAAACGGAGAGCCAGCTAGATTATTATCAATTCACACTCTGATATCAGCAATTCTATTTGTGAACTCTAGTAGTGTAAGAAGTCTCGAAAACAGCAACATATCAAATAAGGCTCGATGCTAAACTACAAAAAGTCGTTGTTAATTCCATAGCCTGTCGAGTTCACCAATGTCATTGCATACAATTCAAATCACTAGAACACCCTAATTTATTCAACATAAAAATACTGAAATATTTTTTCAAACAAATATTAATTGCTTTGTAGTAACTACTTAAACATTCTATTATGTACATTACCTCTATGATAAAGTCAGGAATATTTGCTCATTTAATACATGCTCATCAGAACAATACGCTTTATTTATTCCCAATTTAAATATTAATAAAAGAAATTAAGTTACTCATATATTATTAAATTTATTAATATGTGGCATTTAAAAAAAAATACCTGTACAAATTGTATTTATTATTGCATTTTATTTAAGACTTAACAATTTTTACAAATCAATCGATGAGTTATTTCACAGAACACAATTTCCCATTATGCTCTTTTAAATTCACTATTTTACAATAATTTCTAATAATAACAAATCTTTATGCACATAACAAACGCACAATAATGGTCACCTATTTATGCAAATAACAACAGTTTCATATTATTATGCATATAATTAATTTACACAGCTCTCAATAGTTTTAATGACAGATAATTTTCTAAAATATAGAATCATTACTGGAAGTTTATAGAATCATAAAAGGCCACCACTCAAGGCGAAGTAGACGAGATAATATGATTTAAAATCAGGCCAACACTATAATTTATATTGGCACTGCACACATGAAAAGTGAAAATAGATATATTGAACAAATCAATACTTACAACAAGAAAAATGCAAATGGCAGTGCTATTATGTATTATAATGAGCATCCTGACCAAATCTTAAGATTACAACAAAATGATCTAAGAAAACACAAAAAAAAAAATTATAAACTTACATAAGCGCCAATAACTTGTAATTTACCTATGAGACAGTTATTCATGGTTACTATAAAATGTTCATTTATAAGCGTATCATACTCTAGTGTAATTTGTGGGAGTTTAGACATAAATAAATCTGTCCACAGACATACATACTAGTAACGATATACAGCAGTCGATAGTTACAATTGTTGCACCGAAACGAGTCAACACTAAAATACAAACATTACGTACGAAATCAGTTTCTATTTCATATACGTTCACAACATAAAATAGATCACGTATAATTAAAATTTAATTTACTCGACGACTGGCAATCCGACCGACGAACGTAGTGCGACGCGACTGATAATGCGAGGTAGCTTTTCCTCGCCTACCAACGAGTTGAGTCTATGAAGGGGCTCGAGAAGAAACGCAACCTCATATTATTGGTCGGCGGTGGGCGGCGGAGCACTTCACGAGTCCGCAGGAATGTCCCACTCCGCCAGTCCGCGGTCCACCAGCTCTCTGTTCAAGAATATTACTTGCTGTGGACAGAAACAAAGCCTAGATTAGATTCATTTTACTTTACAAAATAAAAGCGATAACACTGAGTGAGGATAAGGATTTATTAGTAGTTTTATTAGTATTAACAAAAGTTATTGACACTTAAAAAGCATTATCAAATAAAAAAGAAATTTAACTTGATTCTTTATCAACACAAGTTATATCTATTACGACTAACTATTCATCTTATCTAATCTTCAATTACAATCGATGGTTACAATTTTCATGAATTATTAATTACACCTTCACACAAACAATGTTCTTTATATTTTCATAAAATATTAAAGATTTAATAAGTATTATATCAAATTCGTGTAGTAATTCCTTGAAAACTTGAATAAAATGATCCAACTTTGGAACCATTGTTTAATAATATCCATCAAGCAGATTCAGTAAATATTTTTAAGAATTGTTTGCACAAGTACTATCCCATGCACTGTCTTAAGTATTGATGTATTGGTATATTATAATATACTATAGATGTATGTATCATATACTATATGAAACTTGTATTATAGAACTATGTTCAGTATTTTCAGTTGATTAATGATGCCTGGAAGAGATAAGGTGATAAGAAAGATAAGGAAGGGATTATGATTTTAAATTGTAGATATTTTCTTGTGTGCAATAAAGTTTTAATAAATAAAAATTTTAGGTGTGTATCCTGTGTATCCATGTGGTGTATCCACCAACTTGCAGTAGAGCAACGTGGTGGATTAAGCTCTGATCCTTCTCCTATATGGGGAAAGAGGCCTTTGCCCAGTAGTGGGATATTACAGGCTGAAGCGTTTTGGTGTAATGGTGTGTGTGCGGTGTCGGCGGTCGCCGACCAACGGTCGCGGGTTCGATTCCCATTCCGAGTGGATATTTGTGTTTATATAAATATTTATTTTCAGCCTGGTTGTTAGTCCTTGTGGGACTCCCTACTGTGCCTCGGAGAGCATACTAAGCTGTTTTTCCCAGTTGTTATCATGTACACCTAATAACAATCGATACTCATGGTAGGAAATATATCTGCCAACACGTATTAGAGCAGCGCGGTGGATTAAGCTCTGATCCTTCTCCTACATGGCGAAAGACGCCTATCGCCTATGGGATATTACAGGCCAATGCTGTAATATCCTCCTGCAATTATAAATTTTTGAATTGTCACTACAAGCATTTTTGGGACTTATTCTGAAAGTCAAGATTCAAAATAAAAATCGCGGTAAGTCCCATAGAATAAGAAATATAAACAAATAATTAGTATCCCGCGGCACATGTCGGCGGGCAGTCGGGTCGGACCTGCGGGCTGAGCGTGAGGTAGAGGTGCACGAGCGGCAGGCCCTGCTCGTTGTAGCCCGCCACCTGCGCGTGCAGCAGCTGGCCCGCCGTCAGCCCCGCCATGATGCGCAGCGCCTCGCCGCTCCACTCCGCCTCTGGGGACACGATAAGATGAACATTGATATTATGATATATGGAATCAAAAACATACGGTTCACTTTACGATATGGGTTCAAAATTATATAGGCGCGTTTATTTATAACCTCCCCAAAAAATTAATTAGGTGTGATATTTTATTGTGTTGAATTATATTTGAGGATTACTAAAACGAGCAAAAAGCGAAGAAATATAACTTAAAATTGTCTGTAAGAGTAAGTGTGATAAGACTGCCTTTGCACTTTATTAATTTAGAATATTGTTATTTTGCTTATGTAATTTCTAACGTGCAATAAAAAATAAAACAATTTTACTTTAGAAATAATTTAATAGCAGTATATATTTTCAAAACAATTATTTATTCAAGAGTGGAGACTTCGAGAGACGAAATTAATAAATGTTAAAAATTCATGCGGACTCGAAAAGAAAATAATATAGAAAAATAAAATTCGTGTATGGAACATGAAAAGAAAATGAAAAGAACGTGAAAGACAAAAATAAATTTTACCAGTGACTAGAAATAGTTGAATAATATTTTTTTAAACTACAAAAACATTAAAATTTTATTTATAAAATACCAAACAATTTGTTTCTTGTGTCGTTTATTTTGTTGAAAGTATTTGATACTTTGCCAATAGAATATTTCCTCAAAGTATACAATCATGAACTCAAGTCACAACTATACTAGTTTGGAAAATGAAAAACAAAGATATAAGCAGAATAGGCAATAAATATGATGAATAATAATGATCTAATATTTTGCGGTTTCCATTAACAAAAGCAGTAAAAAAGCCTTAGTATTCAGAAACTAACCATCTTTAGCAGGTTTGACAAAGGCTAGTAGGGCTTCCGTTGCCTGGAAGGGCAGTGTCATGAAGTCCGCGTGAATCTGTTTTAGCTGATCGTTGTCCACAGTGAGGTAGCCTCCAAAATCGACCAGCTGTACAACAGACGTGTCATTCTCCTCTGATGTGGATATGATTTGTGCACGATACCAGTTGTTTTCAGTTGGAGCAGCACAGATAGAACCCTCTATTAAAAAAAAAATATGTATATATATTTCATGATGTTTTATACACAGAAAATACTATTAAATAAATAGTTGTGTCAGCGGCATTATATAATTTATATGTAAATCAGTTGAAACAAGTAGGTAATTATTATAAATATCAAAATAAATGAGGTCACTTGATAATGTTCTTTAAAAATTCCCTTTGAGAGGTAACAAAACAATGTGTCGTGAAATTTTTTGGACTACAGGTCTACAGTGGTGTACAGAAGTCTGTGATACCGATAAATTATAATATAAAAAAGAAACAAGCCATTTGATATTGTAAAATAAAATGACATAAATGATAAAGATATGTGGGACTTAGTGATGCAGTATTTGATGCAAGATTTTACCAAATGACATGGCCAATTTTTGTATGGGTGTTTGAACATAGTGTACACCAATGACTTTTGCTGTTATAAACTCGTGATAATAGGCACATTAAATTGTTATAATTACCAAACTCACAGAACTTGTCATTACAATAGACTAGACGTTAACATGTAAGGTTATGATTAAAAAGGTTATGATTTAAAAAACTAGGCGCTTCCACACAGTGAACAGTTTCGAATTATTATAGACTAAACTGATATAGTTTCAGTAATAATAGGTATTTAAACAAGGTAAAGGCCCCTTTGCATCGGTCGTATCCCTTTTTTTGCCAAGGGTTAGGGAAACAAAATAAAGAGTAAAAATTAATATTTATTTTATTTTCAATATTCTTGAATTGTCTTAAGTATGTTGTCTAAAAATCCTGCTGGAGCTTGAATATTGTTTTGGTGCCTTGCCCAAACAAGATACCAGATTACAGTCATTACATGACAACAACAACCAACAGTCCTGCTCCCTACAAGCCGTAGCGTGCATTTCATATAGGCAGAAAGGCACTGCCTACCTTGGCATGTTACTAAAAATGATATATAAAACACTAGCTGACCTGGCGAACTTCGTATCACCTTATTTTTTTCTGAAATATAATAATAACATAATATATCAAAATAAAATATAGCCTATCTTTTAAATTGGATCAAACTGCACACGGTGTGCAAATTTGACTAAAATCGGTTAAGTAGTTTAGGAGTCCATTGAGGACAAACATTGTGACACGAGATTTATATATATTAAGATGAACATTACAATTATTCTTGAATACATATTTTTGAAAAAGACATTAATCGTAATTCAATTTAAATCCGTTTTAAAAAAAATCCGCCGTCATATATGCGATATCGGCGCTTCGTGCGCATAACAAATGTTAGCAATGACAGTAAGACATAATATAATCCTACAATTTTATAATGTCGCGCGCGTCATATGGAATACGAACAAAGTATTGTGTTTTTAACATTGGTCGGTTTAACAACGAAATTAGGCACAGCCTAAGAATAACCTGTCAAATTAAATTGTCTTAAATTCGATACCGTTTGTACTAATAATTATGATTTTTAACACGGTCGCGTAATCGCAACATTCCACAGAGTAATATTATGACAATTCACTTTGAATTTTTCGTTTGTGCGTTCTTGTTATTAGTGAAAATACTAATATATTAGTGATGAATAAGTTTACTTGTGAAATATGTAACGGAGACGTGTGTTTGATGAAAGTAAATAGTGCATCGAAATTCAACACGTTCGATTTTACAGATAAATTAAAAATTGTTCAGGCGTATCGATTTAACACATAAATAACAATGACATTATAAATTTCGTTTTTTAATAAACAAGTACTTTCATTAAGCATACAATTTCGTAACTAATTAATAGTGTTATCATTGATTTCCTAATTTTTGACACAAACGAAATTATCAGAGTGCCGGCCTTATGAGGTCACTATGTCTATCCAGTAACTGATTTGTTTGATAGGTATCAGTTGGTTGCTGTACGTGTATTTAAATGCCTGCATTATTAGTATAAATGCACTTTAAGTGTCCAATAATTTACTTTTCTTTTCTTGAAATTATCTAAAAGCCTCTATTTCCAACAAAATTGAAATAAATTAGAAAAAAAATTGCGCGTAAGTGCAGTGTGGCTGTTCATTTTTTTTTTGGCTGCCTACCCTGTTTAAAAACTTTATGCACGCCACTGCCTACAAGGCAATTCATCATTACAGCCTATACAGTCCACACCTGGACATAGGCCTCCACAAGTTTACGCCAAAAATAACGTGAACTCATGTGTTTTGCCCATAGTCACCACGTTGGGCAGGCGGATTGGTGATAGCAGTACTGGCTTTGTCGCACCAAAGACGCTGCTTCCCGCCTACAAGGCAATTACAATAGCCTAAAATAGCTTCCAGCCGGCCTAGCATGCATACAACGAGATATCTCTTGACGAGAGAGAGAGATAATGTCTACATCGAGTATTTTCTCGATTACCCTAACATGCGCACTACGAGAGACAAAATTCTCTTCCGAAGACTTCGCCTTGTCGAGTAGAGAAACATTATCAACCATAATCACAACTGAATATCATTCTTATTTCTTATGTCGTAAAGTTGAATTTACAAGATTATTGACCAATTTCAAACGAGTGACACATGTTTTATTTAACAATGTTCTCGGCCTTTTGGCTAAGATAAAAAGTGTATATCTAATTTAAAAAATAAAACGGCGTAAGTAAATGAATTTAATTATATATGTAAAACAATATGCTCGTGTTGTGCTTTATATCTTGTCGCACATTAGATAATTGTAATTCTATCACGCAGTTTTTTTTTTTTAATTTTTAAAATTTTTTGAATTTTTGAATTTTTTTTTTTGATTATTGATTTTACTTTTATTCTATTTAATTTTATTTTTAATTATTGATTTTTTTAATATAATTTTGTTTTGTTTTTTATTCTGAATGTTGTCTTGTCTTGTTGTACTAACCCAATATGGACTTATACTTTGGTCTGAAATAAAGTATTATTATTATTATTATTTAGAATAAGAAGCAACAGGGCGCAAATACGTTTTTTGTGTCATTATATGGCACACTTCACTCGACTTTTCGCATTTCCCGCTCTTCGTATACCGAAATTATATAATTATAATAGGGAAACGCCATGGTATACAAAAAATAGGCACCCGGTTTTATTTATTTTTTATTTATCGTCTTTCTCGTCGATAATATTGAAGACGAGAAGTTTCTCTTCCTAAAACGACAAAATTCGACAAAATTACGATGTCATGTTAGCTTCCGTAGAGATAGATATCACAGATCACTAAAATTTAATGATTATCTCTTCTTGACGTAACGAGAAGAGTATCGCGTGCACGCATGTTAGCTACTGTAGACATAGAGAGATAATACGAGAAAAGGGGTAGACAAAATTTTGTCGTGGCGCGCATGCTAGGCCTGCAGGACAGAATCACTATTATGTTCAGTGTCAAATAAAACATAGGCAAAAGTACGGGTCAAAAATATTAGAGAATAATCGCAAAAACAAACACAGTAGGTACAACGAACGCAAGAGCACCGAAGAAACGAACGACAATCCAATCAAATAACAATATCGTAACATTGACGGTTGACATAGACTATGACACATTGTCAAGCACGTAAACACGTTCCATTTTATGTATTATGTTGCAGAATGTGGGAATGCAATTAAATAATACTCATATTATAATCGTTATTTAAATACGTTGTTGTTTTTTTTTCATCTATTGAATGAAAAATTATCACTAAAGACAGTTTCGATATGAATAAAATGATCCTAATAAAAGAGTTTGTTATCCAAAAACGTGTCTACATTGGTAATACGCATGGTGAGGAACGTCCATTATCTATACATATAATAAAATGGTAGGAAAGTCAAAACTGTACATTAAATATTTTTTTAAAAGAATATTTGGGGTGTGATCTACAATCGATCGTGAACCTTTATTTCTTCAACGCATTCTGTAACAACGTGTAATCTAACGACGCATATTTGAATGTTGTTGTTATTATGTTAATAACCATGCTATAAGCTTCACACTATAAATAAAGACATTCTGTAGTATATTTAGTATCAGCATTGCACCCGTGCGAAGCCGCGGCGGGTCGCTAGTTTTAAATAGATTTCTCTATATACAGTATGGCGGAAGTTGACGAATTCATCTTGTATTGCTTATTTTTATTAAATAAAAACTGACAAGATCAGAGAGATTAAAAACTACGTCATAATTCATCTTTCTCTTTTTAATATTTAGTAAATATGTATATGTATGTGAACGTGGAATGTACTTTTTGGCCATGTCCTTTGTATAAAAAAAGGTAATGTATTAATCACAGCGTAAAAAGAACCAGTGGGCCAACGCGTTTGGAGTCACGCGAAATGCCGCTTTTGTGTAGACATTCGTCATTGCTGCAGGGTTGTCACAATATAATATATATTTTATATCATCCGTTCTACAATTGTGTATTTGTATTTGTGTATGTAGAGTACGAGGAACAAAATGAAAAAAATATTGAAGTACATAATATGACGAGGTTTATTATAAAAAATTTAAAAAAGAACAAGTTCGACAGGCTAGTATAACTAATACCTAACATTATTGTTATTATAAGCAGATGTGCTTTTAATAATATTCTCAAGATACCAAAAAAAAGAACGGATTCTTTTAAAATCTACAAATGTGAAACTGAAACGTATTTTCGACATTTAGATTTACTAGTTTGCAGATTGCGATTGTTGAATTTGACGATGTAGTAGATTCTCATACATAGAAACAATTTTAATAAAAATTCAGACAAACAATAAACATAATAACATATATGGCAAAACAACGTTTGCGGGGTCAGCTAGTATCTATATATTAATATGTGAAGAAAATATTATAAATATATAAAAAAAAAATTATAGAGTAACTGCAGATTTTTACCAGTTTTTCTCTGCAGAATCTGCATTCCGAACTGGTGGTAAAAACAAGTAAACTTTATATTTATTGAAAATATAATATATTTTTTTATAAATATATTTTTGATTTTGATTATGTACAGAATTATTGTAAAAAAATAATAATAATCGAAAACGTAGTTTTGAAGTTATTATGGGCCCTGGCTGAAATCGTGAGTTGTAAGGTTTGGTATAAATGGCGGATTACGCGGATTCATCTAAAAACTCCACAAAACATTCTTGAAAGGCTCCCATTGAGAAATTTGAATTAACAAATGCCTAAATAAGAGGGTTAAATACACCGCCCTTCAAATCAAAAATTTGATAAATAATAATATATCTCAACCAGGAGACAAGTTTAAAATATCGGTGTCAGGCTGATACGAGACCAGTAAGTTGATAGCAGTGATGTAAAGGTCAGTGCACCTTTCAAAATACATTTAATAAAAATCAGTGTCAGGTAAGAGACACATAAGTTGACGGCAATGAAATCTTTGTGTATGTGAAGGTTTACATATATAATCAAATAAAAAAATGGGCTAGGAATTCTTTTTTCACACAGAATCCATTATACCTACAGAACCTTTCCTTTGAAGGAAACCAATCAAGAATCTGCAAAACAATATTAATGTCCTTATCATGTCTAGAAGAGTTTGCTGTTTTAGCAATAAGATTGCTTGGTTGTAGTTTGCGACTATAATTTTATTATTATATAAATGTAAAGTTTAGGTCACCTGTCAACGGGCGCGGCAACGCTGGCACATCCGGGGCCTGGTAGGTGGCGGCCATGAGGCGGTGCAGCGCGTGCAGCGAAGGGAACGTCGGGTGAAGAGGCTGTTGCAGGAAGAAGTGCCCGGCGCTGACGATGCACGTCATTATTGTGTCGTTGTTCACTGATTCAACGAGCTGTAAATGATAGTTATAGCATACAATGTTCGCTAACCAACTTTTTTTTTATATAACTAGATCGGCAAACAATCGTACGGCTCACCGTACGTACGGCATTATCGTAGCTTATATACGCCTGCAACAACAGAATCATCGCAAGCGCGTTGCTGACCCTATCCCTCTATACCCTATCTAAACTATAAAACAACCATTACGCCCAATTGCTTGGGTTTTTGGTAAGCAAAAAAAAAAAAATTAAAAAAAATGTACTGATAAAAAAAAAATTAAAGGCATTGTAATACCACCAGCGTTGGACCACGTTCTATCTATACTAAGTATAGTATGTAATAAATTAATTTAAAGCTTGTAGGTAATAATTATGATAAAAATAATTGTGTTTGCTCGCAAACGAAAAAAAACCGACTTCAATTACATCGACGAGTAATACAACGTAGATCGACGAAAAAATAGTCAAGTAACTACGCGTTATCAAAGATAACTCAAAAAGTAGTTATCAGATCTCAATAAAATTTATATGTGACCACATGACAAACATCAGCTTTCAATTAAATTAAAAATTATTAAAATCGGTACACCCAGTAAAAAGTTATTGCGGATTTTCAAGAATTTCCCTCGATTTCTCTAGGATCCCATCATCAGATCCTGGTTTTCTTATCACGGTACTAAACTTGGGATATCTCCTTTCCAACAAAAAAGGATATCAAAATCGGTACATCTAGTAGAAAGTTATGCGGTATAATACAACGTAGGTCGACGAAAAAAGCGTCAAGTAAAAACGCATTATTAGATATAACTCGAAAAGTAGTTGTTAGATCTCTTGGCACACACCACCTTTCGATTAAAAAAAAAAATTGTCGAAATCGGTCCACACGGTCAAAAGTTCTGATGTAACATACATAAAAAAAATACAGTCGAATTGAGAACCTCCTCCTTTTTTGGAAGTCGGTTAAAAATAATCATTAACACCTGTTTCTCTTTTTGCGAGTACGAACATCGCACCTGGCGCCTGGAATTTGTATTGGTCATACAAAATATGTTTTCCGTAGTCTAGGCGTTTTTGCTTGTGTATTGTGTATGTTTCTAGATACAGGAGTATATCCTAGTACCCGTTGGTGTACGTGACCGTAGAAGCCGTTAAGTGTAAGGTGTTTTTGTATTTTGTTTATTTATTTATAATATATATAAAATTATATTAAAACTAGCTGTGCGCGCGACTTCGTCCGCGTGGACATTAACAAAAAAGTTAGTGTTTAGTTTGCAGAGTTATAAATTTAATTTTCTAAAATAAAAGTAGCCTAAGTTACTCGTTATTACATCAGCTATCTGCCAGTGAAAATCGAACCATCCGTTTCAGAGATTAGCCGGAACAAACAGACAGGCAAATAGATTTATTTGTATAGATGTAGTAATAATTGAAGATGAAGCTTTGTATATAGATAGCTCCTACGTGATCGAGAATACGTGAGAAAAACTACGAAGCGTAACATAAATAATTATAGAAATTTATATTCACGTTAATATAGTAATTCTTGTATATGTACATAAAAAAGTCGCGTCATGTAAATTTTATTATTAAAAATGATGTCAAGGTTTCAAAATCGAGGACATGTGCGTTAATTATACTTTCAAAGAAAAAGCAACCCTTGATCAATAAAATATGAAATAAATAAAATATAACGATCATACCACTTTTGTTAGTTTATTCATTTCATTATAGAACAAATTTCTCAGAACAGAAAGATTTATAAATCTCTAACTACCAACAACGAAATTTCATATATTATTTTTACTGTCTACGGTTTATAATAATTGTATATCAGATAGCAGATTAAAAGTGACAAAACAAAACATAAATACAACATTATTTTATAAATAATATTTTTTTTTTTCGTAGTCTTATTTAGTAAACGAACCCCTGTCAATACGTAATTCACGTTTTTTCCGCATTTACCGCTCACTTTCACAATTTGTAATACTCCATTTACTATTTATTTCACTAAAAAGAAATATCAATTTATCATTTTAAACACATAAAAATTATTAAAATACGGATTTCGAGAGTACAGATAATTAATATTTTCGAATATGACATTTTAATATCTTTTTTTTATGAGGCAAATAGGAATGTGGTCATAATATTTTTAGAGGTGAATGAGTAGCGTGAGCGATAAAATAGGCCGTGTTCTTTACCTATATTTTTAATTTTATAATAATTTATTATTCTTAATCACCACATAGTATAAAACAAAGTCGCTTTCTCTGTCCCTATATCCCTATGTCCCTATGTATGCTTAAATCTTTAAAACTACGCAACGGATTTTAATGCGGTTTTTTTTAATAGATATAGCTATCGAAGAGGAAGGTTTATATGTATAATAACATCCATTAAATAGTGGAAAAATACTGTTATTTTTGAGTTTTCTAATGCGATGTCGTAAATAATTACATTTTTCTGCTTACATTGCAAACGCAGGCTGAACCCTACGAGATTTATCAAAATAATGTACTAAGTATTGTACACATTGAAAATGTCTACAGAAAACTCCGCTATGGTATGTCTATCTCTTATGGATATCCCACACTAACATTTTTTTGTCATTTACTTTTTACGACAAATAATGGCTAATTTTCGAAGCGATTTTGACCAATACAGCATTATTGCTTATCTAATTAAATACCTTAAATACATTGTTGATTTAATATAGATCTATAAGGCTCTTTACAGCACATAATTTAAATGAATATTTTCGAAGATATTACAAATTTAAAAATTCGGGACGTAGCGTTTGCGGCGGTTCCGGCCGGCCGGGGCGGCGGGAGCGTGCCTATAGTATAGTATAATAATTGTGTTTGCACGCAAACGAAAAAAAAAACCGACTTCAATTACATCGACGAGTAATACAACGTAGATCGACGAAAAAATAGTAAAGTAACTAAGCGTTATCAAAGATTACTCAAAAAGTAGTTATCAGATCTCAATAAAATTTATATGTGACCACATGACAAACATCGGCTTTCGATTAAATTAAAAATTATTAAAATCGGTACACCCAGTAAAAAGTTATTGCGGATTTTCAAGAGTTTCCCTCGATTTCTCTGGGATCCCATCATCAGATCCTGGTTTCCTTATCATAGTAATAAACTAGGGATATCTTCTTTCCAACAAAAAAAGAATGACCAAAATCGGTACATCCAGTAGAAAGTTATGCGGTATAATACACCGTAGGTCGACGACAAAAGCGTCAAGTAAAAACGCATTATTAGATATAACTCGAAAAGTAGTTGTTAGATCTCAAATCAATTTAAATGGGACCAATTGGCACACACCACCTTTCGATTAAAATAAAATTTGTCTAAATCGGTCTACCCGGTCAAAAGTTCTGATGTAACATACATAAAAAAAAAAAAAAAAAATACAGTCGAATTGAGAACCTCCTCCTTTTTTGGAAGTCGGTTAAAAAAGTAAATAAGTAAAAATGTAGTGTATAAATTTAGATATTCCAACATAGATTATTAGATAAACAGAAATTTTCATGGTTTAGGAAAAGAAGAATTGTTTTGCTCTAAAGTTAACGCGTGCGAGCCACGGGCAGTAATGAATAAATCAAAACTACAGGATCGATTTTAATCATTTTTTCAGTGAATGACATATATTATATATCCGTGCGAAGCCGGAGCGGGCCGCTAGTAAGTTATTTTTTTTTTTTTTTTATTTTTTTTTTTTTTAGGAACAAACAGTTGCATACAATGTTATAAAAATACATTTATGATAATAATTTTAAACCTATAGCTCCCTGAAATACCATACAAAATAAAAAATAAAATAAAATATGAAACTTGTACAGCTAGATTGTTACATTTTTAAAAGAAGAAAATATTTTATTCATTCAATCTCTAATTAGATCTCTTTTAAAGATATTTTTACTCATACCAAATATATCTATATCACTTAATCTATCATTATACAATTTACATGTACGTCGTATGAAACTATTGGCGGTGTAGCGTGCCCTACTTTTAGGTATTGTAAACAAATCCTTTTTGCGGACACTTCTTTCTTGCCTGCGAGGAATGCGGAAGTAGATATTAGAAAGCAGAAAAGGGGCATCAACCATATTATTCAGAATCTTAAATAGATAAATTGCATCGTTACAGTCTCGCCTTTCAGCAAGGCCTGACAGCTTGTGTACTTTTAAAGAACTGCTATAGTCTATATAATTATTGCCAACTCTATACTCCAACGACTTAAGAAATTTCTTTTGCAATCTCTCTATTTTCTCTACATGTACTTTTTGATAAGGATTCCAGACGCAGCTAGCAAATTCTAAACGACTACGGACATAGCTGTTATATAGAATCTTATAGGTGAAAGCACTTTTAAATGGTTTACCCACACGCAAAATGAAACCTAAAAATTTATATGCCTTATTTAAAATATTTTCAATATGAGATATGTAACTTAATTTAGAATCTAAAATAACGCCAAGATCCCGGATTTCATTAACTTTTGACAAAACATTATCGCATAACTTATAATTTTTATGGATGGGATTTTTTTTACGAGTGTATGTTATTGCAAAGCACTTGTTTATGTTAAGGAAGAGATTATTACTATGGCAATAATCAACGAAACTATTGAGATCTTCCTGTAAAAGATCCGAATCATTGGTATCCTGAATAATCCTAAATATTTTAGTGTCGTCGGCATACATTAATACCCTAGAGTTACTGATTGAGTCAGAAAGATCATTAATATATAAGGTAAATAACAGCGGACCTAAATGCGAACCCTGTGGAACTCCAGAGGGTATATCCTTATACCGAGAACGATGACCCGATATTACAACAGCCTGACTACGATTTCTTATATAAGAAGATATCCAACGGAACAAATCTCCGTGGATTCCGAGATGGAAAAGCTTTGAAAGCAAAGTATTGTGACAGATTTTATCAAACGCTTTAGCAAAATCAGTGTAAATGGCATCAACCTGAAGATTTCGATCCATGGCTTCAGTTACCATTTCAGTAAATGATAATAAATTACTTTCAACGCCACGACCCCTGCAAAAACCATGCTGATTTATTGAAAGCACTCGTCGTACTGCATTGAATATCTTAGCAGCTATGATCTTTTCAAGTATTTTACCAAATTGACACAACTTAGATATAGGACGGTAATTGACAATATCTTGTGTTATACTGCCTTTTGGTATTGGTGTTATCCAAGCATTTTTCCATAAAGATGGAAAGCAACCCTCGCTCAAAGATCTCTTAAAAATAAGAGTAATTGGGAGAGTTAGTCCGCTGGAGCATTTACTGATAAGTAAAGGATGCACACGGTCAGGACCAGCACCTTTACTAGCATCTACATTTTTCAACTCTTTATACACTAGATCTTGGGTAATATCAAGTGAGCTTATTTCAATGACTGTGTTTTTAGTTGTATCTAGGCATACAGTTGAATTACCCAATGGCCCCTCAAAAACGGAATAGAAATGTTCATTAAAAAAATCGCATATCCGCTGTTCATCTGACGTCGTTACTCCCTTGTAAGTCATAGTCCGTGGCAGACCCTTAGAGGCTTTTATTGTTTTTATATATGACCAGAAGAAGTTAGGATGTGATTTAATTTTATTTTCTGCATAACTAACATAATCCGTAAAACATTTAATTTGCATAGATTTGGCACGTTTCCTAAAAATTTTAAAACTTTCATAATCAAGTGGATTTTTATAAATTTTCCATTTTTTGTGATATTTATTTTTTTCGTTTAAAAGTTTTCTAAGAGGTTTGTTGTGCCACATTGGAAAGGAACACGATTTGTTTATTAATTTACGAGGAACAAATTTAGTAATTAAATCATCTAAAATGTCATAAAAAATCTTTACACAAGTTTCTACGTCAGACGAATCGAACAGTGTATGCCAATCAATATTTTTTAGTTGTGTGTTAATAGAGTCAAAATCACCAGCAGAAAAATTAAAAGTGTAAGAAGGTACTGATTTCAAAGGGGGTGTTAAATTAATCGCGAAATCTAATTCTATAGCTTTATGGTGTGCATCTTCAGGTAGTAAATATTCGATGGCGGCTGTAGTTTTACAATTAAAATTACTCATGACTAAATCTAAAATACGTTTTTTTGCATTAAGTACACCATTCGATTGAGTAAGTCCAGTAAAATTTAAGAAGTCATTCAATAATTCAACTGCGTAATTATTATTTTTATTTAGTAGTTTTTTGTTCGATGATGCATCACAATCAATCCAAATGGCATCAGAAATATTAAAGTCACCCGTTATCAAGAATAAATCATCTGGATGGTCGTTTATTATATGACTAGTCTTTTCAAAAAAGTCGGTTAGAGCGGCACGATAACCAGGACCATGTGGTATATAGACGCAAGCCATGTTAAGATATTTTTCATGATTGTTACACAATGGTATGGATATCCAAATGTACTCACAGCAAGCAGGCGATGGTCCCGGCCAATTACGAAGCAATGGTTGCAGTTCATTGCGAATAGCCACAATAACACCACCGCCACGCGTCGTGCCACTCTCAACGTGTGATCGGTCACAACGAAATATAGCATATCTAGCATCAAAAAATTCTCTGTCATAGAAATCTGATGTTAACCAGCTTTCGGTGATAAATAAGAAATCGTAGTCAACCTGAGCGACTTGACTTAAGAACTCGTACGACTTAGTCCGTAAGCCCCTAACATTTTGGTAGTAACCTAGCAGTGATTTAAAAACCACCATCCCTTTAAATAATGAATATTTGAGTCTGATATATACTCATATACGGTATCCGCTCCTCGCAAGCAACAAGGATCAATTTTAAATATGTTTTCAACATTATTTACAATGGTAAAGCTACTGCAAATATAAGAGATACTTTGTTGCCTCAAAAAAAAGATAATACAAAGATATAGAAATGGTACAAGTGGTAACAATTCCTTTCTCGAGAAATAATATATAGATACTTGCAGCTAAAGTTAATAAAAAGTTATAAAAGAATGTTACCGTATAGCGATTTGTTATTATGTTTTAGATATTGTTTTTTTTCTTTTTATTTATATTCAGCGTAAAAAATGCTGACAAAATATTATTAATGTCATTATTTTATAGTAGTGTTTATTTGTAAAGGTTTTATTTTATATTATGAATATTTCTGAATATCAATTTCACCCTGAACATTTTTAACGCTATCCCATATAATATAAAAGTATAGCACATAGCATTGGCATAAAAGTTTATTGTAGTTCACAGGAAACTTTAGTGGGATTTAGTATCAGACTTAGGATTGATTACCCAATGAGAGCTACGTGAGAAACAGTGTTATCAATCCTTTTGTTTAGATATTAAAGAGAGTGTACCGCCGGCGCAAGGGTTTATATTCATAGTGAATACAAATAATATGACAATGACAATATTTTGTCGTAAATTTTATTTTTGACATCTTTTTACCAACCATTTCACATAAACGAAATATAAATTTGTTGCGTTTTAATTATTTTTTTTTCTCGTTATTCTGTACTTCTACTAATTCTTAGCAAAAATATTCAATATATTATTAGGTTTTAAAATAATTCTAGCAATATGTTAGCGTTTAATATTTGAACATAAAATCAATTTTACTTTCGTCTATGGCTTATTAATATTGTTCATTCATACAATATTACTCTATTGTCTATGGTCGGAAGTACGCCATATTTGTTTACTATGTAGGACTGTTCCAAAAAAATAGAATATAAATACATACTTGTTTATTTTGATATGTAAATACATATGGCACTGGACAAAATTTTAAATAATCCTACTAATATTATAAACGCGAAAGTTTGTATGTATGGATGTATGGAGCACCATACTGCAGCACGGCGCCGTGCCGTGGACATGGGGCCGGGCCCTAAGAGTTTATGTTAGAAACAAACACTTTATTCTTGACTATGATCTCAATACTAGATAAATGTGTATTTAAAACTAGATTGCTTAAAGTGGATTGCACAAAACAATTATTATTCAATAAAAACGGAAGGAACTATGTAATGTTCAATATCACTCAATAGCACTCCTCAAAAAGTTATTATTGAAATGACAATATGTAACACAATTTATTTATTACTTCTTGTATAAATATAGTCAAACACTTTCACATAATAAAAAAAGGAAAAAAAACAGCAGTACATAAATAAAATTAAACAAAACGTAGTTATAATGACAGCATGCGAAGGTGGTCTTATTACTTTAAGCAGTCTCTTCCAGACAACCCCTCGATTTTATTGTAAAAATTAAAAAAAGAAACAATTTTTCTATGAACTACTTTCTTTCCTTCTTTTGAAATAAGAATTGTGAATACTTTTAGAAAAATTCGCATGACAGAGAAATTTCTCAGTTTTATATATTTTTTTAATGATTGTTTTAGTATTTTATTTCCACCAATCCATCCATTCCATATTAAATAAAAAATTATTAGTCAGTAAATTACTATACAGTAAAGATAAAGCAAGTGTTTTGCATACTTACTTGAAGAAATTCTGGTATTACTGGGTTTAGACTTTGACATAATTCAGCACTAATTTCTTCAGTAGAAAAATTTGGAAACCTCTTTTCAGGGAATTTTTCTTTAATCATTTCTAGAGCTGCTTCTATTTCAGTTTCTGTACCTATAAAACAAATATAAATGAATATAGCAAACTGTGTTTAATAATAATTACAACATGTACCATCTGTCTTTATACATACCTTCTATTGCACAAATTTTTTGTTTGATTAACTCGGGATGTCTTCTCACATAAACTGTTGCACCCGTTTTTGCTTTAATTTTAGTTACAAATGAACCAAATTTTCCTATTAATAAACCAACTAAAGTTTGTGGTATTATAAATTGGTGTATTCTCAAATCAGTTTCTAAAGGAACTGTGTTCATATTCATATTTGCAGGAGGTGGACTGGCTGCTTCTGAGCAGCCTTTACCACTGTCACTTGAACCCTTTAAAAAATAAACATATTATTAAAAACATATACAAATTTACATAAATTAAATTTATACAAGTGATAAAACTAACTTCACTATGACTGTCTGAAAAATGACACGTAGATGGACTTGCCATCATTGGATCTACTGGACTATGATTTGCTGAATCCCTCTCCGATATTCTTCTACTTTGTGGAGGTAAGAAACTGTTGGCATCATTACTTGGTTCATTACAATCATTTGATTCTTCAACTGCTTTATCTTCAGTATTATCATTGTCTTTATTTGTAATATTATTATTATTAATATGTAAATTTTCATTATTAGTTGTTGTGTCCTCTGCAGTGTCATCATTTTCAGATACTGCAGATGCACATTTCAAACTATCTGACTGAGAAGTATCCTTCTCAGAGTTATTAGATAAATCATTAACTATGCATTTTGAATGACCTTCATCAGAACTTTGAATACTAATATTATCACAAGTGTTATTTACTACTTCAGTTTTAAAAGATGAGTACAAATTATGTTGTGAATCCTTAACAATAATACAATCCTCCCTAAGGTAAACATCATCTGTTTTGTCTGAAGTCAGAGACATTTTCTTTTCTTTCTCTAGAGATTTCTTTTTTATAATTTTTTCAATCTCCAAATCAATTTCCTCATCAGTCATTTCCAGTGGAGAGGATCTCTGTGATCCACTGCCATTTGGAATTATATCAATAGGTGCCGACTTAATTATGGAACGCTCAATCTTACTTATTGGCGAAGACCTTAACAGTTCAGCTTCAGCATTTAAAGCATTTGCCAACTCCTCTTTTAAACTTTTCAGTCTTTCTCTCCCGCCAGGGTCAGATTTTGCGTACTCCCTCTTTTTCTTGAACCAAAAAATGCCTAATAATACAGCTATTGATGGAACCGACCACATGAGCAACTGTCGACAAGGTGCCATTGTAATAAGCCACTTTTACCAGCCAAACTACAACAAAAGGAATTCGTAAAATTGCACATTATCACGTGAGATTCGGTACCGATAGTATAAAAAGAATAACAATGTTGAAATTTTTTTCTATTTTACCTACTAAAAAAAATACAGATGTTTTAAAACAGAAGATGCAATTAGAGCTGCGTTATAATCCAATAACATCACTAGTTTAGTATTTTAAATCAAACATTAAAGTAGTGATTTTTGCAAGACATTATTTTTTTTATTAGTGCTTAATCTTATTAAGCGTGATAAAAAGTATTCAAGTCACAAGCGATTATTGTAAGAGTTTATTCGTAACTCAAGGTGCAAAAGAAGGGTGGTATAATGCGCATTGTAGTTCTTAGTGATTTCAATGTGGTTTTTTACATGAAAGTGAATGTTTGTGCGGTGGTTATGGTTCTTAGCTTTTTCAAAATGATATATGGCATTTTTGGAATGATATGATTTTTTTGTCATATAATTTTTAGCACCTTTGGTGGTACTGTGTGGCTACGGTACTAAAGAATATAGCCACCCCCTCTCTTCCCGTGGGTGTCGTAAGAGGCGACTAAGGGATAACACAGTTCCACTACCACCTTGGAACTTAAAAAGCCGACCGGTGGTGGGATAACCATCCAACTGCTGGCTATGAAATACACAGGCTGAAGACGGGCAGCAGCGTCTTCGGTGCGACAAAGCCAGCCCTGCGGTCACCAACCCGCCTGCCTAGCGTGGTGACTATGGCCAACACACATGAGTTCACGCTATTTTTGGCGTAAACTTGTGGAGGCCTATGTCCAGCAGTGGACTGTATAGGCTGTAGTGATTGGTGCGACAAAGCCAGCCCTGCGGTCACCAACCCGCCTACCCAGCGTGGTGACTATGGGCAACACACATAAGTTCACACCATTTTTAACGCGAACTTGTGGAGGCCTATGTCGAGCAGTGGACTGCAATACGCTGATATGACTGACTGATATAACTTTTAAAATTATTTATAGGATGTTTGGTGCAAGGTCGGGAGGTCTATGTTCAGCATTAGAATAAAAGAATGAAGGTAAGATTATTGGAGTTAGTTGGTTTAGTAATGCCAAAAAAATTGATAGCCAATAATCCTAAAGAAGAAAAAGGTTATTCGTGTCAACTATACAGCTGTAAATACAACTTGTCATAAGACAAATAAGCTGAGCTTTGCTAAGCTAGTAACAACATGAATGGCATAATTTCATAAAATACTTTATAATTTTCATATATTATAATAATAATATTCATAATATTCATAATTTTAAATAATTTCATAATTTTCATAAAAGGGTACAATAGAAAAAAATTCAGTGTTTGTTTGTGTCCTCATTTTTTAAATAGTGATAACAACTTTATATTCCAAGATTGTGACAAAATGGTGATAATAGATAACACGACGTGAATTACATACATTAAATGATAACTTAAAATTTATTCCGAATTCTTTGAAAAAAGTTAGGAACATATTTTTATGCATTAAATTGGTTAAGTTTATGAGTTACAAATACAATAAAAGTTACATCAAATTGTTCAACAATATTCAAATTCTTTATCTCGCGTAAGTTATGAGTTATGACTTAACATGGCATATCACATAACACTAAATTTTAACACCGAACATTTTCGCAGGGAAATTGTCTTGGAGAGCATGGCTTGATCTAAAAATGTAAAAGTTGTCCGACCAATCTTACCGTGACAGTTACGAGACACGTATACATTACTTTCTCTACCATGCTTTATATATAACAAACGTGCCTTTTTTTACTTTTAAATTAAAACTTATTACATTGTTAAGTGAGGGTCACGAGCATTATGGAAACCTTCACGGACAACACGTAAGCATTTGGTACCGAATTGAAAATGAAAGGTTACGCAATTTTACAGATGCCAAAATTTTGTTTCAAAGAAATTTAATTAAATTATTACGATCGTTTTCTTTGTTTTACGCATATTCTAGTACACTAAGCGATTTACATTTACGACCTAGTCAAGAGCCGACCCTGTGGTCCAAATCTGGAATTGTTACCGGTATTGAGGAAGTTTGAATACTTACTTTACAAATCGAAGTAAATAAATAAACACTTACTGAACAAGAAAATTAAACAATGCAAAACATGTGATAACTGTAATACACTACAAACAAATTTGTCTCAATTATTAAAATACCAACAATCCACGTGCTCACAATGTTTTCTACCGAAGCACAACAAATTTCAATATGGCGGTGGCAAGCTGGCAACTTTCCAAAATAACTCAAAATGTTTCCATTCATTTTTTAGACTAGCAATATGTACTATTAGTTGTTTTAAACTTTTAAAACTTACGAGTTACGGCAGCGATACACATCCATACATCACTAACTTGTTTTAAAAAGAAAAATTACAATTAAATTGTTATGTAGTGTTTATAGTATTTTTGAAGAGTATATATACAGATGTGCTACGGCACTAAATAATTTAGCCACCCCCTCTCTTCCCGTGGGTGTCGTAAGAGGCGACTAAGGGATAACAAGGTTCCACAACCACCTTGGAACTTAAGAAGCCGACCGATAGTAGGATAACCATCTAACTGCTGGCTTTGAAATACACAGGCCGAAGACGGGCAGCAGCGTCTTCGGTGCGACAAAGCCAGTAAGTACTGCGGTCACCAACCCGCCTGCCCAGCGTGGTGACTATGGGCAAAACACATGAGTTCACGTTATTTGTGGCGTAAACTTGTGGAGGCCTATGTCCAGCAGTGGACTGTATAGGCTGTAATGATTGATGATTGATGATATAAACAGAGTGGCCCGTTTACAGTGGTCCAATTTTTTTTTTCAGCTTTAGACCATCATGTGTGATCATTTAAAACAAGCTTTAGTTACGCGAAAACTTATGGTACCTATAGAAATTATGTTTTTTTTTTTTTTAAATAAACCGAAGTTTCAATATTTTTGACACAAAACGACTCTGTTATGAAAACTGCTGGACCGAATTGAATGAGGTATAGGTATAGCGCAATAACCTACCTATCGCGCTATAGGCTCATGTAGTGTAAATAATTAGACTGCATTTTTTTATTTCACTTTTTCTGCAGTTTTTTTTTTAACTTTTCGGCAAAATATTGATTTTCGTAAAAATCCTGTGAAAAAAAATGTACCGCCAAGGTTTTGTTGATATTGCTAAAAAGTATACATAGGGTTATTCTTCATACAAAAAATCAAAAAAATCTCTCAAGCTGAAAAATTTTTTTGGACCACTGTAAACGGGCCATTCTGTATAATATTTTGCAAAAGCCGAGATTTAAATTCGTTAATTGAGCTTACATCTTTTATTAGACATGGTAATTTATTATAAAATTATACACCTTCGAACGTGATATCCCTTTTTCGTCCTAGTCTTAGGCAGAACCAATAAGCTGGGTCGATGGTTGCTGCGCTCGTGATACGTTTTATAAAGGACAAATTTGAACGCATAGATACTGATAATTTTTTTTGACTTTGACGGATTAAATCTTACTAAATTTCTATGAAGAGCGAATGAATCAAAGAGTAAAATAACTTGCTTGATGTACCTACCTAAGTTTTGTAGTATTAGTTTTAGCACTGTTTTGGATACCTAACTGATTTTATGTTTGTTTACTGAATTGTATTTACCTATATGCATGCGGTGTTTACCTACATGAGTTGTGCACTTAGATTAAGTATACTTAATGTATGTTCCGTTTTGTAATGAATGTTTAAGTTTAATAACTGCTGGTAAACCAATAAATAAATAAATAAAAATACAGTCGAAATGAGAACCTCCCTTTTTTGTTGTTTGTTAGAAGTAAGCTCTTAAAATCAACAAAAACAATAAATAAAAATATTCCATAAGGTATCATAATAATCGTGCCGTGGAACAATATTAGTTACCAGAAACTTCTTGTGTAAGCTATACTTATAGCAAATATATGTATACTACAGGTATTTCATTATTTATTAAGAGATTAAAACTTTTCTTCTCATTATTTATATTGGTTTAACACTGTTTTCACTGGTTTAACACTGCCTGTATTGTGTTCCAGTTGATGAGTAAGGTGACCAGAGGTCCTGGGGGGAATTGGGGATGGGTTCGGCAACGCGACAACGCGTTTGCGATGCTTTTCTCTGATGCTTTTAGTGTTGCAGACGTTTATGTCTACGTCTATGTCAGGTGAGCCGTACGCTTGTTTGCTGATCTAGTTATGTATAAAAAAATGGTTTGAAACGAATTTGTTTGTAGTAAATCATTATTTGTAAAACTGCATCATTTACTTACTGTCAGTTCCTGCATCGTGAAATTACTTTTCTTCATGTTTGTTTTTTAAAAACAGACGAAATAACTAAATATGGTCAACTTATCAACAAGAATAAAACATTACAAATACTTACCGCTTCTAAAAGCCAGGTCAATAGAATACATAAAAACAAATTAAAAATCTAAAACTAATCCTTGTGAAACAGCCTTTAGAAAATGGACCCAGACAATCTTGTTCCTTTTATATATTTAAGCTTCAGCCTGTAATATCCCACTGCTGGGCATAGGCCTTTTTCCCCATGTAGGAAAAGGATTGAAGCTTAATCCACCATGCTGCTCCAACGCGGGTTGCCGGATATGAGTAACAATCGCTATCAGGTGAACATGAAAGCAACTGGGACCGACTACTTAACGTGCTCTCCATTTATAATTTTTTTTTTTATTGCGCAGTCTTAATCGAGTCTGTGTAATATTGACCCGGGGGTAGGGTTGCCTTATCTTCAAACCTAGTAACCGGAGAGACTAACGTTTGCAGATATTTGGTTAAAAGGGCTGGACACCATAAATTATTGAGGACTTTGTCTTAGTATTAATATGACATACTACAAAATATTCTTTTGTAAAACAGACTTTTTCGAGTATTTACAATAAATCTTCTTAAATTTTAAATTCACTACAAGAGTGTGAGATGACTGGTCAAAATTAAAAAGCCTCAAAAACCTTTCATTTGGATCCATCCATTTGATACCTTTTCATTTCAACAGGCATTCATTCAAATGCTTAACTTATCCAACTTTTAAAACTTACCTAGTGACATGGCTACCATATTCACCATACAAACACAATATTATTTGATAGCAGTATTATTTGGCTGTGACCTTCTTAAGATTGAAAAACTTTCGGGCTGCTCTAAATTTTGAGCAAGGGAGCCAGAACCTACTATGCCATAGAACATTAGTTTTTCTGAGCATGTATTGGCAGATTTTGAGCAGTCAATATAAACTAATTTGGCACCACAATTACATGGAAAAAAAAATAAAAATTGAGAAAAAAGATGGGAACAGGTATTCAATTTGATGTCTGCATAAATAATTGTGTTTGTTGGAAAACGAAAAAAAACCGACTTCAATTAAATCAACAAGTAATACAATGTAGGTAGACGAAAAAATAGTCAAGTAAATACGCATTATCAAAAATTACTCCAAAAGTTGTCCAAAAGAAAACGAAACTTCAACTTCAAAATTATAAAATATTTATTTAATCATTTCTGATTAACTAAATCAAAATACGAAGTACTTTGTACTAAGTAAATTTATTTTTCACTTTTTAGTTTCCTTTTTGAAGTCAGTTTTTTTTTGTTAAAAATTATTTTATTTTACAATTTTTAGTGATGGGTAGACCTATAACAAGGATGCTTTTTCTCTTATGTCGGGGGTTCGGAAACATACACAATACACAAGCACAAACACCCAGATCATGACAAACATCTATATGGCCAATACAAATGTCTGTCGTGCGCGGGGATTGAACCCACTAACGCCAGCGCAACAGCCGGTGCTGTGACCGCTGCGCTAACGCGTCGACA
Organism: Melitaea cinxia; assembly: GCF_905220565.1. Classification (NCBI taxonomy): domain Eukaryota; kingdom Metazoa; phylum Arthropoda; class Insecta; order Lepidoptera; family Nymphalidae; genus Melitaea; species Melitaea cinxia. The sequence continues at coordinate 8,733,662 of NC_059398.1, read as the reverse complement.
TACTATGAGTAAAGTTCGCTATCAGGTGTACGTAATAATAACCGGGACTGACAGCCTAGCGTGTTCTCCGAGGCTAGGTTGGGAGAACCACAAGGATTAATAACTAGACTGAAAATAAATATTTGTATAAACATAAATATCCGCTCAGAGCGGGAATAGTACCCACGACCGTCGGTGTTTAGGCGCCGCCGACACGGCACATGCACCATTATATCAAAGCGGTCGTCAAACAGCAAAAGGTAACTGCTATAAATTGTTGAGAAATTCCCTCGAGTGTTTATGGGCTCCATCATCAAACCTGGTCCTGCGACACAGATGATCACACAGCAGGTAATTGCTATAAATCGTTGAAAAGTTCCCTCGACTATCTTTCGTCGCCATCATCAGACTTTAATGGCACTTGTAACTCATATAGGTGTAAAGTTCTCATCAATAGAAACGAATTAAGTTCAAACAGCAGGTAATTGCTATAAATCGTTAGAGTTCCCTCGACTAACTTTTGTCTCCATCATCAGACTGTAATGGCATTTATAACTCATACAGGTGCAAAGTTCTCATTAATAGAAACAAATTAAGTTCAAACAGCAGGTAATTGCTATAAGTCGTTGAAGAGTACCCTCGACTATCTTTTGTCTCCATCAGATCGACTCCAGACCTTTATTAAATAGTAGTGCTTTATAGCGTTAATGAAAACATGATTAAATTTACTAGTCACCCTTACGATTTTTGAAAGTTTCCCTCGATTTCTCTGGGATTTCATCATCAGATCCTGGTTTCCTTATCATGGTACCAACCTATGAATATCTCCTTTCCAACAAAAAAAGAATTATCAAAATCAGTTCATAAACGACAAAGTTATCCCCAAACATATATTTAAAAAAATGCTGACCCCACAAATGTTGTTTTGCCATATATTTTATTAACCTTCTCAATCCCCTCCACTTATAACTTAGGGGAATGAAAAATACATGTTGGCCGATTCTCAGATCTATCTGATATGCACAAAAAATTTCATAATATTTTATTAACCCTCTTAACCCCCCCCCCCCCTTTATAACTTGGGGGAATGAAAAATAGATGTTGTTCGATTCTCAGACCTACCCGCACAATGCACACAAAATTTCACGAGAATTGGTCAAGTTGTTTCGTAGTTTAACTACAAACACCACGACAAGAGATTTTTATATGTATAGTCGGATTGAGTAACCTCCTCCTTTTTTGAAGTCGGTTAAAAAGTATATAAAACTGAGAAACAATATTTCCTTTAGCATGTTCAATAGGAGGCAGAGTATGTCCTAAAAATTTATGCAGAATTGTTAAAATCATACTACACAGAATATTCACAGTTTGATTCATCTATACTAGTGCTAAAAGCTCCTGTGATGGTAATTAGCAATCATTAATCAATTTAAATGTGCTGTGTGGCTACGGCACTAAAGAATTTAGCCACCCCCTCTCTTCCCGTGGGTGTCGTAAGAGGCGACTAAGGGATAACAAGGTTCCACAACCATCTTGGAACTTAAGAAGCCGACCGATGGCGGGATAACCATCCAACTGCTGGCTTTGAAATACACAGGCCGAAGACGGGCAGCAGCGTCTTCGGTGCGACAAAGCCAGTCCTGCGGTCACCAACCCGCCTGCCCAGCGTGGTGACTATGGGCAAAACACATAAGTTCACGTTATTTTTGGCGTAAACTTGTGGAGGCCTATGTCCAGCAGTGGACTGTATAGGCTGTAATGAATCAATTTAAATAAATAACAAATAATAAAATAACCATTAATTTATATACCAAAACCACATTAAAAAAAAACCGTAGCTGTCTAAACTTATACTTAAAATATTAGTACAAACTATATCTAGAAATCCCAACAATAACAGTGGAGATCAAGCACTTCAAATGGAAGTACAGAAAGAGGTCACCCCAATCCTAGCTAGCCTACCTTTTGTACTTACTGTTATACAACTTAAAGTTAATTTAATGACTGAAAAAAGCCAAGAACCTCTGACCAAAATATTCTAATTTCTTTTAATTACTCTATCCACAGACTGACCATTATCTATATTAAGCTATTCATAAAGACAAATTTAACAACAATTACCTTTCTTAAATATTTTTTTTCTAAATTTATCTCATTAATATGTTGTTACTACTAATTTTCAGATAGTTCTCAGCTTGTATTCCTCTTGTGCTTTATAGTTTTGCTATACTATACTATATAAGTATTTTTTATTTAACATAATAAATTAATTTAAATTTTAAATGAGTCCAAACAGGACACCTTTGCTGAAAGTTGACATTATGTTGTCGCAGAGGTCACAGCACAGGTTATGCTCTGATGGTTTTAAGTTTGACTTTAGCTCATAACACTTAATACAAAAAAATAATACTTTTAATTAAAACCAGTGCAAATATGATGATTTAGGGTTATCTGCTAAACATCTGCTATGAATGAAGAAATTACACAACACTAATAAACCTGAGTTGTCAGTTAACTGCTTTAGAAAACTTTAAGCACAATAATTAAATTAAACACTTTTAACTAAAATTGATAATCTTCTGTATTAAATTATTATTATGTATTCATGGAAAGAAAGAAACTATAAATTGTTTACAGCAGGGCCAGATACGGCCCACGAGCTGTGTCTTTGACATCCCTGGTCTACAGAATTGATGTTATGATCTACAAATAAACATTGATTGGTACAAAATGACATTTATGACGTCACAAAGAAAGACATTTTGTAATTTATCATTTTATTATGTACATTCCTTACAATTTTATATAGAACATAAGGGACTCAATGGCTCAAGGAATGTTGTGCAAGAATTCTATTATTTATCTATGATGTAGAGATATTTTTTTACATTCTGTTTTAATAAATAATTATATAATTTTTATTTGTAATTAATGACAATACTGGGTGCCTAAATTATCTAGACAATTCCTAAGGTGTGACGGCTACATGTGATTTTGAGACCAAATATAAAAATCATAAATTTAGTTTATTAACAGGAAAAAAATCACAAAAGACTTACTGTAGATGTTAAAACATATAAAAATAACTTATATATTATCAACAGCATCAGCTTCATCTTCAGAGCTTACTTCATCTCCAAATTCAATGTCTTCGTCCAAACCATCAACAGAATACACTACAGTCTCATTGATGCGTACAGTTTCAGGGAATTCACCATACGTTTTCAGATTCCTCGCCTCGTCTGGGGTATATTTAAGAATAACGTCTGCCTTGGCATCTTGATAATCTCGTAATCCAATCAATATTATGTCCCCCTGATTTATCCAAACTTTTTTTCTTAATTTTCCTCTGATGTGGCAAAGACGTTTTATGCCATCAAAGCACATGGCTTCTAAGCGGCCATTACCGAGCATTTTTGTGACTTGGGCGTATTCTTGTCCGTCCTCTTTGAAAACCAATTCTCTTTTTTCTGTTTCATTTTCATTCTTCCCCCTCCTCCTGTTTTTACCTCCTTTTCCTTTATTTTTCGGCATAATTTATATAATCTTGAGTACAAACATATACAATTAAGACTACGAAATTCTCAATAAGTTCATCTAACCATCTATGTTGATTGATCTAGCTGTCAGTATTAAATACAGATTCAAAATTTAGTATTTCCGAAATCAAAATGGCGTGTGATATAAATAGATTAAAAAATGTATTAATTTTAATTTTGTCTATTACTAGTAGATTAATTGTAGATTGTCTAGTAATTAACGAAATTTAAATTATCTATTTTTAGTGCGCTTACGACAATTAACCAACAAAAAATCAATACTGTTTATTAAAATATATTTATAATCAATATTATAAATGTAATTTATTTTTGACCTTTCTAGTTTATCTTATAATGCTTGTAAGTGTAAGAATGATAACGTACATATTGGTTGAAATTACAGACTTGGCTTCGGCTATACTTTACCAGTCATCGAATCAGAAGAACAATAAAGTTACTTCAGACTTGGCTCCGGCCTTTTGATATATCAGAACGAAACTTACAAATTCAAATTAGGCTGTATGGATTATAGTCCTTTGCCTTTCCCTATTGGGGATAAATTTTAAAACAAAAACAAACGTACATATTGCGTATGTTCCACTAAAGGCCCGCAACGCCATTGACCATAACCGCTGAAATTGCCGTTCCATTAACGTAAAAACACTGCGGGCGTTGTAGACGAATTTTATAGGTGGAACGCATATTTGAACACTGTGTGCTCGCAATATGGAGGCACGATAAAAACATGCAGCTGTGGGGTTTGTGAGTAAATATTTCGCATGGATTGGAGTGAAACTTAATTCAACACAGATTTCCGTGCATTTATCGTCGTGTGTTTCACGAAACGAATGAGACAATGACTCGGAAACTTCAGCTAGTTTTGATGACATTAAAAATTTGACAAAGACAGTTGTTTTTTTTTTCGAATTCCCGCCACGTTTTGATGAAAGCCAACTCCGACCTACCTATATTTTGTGGGCGATGTGAGCGCGATGTGGTTGCGAACAGTGACGTCATCTATGACATTGAGCGATCGCTCTCGACGACCACGGGTCTTATGTGGAACGATAGAGAGGCCGTTAGAATCGTTGTGGTCGCTTAATGGAACGCATCCATTATAATATAGTGAAGATATAAGAATACCACACTATGATTTTTTAAATCCTCTGCGCTTTTTAAACGTGAAGTAAATATATTATTAAAACATCAAAAGATGAAAAAAATAGTTAAGTCTTACTATGAGTATATTTAACGCGCTGCGCAAATAAAGTCAATATCCAAAAATTTATAAAAATACCTGTTAAACACTCCACTTCATACGACTTTTTAATGAATTTAATATTTTAACTCCATTTGTATTAATTATATTATTAATATTGTTTTTATCATAGGTATAACAAATTTTTCTTGCAAATCGAAGTATAATGTATATCTACTACATTTTTCATTGTTATTTTAACAAAGGTAATGGAATAATGTAATATAATGTTTCATAGCACAATATCATAAAATAGGTACTGTTTTGGTGAAAATAAAAAAAGAAATGTTCCAGAAACTATGACATTTGATATTTTGCATTGACGCCAATAGATGGTGCTCGATACAACATCCAAGCGGGGAATATAAAACATGTTGCGTGGGTAAATCATTATGCATGAAAATACCTATGTAGAAAATAAACATTACTGAATATTGTATCTAGCTGGATTACTTTCTCACTCTGTCAACTCCTATAGTACAAACTTCAATGAAAAGGTTTGATCTGTTTCAAAAACTCGATTATAAATATTAGTTTTTAACAGGATGGCATTATTTACAGTAAATTAATATTAATCGATTTTTTTTAATTCTGATCTTCATATATCGTGTTGAAGTTTTTAAATGCGCCTCTAAGTGCACCTGTTTTATATTGATCTGATTATTTGCATTTATAAGCGCTAACCCAGTGGCGAAAAAGGTCTAGGCCCAGCTGTGGGATGTTACAGACTGAATAAGTCAATCATTTTTGAGGATATAGTATTTAATTTTTAAAGCACAATACGTCCTTATAGTATAGGAACATACGTAAGTAATGCATTATAGTAAAAATAAAATAAAAAACCAAAGCAATAATTAACTTGTTGTTATTGTTGTAGGTGGAAGGTTGTATACGAACAAACTTTTAATATTTTATTTGTATTAGTACTAGCTGGTGCTTAGCGGCAAACGTTGTCTTGCCGCTAAGCGCTATTTAAAAATAGGGGTTGATCGTAGAGGCTTGAAAATTTAGGGTTGTATATATTTTTTAATGTTGTATCATAAAAAAATAAAAAATAATTTGTCTAAAAATTAAAAAAAATTTAGGACCTTTGACATTTAGGGAGATGAAAAATAGATGTTGTTCGATTCTCAGACCTACCCGATATGCACACAAAATTTCATGAGAATCGGTCAAGCCGTTTCGGGGGAGTTTAAGAGCCATTTCACAATTTTACGCTCTGCAAGTTTAGGTAAATTTGGTCGCATCGCGCGAGTCGTACGAGCCGCGCAATCTTTGTGCTAGTAAGTATAGTGTGACAACCAAAAGACCATCTTGATCATTTTCTAATGTATAATAAAAATTAATAACTATGGTATAAAATGTTTTTTAAATAGCTAATTTGTTAAAAATTTCAAGTATGTTATATAACAACAGTTAATAAATTTATAATAAAAATAAAAAATCAATTTTATGAAACAAATATTTTTAAATTGATTTAGTTTTTTCAGTTTACGAATGAATCTAATATTTACGATATAAATAAAATAGCATTTTATGACATCGACACCGACAAACATATTAATTAACAAATAACAAGACAAACAGATTGAAATGCTTATTTGTATTGATAGTGTGAGAAAAGAAAATTAAATTATACATTTGTTTACAGAAATTATCATTATATTATTTTACAGTCATTTTCGTAATATGTTTATTTTATTTATATTTTATTATGAAAGTATCAAATGCGTTTTATCCGCTATAACAACAGGCGCTTGGCGCGTGTGAGCGAAAGAGACCGCTGCGCAGAATTTGGCGTGGACCTTACCTCTAAGAGCGCTAGTGCTCGACTGATTTACCGGGCTTGATGCGTGGTAATATATACTATCTTTTTATTATTTAATATAAAATGTATTAAAAATAATTACATCTTTTAATTTTTTTTTTTTTGTATTCCTTAATGATGTAAGTTTACTTTGATGAAGATAGTTCGTTAAAATTTCTTAGTTTTCTAAGAGAAATATCGCTTTTAAAATTGTACTTATTTGGAAAATATTCGTAACTTTAAATTTTTTTATCGTTTAATAGAGATACAAATGGAATAAAAATCTATGATAGTGTGCAACAAAATTATATTCCACATATTATGATATTTTTTTAAAATGGTTTCAACGTAGAGGTTATTGAAAAGTAGGACTTCAAAGTATACATTGCGACCGTTTACCTAGGGAGGAGGCTGATGAAAAGGTTAATAATTTTATACTCATAATATAAATCAAAATTCAACAAAGGTTGCTTTATTATATTTCAAGAACAACTATATATATACATTATTGCATCCAACACTGAGATTAACGACGTCTTAATATTACAATTTCGCGGATTGTTACCGATTTTTGTGAAATGGCTCTTAACTACAAACACCGTGACACGAGAATTTTATATATAAGAAGACTAGCTGACTCGGCAAACGTTGTCTTGCCGCTAAACGCTATTTAAAAATAGGGGTTGGTGGTAGAAGGGTGAAAATTTAGGGTTGTATGTATTTTTGAACTACAAATCATAATAAAATAATTTTTTCTAAAAAAAATTAGGGGTGGACGACCCTTAATATTTAGGGGGATAAAAAATAGATGTTGTTCGATTCTCAGACCTACCCAATATACACACAAAATTTCATGACAATCGGTCAAGCCGTTTTGGAGGTTTTAACTACAAACACCGCGACACGAGAATTTTATATATTAGATTACTAGAAAGCGATCTATTTTATTTAAAGTAGTGGATTTATAGGTGTCTAACGACCGGACATATTTTAGTCGAAAATAGGAAGAATAGATGTGCGAACAAGTAGAGTTTTATACGTGAATAAATCTTAAAATTACAGACGAACAACTGAATAAATCTAATGTGGAAAATTTCGCGACAAGCTTTTATAGGATATACTAGCCGACCCGTGCCCACTTCGTTGGGCGTTAATTATTATTATATTAACCAAATAACATACTTTAAAGAACAAATTTTATAGCACTTAAATAAATAATATGTTGCTCCAATGCCATCTATCAAAAATCGAGAAAACGTCGTCGATGGACTAAAATAAGACTAAATTAATAACGTCGAAAGACTAATAAATTGTTTTCTAATAGCGATATATGGCGCTAGTTTATTTACCATTTTGATATTATATTTTAATCTTTTTCTTATTTACTGATTTTTTTGTTCAATTACAATAAAATATAGCCTATGTCACTCCTGAATAGTGTAGCTTTCTGTTAGTGAAAGAATTTTCATGATCGGATCAGTATTTGCGAAGATTACCCCCTACATACAAACAAAGTTATAAACTTTACCTCTTTATAATATTAGTATAGATAATTGTACAATGCCACAAAATGTAGGGTTTGTCTAGACTTTACTACAAAGTTTATTTTCTTGTTTTCAGTACATTGAAATGAAACTTGTTTTTAAAAATGTTTTTCGATATTATTTTTTTAACTAATGCCAATTCATGTGAATCTGGCACTGCTTCTTAAATTTGAAGATTATGTTGAGAACACTCGGCATCACTCAACACTAGTATTTTAAAAATCGTCAATATAACATTCAATCGTCATGCTTATATCCTACATGAAAACCAGTGTTAACAAACACTGGCATTTATCTAGGGTACGAATAATATGCTTTAGTTATTAATTTATTATAGACTTTTTAATATAAAATTTAAATTGATGTAATGGCAATTTTATAAACGTATACGCGTATACCTTGGCGGCTTGGTCTTTAAAGGAAACGCTTAGTTTACGAAGTTGAAAACTTAGTTGATAGTTATAATTACATAATTCTTTCTCGCGTTTATATTAATACTAGCTGTGCCCGCGGCTTCACCCGCGTTGAAATCAGTGTGTCAAAAAGTTTTCCCGGCAAACTTCCAGTGAAACTCTCGTCAAAATCGGCTTAGCTATTCCGTAAACCTTACTCTTGAAGCCCTCTCTTCATTGGTGAAACCGCATGAAAATCCGTTCAGTAGATTTTGAGAGAATCAATCACATACACTGTTGGAGACTTTGTTTTTTAATACACTAACTGTTGCCCGCGACTACGTCCGCATGAAGCGCGCGTCGCGTCGAATAAAAAGGTTCGTTGACTTCGTCAGAGTTGTGGTATGAAATAATATTAGTAATAATATAATATTGTAGTGTAAATGTTATAATATACTGCATGCAATTTAGTTTTTAATATGGTTCTACATAAATATATGCCACGGAATAGCGTAACGCACGCTCCTCCGTGACTCCGTGACGACAGGGGTAAATAAAAAGGTATTCTAGTAACGTAAAGGTTAGACATTGTAAAAAATATTTTTTTTTTTGTACTACTTATAAGTGATCAATATAAATGTTTCTTGAACACATAGGGTTGCATACGCGGCTATTTTCCTTTAAAATGACCCTGCTGTATATGTTTCATACAAACTATCAACCCCAATTCAACCCCCTTAGCGGTGAAATATCGCAAAATTCGTTCTTAGTGGACATCAACTAACTAAAATCTACTTTCCTGCCAAATTTCATCTTAGTTCATCCTGGATGGATGGACCATCCAGCGGGTTTGAGTTTTCGTGATGAGTGAGTCAGTGACCTTTCTCTTATATATATATATATATATATTTATATTACAATACATTATTTGGACACCTCCTCACCATCTATAAAGCATAAATTTTAAATTTCAAGTCTTTTACTTCAAAAACATAGGTCTTTAATACAAACTTCCAACCCCCGTTTTATCTCCTTAGGGTCTCCCTCGAGTTTCGTAAAATCTGTTCTCAGCGGATGTCTACGCCCTATAAGGAACCTACCTGTCAATTTTCAAGTTTGTAGCTGTTATAGTTTCAGAGATTTTGTGATCAGTGAGTCAACCTATGAGCCCACGTTTTAACCCCAAAAAGGAGTTGATTTCTAAAGATACATTATTTGGACACCTTTTCACCATCTATAGAGCTTACATTTTAAATTTCAAGTCTCTTAATTCAAAATCATAGGACTTTTATACAAACTTCCAACCCCCGTTTCACCCCCTTAGGGGTCAAGTTTCGTTAAATCCGTTCTTAGCGGATGTCTAAACTTCTAAGTCCTATAAGGAGCCTACATGCCAAATTTCAAGTTTGTAGGTGTTATAGTTTAGGAGATTTCGAGATGAGTGACCTTTCGCTTTTATATATAATATATAATATATGATATATAATATAGATATAGATAAATAGATTGCGGTTGCTACTGTTTTTGTCAGGCGTTAATTATGCAACATTTATTTTTTATTTTTGGTTTAGGAATAATATCGAGCCTAACGAATAGTACCTAAATACTAGATCGTTCAATAAGTCCCGAGACTAACCTGGAAATGGCGCATATATTAAAAACTCTTTTGATTTTTAAAAAGTATTGAGTATCAATACAAGAATATGTGTCAAATTTTTAAAAATGGAACAATAAAATTATTGATTTTGAAACATTTAAGTGACGCTACGGTTGTAATTTCGATACAATGGAAAAAAACGAGTTTCGCGTGTTGATAAAACATTGTTTTTTAATGGGAAAAAATACCGTTGAAGCACAGCAATGGCTTATAAAATGTTATGCAGGATCAGCTCCCTCTAAAGCAGCCATTTGTCGGTGGTATGCCGACTTCAAACGCGGTCGCATGGACACCAATGATGGGGAACGCTCAGGTCGTCCAAATGAAGCAGTGACTCAATAAAATATTAACCAAGTCCTCAAAATCGTATTGGAAGATCGGAAGGTAAAAGTGCGAGAGATAGCCGAGATAGTGAAGATTTCAGCTGGTAGTGTTTTCACTATTTTACATAAAAATTTGGCCATGAAAAAGCTTTTTTCTAAGTGGGTGCCGCGTTTGCTTACAACTAATCAAAAGGAACAACGTATCAATGATTCAGAGCGATGTTTGGCGCTGATGAATCATAATAAAAAGGATTTTTTACGTCGGTATGTAACAATGGATGAAATCTGGATATACCATTTCACTCCGGAATCCAATCGGCAGGCAGCGGAGTGGAGAGCGGCTGGTGAAAGCCGCCCGAAGCGTCCAAAGACTCAGAAATCGGCCGGTAAGGTTATGGCGTCTATATTTGGGATGCGCATGGAATACTTTCGGTCACCAACCCGCCTGCCCAGCGTGGTGACTATGGGCAAAACGCATGAGTTCACGTTATTTTTGGCGTAAACTTGTGGAGGCCTATGTCCAGCAGTGGACTGTATAGGCTGTAATGATGGAATACTTTTCATCGACTACCTTGAAAAGGGGCAAAATATAAATAGTGACTATTACATGTGCTTATTGGAGCGATTGAAGTACGAAATTGCGGATAAACGGCCTCACATGAACAAAAAGAAAGTGGTGTTTCACCAAGACAACGCGCCTTGTCACAAGTCCGTGAGAACGATGGCCAAAATTAACGAATTTGGCTTCGAATTGCTTCCTCATCCCTCTTATTCGCCAGACTTGGCCCCCAGCGATTACTGGCTGTTTGCAGACCTCAAAAAAATGCTTCAGGGTAAGAAATTTGACTCAAATAGTGAAGTTATCGCAGCAACGGAGGCTTATTTTGAAGCCAAAGACAAATCATTCTACACACATGGGATAGAAAAGTTAGAAAAGCGTTGGAGGGACTGTATCGCTCTTGGAGGAGACTATGTTGATGAATAAAAATTAATTTCATAAAAAAGACCTTTTTTAGTACTTAGTCTCGGGACTTATTGAACCACGTGTTAAATATATGCTAAAAACAATATATCAAATAAATTTAGTTGATTAGATCATAAAAAAAATATAACCTAGTTCAAAAATAGAGCGTCACTCTTTTCAGTCATTTCATAGCCGTTTTACTTTAAGCATAAAAAAATTCAGTTATAGTTTTTTGTTTACGTAGATATAACAGCAAAATTAATATTTGCATATATATTTTAAGCCCTTAAGATTGATTCAAAATTATAGAAATCAATTTGATTTTATATTTATTGTTGAATATTGTCTTATTGTTCTAGAAAATATATTTTCTATTTTCGGCAAGTCGTAGTATTTATGGACGTTGATTAAGTGAAAGGTTGCAGTATAGAAAACGTGCAGTTGGGTCGGTAAGGGGCGAGCGTGGGTGGACTACAGGGGTGAGGCCAGACGGCGAATGAACTGCAAGAAGGGTTAATGTTCGCTTCCCCTGCAGCGGCCTGTGCAAGTCCACCTACGTTCTATGCTACTAAATACGAATTTTTACCTACTCAAATTAGTAAAACATCAAATGAGCAAACAAGATTTTCTTTGTAATAAGTTATGAAACTAAGGTATGAAATCTTACCAAACATGTGCATTATTAGGTACAGTTGTTTTAGGGGCACACTTACAAATGTGTATAGTAACTACATATTTACATAACAACCGCTGTGATGTGTAGTGGTGCGAGTAGTTGCCTAAAACACCGACAGTTTGGGGGTTCCATTCCCGCTCGGGGTGGATAAATATTCCTTTCCGGTTTGGGTGTCTGTCTTTGTGGGTCTCCCCACCGCGCCTCTGAGAGCACGTTAACTCGTCGTCCCCGGTTGTTATCATAAATACTTGATAGTAATCGTTACGTATAGTAGGGAACATATCCACTAACCCGCAGTGGAGCATCGTGGTGGATTACATGGAGAAAGCGGCCTATGCCCAGAACTGGGATGATACAGGTTGAATACAACTATTTACTCCACCTAGACACATTTTAAAAAACGAGTGTGCTTTTGACTGCACGTCATAAATAAACTTTCTTTAGTTCCATCTAACTTATATCTTCCTCTCAGCTTCCGTTCGCCTCAACCGATCACACATTTCGTAACGCTCTCGTCACGCATTCACCAGCTTACTCCCCAACTCAAGCGTGCGTAAAGATTTTTTCCCAAACCAATTTTTTTCGTAACCTATTTAATAATTTGGTGCCAGCAAGTTTCTACGAGTATAAATAGACAGTAAATTTTTAACAGACATATTGAAGTTTAATTTAAATCTTATAAATGACTTAAATTAATAAGTACACTTAATATTCTACTTGGTTATACTTTTTTTTTAGAGCTTTCGTGTATAATTTTTCGGCTTATTATTAAATTATCTGGTTTAATTGTTTCAAATTGCAATTGTACAAGAAATAAAAATGATTTCACCAATGTTAATTACTAGGAAGAAACGAAAAACAAATAGCAACAGTAATAGTTGGCTCAGAAATTTTTTCGTATAGACTGAAAACTGTCAATGTCGGCCGATACGGACAATATATTGTTAGGAAAATTTTTACGTAGTGAGATGAGGTCAATATTTCAACTGTCCCTACGTACAGTATCGAAACTGAAAATTTTCAATTTTTTTATTGCATGAAAAAACTACTAATTATGTATATTTTCAAAGAAAAAAGAGAAGAAAATGCTATTAAATACACATAAAATCACATTTTTCATGATCTTATACTCAATATCGATACTTAACAAATCATTCAGCGTAAAAAATGTAGTGCCTTTTTTCAATTTCGATATTATACGTAGGGACAGTCGATTTATAAGTAAACCATGCTAATGTAAACTTTAGGTTTTTTCTTAATACCACTGAGATTGCAAATAATCTTACGATCCGCTTGATACATCAGCATCGTCGATGCAGACTCTGCCCCCGACTTTCCCCAGAACATTTGACTGAGTAAAGTATATAGTATACTCAGGATCTCCTACTGGACGCGTCCCCACGTGGCGGATAGAGGAACGCCACTCGCTTGCAAATGGTAGGGGTCTTGCGGACGGACCCCTGCGGACTAAAACCAACAGAGGAGGGTGCGCTCCGGGTATTGGACCTGCGAGCGCACTGGAGTGCCGGGGCCTGTGGGTCGCGCTTCGGGGGTAGGAATGAAAGCGCGTTGGAGTATCGAGTCCATTGGGTCGCACTCCAATGGTGAGCGTCCACCCTGTGGCGCGAAAGCGTATGGCGGTCGGGTCGCGCTGGGCTCCCTGGAGCTTTGCTCATCTGCTCGGTGCGATCCGGCGTTGGAGAGTGGACTTTTGCCTGGCCTGGAGGGACGGGGCGGGTTTTTTCGCTTGTTCACTCTGTAGCGCAAAAGCGCAGTTTGCCAGCCGGGTTGTAGTTGTTGAAGGTCGGGTAGGCCAGACCTTCAACGCCATTACAGCCGAGCGTTTGAGGTCAGGCTAATCTAACCTAACCTACTTCTCCAGTCGGACTGCATCGAAATTTCGAGCGAGATATTTTCTGCTGTGCCTTACTTAAATAAAAACTCGTGTATTTCGTGTCACATTTGAGTAAACAATACAATATTTGATGTTATAAAACCTATGGTTATTATGTTGCTCATTTTGAGGAACTAATAAACTATATACTTATTATCTTTTGTTAAACACCTAATTTATTTACTACTAGCTTTGCCCACAACTTCGTCCGCGTGGAATTTAACAAAAAAGTTAGTTCAGTTCGCAGAGTTATAAATTAAATAAATTTCTAAAATAAAAGTAGCCTAAGTACTCCTTATTACATCAGCTATCTGCCAGTGAAGATCTCGTCAAAATCGGTCCAGTCGTTTCAGAGATTAGCCGGAACAAACAGACAAACAGACAGACAGACAGACAAAAAATTGTAAAAAATGTTATTTTGGTATATTTACCATATATACATGTCATATGCATTTAGTAATAATTGTGTTTGCTCGCAAACGAAAAAAAAACCGACTTCAATTACATCGACGAGTAATACAACGTATATCGACGAAAAAATAGTCAAGTAACTACGCGTTATCAAAGATTACTTAAAAAGTAGTTATCGGATCTCAATAAAATTTATATGTGACCACATGACAAACATTAGCTTTCGATTAAATTAAAAATTATCAAAATCGGTACACCCAGTAAAAAGTTATTGCGGATTTTCAAGAGTTTCCCTCGATTTCTCTGGGATTCCATCATCAGATCCTGGTTTTCTTATCATGGTACTAAACTAGGGATATCTTCTTTCCAACAAAAAAAGAATTATCAAAATCGGTACATCCAGTAGAAAGTTATGCGGTATAATACAACGTAGGTCGACGAAAAAAGCGTCAAGTAAAAACGCATTATTAGATATAACTCGAAAAGTAATTGTTAGATCTCAAATAAATTTAAATGGGACCAATTGGCACACACCACCTTTCGATTAAAACAAAATTTGTCGAAATCGGTCTACCCGGTCAAAAGTTCTGATGTAACATACATAAAAAAAAAAAAAATACAGTCGAATTGAAAACCACCTCCTTTTTTGGAAGTCGGTTAAAAAGCGGTTATTTTAATATTACAAACAGACACTCCAATTTTATTTATTTGTATAGGTAAGATATAGATTCAATAGGTTGTTCCTGTCCTAACTAGTCGTTAAATTAAATTGTAAGAAATATTATTGCTACTAATATATTCTAGATTATTGTTTCAAATACTTACGGCACCTTTTGAGACAATATTGTACACGTATTGAAATACGTCACATCTATCCTATAATTACCTAAGTCTATTTTGTTTGGGATTCACAAGTAGTCGCTGATCAAGAACGCTATGGAATCGATTACTACATTCTTAATTTTTGCCTTTAAATTAATGTACATAAATTACATTAGGTCTTTACCTATGAAATTGCCGTTTCGTCGTACTATTTCAAAACTAAAAAAAAATAGTTAAGAACTCGAATTTTATTTATAAATATTATATTTTAAATATTAAATTAAATATTACATTCAAATATTATAAAAATTATATTTATATTTTAAAAATTGTAAAAATATTTTATAAAAATTAAAATTAAATATTAAATTTTAAAAGTATAGAATTACTTTTTTATAATTAGTCATTTGTTTTAAGGTTAGCGTTCTGTTTACATCGCATTTGTACGTTTTTCGTCATCACGGATATGTTAAAAATTCGTGAGATTATGGAGTATGAGTTCCGTCGTGGTAGCAAAGCGGCAGAAGCGGCACGCAACATCAACGACATTTACGGTGCGAACACTACTAACGATCGTACCACCCGTTATTAGTTTGCTCGCTTTGTTCAGGAAATTTTGACCTCAGAAATGAACCACGTGGTGGGCCGAAAATGTTGGTCGACAGTGACAAATTAAAGGCGATAGTGGATGCTGATGATTGTCAAACTACAGCTGAATTACAATATTGGTCCATTTGCGACAGATTGGCAAGCTTAAAGAAGCTCGACAAATAGGTGCCTCACGAATTGAATGAACGCTAGCGCGAAATACGCGTCGAGACGTGCCTTGCACTGCTCAACAGACACAGAAACGAAGGCATATTGAATCGCATTGTTACTTGTGACGAAAAATGTATTCTATTCGACAGTCGTAAGTGCTCAGATAGTTGGTTAGATTCTGGTTCAGTAGCTAAACAATGCCCTAAACGAAAAATGACCCATAAAAAAGTGATGATAACTGTTTGGTGGTCTAGCGCCGGTGTAATTCATCACAGCTTTTTACCAAACGGCATGAGCATTACTGCAGATGTGTACGGTGAAGAACTAAACACAATAATTGGGAAGCTCGGACGTCTCCCACCAGCTTTGGTCAATCGCTCGGCTCCACTACTCCTGCACGACAACGCGCAACCTCATAATGCACAGCAGATGATCTCCCAGTTACAATAGCTGAGGTTGGAAATTCTTCGTCATCCACAGTACTCACCAGATCTTGCTCCTACAGACTTCCACTTTTTCCAGAATTTGGGTAACTTTTTGGCTGGAAAAAAAATTCAATACCCGAGAGGCAGTACAAAATGCCTTTAAAGAGTTTGTTGCCTCCCGTCCAGCAGAGTTTTTCAAGAAAGGCATAAGTTACGACTACGTTGGCAAAAATGCATTGATTCCATGGGTAATTACTTTGAATAATAAAAGTAAAAAATATAGAAAAAATGTGCGTTAACTTATTTCATCAAAAACAGCAATTTCATAGGTACTCTATTATTTTACGTCCCTTAAAAAAAATTTACATAATATTATATAACCTTTTGATCGGTTTCAATAAAAAGTCATAGTTTAATTATCTAAAACATATTTCAGACGGGTATGATATACAGTAGAAAACAGAGACTCCCTAAAGAATCAACTGAGGTACGGCATAGCAGAAATTTCCTGCTCAAAATCAGGAGCAGCCCGACTGGGGTAGTACCTCGACCTTACAGAAGATCACAGCTAAATAATACTGTTTTCAAGCAGTGTTGTGTGTCTGTTGGTGAGTAAGGTGACCAGAGCTCCTGGGGGGAAATGGGGATTGGGTCGGCAACGCGCTTGCGATGCTTCTGGTGTTGCAGGCGTCTTTAAGCTACGGAAATCTCTTACCATCAGGTGAGCAGTACGCTTGTTTGCCGACCTAGTGATATAAAAAAAAATCATAAAATCAGAATATACATACATAGTATACATTTTTTATATCAATGCTTATAAAATAGATGCCTTTGAAAAACTGCGAATGAAATAAAATTAAAAATAATTGGGATGTAGGTATTTAATTTCGTATAAATTATTTCGGAATAATATGTACAAAATCAAAATTAAAAAACATTTTGTTTAAGTAGGCTTCAAAATTAAAAAAAATAAAAAAAAATACTCAAAATAGTTGAGTTTGGTCTCAAACGAAAAAAAAAACCACTTCAATTTACATCGACAAGTTACTCGTAACGTAAGTATAGTCGAAAGGATAGTAAATTAAATACTCTTTATTTAGATCTCGGTCAAATATAAATGGAGGGCCACACGATAAGCACCAGCTTTCGATTGAAACAAGAATCATCAAAATCAATATATCTACTAAAAAGTCGTGAGGTAGCATTTGAAATATGCACATAAAAAATTGAATTGAGAACCTCCTTCTTTTTTAATCGATTTAAAAAGAATCTCACTCTTGTACATAGCTCGCTTTAGTTTAAATTAAATAATTTACTGAGAAAAGCTCAAAATAAATATAAATAAGCAAGAACTAAAGAAATATTTTATTTATGGGATTAGCAGTGCAAAAAATTGTAGTTAAATTTATATCAAGTACTCGTATTAACAATTAAAACTTATATTGACTAGAAGTGTTATCAAAAAGTATTTATGTAATTTTTCCAATTCCAATACAACGTGTTGTTGTTTTGTGTGTTTAGGTAATAATTTTGATTACTAGAACCACATACATCTACATCACAGTCACAGAGGAGGGTGCGCACAGGCCTTTACTTCGCTATATCTATGCATTAATGTATCTTAGTGCGTTAAATAGGGATGACAGATAGAAAGACAATTAGAAAAATAAAACAAAAAATAGGTATGCTCTTGGTATGATAATAAAAATAAACCCATCCAAAGAATCCCTATAGCATATTTTGTAATATTTTCACTATGTTATTCAAAATTATTTAAGAGATACCGATCTCTCTCTCTCTCTATATATATATATATATATATCACTTCAGCCTGTCGCAGTCCACTGCTAGACATAGGTCTCCAAAAAATAATTAAATAATATTAATAATAATCTTTATTGCCATGAAACTATACAATGGTACTTATTCCTAACGGCATCTGTACTAAGCACAGTTTGTACCGCAGATGCCAGGTATTCAATTACCAGACGAATAGAAATGGCGTGAACTCATGTGTTTTGCCCATATATAGTCACCACGCTGGGCAGGCGGGTTGGTGACCACAGGGCTGGCTTTGTCGCACCGAAGACGCTGCTGCCACTGGGAAGATAGGGGGAAGCTATATTCTTTACTACCGTAACCACACAGCAGATATATATATATATTTGTCGGGGATAGATAAAATGTTTTCTATAATTAAAGGGTAGTAAAAACTAAAATTAATAACGTACTTACAGAATACTACTAGATCGTTCAATAAGTCCCGAGACTAACCTGGAAATGGCGCATATATTAAAAACTCTTTTGATTTTTAAAAAGTACTGGCTATCAATACAAGAATATGTGTCAAATTTTTAAAAATGGAACAATAAAATTGTTGATTTTGAAACATTTAAGTGACGCTACGGTTGTAATTTCGATACAATGGAAAAAAAACGAGTTTCGCGTGTTGATAAAACATTGTTTTTTAATGGGAAAAAATACCGTTGAAGCACAGCAATGGCTTATAAAATGTTATGCAGGATCAGCTCCCTCTAAAGCAACCATTTGTCGGTGGTATGCCGACTTCAAACGCGGTCGCATGGACACCAATGATGGGGAACGCTCAGGTCGTCCAAATGAAGCAGTGACTCAACAAAATATTAACCAATTCCTTAAAATCGTATTGGAAGATCGGAAGGTAAAAGTGCGAGAGATAGCCGAGATAGTGAAGATTTCAGCTGGTAGTGTTTTCACTATTTTACATAAAAATTTGGCCATGAAAAAGCTTTTTTCTAAGTGGGTGCCGCGTTTGCTTACAACTAATCAAAAGGAACAACGTATCAATGATTCAGAGCGATGTTTGGCGCTGATGAATCATAATAAAAAGGATTTTTTACGTCGGTATATAACAATGGATGAAATCTGGATATACCATTTCACTCCGGAATCCAATCGGCAGGCAGCGGAGTGGAGAGCGGCTGGTGAAAGCCGCCCGAAGCGTCCAAAGACTCAGAAATCGGCCGGTAAGGTTATGGCGTCTATATTTTGGGATGCGCATGGAATACTTTCGGTCACCAACCCGCCTGCCCAGCGTGGTGACTATGGGCAAAACGCATGAGTTCACGTTATTTTTGGCGTAAACTTGTGGAGGCCTATGTCCAGCAGTGGACTGTATAGGCTGTAATGATGGAATACTTTTCATCGACTACCTTGAAAAGGGGCAAAATATAAATAGTGACTATTACATGTGCTTATTGGAGCGATTGAAGTACGAAATTGCGGATAAACGGCCTCACATGAACAAAAAGAAAGTGGTGTTTCACCAGGACAACGCGCCTTGTCACAAGTCCGTGAGAACGATGGCCAAAATTAACGAATTTGGCTTCGAATTGCTTCCTCATCCCTCTTATTCGCCAGACTTGGCCCCCAGCGATTACTGGCTGTTTGCAGACCTCAAAAAAATGCTTCAGGGTAAGAAATTTGACTCAAATAGTGAAGTTATCGCAGCAACGGAGGCTTATTTTGAAGCCAAAGACAAATCGTTCTACACACATGGGATAGAAAAGTTAGAAAAGCGTTGGAGGGACTGTATCGCTCTTGGAGGAGACTATGTTGATGAATAAAAATTAATTTTATAAAAAAGACCTTTTTTAGTACTTAGTCTCGGGACTTATTGAACCACGTGTTATGTCCATAAAAATGTTAACTAATATTTAAAAAAAAGAAAACTCGTAACAAATCATTCGATCAGAATACTAACTAGGCTATGTTAGGAGCTATGCAGTGTTATCGAAGTGACAAGGTAGAAAAACATGTCAAGTAATAATATACAACGATTTGTTAGGAGTTTCTTTTTATTTCTATTAATATGAAGTCATTTCTGACGTATCCACTGTTCGTGCGTAATAAGTAGACATTATATTGAGTAGTCATTTAAACCGGTCCTCATGAAACATGATTTTTATTGACGGCTTGATTTATGTTTTTTTTTTGTCCATATTAATACATTTATATAGGAATACTCTTTTTTTCCACTAATTATCTCTTAAAACAACAAAAAAAAAACGTAAATATTCTATGAAAATTCCTCATTTACTCATAATATAGCTGTGTGATGAACAGACAGCGGAGTCTTAGTATCGCGGTTCTATTGAAAGAGACGAATCACAAAAAAAAAATTAAATACTGTGCTCAAAAAGAAAATATTTTCTCTAAGCCTCTAAGGTAATGAAACAATAATCTTGTTTATGTTCATATATTTACGATAAGGAATGTAAAGCATTATAACAATGAAAATATTTCGACATACCTACATAACTTCTTATATTTACCGAAATTGTTTGTGTTTCAGCGCTTAATAAATTATACAATAAAGTTGGTGGGTACATAATAAAGACGTATATAGGCCTTTTATATGACAACAAGGTCAGGGTACTAAGAAAAACAGCGCTTGCGCGAAGAAAGGTCAAGGTCGGATACCCTGGAAGATTTTCATTGAGTTCGACGACCTAAGTTCGTATTTCAGGGCTATTTACTTTGGTACAATTTGGAACGTGTGACCTTCACCGTGTTGACTGAACAACAGGGCACGTGTATCGTCGAAGTAGGCGTTTGTGTTATTGAACTCAATCCCATAGTAATACCGATCCTAGCACACTTGTACCGAGTCGAAAATAATACTGACTTTATTGGTTGTTGACGTTAAACAAAAATTAAGCCTCTTTGTTTTCTGAGCTACGTTCTATTTTGTTGTACGGGACATTTTTGGCACTTTGATTTTTATTGTCGTTACTTTGGTTTAGTTTATATTGTGTTTAGATTAAAATATAATACCTATAATACCCTACAACATTGATTTTAAGGTAAAATATTATTGGATCGTTCTGAAATCTTTTTTCATTTAAAATACAGTAGAAAAGTAAAAAATTTAGATTTTTACTTACGTAATATTAATGCCTTACTTACCACCTTTTTGGTTGTTACCACCTGTGTGGTTATGGCA
This sequence comes from Melitaea cinxia, assembly GCF_905220565.1. NCBI lineage: Eukaryota > Metazoa > Arthropoda > Insecta > Lepidoptera > Nymphalidae > Melitaea > Melitaea cinxia. Next base: position 8,712,228 of record NC_059398.1, on the reverse strand, counting down.
ATGAAGGATATAGCCACCCCCTCTCTTCCCGTGGGTATCGTAAAAGGCGACTAAGGGATAACACAGTTCCACTACCACCTTGGAACTTAAAAAGCCGACCGATGGCGGGATAACCATCCAACTACTGGCAATGATATACACAGGCCGTAGACGGGCACCAGCGCCTTCGGTGCGATAAAGCCAGCCCTGCGATCACCAACCCACCTGCCCAGCGTGGTGACTATGGGCAACACACATGAGTTCACACTATTTTTGGCGTGAACTTGTGGAGGCCTATGTCCAGCAGTAGACTGTGAGAGGCTGAAACGATGATGATAAACTTCAGCCTGTAATATCCCACTAAGTGGGCATAGGCCTCTTTTCCCATGTAGGAGAAGGATCAGAGCTTAATCCACCACGTTGCTCCAGTGCGGGTTGGCGGATATATTCCCTAATATGAGTAACGATCGCTATCAGGTGTACATGATAACAACCGGGACCAACGGCTTAACGTGCTCTCCGAGGCACGGTGGGGAGACCCACAGGGACTGCACAAACACCCAGACCACGGTAAACACCTGTATGGCAAATAGAAATGTTTGTCATGTGTGGGGATCAAACCCGCAACCGCCAGCGCAACAGATACAATCCATGACTGTGACCGTTGCGCCAACGCGGCGGCGTGATGATGATACTACCTTTTTACTATCTGTCACCCTACAGTGAAGCAGCGTGGTGGATTAAGCTCCGATCCTTCTCCTAGAACGAGCCCTATATCGAACAGTGGAATATTACAGCATGCATGCATGCTCAGCCTGTAATATCCCACTGTTGGGCATAGGCCTCTTTATCCTTGTAGGAGAAGGATTAGCGGATACTGCGGGTTAGCAGATATTACAGGCTGAGTTCTAATGACTTTTTAAAACAAAATTTGACTTAATTAGTGATTAAACACGACATTTAATATAGACAAGAGTCTAAAAAAAAAATTCGTATTTTATTTAATAATAGTTAATCTCATTACGTACTCGTATATAACACACTTAAATTTATGAAAAGTTGAAAAATATGTTGTTAAAAATATTAGTAATAATATGTTTCTAATTGGATTAAACAATGTATTTTTATTACATTACATAATATATTATAGGTATTAAAGCGCTAACAGCGATTAATGCGACGTACTGGAGCGCGGGGAGGGGGCTGCCAGCGGTCATGGTCAGGGACACGACCTTGACACGCGCAGCCTCTCCCGGGCTCCTCTGAACATGCTATGTTCATTTACATATGTACGTGCTAAATTGCTAATGTTACAGTTACTTATAAAGGTACACTTAAATGTGCTTTTACTGCTGGTATTATGTACGAAAATACTATTGTTATATTATGCTATTTTCATAGTAAGTGAAATAACTGCTTTTATACATTTGAGTTCAATATAAAAACGTTGTGTAACTCCAGGTATGTATGTTTTATATTGTACGTAGTATAGGTATTTTTTTCTTTAATTTTTTATTATTATTTAGAACATGTGTGGTCAAACCAATTTTATAACTTTGAAATGTTTTTTGATTCATTGTAGTCATGCTTAAACTTTTAATTACAAGAAAGTCGGAGATTCGATATCAGTGGGCTCTGATGACGGATGGTAGACTTAAAAATAAAATATTTGATTATATTTCTCAGACGTGTACCTACTGTCTACTTACTTCTCGAAACTAATTACAGTATTTATTTAGTTCTCACAACAGGCTGGTATTTAAAATGCAAATTGACCTTGTATGTAGTCCTGCCCTAAATATTGTTACAAAGAAAAAAAAAAAAACATTTTAGGGAGTCCAAATTATCATGGTATTTAGTCATACTCTCTAAAACTGACCATAAATCATAATCCAGCGGATTATTTCATCATTTCTTATTACATCAGCTATCTGCCAGTGAAAGTCCCGTCAAAATCCATCCAGCCGTTTCAGAGAATAGCAGAAACAAACAGACAGACATACAAACATTATAAAAAAAATGTTATTTTGGTATATGTACTTTGTATAAATCCATATGCATGTAGTAAAAAGCGGCTATTTTAATATTATAAGCAGACACTCCAATTTTATTTATTTGTATAGATAATATTGTTGGATTGCTGTGTCATAGGCACAGCCACGTGTTGTACCTGATGTTTTTGTAGCATCTCCGAGTCAAAAGTTATACTGAGATGAAATGCAACAAAATTACTTCAAATCCATTTTGGATGATTTTAAGAAGTCTTTGCGTTTATTACTATAGTCTGTTTTTTAACCGACTTCCAAAAAAGGAGGAGGTTCTCAATTCGACTGTATTTTTTTAACCGACTTCCAAAAAAGGAGGAGGTTCTCAATTCGACTGTATTTTTTTTTTTTTTTTTATGTATGTTACATCAGAACTTTTGAACGGATAGACCGATTTCGACAAATTTTGTTTTAATCGAAAGGTTTTGTGTGCCAATTGGTCCCATTTAAATTTATTTGAGATCTAACAACTACTTTTCGAGTTATATCTAATAATGCGTTTTTACTTGACGCTTTTTTCGTCGACCTACGTTGTATTATACCACATAACTTTCTACTAGATGTACCGATTTTGATAATTCTTTTTTTGTTGGAAAGGGAATATCCTTAGTTTGGTACCATGATAAGGAAACCAGGATCTGATGATGGGATCCTAGACAAATCGAGGGAAACTCTCGAAAATCCGCAATAACTTTTTACTGGGTGTACCGATTTTGATAATTTTTAATTTAATCGAAAGCTGATGTTCATCATGTGATCACATTTAAATTTTATTGAGATCTGATAACTACTTTTTGAGTAATCTTTGATAACGCGTAGTTGCTTGACTATTTTTTCGTCGATCTACGTTGTATTACTTGTCGATGTAATTGAAGTCGGTTTTTTTTTTCGTTTGCGAGCAAACATAATTATTTAAATGTATGTTACGTTAGAACTTTTGACCGTGTGGACTGATTTCGACATTTTTTTTTTTTATCGACAGGTGGTGTATGTCAATTGGTCCCATTTAAATTTATTTGACATCTAACAACTACTTTTCGAGTTATATCTAATAATGCGTTTTTACTTGACGCTTTTTTCGTCGACCTACGTTGTATTATACCGCATAACTTTCTACTGGATGTACCGATTTTGATAATTATTTTTTTTGTTGAAAAGGAGATATCCCTAGTTTAGTACCATGATAAGGAAACCAGGATCTGATGATGGGATCCCAGAGAAATCGAGGGAAACTCTTGAAAATCTGCAATAACTTTTTACTGGTTGTACCGATTTTAATAATTTTTAATTTAATTGAAAGCTGATGTTTGTCATGTGGTCACATATAAATTTTATTGAGATCTGATAACTACTTTTTGAGTTATCTTTGATAACGCGTAGTTACTTGACTATTTTTTCGTCGATCTACGTTGTATTACTCGTCGATGTAATTGAAGTCGGTTTTTTTTCGTTTGCGAGCAAACACAATTATTTAAACAAACGAGTACCGTAAATTTTAACTGCGTTGTTATTGGTCGATGTAATCAACATAGAGTCCGTTTCACACAAACGCTGTAGTTACTTGCACACTCAGTTGATTTGACGACTTCCTGCGCGTAGCACGTCTTTTAGTGAGTAAACTAGACGATACTGTTTGTGCGTGAGTCATGTTGGACATGTATTCTGTAGTTAAGCGTACTAAGCGCCATTTGCAATATACAGAAAAACATTAAACGATGCTGATTGTATTAGATTACATTATAAAATTTCCCAAACAACGTCAAGTTCAAGTATCAAGAAAAGGCAAGCGGATTATAATGGGCAGTATTGATGGATTTGGAGAAGGAGGATTGAAATACTTTGAATCTAATGAAACCGGTGACTACCACTAAGATATGGACGCCGAAGTGTTTAAAAATTGGTTCCAAAATGTTTAACCTAAATTGGATTAGAATGCAGTTTTATTTTTGATACTGCATCGTATCATTCTCATAAACTTGATAAAGTACCAACAACTTCATCTCGCAAACAAAACAGTATTGAATGTTTACAGTTGAAAGCTAATGCTTGTGACTTAATAATGTAAAACTTACGACTTATAAATTTAGTTAAGCAAAACAAAGATCGCTTCGAAAAATTTGTCCTAGACGAGATAGCCAAGTTCATAAATCGTCGTGTCCATACGTTTGCCACCGTATAACTGTGAGCTCAACCCAATTGAGCTTGTTGTGACGTTAATTAGTTTTTCTGTTCCTTGCAATATTGTTGCGCAATGTTTTAATTTTGTCATTTTGAAAATCTATATCATTGTATCATTATCATTATATATAATAAAACTAAGTTGATAAAATGTGCGTGCCGATAAAACTTAAAAAGAAGTCCCGGCACGATAAAGGGACTTATCTAGTGTGATAGCCCTTTTCGAACAAGAATGTTCCCGTTTAACCTAGAGGGCGTGTTATTAAAGATATGAGGGCTTTTCCAACCCTTCTACTTGGAAATTAAGTATAGTTGCGTCATCTGTTGTCGAGTATTTGAACTTCATTCAGAACAACGATTGGGTTGCATTTCGAAAGGCGCTGCGAGCAATTGCAGCATGTGTAGTAATGCCGCGAAATTTAAAATTCCAATTTCAATAAAGTCTTAAATTACATTTGTTACTATAATAAAATTATTAAATTTTATGTATTTATACAACAGTAGCTAACTTATATTTTGGAGTTAAAGCGACATAATATTAGTTATTCAAATTAGTTCTGAAAACATTTTAAAATTTAAGTTTTTCAATTTCGCGCCTTTACTACGTATGCTACAGCTGCAGAACCTATTCTTACGGCGGACAATAATGTCGAGAACATTCTAGAAGGTGTGAAAAAGAAAATATTCTCAAACTTTCTCGAATATCCTAGAACTTATTAGCTCTTTGAATATATAAGAGCCCGGTGTTGCCCGCCAGAACTAGTTCTATTTGAACAGCGAAACAAGCGATTTCGAAACAAAAAGGAAATAAGTTATCTGTGAGCCTTTATTTTGAAGTATCACGTGTGCGTATTTTTAATAGTGTGTTTAATTAATTCTAATGTTTTTTTTTTTCTTTTCTTTTAATTGTAATTTTCTTAACCATCAAGCAGTCGCGCGACGTTGAATCGATGCGTTCTATATACTTTTGGCCGTAAACAAAATATCGCGCGACTGCTTGAAGGTTAAATAAATTTTTTTCTTTGTCTCAACGTACCTCACGTTTACCTTACAATATATTTTCTATAAAATGTATATTTCATTTATATTTTACAGAATACAATACCTAGACGTAAAAGAGGAGGAGATCTTGCCAGGCGAAACGGCGGAAACAAAAAGAATATCGAAGAAATGAAACGAAAGAAGAGCACGAAGCACGTTTACAAAATCAACAAATCAGATAGAGCACCCTGAGAAGCAGAAAAAGCGAAGAAAGAAAAGAAAATAAAAGTATTGAAGAATAAATACAACGTAATCTCATACCAACTCCCGAGCGAAGCCGGGTATCATAGCTAGTTATGTATATATAAGAGATTTCCACCTATATATTGACTCATCACGATATCTCTGGAGCCATAAGGCGTAGAGACTTGAAATTTGGTAGGAACGTTCCTTTCGCCGAGTAGAGGTCAGTTAAGAACGGATTTTAAGAACTTCAACCCAAAACAGGGGTTGCTTTTCCTACATGGAGAAAGAGGACTTTGCTCAGCAGTGGTATAGAGGTAGCACAGATAGCTGTGTGGTTACGGCAACAAAGATTATAGCCACCCCCTCTCTTCCCGTGGGTGTCGTAAGAGGCGACTAAGGGATAACGCAGTTTCACTACCGATGGCGGAATAACCATCCAACTGCTGGCTTTGAAATATACAGGCCGACGACGGGCTGCAGCGTTTTCGGTGCGACAAAGCCAGTCCTGCGGTCACCAACCCGCATGCCCAGCGTGGTCACTATGAGCAAAAAACATGAGTTTACGCTATTTTTGGCGCGAACTTTGGAAGGCCTATGTCCAGCAGTGAACTGTATAAAGCTGAAGTGATGATGATGGTGATGATGGTGATGACGAAAAGTTGACTATTTTTTTATTACAACATTGTACATTGGTAATAGGTAAATAATGTGTTCTGTGTTCATTTTTCTGGACCATTAATAACTAATAAATAGCACGTTTTTTTAACTTTATTAATCTAATAATTAATCAATCAGTATCGAGTTATTGATTTTACAAAAAAAAAACAGGTTTTTGGGATCTAAGAAAAGATTTAATGATCAGGTGCTAGACATATCCTCATGCATTTTATTCTACTTCAGCAAATAGTTAAAGTCATAGAAAAGCGTTAAGGGAAAAAGAAGTGTTACAGGTCTCTGGACGTAAACAAAGTCGAAAAGTTCCAGACGTGTGTTTACTTGATAATACATATGTGTAAGAGAATACTATGAAGTTAACTGAAACATTTATTCTAATAAGCTCATGTGCATAAGCTTTTAATGAAAGGTATCAATACAAAAGTTTACACAATTGTGCTAAAGTAATAATTTAAACTGTAACCTTTGAATATTTGTACCAAAAGTATCAACGTTAAATTTTTAAAGCTCTGGCTTGCAGAAAGACGCTTCGTTTATAATTTATCCATTACCGATATAGAAAATTTCTTTTGTCTTCATAAGTACTAGCTTCTCGGACAGACTTCGTTCTGTCAAAAGTTAATAGTTAATTTTTTTTTATTATTTTTTTTGTAGAAAAACCTTCCGTGGGCCTTAAGGAACATAAAAAAAAATAGCCGGATTTGTCGAGCCATTCTCGAGTTATGTGCTTAGCAACATTCATTTTTATTTATATATTACTAGCTGACCTGGCGAACTTCGTATCACCTTATTTTTTTCTGAAATATAATAATAACATAATATATCAAAATAAAATATAGTCTATCTTTTAAGTTGGATCAAACTGCACACGGTGTGCAAATTTCACTAAAATCGGTTAAGTAGTTTAGGAGTCCATTGAGGACAAACATTGTGACACGAGATTTATATATATTAAGATAAGATACATTGATTACTATTGATTAAAACAGTTTTAAAACTCAAGCTGTAGGTACTTTCAAGTTATTTTCTTCTTATTGTTTTATAATAGAAGTGCTTTGTGCTAGAAGAATATAACATAATATTACACGATTATATTCAATGAACAACATAATTGAAGAAAATAGTACATAACGCAAATGATCTCGAGTGTCATTGTCTCGACTCCCGAGAATGCGACTCGGTAATCGTTTTCATTAGAGCAACAAATCAAGAAACCGGGAGTGATATAAAAACCGTCATTCACGACGGTGGCGGTCGGATACGGGTTCCCGATGGACTGGTGTAGCGGGCGGAGGTGAGCGCGGGCCGAGAGGGGTCGAGGGGGGCCGGGAGTGCATCGGGACGTTGACTGTCTGGCTCCTGACTGCGTTATCTGCAGTTGCCCTTTCGTACGATGCACCGTAACCCTCCTTCCACCCCCACCAGTCGGGGATATCAGACTACTGCAAACTCAACATTCTACAATTTGACCTGAAATAGCAACACTGATATTTGGCAAATCGATGAACTTGTATAATTTTTTCTTATTAACGAACATTTAATCAGTTGAAAGTTCGACTCGCACTCCTTTACAAACAAATTATGTTACATTTTTATTATCCAGTAAAAGATATATGGTAAAGATACATATCGATGGCTCCTAAGTATACTGAGTCAACTCTACTTCTAATAACTTTATTTTTTTGTATAATAATGTAACTTTATTTTTTTGTATGATATGTTATAGTTGACTCAGTATTCTTAGGAGCCATCGATATATGGTATGTGTGTTGTATTGCACGTATTTTATTTATTGTTTCAACTTGTTTGTTTAAGTTATACGTAGTAAAATTAAAGTCAACGATAAGTTTGTTTTCCCCGTTAGATGGTGTTTCAAACATTGGTTTATGGTCGCATAATATGTGTAGACTAAGTTATGCGTTATAAAGATCATGTCAAAAAATATTTTGAAAATATCATTTTTCTTTATTTTCAGTAAAAAATACATAATTTTCTATTATAATTATATATGGTTATAAAATATACCTATATTTGTATATTAACAATCTTGAAAAACCATCTTAAAAAATGTTATTATTATTTTTAGAGTTTCAATTCAAACTACCTATACAAATAAATAAAATTGAACTGTCTGTTTGTAATATTAAAATAAACGCTTTTTACTAAATGCATGTGGATATATACACGATGCATATACCAAAATAACATTTTTTATAATTTTTGTCTGTCTGTCTGTCTATCTATTTGTTCTGGCTAATTTCTGGAACGGCCTGACCAATTTTGACGAGACTTTTACTGGTAGATAGCTGCTGTAATAAGGAGTAACTTAGGCTACTTTTATTTGAGACATTTATTTAGTTTTATAACTGCGAACTGGACAAAAACTTTTTTGTTAAATTCCACGCGGATGAAATGGCGGGCACAGCTAGTATAAAATAAAAAGAAATTCGAAATGTATCCGCGAACATGACTATCGAACGATTGCACAAAATTAGAATGATTCTTTTTTTTTTGTTTGTTACTGTACGGACAAGTTTTGTATGAAAGAAAATACAAAAACCGATCTATATATTCGCGAAAAAAATAGTGGTACGGTAAGTTCGCCGGATTAGCCAGTATTAATTATAAAAAAAGTAGATACCTATTATTCAAAACGAAAAAAAAATAATGTGAAAAAAAGCATGAAACGTATAGCATATTATAACGTATGAACCCCAAAACTATCGCTAACCTGGAACCGCCATTGTATATATTATATTTCATTATTTAATTATCTCACTGTCATTAGTAAAACGTCTTAGGTGGAATCTTATATTATAAATAGGTTTCCAAGAAGCACATGTAATTTATACTATACAACACTATGAGCATTATCAAGGTAACTGGAATTATAACTGTTTAATCAAATGAAGTAGGTAATTAGCATGATATCTGTATAGAGTATTTTTAAGCTACAAATTCGATTTAGGTAAGTTAATTAGTTTTCTTAATGCTTAAAACAAACAGCATCACGAGTATATGTATAAATTTTGTTTTTATTAAGTCATTACTGAATAATAAAATAATAAAATTGTTTAAATACAGCGAACAATGTGTGAGGCATTGTGTTTTATTCGTGGACCCTTGTGATAACGATAGCAAGTAAGTTATAGGCAGTTAAGCCTTGAACTCTAAGTGTAAAGACCTTCGCGTGTCTCACCATTGTTTTAATGAAACTTCTTGTTACAACCTTTTTGAATATAACTTTAGCTGTCTTACTATATTTAATTAAAATGAAATGGGAAAAAACTTTGGCCCTAGAAATTCTATATAAAAAAATCTATATATTTATTATATATTCGAATATTTATTCGTTTCGACACATTTAAAATCATATTATAACGAGAAATAAAAGTACTGAACTGATTTTAAAATTTTTGTAAACCACACGGGCGAGGCCGTGGGCGGAAAACTAGAGTTTGTCTATAACTTTTAATGTTCTAAATAATAAATTTTCATCACAATAACATGTAAACATATTATACATGCGACGCCGCGTTGGCGCAACGGTCACAGCACTAGTTTGTGGCTCTTATGCTGACGGTTGCGGGTTCGATCCCCGCACATGACAAACATTTGTATTGGCCATACCGTGGTCTGGGTGCTTGTGCAGTCCTTGTGGGTCTCCCCACCGTCCCTCGGAGAGCACGTTAAGCCGTCGGTCCCAGTTGTTATCATGTACACCTGATAGCGAGCGTTATTCATACTAGGGAATATATCCGCTAACTCGCATTGGTAGATTAAGCTCCGATTCTTCTCCTACATGGGGAAAGAGGCCTATGCCCAGCAGTGGGATATTACAGGCTGAAGTGAAATATTATACATATGTCATGTTAATGCAAAATATTACATAACCAGTTAATGTGTTTAATCGTAACAAACTCAAGGTTAGTGAATTCTTGCTTTTGACTCTGTCAAGGTCATACATGTCAAATGATGAATAATTTTAATGTTTTTTAAACAATGTATCTATATAAGTTTCTTGGTAACCTTTTGTTCTTATTAAAAATATGTTCTGTATGTGTGTACTCACTTAACTAATGTAACTAACTAGCTAGATTTATTTATTTGGAGTTAAGTCCCCTTGAGCTTAGAGTTTTGATTTCGGACACCAAAAAGTAACGTTTTAAAAATTACAAATACTAAATCAAGTTACTATTTTTTAATATATATTAAAAATTCATACGTTTATTTGTATTATTAATTTTCTATACTTTATTGACGACGTATTACAATAAAATTTTAAATATGTAACTTATTTCGTCCGAAACTGGTATTAATGTAAAAATGATAATTTTTATGATTAAATCGTAACCTCCACGAAAAGGTTTTCTTAATTTTGATTTAAAAGAATATATAAATTTTGTTTATACTTTATTAAGCCTTTTTCCGGATAAAAAGAGTTTATGTATACTTTATTATTAATCTAAGCTTGTTTTCAAAAATCAAAATTCGTTTTTTTATTATTTTGTCTATCGTCAGCTTATATAATGTAACCGTTACAAGACGTTAGATTATAAACCATCACTAATTAAAAACACAAAGTAAAAAAGGTATGGAAATTATTAACAAAAAAAGTTAATATATAGAATAGGCAAGAAAGACAGTTTTATCGTTGGTGATTTCATGCCAATTCACAGTTTAACGACTTGTGATAAATTAAAAACCAAACTGTTGAGTTGTTGTCGAGGCGTTGATTGATAATAACACGTGATTTTTTTAAACTTTAGTAATTCCCTTTGTTATTAAAAGATATTAATATTTCCGAGGTATACTAAAGATACACTTAATCATGAAAGATATTTCGTTAATGTGAGTATCAACTAAAGATAAAGATTAAAAATAATGTCTCCCTGCTGAAAGTTCCAAATAAAAAACGATGATTCCAAAATTTTCATACAGATTTCATTCAATTTTTATCTGTTTTATCTGGGCTATCTGGATCCAGATAAATCATCTGGAATCCAGATAGATCTATCGGGATATAAAAATATACTGGATATACAGAAATCCCAGATAAAAACAAATAAAAATTGTATGAAAATTTGGGAAACCCTGTTTCAAACACAACAGTTTACAATAACTTCCTATACAATCATCGTTTTTTATTTGGAACTTTCAGCAGGGCTCAGCAATATTAATCATTTGTAAATATTTACATAATAGTTACTTATGTAATGAACGAATGATACTCACATTAATGTTTCAAATACGTTTTTATATTTATTGAATGTTTTATTACATTTACTGTATTTAATATTCTCATGTATTCATGTAGCAAACATTCGATCCTATTCTATAAATATTAATAGTGTAAATTAATATGTGAAAATCTACAGACATTTACCATTTACACATAGGCTATACAATTTTATTCCATAAACATATTTTTTACTACAGGTACCATTGCACATGAACTCTGGTGCGTTCGAAGAAATAATGATAATGTTTTATTTTAAGTCAAATTAGTTTAAAAAAAATTTAATACCAAAAAAAAACTATTAATTGTGATAAAAAGTGTATCCGTAAACAATACAATTATATAGCTATATATAAAACGAGAAATTGGTGCAGTTGCTAGTCTTCCACGCAAAAATTATTTTTATTACAAAATTTATTTATTTATTTATTTATTTACACTTTCGCACACTAATACAAGGTTTTAACAGCATAACAAATGAAATATAAAAATAAAATTTGCATCAGCTGCAACAGGCGGCCTTATCGCTAATACAGCGATCTCTTCCAGGCAAAAAATTTCTGAGGGCTGTAAACTTTTTTATTTAAATAAAAGTAGTTGCGAAGTATCTGGCCGATTCTTCTCTGCAGGAACCTACTTTCTGAAGCGTCTGTAGTGTAATATTAACTGTTTTTTATTTATTTTATTGAAGTAAAACTTCTTTACGCACGCTTGATTTGGGGAGTAAGCTGGTGAATGTGTGACGAGAGCGTTACGAAAAGTGTGATCGGGCGAGCCGAACAGAATTTGAGAGGTAGATATAAGTTAGATGGAGCTAAAGAAAGTTTACAGTAGAAAGCTTAAAGTTTTTAGTCGTGTGGTCTAATGCACACGTTTTTTTTTTAAATGTTTTCGAATCTCAAGTTCAAATAGTTATGCTGCAAAAAATTATATGGGCTACTTGAATACCTAAACTAAACGTTGTTATATAGCTACATACTTGACATCATTTTTACCGAAACAACATGCCTGTTTTATTTATAATATCATTCAACAAATACCTAACTGCCTATGTAATTTATATACCACGACTTTTACTTTAATTTCAAATACTTACATAAAACCAGCTACTATATTTAAACAGATTTTATTAATATTGTGCTTGATGAGTTTATGTTCTTGTAAATGGCTAATTGTAAGGTAAATTGAGAATCAAGTAACTTGTTGCTAACCGTTTAGCATTAAGTACTACTTGATAAAGCGATGTGCAGTTTTCGGCAGGTCGACCTTGAGATCGCGTCCTCAGGCCGTGTCAACGACAGCGGCCTCAACGCGTGGCCGCGGCACCCCCGCCTCACACCCTCGCTCAGACGATTTGAACCATTGCAGCTAAACCTTATTATTAAAACAATTATCCGATAACGTTATATGTACTCTAAAATTGTAAAGAGGAAAGATTTATTTTGTGTAATGGATAAACTAAAACTAACGGACCGATTTTAAAAATTCTTTCACCAGTAGTAGGTATGCATACATTATTAGTGAGTGACACAGGTTGCTTTTACAGAGATAATACGGAACAGTAAAAAAAGTGTATTTCACCGCAGGCAAAGACGCAAGGGGAAAGCTTGTATCTATGAATCTATATCATATTATATATGAATGTATTTATGTATAAAGTATTGTAAATACTTGTTTGTTACATTTTAATAATGCTGAACTGAAATTTACTTAGTAATAGTGCAATAGAACGTATGTACTTTGTAGGTTACGTGAAGAGTTATAACATTTTAAAACCAATCTCACTTTTACGATTACTACAGACATGTTCACAAGCAGTATACATATATTCTGCAGTGTGTATTGTATCTGAGGAGTGACTTTTCAAAAGGCTTTATTTCTTATTTTGAAAAAAATAACTTTTTTCAATGCAGTTCAGTTCTAATACCTTATTCTTCATTTTTTTTTTTTTTTTATTATACTTAGTTTGGTACAAAGCGGCTTTTTTCCTCTAGAAAGAGCCTTCTGTGTCAAAAGTACTTATATCCGTATCGTTTTGTAGTAAATGTTTATGTATATTATATATTTGCTTCCTGGTCAAAAGTGCTTTTTAAAATATCTATCTTAATATATATAAATCTCGTGTCACAATGTTTGTCCTCAATGGACTCCTAAACCACTTAACCGATTATAATAAAATTCGCACACCATGTGCAGTTCGACCCAACTTGAAAGATAGGCTATATTTTATTTTGATATATTAATTATTATATTTAAGAAAAAAATAAAGAAGGCGGTACAAAGTTCGCCAGGTCAGCTAGTATTTTATATATCTTTCATGAGTGCGGAAGAAAAAATATAAAAATGCTGTAGATATTATTAAGTCAATATTATTTAAAATATGGTATTAAAATTCAGAATTTATTTAATAATTAAACCAATGTTCAAAGTTTTTTTCATTTTCTGAATATATCGTTATTAAAGAAATAAGTCATTTTGTAAAGTCACTCCTCATCGAAAAGAAAATATCAGCCATGTCTGTACAAGAAATATATAGGGAAAAAAACAAGTTACAAGAAACCTACACACCGCGCGCCAGTGGAAAATCTTATACGAAAAAAATGTATGTACATATGTCTTAATGGTTTAATGAACATATATCACACAAAGACCGCAACACGGATAAAGAATAAAATACTATACTTCACACAAAAAAATTAACTTTTCCGTCAAAATAGAAATAAAACTAAAACCGATATGGAATGACTACGGCTAAGACTATTAGGACCAATATTTATCTGTGTAAGTATTTTATATGCCCAAAGGTTGCCTGGATGTAATCGCTCATTAGCGATAAGGCCGCCTTTGGTACTTATCTCCTGTTTTTATTTTTGTAATTTTGCTCACTCTTGGTGTACAATAAAGAGTTTTTATTATTATTATTATCTCTACTATTTTATTCGACCTCAATGATATCAACAAGTAATACAACGTAGGTAGACGAAAAAATAGTCAAGTATATACATCAAAGGTTACTCAGAAGTAGTCTTCAGATCTCAATCAAATTTATATGACACTCACCCCCGATTAATAAAAAGTTTCGATTAATAAAAAGTTTATCGAAATCTGTCCACCCAGTCAAAAGTTATACAATCGAATTATGATTCTCCTCTTTTTTGGAAGTCGCTTAAAAAACAATATAATTGCCACACAGGCATGTCCATATCCAAATCCAACGCACAAGAAGCTGCAGGTAAAAGCTAGTACTAAATAATTGTAATTTCTAACAATTCTAAGTGCTAATTGTAAGTTCAACTTCTCATCAACTAGTTTTATTATGGATTTTAGATATGATTAATTTCGCAAACGTAGAGCAGAAATGGTCATTTGGTCGAGTATATTTTTATCAAATTGTAAATGTAAATTAAATAGTCCCAGTAAAGACCTTATAAATAAATGATTTCAAAAATAGTAGACGCATTACTTGGAAATGATTTTAATATTAATAACAATAAACCACATAGTACTTTTTTTTTGCAGAGCTAGAAATAAACACCTGTCAAACAGAAGAACTTCACTTCAAATTAGTAAGAAGAAAAGATAATAATTGATAAGTACACTGTAAAACGAAACTACAGTCGCGCGGATATTGTAAAATAAATATTAGAGTAATTTTTATAAATTACTTTTATCACGAAGGCTTTTATTTTCTGAGATGAACTTATGCTTACATCTATAGATATAGAACGATTAGACGTACGCTACCTACCAAATATACCTTTGTATGATCAATACGACGATTTCATTGTAATACATTAATTTAAGTGAGTATATAAAAATGTAATGGAAGGATAACAGACGGACAAATTAAAAAGAATATTAGCAACAGACATCTTGCTATACTTTAATTACTTGTCTAGGTTTTAAATGTTTTTAAAGGACCTTAGAGTAACATGATTGATACTACTACTATTACATTAATTCTCTACAAAAAGCACAACTTTTGTACGCGTTGTACAAAAACATAACACATTTGAAAACCAACTCATACACACAATAAAAATTTTCCCTATACTTTTGATATTAATTATATGACATTTTATTATAAGACAAATCCTGGCTACAGATATTAAATAACAAACTCTGCTACTCGTATATTAGTCTTTTCAATTATATTTTGACGTAGATGTTAAACTTATTTCTATGTAGATATTAATTGTAAATAGATATATGTATGGCAACTAATTACAAGTAGAGGAGTGCACTATATGTCTGGTCAAATCATTATTATCATTTTCTTATTGATAAACAGAAGACAATACAGTCACAAAATTTCACAATTATAAACTACTTATGAAAAACTTTTTTTCAGCTGACATTATTAAAATTTGTAGTATTAGCAAGTAGCAGTTTTTAGTTATAAAATGGTTGTTTTTTTTTATATTTTGTTCTGGTTTTCAATTTTAATTAATTTATGTTAGTTATTCGAACGCAGTTTGCCCTTGCTTGATTAGTGATTACTTATTTACTCAGTTGCATTCGGTTAAAAGAACCGTGTTGGAATGGGTTGGAGGAGCGAAGGAGGCAGGGTAGTGCGAGGGCGACGACTGGCACCTAAAGTCCGACATTGAAATACCCTTGCAAGGGCATTCCACTACAGTCTTCAAGGCTTATAGGGTCGAAACACTTGCGAACTATATTTTAAACTGACTCAAATTACACCGTTTCATTGTATTCTATCTATATACGGTGTCGCTAATGTTTACAGAAATGTTATTTTAATATTTCTTATTTTAAGCTGAAAAGTTTAGTTTCTTTATTTAAACGCAATAACCTCAGAAACTACTGGTTTGAATTGATTTTTTTTGTGTCGGACAGTTCAATTACCGGGGAACGTTAAGATAGGCTATAGTATTTTTTGGAAGTTTTTTATTCAAATTTATGCAGGTGAAACCACGGGATACAACTAGTATATAATAAATTGTATTATACGAGCACACAGTCTGTAAATAATTTACAAATATCGTATGATTGTTTTATTTACAGGACGTAAACACTTTAGCATGTATATACACACTAACGTATTATATATATATCGCAAGCCAGTTTATAAAATCGTTGTAATAATTATTTATGTAAGATTTGTAATCACTAACATTGATGTTATAACGTGTAGATGTAAATGCTGATAATTATATTAGAGAAAATTTGTTATTATATTTTTTAAATAATATGAAAAAGAACTCTAACAACAATTTACGATTACGACTGCAATAACTTTTAGTAATTACTTTTTTAATTAATTGAAATTGATACCTAAAAAGTTTTTAACAATGAAATTATCCATTAAAATAAGTGTTTAACACCGCGTCTACCTCACTATTCGCAACGGAAAAATAATTGGACTATAGAATTTTATCGGTATTCCTTGTATCCAGGGGAAGAAGAAAACGTCTAGCCGGTGCATATTGATCGGCTGAGGTCGCGACGTCGGCTATACCAGTCGAAATTGGATGCACTTACACCGATACTTCAGGATAATCCTAGTGAATCAATTATTTGCTTCCAAACTAATTTGTTTAATTTTTTTCTTGTATTTCATTATTATAAAACAGACTAAAGTTATCATTTCATAATTGTGTTTGCAGGCAAACGAAGAAAAACCGCCTTCAATTATATCGACAAGTAATTCAAAGTAGGTAGACAAAAAAATTGTCGAGTAAATACGCATTATCAAAGATTACCCCAAAAGTTATAATCAGATCTCCATGAAATTTAAATGTGACCACGCGATAAACATTGGCTTTCGATTAAATTAAAAATCATCAAAATCGGTACACCCAGTAAAAAGTTATGCAGATTTTCGAGGGTTTCCCACGATTTATTTGGGATCCCATCATTAGATCCTGGTTTCCTTATCATGGTACCAAACTAGGGATATCTCCTTTCCAACGAAACAAGAATTATTAAAATCGGTTCATAAACGAAGGAGTTATCCCCCCCCCCCGAACATACATAAAAAAATATATATATATACGGTCGAATTGAATAACCTCCTCCTTTTTTGAAGTCGGTTAAAAATACATACATACCCATTATATTTTGAAACACAAACGTTTTTGTAATTAATATATTGTATCATCATTCATCATCATCATCACCATTTCAGCCTATCGCAGTCCACTGCTGGACATAGGCCTCCATAAGCTGGTGCCAAAAATGGCGTGAACTCGTGTGTTTTGCTCAGTCACCACGCTGGGCAGGCGGGTTGGTGACCGCAGGGCTGGCCGTGTCGCACCGAAGACGCTGCTCCCCGTCTTCGGCCTGTGTATTTCAAAGCCAGCAGTTGAATGTATATCCCGCCATCGATCGGCTTTTTAAGTTCAAAGGTAGTAGTGGTACTGTTTTATCCCTTTGTCGCCTCTTACGACATCCACGGGAAGAGAGGGGGAGCCTATATTCTTACTCCCGAAATTAATCATTGTATAATTTTTTACATAAAAAAAGTAATATTTTAGTATAATGTTATTTTTCGTTTACTTGTACATATCCAATTTTATTAAACAAAAGCATTCAATGATTTCATCAGTGTACCGTAGCCTATACTAACCAATTTTAAACATTATAAGTTTTGCTGCTATATTCATTCGTCACTTATAATTTACCATTACCAATTGTACTGATTTCTATATTTGTAATTATTTGAGTTTATTCCTTAATAAAGTATCTATGGCGTGTGGTAGGAAAACAACATGGGGAGTGAAATTGTGTGAAACATCGAAACATCAAATGACGTTTTATAACACTTTTAGCTGTTACAAGATCTAGGTATAATGGTATATCAACATTTGCAGCACCGACACGAATAACAAGCGTCAATTTATGTTTTGATTTTCTAATTTCATTGTTTTAATTAAATTTAATTGTTAAATATCAGGTAATCGTTCTTAAGAATGTATGTTTGAATGAATGAATGAAATGAATGGATGAAATGAATGGATGTTTTTGACTTTTTGTTTTAATATTGCTCTCTGACATTAATGTTACATTTTATTTTGTATATATATACTCGTATATTGATGTGTATTTTGAAATGTTACTGTTTGTTACATAGTCGGTTGTTTGATCGGTTTATTTTACGTCTTTAATATTGTAAGTAATTTACGAACACCTGTAAATAAAATTGGACGATCTTCTAAATTCCGTTGATGCTCACTTTTACTGTATTTTTCTTAAATGTTTTGGACGTCAGTTTTTTTTTTTTAATTTACTTTTAATTTACTTTTTGACAATAAGTTCTGAATTTAATCTCAAATATTCATTACTGTATGCTAAATGGACAATTTTTAATTTGACTTATTTCGATATTGACGATATTCTTAGTAACTTATTAAGGACACCTGTAAAAAAGTAGTCAATTACCCACGTACCCCCCATTATTAAGTAGATCCCGATGTTTACTTTATTAATTTTGTATATGTTGTCGTACTACTTGTTGGTGTTGACTTATGAATAAAATAAAATAAAAATAAAAGAAGTAAACTCCACTCGCGTGTCGGAGTTGGCACACACTTTCTTTTTTCCGTTATTATTTTAAAAAAATATCGTTTTTTTTTACGGGTTTTGTTTCGAAAAAGTGAACATTAGGTATAATCGGTGTCACGGCGGCGGTATAATGCACAGGCGTGCATGCGACGCGCATGCGGACTGCGCCGGATTAGGTCGGGAGTCGGGACACCCTCCGATCCGCGTGTCCTCGTGCCCTTCCCGGGACAGCCGACTTTCACTCCAAAACAAATCTATACTATCTACACGCAATGCGTATAACCCTGATTGTACTTGACGGGCATTATATATCCCTTGTTGTCTTAAAACAACATTTTTCAAGTGAATTAATTTAAACATACCTACTCTCCGTATGCACAATTATAGGTTCTTAGACATTTTATAAAATAATGTAACTTATTTTTTTTTTACCAACTGCAATAACAGCATTCACCCCGTCTGAGAAACGTGTGAAAAGCATTAAAAAAAAATTTAGTATGGTCTTATCGCAAAACCAAGTTGACTTTATTTGTATTTTTAAAGTCGGTAAATGTCCCGCATGTGGTCATAGCCCTCTACACTTATATAAAGAGACGAAGTGAAGCCTAATTCCGCTGTCATGTTAGAATGTGGATTGGCAAAAAGTTTTGGGTATGAATATATAATACCATAAAATATAAAACATCGAATTTGTAACATTTTATAACAAAGACTCTCTAAATAGTTTTCATGTTTATGAAATATATAAATAAACTTTAATTTAGTCTAATTGAAATCCGTCGTCAAAATAGATATGTGAAACATCAGCGGCGGCCGTGAGCCGTCGGTGGCAGTGACCCGATCGCGCCGCTGCACCGCCTCCCTAGCTGGCGACCGTCGTGTATCATACATACCCCCACAGACCTACCACACTTCACCCACTTTGTGCTTCACTTCAAAAATAATATTCAAGAATTTACGAACAATTATTTTTGTTTTATTATAAGTAAACAAAAGTAGAATCTCCAAAAATGAAAGAAAATAAAATTCGTTACAGTTTTATAATTTTCGTTAATTTTGTCAGGCTTCTCAACTTTTCGCAACATTTCGTACAAAAGTATTTTTTTTTTAAAGAATTTGTTATACAAAGTATTTTCGTTTCATTGTAATAACCATTTGTTATAAAAAAAGTACTTGTTCAACAGAACTGTGAGTGCAGGGTCAATTAAAGATCTGTATATCGTGCGTGTTTTAGATAAGAATTTCGTCTTTTATCTTCCTTGAGTGATATAACTTAATTGCAGTTAGAGCACATAACTAACGTACGTCACTGTTGAGTTTCTGTGCTATCTTTTAGATGCTTATCAACGGTTATCAGTGAGCGTGCCCAAACGTTCATTAGGCATCGATCGCATATCAGTTTCTTTGCGGAAGCGTTACACTTTTTTTATGTTATTGTTATATATATTTCACAAAGATATCAATATTACTATTTGTAAAACATTCAATGCTATTGTTTACATAAATTTTTGATATTTTTATGTTTGATACTTAAAATAGTGCATTTTTTTGGATTACCAATAAATGAGGACTTGTAAAAATAAAGTACGGTTTCAATTATATTTTAAGTGTAATAATTAAATATGTACAATAATTATACGTATGTACAATGTGTAATAAATAAAATAAATAATTCCAAACAGTTCTTAACATTCTTAACACAATTTGAAAACTTACGGTACACCATTATTTTATTATATTTTATATAATTGTATTCTCGCTATTTTCCCGAATTTTGAAGGAGAATTTTTCTTATTACTTTTTCGAGATATTCAAAGATCTTAACTTTCTCTATGGGATAAACGGTCTTTCAAATATTTTACACAGTAGGTGTTAACGACTAAAAGAGAAGAAGACCAAGAAAAGTTTTTAATTTAATAAAAAAAAAATAGTGCAGGAAACTGTTATCGATCAAATGCTAAAAAAAACATCTTGTTTAATTATTTTGATCGTACCTGCGTACCTAATCCAAATAGATTTGACGAAAGCTTTTATTGTGTATCTATTAGGTTTGTATCTATATAGTATCTTTTTCTATAATATGTAATTATGAAAAATTAAATATCATTCTTATGAAAATAGTACTTGAATTTTTTTTTTATTACATCTTTCTTCTAAGTGAAATTATAAAATTCATGATTACACAAAGCGAAATAATGCATTGATAGTATTTATAAAGGAACTTAAAGATCATTGCACTGAAGAGGTCAGAACATAAGGTTAAAGTTGACGTCGGGCACGGGTATGTTGCTGCAACGTGGTGTTGAGTGTTGGGCGGGCGGTACAGGACACCTGAGGGCGAGGGCGCGCGGGGACGCTGCAGATTCACTTTCGTCCGGCCGCGGCCGCCGTCACGCCAGTGAGAGAAAGTTGGCCGCGGCGAGCGAACGAGTCCCGCGAGTGGAGCGGCGCGCGCCGCACCGACCCACTGTACGCGCGATACATCGCCATCCGCCCGTCCGCCGCCCTTGTAAACACTCTGACATGCACTTGAAATCGTGAGGCTTATGATTTGTGAAGACTTGTTCATGTTTTGCATACAAGCGTAGACTTTTAAAGATAAAAATAAATAGAAAAACTGTTCAGTATTTGAGAAAGATGCAGTGCTATCCTAAACTATCGCCGAAACGCGAACCCTCGGACCACGGATACGATATAGAGATGATTGGTGGTGCTCGAAGGCTGGAGCTGCCAGCGCCGCCGGGCAAGGAGTTCCGAGCGCCGTGCTTGTTGCCGGCGCCGGCGCTGCCTCCTCCTACGACACACTCGGTTATTCAATGTATGCGACCTCCGCCACCACCGCCACCGCCGCCCCGTCTGCACAAGCCACCAACTTTTGAGGAACCCTCGAGCTCCATCCCAGATCTAGGTTAGTAACCCTGTTATGGAAAATGATCCTAATGCTTATATATGCCTTTTCTATTACAATAAATTATTTATTCCAGACCTTTGAATAATTTTTGAATCTTTGATTAGCTTACAGTAACAAAATCCACTTAAAATAAGCAAACAGTTTAAAAATTGTTGAAAAACAATTCAGCGACAATAACAGCGCGAAATATTTATCACGCCTATTGAATCTGTAATTTGATTAACATATGTTAATACGTTTATTGTGGAGTATTTTTTTACGAATTTTAATATATTAATTAAATAAATTTACATACGGTAAAGATTTATTAGATTTATTATGGGATTATTAAAAATATAGCGATATTATCGATATTACAATATTGCAAAAACAATTTTACTTAACCTTGACCGTCTCACACTTCCTCTTTCGGAAAATTATAACACGACGTTACAGTTACATAGCGATTTCCGGGTGATGACGACAACGAAGGTCACATTTATTACAATTACACATATTATGTCGCATTGATTGTTCTTGTTATACATTTTTATGTAAACAAAGCAAAGTTATGTATATCTACATACTCGTAGATATTGACGATATGCAAAGATATCGAATGCGGATGAACAATGAACGATTTTTGTAAGGTCATTCTATTTATTGGCGACAGCATTGTATTTATTAACTACTAACTTATAAGATTAATTATATAATAAACGCTTCACACTCAACGGCCTCCAGTAGGATTTCCTCCTGTGACTGGCGTCCTGAAACAGACAAAACACAAGTTAAAACTCCCAGACCACGAATACAAATGTCTGTCGTTAGCGGAGATCGAATCCGCGACCGCCAGCGCAATATCCATAAGCCAGTTCCATGGACCGCTGCGCCAACGCGTCGTCGTTAAAAAGAGTCAATATAAATTACTTTCATCCAACCTTTATGTAATAAACTAAGTAAAAAATTTTGATCTTTTTCTTAAAGAAAGTATAACCGAAGACCTAGCGTACTCTTCAATATACACAGGTATTTTTAACAGACTTCAAAAAAGGAGGTTTTTAAATCAACTATTTTTTTTTATGTATGGTAGTTACCTCAGAACTTTTTACTGGGTGGACCGATTTCGATGTTTCTTGTTTTAATCGAAAGGTGTTGCTTATTATGTGGTCCAATTTAAGTTTTATCAGTAACTACAAAATAGTTTACATTTATAACGAAACATTTCATATTTAATTTTATAGTTCCGATTGTTTATATTTTAAATTTATAACTAATAGAACATAGTTACATACAAGAGATTAATTTGGTTTTTTTTTTGTTACAAACTACCAATAACGCAATTAGTATATAAAATAAAACATAACATTTAAAAACCGGTTTAACATAATACAATTACACATTTTTATTTATCTTTAAAAACACATGGAAAAGATTAACAATAAAATTTGTATACCAATATTTAAATATAGGTTACACAAATAGGTACACGCATATTGTTATTGAATTACTCGTGTGTCCAGTAGATTCATAGGTGATATTTAAATATTTATGAGTTATTTTTATTATCATAATTCAGTAAATTAAATATTAAAAAATAAAAGTATCTGTTCGTGTCCTACACACACAACTATACACAAAGCAAACAGACAGGTAGCCAATAAAAAAAGTAGTTTTTAAATATTCAATAATGTCATTTCATATAAAATGGTAATATTGACAATATAAATAAACATTTCAGTTTTATTTGTTGTTTAATTTTGATAAAGACCTGTCGGAACAGGTACAAAAAAGAATCATATCTATATACGTGAAGCAAAAACTTTGTACCCCTTTTTACGAAATTTGTGCGGGCAGAGGAGTATGAAATTTCGCACATTTTATAGTTTATATAGAGCAAAATTGCAGAATGCTAATATTTTTTTAAAGTTATGTATAAAAAATACATTAAATCAATAAAAAAACCATACACACACTACCATGAATTTTACACACACACGCATGTACATATATACACATACTCTTTTGTTTATTTATTATTATGGAAGTATAGACTTTGACAACAGAACCTTAATCATGTCCAAACTTGTAATTTAAATTAATTATTATGGTCGAATTTCGACCACTAATTTGTATAAAAATGTGTTTTTTAGACTGAATGCATACTGAATGTTAACAGTATCGGTAAGCATGACAGCGATAGACTTATTAGTTACCTATTTATTGTGTTTATTGTCATAATTGTCAGGTATACAATGTTTTGAGTTTTCCATGGATTAATCTGAAAAATAATAATCATAGTTATGTTGGAAATTATAAAGTATTAAAACATAACTAAATAAAATATGAAGCTTTAGTAGAAGTATATTTTGATATTAGAGTAAATTAGAGACACTACAAATAAATCTTTTCAAAAACAATTTCAAAAGTCAAATCGTCATTATCTTAGTACCGACACTCGTCAATCTATCGTCGAAGGTACGTTGTACTGAGAACGTGTATGAAAAATGATTACGCTAACAACGTTTTCGCGAATGGAAGATTAAATAAATACGGCAAGGTCAGAGCGACGAACGCGTGGTGACGACGCGTCATTCGGTGTCATTAAGGTCACAGTGACATTGGTCCGACAGCAGTGACAAAATAATAGTCCTATCTTATCTGGCAATGTCAGAAGCGCGGGCGCAGGTGCGCTCGACCCCTGCACCCTTATTGAAGTAAAACTTCTTTACGCCCGCTTGACTTGGGGAGTAAGCTAGTGAAAGCATGACTAGAGCGTTACGAAAAGTGTGGTTGGGCGAGGCGAACGGAAGTTGAGAGAGAAATATAGGTTAGTAAAGATAGAAAGAGAGAGAGAGTAAACTGAATTTCAGAAAGTCTAATTCCGTTGACAAACACGAAATAAAATGTTTATTTATTCTATAAACAGACGCAAATTACTTTCGTACATTTTGTGCTTTTGCAATGATAAACAATATATATACATACATATATATATATATACGTAATACACTTATATGGCAAGAGTTACCGGTGGTACGGTACATAAAGCGTTATCACCATAACCTTCAGTAAGAGAAAATTACTTCCTGCTGATATTACGATATATATATGTATATCCACTTATTACTTGATATTTTGAAGATAACAACACAGACATTCGCAAATAGATAGTCTTGTGGTTCGCGCTAATTAACTTAAACAGATTGTTCCTGGAACTGTTGCAACATATTTTAGTTAAAGAGAACTTAAAAGCAATTTACGTTCATTTTGGAGCTTTTTACTCGGCAAAAAAAATCTTTTATAGGCGTAAAGTATTTCATTGTAGACTACAAAATAATTGGTTTATTTTTAAACGACTTAAAAAAAGTAGGAGGTTATCGACCGTATAATATATACTTAGAATTTTGTTTATGTATGTGTGGGGATAACTTCGACGTTTATGGACCGATTTTGATAATTTTGTTTTTATTGGAAAGGAGATTTCCCAAGCGTGGTACCATGATAAGGAAACCAGGATCAGATGCTGGAATCCCAGATAAACTGAGGGAAAACCTCGAAAATCGTAGTAACGACTAGTGCGTGTATTCATTTTTTCGTCTACTTTCATTGTATTACTTGTCAATGTAATTGAAGTCGATTTTTTTTTCGTCTGCGAGCAAACACAATTATTTTATTTTAGTTTACTAAATAGTTTCTATCCTATATGCAGAAGAGGCTACAGTCAAAATCGTAAAATAATTGGTATTAAATAATATATAACAACAAATATATAAATTCAACTTAGTATAGATACCATTTTTACGTACAAGTTATATTAAATTTGTATGTTTCTACTCCGCATTTTCAGCATATGTATTCATTATCTATTACCCTGGACTGAACATTGCAAAGCAGGAAAATTAGCTCTACAACAGACTGAATTATTAATATTATCTTAATACCATTTTAGAAAAAATATCTATATAAAAAAAATCATGGGTGACTATCACACACTTATATAACGTAAATACTTAGTTATGATTTTCAAATATGTTTTTACAGCTCCGTTTCTATAGATATGTATAATGTGATGCAATAAAGCCTCAGATTTTCTATCACAAAAATAGTAATAAAATCGAATAGGTCGGTCGGTAGGGAATAGGTAGGTAAAATCGATTTTTGATATGATATTAAAAATTGTTTAGAATTTCCTAATGAGTGGGTAAAACAAAAATAAATCATACGAATCGAATAGGTACTAATATTAACAAACACAAACAAACACTTACTTATACTTACTGTCTTATCGCGTCACATAGGTATTTCGTTTAATTACAAGAGGTTAGAGTCATGAAGTAATAAAACGCTAGATTTAGTTACATTTTTTTTTATTTCAATAAAAAAATCAATGTGTACTTAATGTGAAAAATTTTAAATAAAATTTTGAAAACAATATGAAAGCCATTTTCGTATGTGCATATTTAATTATTTACGCATATTTATTTTGCGAAAACTATCGTACGGACGTTATAAACGATAGAATACACAGGGAAGTGTCGGCGTACAACCTTGCCGGAGGTCACCTCGCGTCACTCGCTACACGTATAATACATAGATTTCTTCATAACACAAACAGCTATATCAAATCAAATTAATGACTTATGTGGTTATTTTAAACGGTCAAAAGTGTAGTCGGGTGTTCACAAATGAAATCGATGAGTTGTATTCAACCCATCGACCCTGCCTCGATCGGCCTTCACTTTGAGCCCTACGCCACCCCTTGTTAATTTGACCGAGCAGAGGTCACGGCCATTAGTATTTAACATGATGTTTGATTTAAATAAAACGTTAAAGGTAAATCATTTGTGTCAAATTTTATACACATTTGTGATATTAAATTATTAAACAATAAAGAAATAAATAAAAAAGAAGTAAATATAGAAACTGAAACAACAAATATTGTATCTATTAACTACTACATACGTTAAAATGTATTTGTATCTACATTAGTGTTACATAGTTACATACATCGTTCATTTCAATCGACCGATATTTTTAGATTTGCGCATTCGTCATTAGAACGAATCGGTTATTCTCACGGTCAAAGTACGCGAATTATAGATACTGCCGGACTACATAGGAAGTAAAATTAACCTATCATTCATACTATGTAACACCAAGGTCAAGGAACAATTGTATCATCGCCACTACTGGTGCTACTTGCTACATAGGCCGAAACTAACACAAACCTCGTAAAACGGCCGAATATTTCTATATTAACCTGATATTTTCGTCTTGTACTTACGATCAGTTATATAATTATTTTTTATTTTGCTTTGGATGAAAATATTGTAACAAATGCTATTAATTACATTAGATATAGACCTTTTTAACCGACTTCAAAAAAAGGAGGAGGTTACTCAATTCGACCTTATATATGTATATATATATATGTGTGTGTGTTTGGGGATAACTTCGTCGTGTATGAACCGATTTTGATCAATTATTTTTTGTTGGAAAGGCGATATCCCTGGTGTGGTATCATGATAAGGGAACGAGGATCTAATGATGGGATCTCAGAGAAATCGAGGGAAACTCGAAAATCCGCATAACTTTTTACTGGGTGTGCCGATTTTGATAATTTTTTATTTAATCGAAAGCCGATGTGGTCCCGTTAAAATTTCATCGAGATCTGATTACAACTTTTGGAGTAATCTTTGATAATGCGTATTTACTTGACTTATTTTTCGCCTACCTACGTTGTATTACTTGTCGATATAATTGAAGTCGGTTTTTTTCGTTTGCCTGCTAACACAATTATATATATGTATATATATATATATATATATATATATATATATATATATATATATATTATATTTTAAACAAGATATATAGATTTAAAATCGTATTACGTCGACGTCTTTTTATTGTGTAATCTGTGTCGTGGTCAAGGCTGTAGTTGCCGCTATGTTATATAGTTTCCGATGCTTTATAACAATAAATATTATTTTTGTAAACAGATTTTCCTTGAAATATGTATAATATACAATGAACATACTCGAAATAAATTATTATAGTTTTCATGTGCAAAACACCCGCGAAATTCCTAAAGACTAACCTGTAGACCTCTGCTATCTTAAAAAAGATTGATTTTTTTATGCAGGAATATATAATACAATAATAGGCTATCCATACATATGTCTCACTTTTGTAGGAATAGCGGGAAAGGGATGGTATAGTGCGGAAGAGGGGACGATGTGTCATAAGTTTTATGACGTCACATCCTAAGTAATTTGAAACAGAAATACAAAGAATGATAATAAATTACATATTAATAATATGTATGTTTTCGAATAACATTTTTCGATTTATGATTATTTAAAGATTAGATTGATTGTATAATTAATCCTAAAAAGTGTAACACATCCATATTGTTTTTTTTTTGTCTCAGAATTTTTGTGTAGGTGTATTAGGTAAAATTGATCAACGATTCAGGCTCATATGGGCTTTCCTAACATGAAAAGAAAAGTAACCTCAAGTAAAAAGTAAAATATCATTGGATAAAATTACTCGTAACAAGTCACATTTTTGCATCTGCGCTGTAGCTGGTGTTGCTCTGAAGGTCACTGATAAGAAAACTCCTATGTTGCAAAATGCATTACAGCTTAATCACTACAGATGCACTAACGTTTGTTTAAGTGATTTAAATCAGATTTAAATAATTAGAAAAAAATAAATTATCTTTTTTACAGAACACAAATACAATGATGAAATATTACACGAATTTGATGGTCTGTATGTTTATCTGTACATGCCTCCGGGTATCTCGGTTATGCCTGATTCGCAGAAGTGTATAAAGATTTTGTTACAGAATAGAGAAATTATTTTAGCCTTAAAGGTCTTTGGCCTCCCTTATGCATTACAAATGTCATGCACTACAAAAGATGGTAAAGCATTCTGAATCTTTAACGTAGTGAAAATTGTTACAAACTGTTAAGAGTCCTGAACATAGGTATTAAGGGCAGGTAAGCATAACTATCATAATAACCAAGAAAATACTAAATAGAAGGGGAACAAAATTTAGACTAATCTTCCAAAATCCGTGCAAAAAGGGTTTTAGCATACTTTATGTCATGGCAAATATAATTGCTAATTCAATTGCAAAATGTAGTATGACATCATTTGTAGAACTTACAAAATTAAACGGACGCTGCAATGTCATCTTGTTACGGACATAACATTCGTTTCATTATCATAACAATAATTATTATTTATTTCAATTTAATACTGAAGAATGATTGTAGATAGTACAAAATCTAATATTATTATTCTTAATAAGTACGATATAATAAAATTAAAACGCATGCATGACATGTGATAGAATGTGCAGCTCTAACAAATGAGTATAGCACAAAATGATCACGCCCATGACCCACGCACTACGCGCGCATCTCCATGGTCACGGTCGATCGATGCAGGGATGCAAGCGGCTGACGAATACTTCAGATACAATTGTGGGAAAGGAATAAAAGATCACATATAAAATGTTTAACCTATAAAAACAATTCATTTGCCATTAATTATAATTCTTCTTACGTTGAAATTAATCGACGTATGAAATGTTAAAAGTTTTATGCAGTATATGTAAAAAGATTCACAGAAGTATTCTCCAGTTACCGTGGTCGATGTTTATGTTCAGAGTTCTCTTTATTTTTACACGCGCGTCCATTGACCCTGTCGACAACGAACCATGTCACTTGTAAAAACATCGACTGAAATATCCAGTTCAGATAATATAACAAACATTCCTATCAACAATATTTATTGTGTTTCATTAACACTAAATAAAATGGTCTTAATAAAATAAATATTTTTTTAATTTTCTATATAACCTGACATTCAGAATGTCTATTTATCATTTGGTTATAGATTTTTATTTTTCTTATCAAGCAGAAAATTCGATTAATTTTTTCTCTCACAAACGAAAAAAAAAACTGACTTCAATTTACATCGTTCTTTGTTGTAATAGTATATATATATACCTATACGTAGTCAAAAAAAAAATCAATTAAATATGCACTATTATGGATAACTTAATCAAATGGGACCACACGACAAACACCGGCTTTCGATTAAAAAAGAATTAAAAATAGCAGTATACCCAGTAAAAAGTTATGAGATGAAAGGCATTTAAAAAAATCAGTGAAATGAGAACGTCCTCCTATTTTTCAAGTCGGCTAAAAATATTGCTGTTCGACGACCTTCATACATTTTTAGATAAAAAAATAAAGTCACGTAAAGGATATCAAGCGTTTATTCGGCGAATATATTGTTTCTGTTTATTATCCACATTTTTGTATAGTGTGCATTGCTTTATTCATTTCATGCATTGGTCTGTTGCTGCATTCTGTACTAAACTAGTGTATTTAATTATTATTCCAAAAATATTAAGATGAGGATGGTAGGAACTGCGAAGTAGCCGGTAAGACAGTTGGCGAGACATGCCAGTCTGTGTTGCGTCATTCTATTCGCTCCTTTAGTCACATAGGTTGTTAATGTCAAATACGTTAATCAACATCGTTAATCAGAACCATACTACAAAACAAATTGATTTACATTTGGTTACAGCAATCTATAAAATTTACTACCATTCGAAATACCAAAATGTCTGATACGAAACGACATAATAAATATACCTGACGAAAACAAATGAACCAAAAAATTTAAACTGATTCAGTACCTACACAAAATGAATCTATATATTTTGATGAAGAAATATGCAGCGAGCAAAAAATACCGAACAACTATAAATACACATACAAAACAACGTCATAGTTACAGCAACAAAAGCCACGTGTGTATCGTATAGCTGTCTCTTTTACTCTCGTTCACGACGATAACTCTCCTAGAATGCATACAAATGCACCGTGGCATTTTTATGACGAGTTTAAACTCCTAACTTTTTTATTAAATCAAAATAAATAATCAAATAAGTTTCAGAAGCCTTAGAATAGTCATATTAAAAATTAAAATTTTGCTGTCGTTAAAAATGAAACTAGCACCGATTCGGAATGTAGATGTCGCAAAAAAAAAAACGGGAAGAAACTCCGCAGTTACTCTTTAAAAAAAAAACTATGTTTTAATACAAAATAGGTAATATCTTGCATGAAATTATACAATTATATATTATCTTAGTAGATTACAGAAATTATCTAACCTTTAAAAAGGCTACGAGTATATACATTATAACTTTTAAGAATACTTTACTTGTAAGTCAGATTCTTTTATTTTTATGGTCTTGTAGGTTAAAGCGAAACCCCGAATGGTTTAAATTCATAACGATTGAAGTTGGTGCTCTAATCTGATTCTAGATTTTTTTGGCCTCTTGCCCTATTTTTTTATAAGCTGAACATAAATTTATTAAAATAATATTAATTATAAATGGACAAAATTTAATTTTAATCATAAATAAGAGAAATGAAAAAGTATTAGAACAATAATAATATAGTTTATATATGCGGTATCCTAAAGTATTAAATGCATTTTAGTGCAACCAAGTACTAGGCGAACATAAGACGAAGGTGATTTTACTCGTATGCACATTGATATTCATTTCTGACAACTGTTTTGTTTGTTTAGTGATAAAATTTGTTCTAAATTATAATGTAAAAGAAAAGAGGTAAATAACGTAAAAAAGAAAATTAATTCGCCAAACCGTATAGGTAAAATAATGATAAACACTTTTTGATATTTTATGTATACCTAACTACACTCAAACTATGTCACATATTATTCTTATTATAAACAGGCAAAACAGAAGGCTTTAAAGCAGCAGCAGTGTATACGAAACTGTCCTCTTAGAATTAAATCATCGTATACAAGTGTACTAAACGATTTTTCATATCAATGAATAATTTAATAAAACAGAAGTTAGAAAATGTCTTAAGCAAATTAAGATTGATGTCGCTTACAATCGTAATAAAGTCTAGCAAGTATTGGATATAATTTTGTCTTTTAATTGAAAGATTAAACAGCGAGCAATTATGACATCTGAAAGTAAGATATTCATCTCGCTTTTACTTGATTACCGACTGCACGCAGCGATTACGTGCATGTGTCGTTGTGTTTTAGATGCAATAGATGTTGCTTTCTAAGCAGTGAAGGTGAGGTGTACGATCGCTGCACTAGTAGAGTTGTAGTTCAAGTTTAGTGCGGCGCGGGCGCGGTTGTAGCGATAATAGAGATCGTTGCATCTAACGTCCTACAAAGGGGCAACGAACGCGCGCAGCTGCCCGGGAAATGGATCCCGTCCTGACTATTTCAGAACGCACTTGCTTAGATACCAGTCCATCCACTGCTTGTCTGCACCACCCGTAATATGAGAAGAAAAAACTACATGCAATGAATGATATCATTGACAGCGATATTTCCAGCGAGATTAAAAGCTTCCACACGAACCTTATACAGCACTAGTTATTCCAGTCATGGTGAATAAACAATATAAAGATATATATTTAACAAATATAAAAATATTTTATTACAGAAATAATATTATGATAATATTTTTAATTATTATATTATATTTAGCCATTGCACTAGGGAACTCAATAAATATTTATTTACTTTATGGTCCAAAAATTGTTGATGTAAATATAAATATAATTATTTCATGTAAATTTGAATGACCCAACAAAACCAAAAAGCAAAAAGAAACGCCAACCTTATTTTAAACCAATGTATGTTAATTAATTACGTGGAATCATAAGAATTACTGTAAATAATAATTGACAGTTCAAATGTGTAACTATACTAGCCCCTACTGCGCTACCCACCCACTTAGTGAAGTTCAGCAGGACGTTGCACTTTCGATGTGAATCTAATACTCGCGCGTCGAAAGTGATTCACATACTCTCACCTTAAGAGATTCCAAACCGCTATATAATATTTAACATCTGATATATTATATTACTAAATGTTAAAGTGAAATCTGCTTGTTCAGCCTATTAAATAAATTAATTAGTCACGTCACCAATATCATACCAGTGTTGTTGTTATCCAGTAAATCTACATTGTGCATGCATTTTGACTGGTGCGCTTGACTGTGCTTAAGACGATGTTTAACTATTTTTGACGAAGGTTTTTGTTTGTAGTAACAAATTTAACGTACAATTTAGATTTTCATTCTGTAATATAAATGTTTGATTGCGCAGTTTATAAAAGGAAAGTTTTGTGAAAATGTATGTTGATGAATAATTCTTGATTCGTTTAATTTGTTTTAAAACTAAGCAATATCAAGATATTCATTTTATATGTGAACACAAATCAAAGAAAAAAAAATACCCACCGATATATTTTAAATAATTTTAGAAGTTACTCTCTGTGAATATTTTAACTATTTTTTCACTTTACTAATCAACTAATAATACGAAATTTAATTTGAGTATTTAAATTGAAAATTAATTAAATTCGAACAGGATTTTTCAAGCACTTTAAACTTTGCGATTACATTAAGTCTTTTAGTTCTACGTACATAAAATAAAAAATTTCAAAAGCCTCTGACTTTACATTTAGTTTATTGAGAATCAAGTCGCTTTGTAATCTAACACTTTCGATTCTACTTAATAATAGGTTGTTAGGGATGATTTGATTGAAAACAAACGTGTGTTAATGTAAATTTATAGTTTACGACGCTTTTCCTGTGAAAGTTTCTAATAAAATTAGAAAATACGACAATTTTTTACAACTCGTTTAAAATTGTTTCTTATTCTTAAATTTTTTAATATAAATAGTCACAGATTATACAGTTGTAAGCAGGTACCTCCTTCATATGTCAAGAAAAATTTTCTCTCTTTTAATTAAACAGTGTTCAAAATTATGGTAATACAAAATGGGATCACTCAATTCATTAACTGTATCATAGTCTTGATGTTGTTATTACTAAAATATAACGCATACTTCATAACTTGATTGCACTTATAAAAAGTATTGATATCTTGTGTGGAGAAATTCACATTACTTATAATAATCTTTTTTTTTTTCATGTCGCTAGTTTAACGATATATATTTTATAGTATACTTTATAGTAAATAAGACGAAAAGTAACAATTATAAATATGTTTCAATATCTGTGTTATTACTGTTGTTTGGTTTAACGAATTTTTAACAATTACCAGTTTGCTATTAATATAAATAATATCTATCCATACTATGTATATAAATATGTCTTAAAAAGTTTCACTTTTCACAATCATAGAACAGATCAATAGTTCTAAAAACTTTAAAAAATTTCTCTTATCCATAGTGTTTATTATATTAATAAACAAGATTCTTGTAGTTGTTTAACTGTTCACTAGCTCAGCGTCTTACGTGCCTCGTTAACTTGTTATTACTCGGTATAAAAGTGGCATGAACCCAGTTGACTGGGCTGGGAATGTGGCAATAGAAAAAAAACTGCAATGTTAGAAGTATCTAAGTAAGCTGAGTGCAGTGGCCGAGCAGTGCCAGTGACCTGGGAGCTCGTGCACTGCACGGCCGTAGAGGCGCTACGATGCGGCTACGAAAGTGTGTTGCGCAATCAAGGTTATTATAATTACGAAAGGTATCCGTCACGGCGTCTTACAATTTTTTTAATAAGTATCAAATTTCGAAATTATTTTTCTTTAGAAAAATCATGACAAGCTTAATGTATGTAATAAATAATTCATGTAAGTTTTTATACATACTCATATTTTCGATACAGGTAGAAATGTGCATTTTTCGTAACTGTTATGAGTCATGACTAATAAAAAAAAAAGAAAACCCTCAATTTTCTCTAGGAAGAGCCGATGACGTGTCTTTGAGATCAATACTACTGGGATTCCCTTCGGAGTGTTCTGAAATAGGGATGACTCACTGTTTCGTTGTCATGTAGCTTTTGTCTGCTTTGACACTGAAATTATGTGATCTCTCACTTTAACGTTACAGAAAGTAATTCTTACGAGATAGCCCTTTAAACACTAAAACAAAAAATATTTAACAAAACAACAAATGATTGTGTGTTTTAGAGCACGAAATGTCTCCTTTAAATATTACTGGGCACTAGGTCTATTAAAAAACGAGTGTGCTTTAGACCACACGACTGAAGTAAAACTTTCCGTTCGCCTCGCCTGATCACACTTTTCGTAACGCCCTCGTCACCTATTCACGCAGTGCGTAAAGAAGTTTTACTTCAAAAAGCAAATAATGTATCTTTATCATTGTATGAGAAGATTAAATAAACAATCCCACCAAAAACATTTTCATGTAAAATGCTGCCAAGACGAGATCATATGGCTTGCACTCTCAAAAAGTTTTCAGATCTCATGTAGAGCCAAGCTTCTAACTCTACACGCCCTAACTCTACAAACCCTAACTTTACAAACTCTACACCTTAGTCAAAATATGTGGCTTGGCCGTTTCGCTACTGTCACGTGGGCGTAAGGTGAAAAATTTATTCACTGTTTATTACTTTTCTGTTATACAATAGTTCTATTGAAGAAAAAATAAAAATAAGAAGAATAATTGATATACATATAACACAAATAAAAATAAAAAGAAAATATATTATATATATATATATATATATATATATATATATAAATGAGACAGGAAAGTCTTCATCTACAACATCGGCAGCCGGTATAAGTTTATTGATTCAAGGACCACCTTTTTGGCTGATCATTATTATTTACTATTTCAATTAATACATTTTTTTAGTAGTGATAAATGTAATGTTACGTAGATTGTTCTCGATTTTGAACATCTAATAATTTAGCATTAAAATGTAAAAACATTTAAAAGAGAAACGCTAGTATAAACATATCCACTATATCTTACAGAAATAATACGAAATAGCAGTAAATTCTGATGCAAACGCAGTATTCCTTGCACGCTTAATATTTATGTACAACTTGAATGTAGCCTTTTTAATAATAATTTAATGTTTGCACGTAACATTTTATAAGTAATTGTTTTTGTTTCACTGTGAAAATCGTGACCCTAATAATTACATTATTATACTTACTCTAAAAGATTATAGTTTTTTTAGGGTTTTTCGATTTTATGACAATTAAGTATACCCTTTTCATAAAAAGAATCATCCCAATAAACTAGACCAGTAATAAACTACAGGCGAAAGGATCGGTTGAAGGACGAGATCCACTGAAGTGGTTCAGTGATAACATTAATCTTTTCCTTTTTAACCTTAGTACAGTAGGGAACTAGAACTAGGGATAAAACTTCTTTTCAATTTATCTGGATGAAGATGCACAGTATGGAACGAAGTTCCTTACAAGCAGGCTTGACGATTGGCTGGGCGACCGAACTGAAAAAAATGTGATACTGAAACCGTAAGAAAAATATATAACGGAAGTGACGTAATATCAATCACACGACTGTATTATATGACGTTTGTAAAACTAAAATATTACTAGTAAACTTTTTTAAAATTATTTATGTAATTTTATACTGTCGACAAAAATAAATAAAGACATGTTTTTTTATTTCACTTAATAGTTTGAATTATTATTATTATTTTGTTTGGTTTGTTTTATTTTACGGTATTTGTTATTTTCTAAAATACTAAATTTCCTAAATACTTATATGTACTTAATTAAAAACCAATCAACAAAATTAAAAAAAAAATCAAGAACTAGAAAATATAAAAATCAACATTTTTTTAAATTGTGTTGCTTTTATACTATACGAAGGAACTTTCTTCCTACCTGGTGTCCCATGACACCACATAATTTTATTATCTATACTTATTAACAACTAGCTAGTGCTTGCTGATAATTAGAAATGTATTGTAATGCCTCTTGCATACATAATCGAAATTAAATCATGATTTAACAGATTAAGTTCAGGTGGACACTAGTTAGGAAAACCAAGTCCTTTAAAAATATATGTAAAATCACGTCTTCAACATGACCTTTTACATATTACTGTGGAGAAAATTTACAATATAATTTTAGATTCAATGCGAGCGGACACGAGCATTTTTTGCTTTTCTCCGGAGTTCGCATACGAAATTAGCGATGCGATGCGACCGGCGCGACCCGGCCGACGACCCAGGTCGCCGCGCGACGTTGACCTCCGATGGTTGCCCTCTACCACTTGATGCAACTTGTCCGGCCTGCCCTTACTCTATTTCGTTATATATATTTATTTCATATTTCTCTATTTAAAAATTGAATTTTAATTACAATTTGTTCTAAATTTGAGAGGATTTTCATCAATAATAAGTAGAAAAATCCATTTCAGACACTAAAAGGCGTCAAATCAATTTGTTACAATTTTTTTTATTTATTTAAAATACCTCTTCTACTTTATAATATAAGTATATTGAATCAATAAATACGATTGCTAGCAAAATAAGTCTGTACATAGTATGAATTATTTATGCTCTCGTTTCATTACGCCGCAGTGCTGAGGCTATATTGATTTCTATTCAATAAACAAGTCAATGAGACAACGACTGCTAGTACCTCTCGATATGACGCGCGAAGTTCTTTACATCGATAGCGTGAGAAGTAGCAAGGAGCGAAAATGTAGTTAGTATGCGAATCAAAGTTTCAGTTGTTTCTCCTTTTTCCCCGCTAGAGAATAAATGAGACGCCCGCGCCGGCCGGTGTATCTCGGCTCGTAACGTAGCAAAGAATCGTAATAGAGGCGCAACACGGGCGAGCAAGTCGACGGCCCCGGCCAAGGCCCCCGCGGTCAGGGACGCGCTATCTAACTCGATTACTACGAGTATTACCATAGCAGCTTCGCGTTAGAATTATTTATGCAGTAGGTACTTTAATGCAGCGAGTCCAATCGACTTACATATACATCCATATCGGATACACGTAAACCTACTCATTATAATAATAAGAATGTTGTAAAAAAAATATAATTTTTATATTCGAATGACGGAATAAAAAATAAATAAATATTATAAATCGAAAATTATAAATGAATAGATTTCTTCTGTAAATTAGCATAATTATTGAGTATTTTATTCATACTATTTTGGTACAAAAAATATTTTATTTCATTTTTATGTAAGTATCAGAACTAATACTAAAATTAATATGAAAAAATTCTGTATTTAAAATTGGTAAAAAAGTCATTTATTCGTTCCCATTAAAATAATAATTACAAAAAAATGGCGTATTTTATTTTTACAAGACGTCTTAGAAACAACGTCGGAATAAGCCCTTTATGGTTTTGTAGTCACAGCTAGTACAGACGTTACACACAGCATTGTGAGGTGTAATCACACAGCGTGTGTAATGCAAGTCTGGATGTATGTCGACACGTTGGTGCGGAAACGAGGTGCGTCAGGCTTCTCCCGTCTGGCCTCACTCCCTTGCCCACCCTGTCTGCAAGCCCCCCTCGCCTTTGCACCCTACCCCCCTGTAATTCACTCTCACTAACCCACTGCAGCACAGTCAATCGTGCATATCGCAGTCTAATTCAAGGCAATGGTCATGTCATGAACAATTAGAATAAAGATCGTGAGTGTGTTGATACTTTTTGGAGTGGTCATTTTTATTACCTTTTTAATAATAGTTCGAAATCTATAATAATGCGATTCTTGCTACTCTTAGTTTAACTAACCCTAATTTGTGAATTAAATAATGGTTCTGAAATTAAATATGCAAAATATTCGTTCAAACGAATGAATATTACGTTGTATTATACTTTCGTAAACGCGATATTATACGGTCACTAAACCGCCTGCCCAGCGTGGTGACTTGTGGGCAAAACACATGAGATCACACCATTTTTGGCGTGAACTGGTGGAGGCCTATGTCCAGCAGTGGACTGTGATATGCTATAATGATGATGAGACGCGATATTATACAGGTTAAAATATAAGTTTATTGAAATTGAAATCAAAGTTCGCAATATCATATAAATTTGCTTTTAAAATAAAAAAGTAAACGCAGGTTAAACTTTCATAAGTACTACTCTGTAGTCTGTAGTAATTACGCCGGAAATAGGACCCCATGATACATTTTTCTAAAAGGTGTTTTTAGTGTCACACACTACATAACTGAAAAGCGTCGATGCATTATGTTTTTATAATGTCTGCAAGTCGTCGGTGAAAGCGCAAGGGTGGCGGCGGGGTGCGATGCGCGGGCGACGGACAGGGGAAGTGCCCCCACGTCTAGACTGGGTCGGTAGTTTTCCGGGATTCAGCCTGCTTTAACTGCAGTCTGTTCACCCACTCACTGCACCATTATGCATGTACGTATACATTAAACCGTCTGAGGACCCTCGTCGCATCAGACGCAGTTTGTTAATAACTTTTTTCTTTATGTAAGCGGCATATTCAGGGTGAAAGAATGAATGCTTTTGTCTAGAAGGGATCCTCGGGCGATAGGACCAAAAGAAGCCAAGTTGCTCGGTAATAGCAAATATTACTGATCTGTCCCATAAAAGGGGTAAACATATGATGAATATAAATGTAGAATATGCTCAGTCACATCTGTAAGGACCTACTTACTTTCAATTATATTCACGACTCTTACTGTAACTTATACAGTTTTCTTTTATCTGTAGGGATCTGTGTAATTATATGATATACGAGTTTACTGTGTAGATTGTATGATTGTATGAGTAACTATCTGATTTACTTTCTTAAAATAAAAGTTGTATGAAATAAAAATACTTTGTAGTAGTTAGTAGTAATTACAATAATAAATTTTGTTATTTTATTAGATATATAGGTAACATACTTATTCACTTTAATGTTAAACACAATAACACTTAAGAAAACTAGTTACTTCTATGAATATAATGCTTGTCATGTTGTTATCTTGTTATTATAATTAAATATAATATTTATATTAAATATCTTTTAAATATAATATATATAGCATAACACATGATAGTAATTGTAATATCTATTTTTTTAAATAAAAAATACCGTTTACATAATTCTGTTTCAGCAACAACGCTGTATTTTACTAATATAATGTATCAACGAGTATATTTTTTAATAGACAACGAGTTTAAATGTCGACAAATTCAATGTAATGTTAAAGTTCAAAATGGGACAGCTACGTGTGTTATGCCCATTTATGTAACATGCATTCGTTCATGTAGTAGTAGCACGGTTCCGCGAATTTTGAATCAGTAGAGTAAGCATCGGACTTGTTAAGTTCGCTGTAAGGGATCTAGTTGCAGGCTAAACAATTCGTAGTCGGTTCATAAATAGAAAGATCCCATGAACTAGAAACAATAGCTCGTTTACTCCTAATACGCCTTTGTGATAATGAGCGATTAACTATTATCGCTGCAGTATTCATAGAGAACCAATGTAACAAATGTAAAAGTGAAAAAGAATACAACATTTATTTTGTCATATTACAACAAATACGATTTGTATCTTATTAATTAATTCATTTGCTAGCGCTAAATAATACGCTTAAAGTAGTTATAAAGATTACTTCAACGTGTCGATTCATTTATAGACTCAAAGCTTCAACATTTGCTTATTCTTCCTGCCAACATCGAACGATTACAGTCTTGAAATAGTCGGGCTAATTGTGTTTCATAACAGCGCGAGCGGCCTGAAGGGTCGTAGGAGGTATATTTAGACGTGCGGCGCGGTGAGGTGGGGGAATGATGCAGAGGGGTGACGCGGAAGCGTAGGGCGGGCGGAGGG
This sequence comes from Melitaea cinxia, assembly GCF_905220565.1. Classification (NCBI taxonomy): domain Eukaryota; kingdom Metazoa; phylum Arthropoda; class Insecta; order Lepidoptera; family Nymphalidae; genus Melitaea; species Melitaea cinxia. The sequence continues at coordinate 8,671,810 of NC_059398.1, read as the reverse complement.
CGTTGACCGTGAACGTGGGGCGGCATCGATCCGGCGGCCATACCCTCGCGCAACGGGAAAGTGTACCCTCTTTGCGTCTCGATGCGTCTTAACGTCATCTGACACTTGCAGCGTGCAAGCAGCGCTGTCATCGACTAATGATCCTCAGTAAATCCATCATTAATGATGCTCAGTATGTAATTATGTAAATCCAAGCCGCATTTCGTTTATTTTAGAAGTAAAACTTTACGCACGCTTGACGTAGGGAGTAAACTGATGATTGCGTGACTAGAGCGTCACAAAAGGTGTGATCGGGCGAGACGAACAGAAGTTAAGAGGCGATAGAAGTTAGTGAACATAGAAAGAGAGAGAGTTACGTTTCGTAAGTTTTACTTGAGTCGTGTGGTCTAAAGCACTCCTTTTTTTATATGCATGACTTAGATCATTTGTCAATAAATTGATGTAAATAATAAAATCTCAAAACATAACCGATTAATAAAATTAAGAAATACTGAACTTATCACTGCTTTAGTTATATTATAAGATTTCACAATAATTCAATACAAAATGAAGACAAAAACATAGCAAGATTTTTTATAAAATCAGAAAGAAAATTCGATGCGTAAGTTATCTTACGTTGAAGTTGGAACCCTCTTGCCTTCCTTCCCTCGATGTAATAACGAAATTAAAGTTACTAGGGTGTCTTGGTCACGGGGGTAAGTAGTGACTGCCTGCATCCCAAGTGTAATGTTTATTTGAAGGAATTTCGAGGCATGGTACGTATGTTTTTTTTTCTATTACAAAGCTGGATTGTTTTGTATGATGGTAATATAATATTAAACCCAAATGCCAAACGTTAATATAATGAAAGCGACAACGCTTAGGTATATGTCTATATCGGGAATAAATAGTTGGTCAGTTTACATTTGTTATTAACATTTAATGCAGATAGAGAATAGTTTTCACAATACATATAGTTTACGCTGTGTGTCTAGATTCAATTAAATGTATCCAATCTATTATATTTCGTTCTGCAGTTCAGTGTTGTGGGTGTGCAGTTTAAGCGAACTACCATAGCCTTTTGTACTAATTTCGAATATTAATTTTAAAATTTAAATTATTAATTTTTATTTAACCGACTTCAAAAAAGGAGGCGATTACTCGATTCGATCGAATATATATTGTATGTTCGGGGATAACTTCGTCGTTTATGAACAGATTTTGATAATTCTTTTTTTGCTGGAAAGAAGATATCCCAAGGGTGGTACCATTATAAAGAAACCATGATCTGATGATGGGGTTCCAGAGAAATCGAGGGAAACCCGCGAAAATCGTAGTAACGACTAGTGCGTTTGTTAATTTTTTCGTCCACTTATTACTTGTCGATTTAATTGAAGTCTGCTTTTTTCTTTAGCGAGTAAACAATTATTTTATATTTAAATTTAATAAAATTTTAATAAATACTAATACGTAAACCAATAAAGAGCGTAAATTGTTGATATAGAAAATTATATGCAAGCTAAATGCATTTAACTAGGCTGCATAAATACATACAAAACATATAAGTTAACTCTTAAAAATATGTTATTTTAAAAGCTGTATAGTTTTTCTATTAGGCTCCGTTAACTTTACCTTAAAATATTAACGAATTCTTCAGTGTTTTAAAAAAAATCCGTTTTATTTATAAATGCATCTGATGCGAAACATCGCTGACACCGCCACCTCGCCCCGGATTCCTTATAGACAGCGAGATGCGATAACGCACGAGGGGCGAGGTGGCGGTGGGTGTTGAATGTCGGGCAAGGGCGGCGTGAGTCACGGCCGCGATCAATACTGCAGTAGGAAGTGTGTGCGCCCGCCACCCGCCGGTCGGTGGCTAGCTGCACTCTGACACTGCCTCTACTGCCCCTATGAGTCCTGATGGATATACTGAATCAATGCTGTGCTCCACGCTTCGATTTCTACATGTTTTTTACGACTTGACGTTTATTTCAAACTACCCGACCGAAGTACTGTTTTACGAACTGTTATCGCTTTTGGATAATCGTTACTTATTTATTTTAATTTCTCATTTTTTGTGCAAATTAGTTGAATTAGTCCAGCCTTTCTCGAGTTTTGCGTTATTAACCATTCATTATTGTTTATATTTCAAGTAATACATTAAAAGTATATAAAACTAAGCACCCCTTTATTTGGTTTTAAACTTGCGTGAAAATAATATCATAAACTTAATTACGCCGTTCAATTACATTTACGAAACGAACTGGTGAAATTGTGATAACTATTTTTGTTACGTAAAAGTATAATTACAATAATTCAATTTATAATATTAATATTTTAAATAGATATATTATGTATGATGTTCTTCTAAATGTCAGCTAAAAGCTCAAGCTTGTATCCTATAAAAAACTATAATATAAAAATTAATCACCGATAATAATGTATGTGCATAACTTTCGAACGACGGCACATATTTGAATTATTTTTTTTTTTTGTTGTTTCTTATTGTCAGGAGAAGACTTGTTTAAGAAAATCGACATATTTATAAAAAAAAGTATGGTGGTACGAAGTTCGTAAGGTCAACTAGTTAACACTGAAAAAAACAACCTACCAACATACATAATCCCGAAAAGAGACTTGGTGTATACATTTTTCTTTCTATATTATTGATGAATGTAATATTACTATTTTTTTAGAGACACCCGATAATGGATTGGGTTCTTCTACACTGCTTCGCTGTAAGTTTACGTATTTAATTATAGAACAGGAAACCTCAAAACTTCTTCTGAAATTAGCTGATTTTTCAATATTAGTTCATAATCTCCCTAGGTACATATATTATATTTATTATTGTAAAAAAAAACCTTTATCCACTCAAGTTTAATTACAGCTTTTAAATATGTAATATTGCATGACACTTGATTTTAATACAGTGTTTTTTAAAATATTATATATAAGTATATAACTGAGTATGATACTGACATGAAAAAAAATCAAAAGCAAAATAAATCTTTTGTAATAAATTTTTCCAATTAAAAAATGCACTTATTTGGTTTATCAATTTCGATATTTGTACGACAAAAATCAAATTATTGGAATATATTAATCGATTCATGCTCATGCGACTCGATTGGAACGAAAAATGCTAAAAAATCGATTTCGAAAAATTTGTCCCTAGCTGTCATTTGAAATTGGGCAGCCGTAGAGTATAGCAGAAATTATCCTACTCAAAATCTGAAACAGCCCAACTGGGGAAATACCTCGACCTTACAGAAAATCATAGCTAAATAACACTGCTTTCAAGCAGTATTATGTTTCTTTGATGAGTAAGGAGACTAAAACTTCTGAGGGGATTGGGGGTAGGATCGGCAACGCGTTTGCGTAGCTTCTGGTATTGCAGGCATGTATAAACTTCGGTAATCGTTTACCACCACGTGGGTCGTAAGCTTGTATGCCGAACTAGTTATATAAAAAAATAATATATAATCAAATTTAAATAAAGAAATCCTTGTCTAACTAAGTAGGAGTAGACTTTAATTTTCTTTATTTATATTACTTGTTACACCCGTAGTTTTCTTCGTATCTCGATCTTAGCACTGAAATTACAGCGTCCTGAATTTTTAACCGCATCCATCTATTTGCCATTTATTGGTAAAATATTCCGAAAAAACGCACGACATAAAAAATGCCAACGTGACCTTTGCTTTTTAACCGACTTCCAAAAAAGGAGGAGGTTCTCAATTCGACTGTATTATTATTATTTTTTTTTTAATGTATGTTACATCAGAACTTTTGACCGGGTAAACCGATTTCGACAAATTTTGTTTTAATCGAAAGATGGTGTGTGTCAATTGGTCCCATTTAAATTTATTTGAGATCTAACAACTACTTTTCGAGTTATATCTAATAATGCGTTTTTACTTGACGCTTTTTTCGTCGACCTACGTTGTATTATACCGCATAACTTTCTACTGGATGTACCGATTTTGATAATTCTTTTTTTGTTAGAAAGGGGATATCCCTAGTTTAATACCATGATAAGGAAACCAGGATCTGATGATGGGATCCCAGAGAAATCGAGGGAAACTCTCGAAAATCCGCAATAACTTTGTACTGGGTGTACCGATTTTGATAATTTTTAATTTAATCGAAAGCTGATGTTTGTCATGTGGTCACATATAAATTTTATCGAGATCTGATAACTACTTTTTGAGTAATCTTTGATAACGCGTAGTTGCTTGACTATTTTTCGATCTACGTTGTATTACTTGTCGATGTAATTGAAGTTGGTTTTTTTTTTCGTTTGCGAGCAAACACAATTATTAATAATAAAAATAATAAACCACTTTATTGCAAATAAAAATATCATACATGCAAACCTTAATATTAGACACACATAGTGCAATGGGCGATCTTATCACTAAATAGCGATCTCTTCCAGATACCTAATAGCATTTTAATTTGTTCTTAAATCCTACACTTTCTATTTTTAGAAAAAAAAAAGTTTTCTGTATAAATATTTTTTTTTCTAATTAAAAAATAAAAATACCTACTGGTTTAGAGATTACGGTGTATGTTCACTTTTTAACTATTTTATCATAAATATAACATTTAGCATTATGTTCAGCTCCCACAGTTATACAATAAATAATTTTTAAAAAAAAGTAGCCTAAGTTACTCCTTATTACATCAGCTATCTGCCAGTGAAAGTTCCGTGAAAATCGATTCAGTTGTTTCGGAAATTAACCGGAACAGACAGACAGACGCATTAACAAAAAAATTTAAAGATGTTAATTTGGTATATGTACCGTATCCATGTAGTATCCATATGCATTTATTATAAAGCGGTTATTTTAATGTTACAAACAGACACTCCAATTTTATTATTTGTATAGATAATTATAATAAATTTATTTATATGTAGGTATATTTATTGGAAAGAAATATGTCAGTTTCATTCACCTATATCAGTTTACTGTTACGTATAAACATAAGCATTAAGTTGGTTACCTTAGAAACAGATGACTGTGTGTGTATGTTAAAATATATTATTATACTTCTGATTGACTACTAAAAGTGACGCGCGTATTTATAAATTTCTTTATTTAAGTCATTTAACCCAACAAAATTTTAATAAATCGAAAGTACAGACACAAAGACAGAAAAAAAGTGATTCTATCATAATTTCATTTTAAACATTTTGATACCGAATTCGAGAACTTGTTCCTGCCAGGTTGTAACTAAGAGTCGAGTCTTGACGAGATGAAGTAAATATATTTATTTCAACAAACAAAATTAAAAATAACGTCAAGTTTCTGTGAGAGCTATATAATCGTTCGAAGTGTTTTCAATTACGTTGTCAAGTATGAGTAGTAGTTTAAAAAAGACTCGAATGTGAATGATAAAGCAATAACTTTTTTTTTTTTTCGTGGGTAGGTGCCAAATAAGTAGTAACAACAAAATTTTGTGCCAAGACTTTTATTATTTAAAAATAGTAATCTTTGTACAATTTATGTTTAATTGTGGTATTTAAGTTCCATTACCCACCAGCAAGTAATTCCTCTCACTAAAAATCACCCCTAAACATCGTTATCAATATGGATTCCTTGAAAGACACAGTGGCATCTCTGACTGAAACATTTCAAGCCCAGATGTATGAATTTCAGCAAGATTTGTTGAAGGCTTCGCCTCATGCGACTACCACATCATTGGCTGCTGACTTCGACAACTTCAAAAGGTTCATTCTTTCTGCTCTCACAGCACTCCAGCGGCAAGTCGAATTTTTGACCCTAGTTATTGACCGCCAAGAGATGAAGACTAGGCGCAAGCTGATTCTTTTCCACGGTGTCCCTGAAGACAAGGGTGAAGATACATCGGCGCGAGTTACCGGCATTGTTGCTGAGAATTTGAACCTAGCCAATTTCTCTAGTACCAGCATCAAAACCTCTTATAGATTAGGCCGTCCATCTGCAGAGAAACCGCGTCCTATTGTGGTTCGCTTTAGTGATATCGCAGTCCGTGATAAAGTCTGGTACGCCAAGACGAAGTTGAAAGGAACTGGTGTCACACAATCAGAATTCTTAACTAAGATTCGTCATGATGCATTCCTTGTGGCTAGAGAGAGGTTTGGTGTCAGTCGGTGCTGGACACGTGAAGGCACTATCTTCGTAATTACCCCGGACGGAACGCGGCATCGGGCCGAGTGTCTGGCTGACCTCGATAAAATCCCAGGATCCAGTTCGACAGAAGCGTCTAAGTCGCCGTGTAAAAACACCACTGCCGTCCAGAAACAGCCGGAAAGCAAGGTGGCTGCATCTCGACCAAAACGGGGGTTAAAGAAATAGCTTTGTGTTTTGCAGTTTACACCGTGACAGGCATCTCCTCCAGTCCTGTTATTCGTCATCGGTATTTAATTATTTAATTTGCTGTATTAACTTATATTAATTTTAATAACTCGTTACTTAGTATAAATTATGTTTTTTTTTTTTTGCTATTTTAACTTATTGATATTGATAGCTAGTTGATAGTGTTACCCGATGTGCACAGGTAATAGATGCATTTACTGCTATTTGATAATAGTTTTTTTGTCTATGAAATTGCGTAATTTTACTAAGACTTCTTTATATACATGTAAATGTTTTCATAGTAAGTACATGAATAGTTTAGTGATGATTTTGTAATGATTTTAGTTACGACTCATGTTCATTAATCTTTTGTTATTTTTAGTATATTAAATTACTCTCCATGCAGCTGGTGGGTGCATTGAACGGTATTTACACATATTTTATTATAATATATATACGTATAATTTTATATCAACCTATTATTATTATTATTATTATTTCTTAATTTTAATATATATTGGTTTTTAATTATTATTCATTTATTTTATTTATTTTATCATAATATATTTTTAGAAAATATTTTATTTAGTTATTTCATTAATTTATTTATATATCTTTAATATCATAAATGTCATTCATTAATGATAGTGATGCTTTTTTATCGCTATCTTCTGCTTCCGATGATTTAAGTAGTGTTGACAGTTATTATAGTATTCCATCTTTGAGCGACACGTTAGACTCCTGTTTTGCGAATACTCCTAAGAACTTCAATTTAGTACACATAAATGCACAGAGTATCCCTGCTCATTATCCAGACTTGTTGTCTTCTCTCAATAATGGCAATATTCATGGTGTCCTAGTCTCCGAGTCTTGGCTCAAACCTTGTTTGCCCTCTACTTCTTTCTCTTTACCGGGATTCCACCTGATCCGTAACGACCGCATTGGTCGGGCTGGTGGAGGGGTTGCAATATATATCCGCTCTCATATCCCTTTTAATATCATTGACACTTCGCAACCTCAGACCGACGGTGCAGAGCATCTTTTTGTGGAGGTGATTTTTTCTCATACAAAACTTCTTCTTGGTGTCTTCTATAGCCCATGCCTTACTGTTGATTACTTTAACTCATTAGAATCTTTACTTCAAAATTTAACTCCTCTGTATAGCCACACAGTGATCATGGGTGATTTTAACACCTGCCTGCTCAAAAACGATCACCGGTCTTCCCGTCTTAAAACTCTTATTAATGCGTCAAATCTTCATATCCTGCCTTTACTTGCTACTCATGCTTTTCCTAATAGTGTTCCATCTCTTTTAGATCTCATTATTGTTTCTTCCGTTGACCATGTCGAAAAACACGGTCAATGTTCTGCCGATGCATTCTCCTTTCACGATTTGTTGTATCTATCGTACAAAATTAAGCCCCCTAAACTTAAATCTAGAATTCTTCTGCAACGGAATTTTGGTGGGATGGATTTAGATAGACTCCAGAATGATGCAGCGAAAATCGATTGGTCAGTTGTCTGTAATGCAGATACAATCGACGACCAAGTGGCTGTTTTTAACTCTCTGTTAATCCAACTATATGATGTACACGCACCCATTCGACCTGTAAGGGTAAGACATCACCCTGCTCCATGGATTACTCCTGAAATTAGAAAATTACAGGAGAAAAAGGTTCGCGCAAAGTCACGATACAGATTGAATAGCTGTGAAGCTAATAGAGAGATATATATTAAGGCTCGGAATCGTTGTAATAGGGTGTGTAGAGATGCACAACGACGCCACATCTATAAATCTGTCATCGAAGAAGAAGATCCTAGTAAAGTCTGGAACTTTCTAAAATCACTGGGAGTTGGCAAAGCGCATCAGAATTATCGCTCTCAAAATTTAGACCTTAACGAGTTGAATCTCCATTTTTCCTCATCTGTTACCATTGATAGTGTGACTAAATCTTTGACAAGAAATCGACTTTCAACCTTGCCAACTCCTAATACTCCCACTTTCTTTCTTAATCAGTTGGCTGAATGTGATGTTAAGAAGAACATTTTAGCTATTAAGTCCAACTCCGTCGGATCTGACAGCATTAGTCGTAAGATGATCATTCCTCTCCTTAATTTACTTACACCCATATTAACCAAAATTTTTAATACTTCAATCTCCACTGGCTCTTTTCCGTCTACGTGGAAAGATGCTGATATTATACCTATCCCGAAAAAACTTAAACCATCATCCCTGTCCGAATATCGTCCCATTTCTATTCTTCCCTTTTTATCCAAAGTCTTCGAGCGCCTTGTGTATAATCAACTTAACCTATTCCTTTTGAAACACAGTCTCCTAAATACCTCGCAATCCGGTTTCCGTCCTGGTCATAGTACGACTACTGCACTTGTCAAAATAACTGACGATATACGATCTAGCATGGATAGGCGCGAGGTTACAGTATTGACGTTGCTTGATTTCAGTAACGCTTTCAGTACTGTAGACTTTGATATACTTTGTGACATTATGCGTTCTCTTAACATATCTCCAGAGGCCACTGATTGGTTTCAAAGTTACTTACAGGGTCGCCGGCAGCGAATTAAATTGAATGACACATTTTCAAACTGGTCATTGGTTGCTGCTGGTGTCCCCCAGGGTGGTGTGCTCTCCCCTCTATTATTTTCTATATTTATTAATTCCATTTGTAATATTATAACTTCTCTCTACCACCTCTATGCAGACGATCTCCAAATATACTCTCATTCTACTGTAAGTGACTTGCCTCAATGTGTTTCTCGTATAAATGGTGATCTACTTGCCATTACCACATGGAGTAAAGCTTACGGATTAGTAGTAAATCCAACCAAAACTAAGACTATAATTATAGGAAGTTCTAAATTAATTAGCCGTATAAATCGATCTCAACTACCTCCTGTAATTTTTAATGGTATTGTAATTCCATATAGTGAAAGTGTGAAGAATCTTGGCGTTATTTTTGATCAACATCTATCATGGGGCCCACAGATTTGTGAAGTCAGTCGTAAAGTTTTTGCTTCGGCTGGATCTCTTCGCAGGCTGCGTAATCTACTTCCAATTCCCACCAAAATTGCTCTTGCAAATAGTCTTCTATTACCAATTCTGGACTACGCAGACACATGTTATCTTGACATTACTGAAGAGCAGATTAATAAACTTGAGCGAATCCAGAATTTATGTATACGATTCGTATTTGGACTTCGTAAATATGATCATATCTCTGAATTCCGTAAAAAACTTAAGTGGCTCCCTATTCGCTTTCGCAGAAATACGCATATTCTTAACTTACTTTACTCTATTCTATTTAACCCTGTTGCACCTGCTTATCTAAAGCAACGATTTAAATTCCTTAGTGATATCCATGAACGCAGTCTTCGCTCTGAGAATACCTTACTTCTTGAAATTCCCCCTCACTCCTCTTCCTTTTATTCTAAATCTTTCACTGTTCAAGCTTCTCGACTTTGGAATTCTTTACCCTTGCATATTAGACGTGTACAATCGCTTTCTATTTTTAAAAAGGCTGTCAGGAAGCATTATCTTGATATTCAACGTGAATAAAATTATATATATATACATATGTATGTATGTTTGTATGTATGTGTTTGTGTATGTATATGTTTATGTATATATGTATGTATATGTGTATGTATGTATGTACGTATGTATGTATTTATGTATATGTTTATGTATGTATGTATGTAAATAAGTAAATATATTCAAACGTTTATGTCTCAATTTGTACACCTACACTGACACAATACCATCTCCTCTGCCCCTAGGTTGCCTGGAAGAGATCGCTTTTTAGCGATAAGGCCGCCCTTTGTGCCTGATGATACTCTGTTTAAGTTCATAATATGTATTATTTCTGTTTTGGTGTACAATAAAGTGTATTGTTATGTTATGTTATGTTAACTATGATAGATTCATTTACAGGCATAGTTTCCTTATACCTTAAATAATTGTGTCTTTGCTTGCGAACTAATAAAAATCGACTTCAATTTAAATTAGCAAGTAGTACCTACAACGAATGTAATCGAAAAATTATCAATTAAATATGAATTATTAAGGATAATCAAAAAGTACTCGTCAAATATATTTCAAATATAAATGACACCACACAACAAGCACCAGCTTTCGATTAAAAAAAGAATCATCAAAATGAGGTAACAAACAAAAATATAGTCGAGTTTAGAATCTCCTCCTTTTTTAAAATTCCGTTGAAAAAGTATTGGTTATACACGGGCCACGAGCCATATTAAAAAGAAAACCAAAGATTAAAAGACGAATTAGAATATATGTACATCATAATCCACTTTAGGCAGTAGATAAATGTCATTAATAACAACTACTTCAAAATTGTAACCGAAGATTCGACACGCAAATAGAATTTTGTCCGTCACAGAAATTCATAAAAACATCGTCAAGGATATCAGACACGTGTAACTCACATAGTTTTAAACAAATATGGGTGTTTTTATAATAATACAACGCATTTAATAATAAAAAATCTGCCTTCTTTATTAAGTATTAATTCTGTCTAAAGAATGTTAGAATATAATTATATCAAAACAAAATACATCTATTTAAATATTGGAATTATCTTGGGTTTTTTTTTCGTTATTAGTAAATACCTATATACGCTATATTTCTTTACCTACTCAATCTATTATCACATCTAGATACTTCAAATTGTAATGTTAATGAACAAGGTCAGTGTCAATTGTTAAATTACAGATATGCCAATAACGAATGCTTAGCAACACTTAGAAATATCGTCTAGAAAAAAAATCAATATTCATTGAAAACAATAGTTGATGTTTTTTTTAAGACTTTGTAATAAAAGATTGACTGGAAATAAAAAGTGTACGTACAAAAGCGAATGATAACATATACGTAAACGTTTAATTATAAAAAGTTCATTAGAAAAAAGTTAAATTTAATACTATCGTATTTCTGCCTGACCAGCAGCTCTACGCTCCTATACTTGTGTATGTTTTGTGGCATTGAGAACTAATAATAATAGGTGAACTTGACATTGAGAACAGAGGCTCGTCATCGTAATAACACTTGCCGTCTCCACCGCTCTGTCCGATTACACTAAGGGTAAACAAGGACAGATAACGAATCTTTCTGTGTACGCGACTGTTTGTAGGTCAGTCGTGTATTTGTTCCGGACGATAGTCAGAAAGTCGACTGGAGGTTACAGTACATAATACCACAATATAAACATAGCTGTTTATATTTGTGCTTATCACAATCATAAGGTGTCATTATAACGTATCATCGACATATTCTTAATAGCAACACCTATATGCTTTTTAATTTTTATTATAACTTGCTTTTCTCCGGTGCTTCGTTCGTTTGTATTTATTTTGAGTTCTGTATTTTTGCCTTAAAAAATCTACAAAAAATTGTCTGTTTAAAAATAGAAAGGTTAAATTTCAAGCCAATTAATTAATAATATAAAAGCGTAGAGATAAATACGTGTACGTAGTTTTTTGAGAATTAGGTACTTGTAAATTTGAGATAATCATATTTATCTGACTTTCTTTTACATAACACATATTTTCACTTCTGTTAATACTACTCGTATATATTTCATAAAATATATATAAATATAGGTAATATATGCATGCATGCATTCAGCCTGTATCATCCCACTGCTGGGCGTAGGCTTCTTTCTCCACGTAGTAGAAGGATTGGAGCTGAATCCACCACGCTACTACTCCATTGCAGATTGGCGGATATGTGTACGGCGGATACTATGACTAAAGATCGCTATCAGGTATTTATGATAACAACCGACCGACGGCTTAACGTGCTCTCCGAGGCACGGTGGATGATCTACATGGACAGACATTTGTAAGGAATATTTGTACAAATACAAAAATCTATCCCGAGCGGAATTCCAACCCGCAAACGTATATTAGGCCACTACTCGCACCAGTACACCAGAACGGTTCTTAATATCACACACATAAAATAACAATATAGAATTATAAAAAAAAATATAAAATTGCATTTATTCAATATATTAAAACTTGAGTAGAAAAAAAAGAAAAAAGAATGAACAGAAGAAATTATCTCGCAGTTACTAAATATTGTTTTTATGAGCAGGAACTAAAACAGGTTCTTATTTTCACATTTTGCGAAGAGCGTTATCTAGTGAAAAAACCGTACAAGTCTTCGTCACAATGTTGCCTCAAAGCCTCTTAGTTCAGGAAAATTCCGCTAGATGGCGCAATGCCTGAAGCCTTTAACTTAATGTTTACAAGAACTTTTACAAGATGGAGCTACTGAGCTAGATTGACGGTTTATTTAGGTAACAAAGGAAAATTCTTAATTTTTATTTTAAATTGATTTAATTTTATAAACTTTAGATTTAATAGAGACTGTTAATAGACTATTTAAATATCACTTTTAAACTAGCTAAGTATTTAAAACACCATAAGTTTTGTTATGTTTTCAGCTTTAATACACATTTATTTATTGGATTTGTTCAGGTTTTTATTAAGTTTGTATTACTTTATTGTCTCATTAAATCAATTTTGTTGACAATAAAAAAATATTTGCATAAATATACCTGCGGCCGCGGTGTCGATGACGCACGAACAAGCTGCCAGCGGTCGTCGCTCTCCTTACAGAAAAATGACGTTCTTGACTCAGTTTGTTTATTGCATATTTAATCGCGCTTACGTCAGTTGTTATTTACGGTCATAATTTTTTTAAAAAGGTTGTGAATATCTTTCTACAAATTTATATTTACTTATACTATTGTTATTTTACAGTAATTATTAGCAAATTGCTTTGTTTTACACAAGTGTTTGTTTTCCAAATATGAAAGTAGATCGTCGCTACTGTTTACCCGTTAACACAATATAAAATTAAATATAACATAGGGATGTTTAATGAAATAGGATGAGTGTATTTCTATTTGTCTTATGTTATTTAATTACTTAATTCCGATTCCCGATCGGTATGCATATTTGTATTTATACAAATGTTTCTTTCCGGTTTGGATCTCTGTCCTTGTGGGTCTCTACACCGTGCCTTGGAGAACACGTTAAGCTCTCGGTCCCGGTTGTTATCATGAATAGCCGATGAGATCGTTACTCATAGTAGGGAATGTACGCGCCAATCCGCAGTGGGACAGCGTGGTGAATGAAGCTCCGATCCTTCTCCTATATGGAGAATGAGGCCTATCCCTAGCAGTGGGATGTTACAGGCTGAATCATAATCATCACTCAATTACTTATTTATATATCAATTATCAAATCAAATATACTTTGCGTTATTAACTAAAAACACTTATTTGGTACTTGACAACAATTTGAATATGAACCAAAGATTAATAACGCTATTCGGTTACAGATGGCGTTACTAGTCATTTTCACAAACGTGATGAAATTGAAATGAAGCTAACTAATATTCAATCAATTACCTACTGTCATTATAATTTATATTACTCATTTAGCCTCAAAGCCAGTTTTAGTATTGAAAAGTATTATAATTTAAAAGACCTTCAGCACAATATCGATATGATAGTAATGTAATAAAATAAAACGGTATGTTGGAGAAGGGCGGGCGATATCGTAACTGTAGCTAACGATAGCGGAGTCGCGATGCAACCTTGTAGAGTTTGTTGATCCGAGAGCGAGGGCGGGTGCGGGGCGCGCGGGTAGGGCTCTAACCTCCAGTGACATGCTCCTGCGACACCACTAACATACCACGATGCACTTATGCCTAAACGGTCTACACCGACACTTCGAATAGGTCAAATTTCTGCATAACTTAGGACGCTGTATTTAATGTACATTATATGTGTTGTAAAAATTTACTCCATTTTGTAATCAAATTTATATTTTTTTCTCATTTTAGCTGTTTCTACATGGTTATGGTTTTGCTGCGTGGTTACGGCATTAAATAATATAGCCACCCCCTTTCTTCCCGTGGGTGTGGTGGCATAAGAGGCGACTAAGGGATAGCACAGTTCCACTATCACCTTGGAACTTAAAAAGCCGACCGATGGCGGGATAACCATCCAACTGCTGACTTTGAAATACACGGGCCGAAGACGGGCAGCAGCGTCTTCGGTGCGACAAAAGCAGCCCTGCGGTCACCAACCCGCCTGCCCAGCGTGGTGACTATGGCCAAAACACATGAGTTCGCGCCATTTTTGGCGCGAACTTGTGGAGGCCTATGTCCAGCAGTGGACTGCGATAGGGTGAAGTGTGTATCTGTTTCTACATTAAAAAACAATCGTAATACAACTATTATAGCAATTCATTAATTTATACGTCTGTCAATATCATCAGGCTTGCTGTCGTGTCAAAACATCGCTTTGTCTCAACGAGGCGCGTGTTCTTCTCTATGCAAATTATCGGATAAACGGTACTATCAGTTCAACTAAATAATAAGATAATTCTTAACAAATTAGTTATTGAACATTCGTACTTGAATAAGTTTATTATTCCAGTTAGAGGTTGTTTAATAAAAATGCATACACGTTACGTACGCATTTAATATTATCTACAAAGTTATTTACTGATACATGTTTTGTTTAAATGTAATAAAACTCCAAATTTGATAGTAGCACATTCAAGTTGCTCAATTTTTTAAGATTCTCATACACATTATTTAACATATTTTTTTTTTCAATATTCTAAAATTAAAATCTATTTCGTTTTTAGACAGATGATACATTAACGCACCTTAGACTTGATAACTGGCTTATCTTCACTTTCGACACGCGGAGGTCGAACGTGATTTACCTCGAAAATATGAAATGTTCTTTGTTTACCCCACGGATCCAATTTTCACCGCTCTCGGGGCTCTTGGGCGTTTGATCTCTTTGCTCACCCAATGACGTGACCTATATACAGACAATAGAAATATTCATGAAGCTTGTCACTAGTTGTTTTAGTTACCGTATGCGATCGTCGAATATAAAAATAGATACTTTTTTTGAGGAAACCGCTTCCGTTACTATCAGTAACTAACGCTGTTTGAAATAAATGTAAAAATAACTAAAGTTATGTCCCAACTACAAAATCCGTTTCGGGTTTTATAATATTAAAAGTATAATTATTACCTTTTTATGTCACAGATACATTAATTATTAATTTCTATTTCTAGTATCAAGCTCGATAGGATGATTTACATGAGGCAACGGCAGTTGAATCTCACGATGGCGATAATTGTGAAGGTCGCGTCGCAGCTGGATCCAGCGTCACACGCCCAACTCCTCGGTGTGATATCAATATACAGTGTGACGATATACTGGCCGTCACGGCTGTACGCTAAAATACTATGTAGCACGCTAGAGATAAGGCTTATATCTGAATAATGGTCACCTCGGTCGGTGGCCTTACCTCATTAGAGTTCATACACCCGCGCGAAACTAGGGCACGTACCTCGTGCGCCCCCCTCCACCTGCGCCGCTGCCCCTCGCCCTGTTACCTACCACTGGCTTTCATTGAAATGTTACTATTACTCGAATTTGTAATCTAGTTGTACTACGTAATTAAATATCGTCCATCTTAACTCGTTACATTATATTGGCTAATTTTATTAAGTCGTCTATTTATGTCAACTTGTCTCACGAAGAAAACGGTTTGTGTCGAATTATTTGTTTATGAAAGCGTTTCTTAGTTAGTTTCGACTCATATTTTTGCGAATCGATAAGTTAGCGGAAAATACATATAGTGTTGATTAGTGTATCTAACAAATAATTTTAGTTTAATTCTGTTACATCTTATTAAAAACGTAAAAAAATGCAAAATACTTATACAGAGGGTCGACGTTGGTTTTCATAATAATTATATTGTCCATGACACATATATTTCTTTAAAATTGGGTCTTAAATAACTCTTGAAAGTATTTAACTTTGTTACACTTATTGCAGCAGTTTAGTATCAAATATAGTTGAAAAAGGAAGTTGTACAATATATAAACAATGTATAGTTTCGCATAGATTATATATGAATTTTCATCATCTTTATTTATTTTGTGGGAATGTAAATCTCGTGCCCAAAACTGTTTCATTTCTTGTTTTATTCTCGTATATAAATAAAATTCTTTACGAAGAAATCATGTAATTAAACATTGGCTTCAACTAGCTCCAAGAGAAATGCTGTCACCACGACGAGTCCACTGAACCAGTATTGCGTTGTGCGGCGGTTGCGCAAGCGCACGACGAGAAAGTGCGAGTAAAAGTTGACGCAACCGGCGTCACACAAATCGCTACCACGTCACACGCACACACGCGCTCTCGTACATGTAACGTTATTTATATACAAAACATATAGCTTAGACGTGTCATGCATTGACGACACCCGAATATAATCGAACGAGTTATACAATCGCTCTTGTATCTGTTACATTCACGTGTGTACGAAAGAGAATAAATTAAAAAATACAATGTTGAAAAATATATCGGAATTGAGTTTAGTGTTATTAGATGTCACTGAATATGAAAGGAATAACAGTAATGAAAACAATTAGTTTATTTAAAACCACAATTGCGTTATTCAAAAATAGAACACAATAATATAAAACGCTGGTTTTTCAACATTAGTCATAAGTGACAACATATCATCGTACCTATTATAACATTAGTAATAATTCGTTTTCCTTATTTAACCAATGACACTAAAAATGACTTTGTAAGTTACTAGCATTCCGCCCCAGCTTCGCACGGGTATATAACAAAAATTTTAAAATATTTTTTTTTTCTTAATTTGTTTGAAAATATAATATAGCTTATGTCTTCCGCGGACAGTGTAGCTTCCCAACAGTGAAATAATTTTTTAAATCGGCTCAGTAGTTTCGGAGCCTATTCAGTGCAAATAAACAATCAAATCTTTCCTCCTTATAATATTAGTATACATAGAGTAATGAAAGTACCTATGGCTGCGTTATTAGCGCCTTTAAGGTATTGTCTCGCCGTTGGTTGTTGACTTTCCCCGGACACGATTTTTAGCAAATAGCGTCTACGTTTCTTAATCGACCCCTATCTTGTTGACGATGTCATATAGCTTAACCCAAATACTTTACTTTTTTTTACATCACTGCTTCAGATTTATTACATAAACAATAAAACATCTAGAAATAATTTTTCGTTTCAATTTCTTTTTTTTTTTTTTTTTGATCTGTCGCTACCATGATATAATAGATTTTAATTACAAATGTACATATTATGTCTAATATATCATTCATATTTTTATAACTTACTGAAATCTTTGAAATTTTTCAACCTTAAGATTTATTATATTGGACCTGAATTAGCTGAAATGGAAGTACAAAAAGTTTAGTGTTAAATTCTAATCAAGTATATAAAGGAAACTCTTAGTAATATGACGTTCGTGTACACATTATAAGGATTTGGTAGTTAAGACTTTTTATTACTTAAGAGATTTGATAAAATATTCGTTCATATATTTTCCATATTTCGAAGTTGGTAATTTTCAGTGGAGGGTTAGTAGATATAGGGTGCGGGGTGAGCGGCGAGGGAAGCGCGGGTTATTCTGTGGCGACAGAAATAGGGCGCGGAGGACAGAGCAAGGCTGCCCCGGTTGCCGTTCGTCGACCCGGGCCCGTACCTACGAGAACGTATCTACGGGCTGCCATCTGCGTGTGTGTGCGTAGTCTCTCGCTACGATTATAATGCGGTTCGCGCCATACGCTTCATGAAACTATTATTGAAAGATTTCGCAAAAGGATTGTTAAAGTCATTGATCATATTTTTTACTTTTAAATAGTAACATGCGTAAGTCTTATGAGATTAAAATATCTACTAATCATTTACACAAAAATTACCCAATTTATACCTTTGAGGAGAATAATAGTGGTTTTGTTGCTGTACGTATTTTTCAAAAAAAAATCCAATTTAATGCGCCATCTACCTCAGAGTAGGGGCAACAATAATACCGAGAATTGCTTAGCAATGGCAACCCCGTCCTCTCCACCTCTCCCCGCGATAAGGGCATGAGTTCGTTGCCCCGATAGAGGCTGACCTCAAAAACGAGGACACTGCAAAATTAGGACGATGACAACGTAACGACTCGAACGCCACTTCTTTGCAAACAATTTTAAACTCTGATATATAATAATATGATTGTTTATACCTTGCTGTCGATGATTGAACTACATATATTTGATCAATTAGGCAAATACGCTGATTCTGACAGCAGTGAGCTAGGTTGAAGTATTTCACTCTAGGGTAATAATAGGTTAGGTTTTAATAAAATACTCAAATAACTCTTAAAGGCTGAATGCAGAATTGTATAAACATTATGTTACAAACATTTTTCAGAGTAGATTTTTTTAGTCAAGCGTAATAAAAATAGTACGGTTTTCATGAATAACTCAATTTGAGTAATTTAATTGTTATCTGTGTAATAAAATTCTGTTATAAGTTATTCTGTATAAAGTTCTTGACCTACGTTAACTAATTTCGCAATTGTATAACTATTGAATAGTATTTACAGTAGTAATATTAATTAAACACGACATTCATGAACAAAATCACTTTTTTTCCTTAAAAAATAACAAACACTACTTATGTGTTGTTATTCAAATAATTATACCTACTTGTATTTGTAGGTTTTTAAAATAATTTTCATTGAATATTATTTTAATAAAAATATTTTTTGCGCTCAGCGATAAGCTCTTCTACTTGAATCGTTTACTTTTTTTACGTTTTACTTTACTTACTAAAATTAAAACCTGACATTTTTCAATAAGGATCAGATATTTTGTTGTGTTGTTATTCTTTTTAAAATATTGAAATGTGCAACTATTCATTAATAAAAATTTGAACTAAATGTTGCCGTGACATGCTCAATAACAAAATCGTGATTAATATTTTATATTCTTTTTTGTAGAAAACAAAACTTAACATGATTAATGTATTATTAAAGAGAAAAATAATAATGATGAATGTTTCATGCTACTCTTTAGGTCTATTAAGGATATCATTTTTGGGAGTAAAAAAAAATATAAATGTTGTGCTCAGAAATCTTTTAATAAGCTTTACGCCAGTTTTAAATAATATTTCTTGTATAAATCTTTCGTTTTGTATGCTTATGATTAAATTTGTTAATTTTAATATTTTATTTTTGTTACAGGTAAGTCCTACTGCTATTCGTAAAAATCACGTACGTAACTTTGCTAGCTTTAGTCTAAAAACGTTTCATGAACGCGAGGTATATTTTAGTTTACCGTTCTCTATAAAATTATCTTACGACCTCATTACATTATGTTGATAATATTTATTGTTTATAAGAAAGAAAAGTTCAATTTGCAAGAGACGCTAGCGGTACAAAATTTAGAATAAAAACAAAATTAAAATGTCCTAGGTCATTTTTTTTTGTACTTCTATTGTCTGTGTCAGGAATATAATTTTTAATTGATTTACGTTCTGTCATTTAAATAAAGCTGTTAGATAGGTATAAACAATGTTGTTAAGTTCATTTCATGAAAAACAAATTCATAAACCGACTGATACGAGAGCAGATCAATAAATTTCTAGAATCTGTGACAAATTTTAAATATAAGATCACGTGGCATCCAGAATTTCGTTAGCAGGTGAAAGGAAACGAGGTTGAGGGGATTATTTTGAAACGTTATTTGTATGGCCGATAACGAATGCAGTGGAAATGTGTTAGATGCACCGATCGGAGCCCGGCTAAATATACAGCGGTCGTCGAACTACAAGTGGGTCGCTCCCTACACGACACAACCCTCGACTGACAGCCGAGGACGGCAAACGTTCAACTTTCGCGGATTGTTCGCTTTTTTGGATGACTATATGATGTTCTTATGAGATAGTTTTTTGTTTTTATGTTAAATAACAAAGATTTCTTTTTCACGTTATAATAAAACCCGGTACATATTTTCGGAACAAAATATTACCAGCAACAAAATATTAACGTTCTCATATAAAATAATAATAAGAATTTATGAAACGCTGGTTTTGTTTCTTGTTGTTGTGTTCTTTTAAAAATTGCAACATTCGCACTTGCATACCTACTCGATTATATGTGACTTTTTGTGTCACAGATTTAATAGAAATAATATAAGAGTTATTTTCTAAGAGGTAAATGAACTTGAAATAAAGAATTTGATCGAATAAGAATCCAAAATAATTTTACTATAAATATAAACGGATAATAATTAGAGGCAGAGTTTTCGCAAGTTGCGACTTCAATATATCAAATTGTCAAAATAACTTGGTTTTCTTGGTTTTTTTTTTCTTAGTTTATGAAAAAGAAAACACTACTTAGAAACTAAACATTATGTTATCTGTATATTTTCTTAAATTTAATAGTTTTTTATAAACTCAATTTCAACTTTTTTCATAAAATAGCATAAGTTTGGAATGTTCATTAAACTTTGTAGGTACGTTAATGCGTTTGAGACGTTTTTCCGACTTAAAAGTAATTTGACTTAGTGTTTTTTTCTATGACTAAGAGCTAGGTGTACGAGTACTATTAGGTGTATCATATAGCTAGGTTCTAGGCGTTGAGCGGCGCGGTGCGGGGCGGGTGTCGCAAGTGGGGTGCATGGCCGGCCGTCGGCACCGCGCGAGTGCGCGACCCTGACTGACTTATCTTGCGAACGTGAGCCGCGCGCAAATTCGCATTCTAATGCTGGCGAATTTTGCAGCCTATAGATTATTATTTATTGACTTCGTTATGCACTATAACAATTTTACGCGGATCCGGCCGTTGAAATCGCCTAAATGTTTTTTTTTTAATTTTTAAACAATTTGACAATTTACGGTTACATAAGCTGTCTTTATAACATTAAATTTATTTATACTTTAATTACAATATTTCTACTATAACTTGTAGGAGTTAGAATTTTCGATAACTAAATATAAATATCAATAAATCAAAAAATTATATTTAGTTTAAAAACTTAAAATTATTAATATTGACCACTTTTTTTATATTGACTTTTTGTAAGAATTATTTAAATTCTTATTCGTCGAATCTGAATTTGAACTTAGTAGTACAAGCTTTGCGAACGACGTAAAGTGCGTTATAATAACGTTTAGTTGTTACGTCTGGTGCGGTGTGAAAATTAGGAGCGGGATTATTGAAATTTGACAGTTTAACAATAAACACAGTAGTCTTAAAAATACTAAAAATAATTTTAAAAATTAACAAGTTTTGAGTGTGTAACCGGCTTTTGTTTTTTGTAAACAAATTTTTACAAACTACTACTCTGTTTGCGTAACCTGTAGTCTATTTACTAAAACTATAAACATATTATTATTTATAATGTGTATTTACGTTCCATAGTACGTTGAAATTAGTGGCGTTGTGTGTTGCCATTTGAAATGGGTTTATTTCACCTTGATGTAACAAACTACAGGTAGCCTTTAGGTATCTTAGTAAGAGGTGAGCCTAGGATCTTAAAAGCAGAGTGGCAGGGAGCGGCCGCGGTCGACTCGGACTTTGTAATACAATCGGCCTAGTCAGCGTTCGTTGCCCCGCGACGTCGAGGCCGCTCCGAGCCGAGTGCGCCCGAATACCAACGGAAATCGCAGATCGAAGTGCTGGCGCTGAATTCAAATTCGCTTGCACAATGCAGAAGTTGCACTAAGCTCTACGAGGTCCTTATTTACGATTTTTTTATTTATGACACTATAAAACGGGTATGATCGCGAAAATTTTAATGTTTCATACAAATTAATTCGAGGGCACATTTCAAGTCGATTCAGTTGATCGTCTCAAACCAATTTTTCTCTTCTCAAACAGTCACAAGTAAAAGTAATTAAAATAATAATGATAATGGTATACACATAAGGACATGTATTAAATGACATGGAACAAATAATTTTATTTCTACCCGCAGTAATTTATTTTATAGATATTTTTGTTTAAATAGCCAGCAAAGCAAGAACGCATTTCACTTGATCTTAAATTCTTTTGAAAATTTTCAGCATCAGAAGAGATACACTCTTACCGCACTACACAGGTAATGAAAGTCAGCTAAAACTAGATAGTTTATGCCGATTTTCCCTGCGAATTTTGTACTTACAAATAAACCCAACACACTCATTGAACCGTTCGAATGGAAAATACAAATGATAAATCTGAGCTTGTCGGGTAAAATATTCAAGTAAATCGGTAAAAAGCGGTAAAGTGCATCTATTGAAAGAAATTCTAAGAAATGTTTTTCCATCCATGGAGTAGGATGGCAGATTGAATTTCTGCCCTATTTTTGACAGAAAAGATCCAGCTTGTGAAATAACACAATAATGGATTTTGCTGGAATTTTATTATAGCTAAATTGGTTAAAGCTTATGAATGTAGGTCCGTTGCAAACACGACCTACTATTAATTATACCTTATACCTTACTCACTAGCTTTCCACCCGCGGCATCGCCATGTTATTTTAATAGTTTACTCGCAATTAATAAGTTTTTCCTATAGTTTATGCGTTTTATATACAAATATTACAATTACTTAGCATTAGTATAGATAATACAAATTGTCTGTTAATTTTTTCTGGTTTAGTGACACACAAAATTTAATTTCTACGTAAAAAACAGGTAATTATTGCAGTAACTAACCGTTCTATAATAAACATAAAAATTTATCAATTTGTGATCAAACTACCTATTACAGTTGATTATAAAATATTGTTTTCTTTAAAAGTTAGTTTTTTTGCCTTTTTCCCGCGGTAGTCGTAGCCAGCAGATTACAAATTGAATTAAAAAAAAACTAGTGTTTTAATGAAGGTATAATGATAATATATGTCGGTATTTCGGTATAATATAAGTGAATAAAGTCTACGACAAAAGTTCTTGCTCAATTCTAACTTTTTATCAGTTTTATAATAATCTATACATATAAATAAAATTGAAGTGTCTGTCTGTATATTCAAAATAACCGTCTTTTCAAGTGCATATACTTAGTTTACACAATACTAAAACACAAACAAACAATTTTAAAATTTTTCTCTGTCTGTCTATCTGTTTGTCCGGGGTAATTACCGGAACGGCTGAACCGATTTTCATGAGACTTTACTGAACGGTAAAGGAGGTTGGGGAGTAATATAAAAACTAAACTTTTTGCATTAAATACGATAATTTTTGTGAAAAAAATAATTAAAATCCCAAAATTCTTAAATTATAAATAATATAAAATAGTGAGAATCCAGATAGAATCATCCCGCGAACGAAGTCGCGGATAAAGCTAGTCTATAATAAGTTAAATCTTGTTTCTACGGACAAAAGTAGGTATTTAAACTAATTTGTTTTTGTCTATTTATCTATTTTTTTAACAAATTTATTAACAACAGTATAGAGTGGATAATAAAAGTGAGAACAAACAAGCTTTAACTAATCCATTAGGTAGGTATATCTGTTAAAAGTTTCGACGTTCAACATCTCTACAATTTGTTAAAAGTTGTTCGGTAGTTTTAAACTAATTTGTTTATTAATTACCAGCCATGCCGTTTTAAATGCATTAATACATAGATATTTAAAAAACAATGTTAGTTCTTAAGGTGCATAATTAACAATACTTCGTCATAATATTTACGAAGGTATTTATGAAGGCTAAAAACTCGCAAAAAAATTATATAATAGATGACGCTGTTCGTTATAAATGAAATTGATATAGAAAAGCAAGAGTTAAGTTTTACGTAAGAGCAATCAGAAAGCAGTTTCTTGACACTTTAACCCAGTGCGGCGGATTCCGGAGACGCTGGAGCGACGCACCCGATTCACACTCATTAGTATGGAGACAGAGGCTTTCCACTTTCACTCTCACCAACAACGAGTGTTACGCAAGCCACCGCTCGACGCTCTACCCGCTAGGCCGCTGTCTCCGCGCCGCCCGGACCCACCTGCCACCCGCTCAACGAGACGAGAGCATAACTCTCGCAATAATGGTGCAACGACATCGCGAGTCTACGTAAGACGCATCCTCGTACCTAATGACGAACACAGAAATGAAAGTGTAGTGTTTCGATTTGTTCATAGAGTAGGTCAGCGGAGTAGGGCAATCGGGGTCGACGCCCGCGCAGCCTCGCCAGGTGAAAGTGGCCCTCCTCGTCCCCGCGCCCCCCCGCTTCTCCAATGGCGATAAAGTGCGTCGGCAACTTACCTGCGCGCGCGCATGTTTTTTGCAACTTGGCCATGGGGCCTATTACGATAACTGCGAAACAGTGCTCCAACGGCAAATATGTAAACGCATGACCTTTATTGTCAATCACATGATATCATATAAAATTGTAAAACCACTAAGTTGCAATAAAGCGACTAGTAAATGGACTTCCTGAACGTTACAATATTATTGTTTTTAAACTTTTTTTTTGAGGACAAGGTTATCGTTGAAATCTTTACTCGTATTCGAACGTTCAACTGATAATTATTGTTGATTTAATTTTATATTTGGTTACGGTGCTAACATAAAAATATAATTTTTTCGAATGCAGCATTACAAGACCTTCTTTGTTCAGTTATCTGTTATAATTGAAATGAAATAATAAAACACAGTTTGCGCTAAATTCATATGGAACAAGTATATTTATTGTTAGCATACCAAGTTATACCATACATGAAGCACTTTATATAATAGTAGGTACTAACTAGCGATTCAATAGACTCATCTTACGTAAATGTAACTTACTTACATACGTAATAAATAAATTTACGTAACGTATGCGTATTCCAGGTGGTTTGATTTTATTGTAATACGATTATATTAGGTTTCAATTGTTTTCAATGCATAAAGTTTGTTACGACGGTCTCGTATACTTTTTATTCGGAACTCGTCGAATATAATCTCTTATAAGGTCGTCAGTAAGATAAGCTTTCGTACATATAATTTGTGGAAATCAATATGCATAGTAAAGTTAGATCATTAATATTTAGTCTGTAACATCACACTGCTTAGCCTGTGCCCAGACAGAGGCCTCTGTCTCCAAGTAGAAGAAGGATCGGAGCTTAATCCACCACGCTGCTCCACTGTGGGTTGGTATACATATTAAATACTATGCGTAACGATCGCTATCAAGTGGTTTTTTTTTATGTTACTAGGTCGGCAAACAAGAGTACGGCTCACCTGATGGTAAGCGATTACCGTAGCTTATAGACACCTGCAACACCAGAAGCATCGCAAGCGCGTTGCCGACCCAATCCCCAATCCCCCCAGGAGCTCTGGTCACCTTACTCACCAACAGGAACACAATACTGTTTGAAAACAGTATTATTTTGTTGTGATTTTCGGTAAGGTCGAGGTACTACCCCAGTCGGGATGCTACATATTTTGAGCAGGAAATTCCTGCTGTGCCCTACCTCAGTTAAGTTTAAAATAACAACCGGGACCGACAGCTTAACGTATTTTCTAAGGTACGGTGGTGACACCCACAAGGAGATATCCAAACCAGAAAAAAATATTTATACAATTACGAATATCCATCCCGAGTTAGAATCGATCCGCAAACCGCCGGTTGTTAGGCGCGTACATGGCACACGTACCACTACACCAGAGCGGTTGTTAGTTGCAGGTCATTAATGTGTCTAACACTATTAAGCCTTAATGGTGAAGCTACATAACTATTTATTTTAAAATACTCTCAATATTCGAAAGATTTCACTTTCTCCAACTAAATAAGTAAATATCTAAGATTTTATTTTTGTGTTACCCACATTAGGAATTCTAAACATTTTGAATATCATATCAAAAATTGACCGCTCCAGCGGGGTTCGAACCCGCGTCTCCGACGTACCGTGTCGGCGCTCTAGCCAATTAAGCTATGGAACGATGCACCCGCTCGAGCGAAATTTTCGATATGATAATTTTAAATTTCGGTTTAAGCGAACCGTGGCGCCGTCTATAGTGAGCTCTTTACAGAAACCCGTAACTATTCAAAGTTTCATATTACAATGAAAATCTTTGACAGGAGACGACACCGTGCTATTTTTAATATCTAAGATTTTATTTTTGTGTTACCCACATTAGGAATTCTAAACATTTTGAATATCATATCAAAAATTCCTAATGTGGGTAACACAAAAATAAAATCTTAGATATTAAAAATAGCACGGTGTCGTCTCCTGTCAAAGATTTTCATTGTAATATGAAACTTTGAATAGTTACGGGTTTCTGTAAAGAGCTCACTATAGACGGCGCCACGGTTCGCTTAAACCGAAATTTAAAATTATCATATCGAAAATTTCGCTCGAGCGGGTGCATCGTTCCATAGCTTAATTGGCTAGAGCGCCGACACGGTACGTCGGAGACGCGGGTTCGAACCCCGCTGGAGCGGTCAATTTTTGATATGATATTCAAAATGTTTAGAATTCCTAATGTGGGTAACACAAAAATAAAATCTTAGATATTAAAAATAGCACGGTGTCGTCTCCTGTCAAAGATTTTCATTGTAATATGAAACTTTGAATAGTTACGGGTTTCTGTAAAGAGCTCACTATAGACGGCGCCACGGTTCGCTTAAACCGAAATTTAAAATTATCATATCGAAAATTTCGCTCGAGCGGGTGCATCGTTCCATAGCTTAATTGGCTAGAGCGCCGACACGGTACGTCGGAGACGCGGGTTCGAACCCCGCTGGAGCGGTCAATTTTTGATATGATATTCAAAATGTTTAGAATTCCTAATGTGGGTAACACAAAAATAAAATCTTAGATATTAAAAATAGCACGGTGTCGTCTCCTGTCAAAGATTTTCATTGTAATATGAAACTTTGAATAGTTACGGGTTTCTGTAAAGAGCTCACTATAGACGGCGCCACGGTTCGCTTAAACCGAAATTTAAAATTATCATATCGAAAATTTCGCTCGAGCGGGTGCATCGTTCCATAGCTTAATTGGCTAGAGCGCCGACACGGTACGTCGGAGACGCGGGTTCGAACCCCGCTGGAGCGGTCAATTTTTGATATGATATTCAAAATGTTTAAATAAGTAAATTTAATATTGCCACCGCGCCTCGGAGAGCACGTTAAGCCGTCGGTGCCGGTTGTTATCATGTACACTTGATAGCAATTGTTACTCATAGTAGGGAATATATCCGCCAACCCGCATTGGAGCAGCGCGGAGGATTAAGCTCTGATCCTTTTCCTACATGGGGAAAGAGACCTATGCCCATTAGTGGGATATTACAGGCTGAAGCGTAATGTGTCTAATACTATGAAACCTTAATGGTGAAGCTACATAACTATTTATTTTTAAATACTCTCAATATTCGAAAGATTTCACTTTCTCCAACTAAATAAGTAAATTTAATATAGCTTCAAATGATACATGCAAACGAAAGCTTTTCAATTACGAAGTTTTAAATTTTATTACATACGCCAACCCGCATTGGAGCAGCGTGGTGGATTAAGCTCTGATCCTTCTCCTCTAATACGAGTAGAGGAAAGACGAGCATTAAAACAAGGTAGGTACTGTATACTCGACATAGAACATTTCAATCAAGCAACAGAACGACATCAGTTCGACATGACAGATTATAATATTAGGTGCGGTGACTTAGATGGGTGAACGCTTGATAAAGCGAGCCGAGGTTAAACGGAGCCCGTGTGGAGCGGTTGCGACAGCTCGAACAAAGAAAGCGGCAACGGCTCGGCCTTGAGGAGTTCGTCGGCCGACTTTTGCGCGTCGCAAGGTTTCGCCAATCGGACTTCTCGCAGCTCCAGGATATTGCCAATTTTATTCAGCGCTCTCAAGGCTGCCCTGTCCGGGGCAAACCTCTTACTTTTCAATATTATCGGAGAAAAATATTTTCCCAACTGCTTCAATAATAGATATAGCACTGTATATAGATTGAAGCCATATATTACAAACAAGCATAGGCAATTATATGCGTTAATTTAAACATACATTATAAAAGTCAAAACTAATTTAAAAAATTCGTACACGAGTGCGAAAATACTGTTTTATTAATGAAACAACTTTTTTTAAAATTGACAAGATAATTTATTATGATAAAGCTAAAATTTGAAAGATTAGTCATTACATACTGCTCTATTTGTCATGAAAGAATGATCATAATCTTATTCATCTATTTAGGGTAGCAGTAAAAAACATTCATTTCCACGACGCCGTCTGTGCCCTCGATACATTTTGACATACTTCTACGTATATATACATTTATGCATACCTACAAAATTACGTACTCGAAACCTAGATCCCGTCTAGCGACACGGTTAGCTTTATCTAACAATCGGACTCGAAAGGGGAGTCGTTCCTACTTACACTGTAACTTATGAGTTGCGACTCTAATTGCGTTTGTCGCAATCTCGGTGATGCGTTTGTTCACACGTTTATCTCATCTTGTAGAACCACTAATGATGATGCGCAATGATAAATAGTGAATTAAAATCATTAGTTAATAATAATAACAATAAATACTCTTTATTGTACACTACAAAGAAACGTTACAAAAAGGAATATATACGAAAAAAGATGTACAAACGCGGTCTTATCGCTAAGAGCGATTTCTTCCAGACAGCCTTAGGGTATAGGACAGGGCGTATAAAATGAGAAGCGGTAGGGAAGTGTACAAATAGTTGATGAAGAATTGGCATAGAGTTTACAAGTTATATGATATGAAAATAAGTAAATATACTACATATAATACATATATATAAACATGGACATATACACATTATACATATCATTATACATTTATATATACACTACATATACATTACTTCATACATATACTATATATACTACATACACAAATACTACGTAATATTTTGCGGAGATGATATTTAACAGTTATTTAGTGACAAAAAATGAGCATTTAATGTTAATTGTTTACGTATAAAACCTCCTCATTGTGGTGTTGGTTATACTTAAAAGTGTTATTAAATACAGTTTTATACTCATAACAAAACTATAGAAAAATCTTTAAGATCAGAAAAAAGTAACAAATTTTTATTAAGTATTTAAAAAATCTAACCCATAATGGATAACTTGTATAATATTGGTTAAACTATATATCTGTTTAAATAAACAACATAATTTTAAAAAGTATAGAAAAAAAACTGTCGCAAAAAAATGTTTGTTATGTAGGTATACTATTAACGGTTGAAGATTTCCATTGTATATCTACTGAATAGATAATTAGATCCTTCTCCTACATGGGGAAAGAGGCCTATGCCCAACAGTGGGATATTACAGGCTGAAGCGACATAATTAGACAAAGTTGAAGACACATTAATATTTTTATCTTCCTTAGAATTGAATTCTACAAGAATTGATTTAGAATAAGAAGCTATTGCTAAAAAAACGTGCTAACAAAATTTAGTTTTTCCAACTTTTGTTGATCGATGAATCGATAGTTCCTTTCTCATGTTTTAACTATTACAATAAGAAAAAATCCTGTAGATACTAATAAAGCAACTTAATAAAATTGTTGGCTATAAAGTTAAAATGTACTTTGAAATTGCGTAATGTATGTATTATAACAATACTTACATATATTTTTTTTTTTCATTTTATATGTTTCTAAAATTAAAGGCCGACATATGACCACCTTGTCAGTACCTATACACTTTCAAACAAAAAAATACGGCCCAGAAACCTCGAAAATATCAGAGTAAATACAATAAATAGCTATATGTGTATAAGAAACATTTGCTTCATCTTTTTTAAACTTGAAAAAACTAAACAAATATATTATTTGAAATCCTATTTTATAAGTATAAGTAAACAATGTATTTCTAAATCAACTGCGTCTTATTTATTTACTATATTTTATATTCGACTAATCTTGTACCTAATTTATATAAGAAGTAAAGTAAATTACTATAAAATGTAAATTTTACGAAAGAACATGATGGATATGATTGACATGATTTTGTTTTGAAAATAGGTTAATAAATTTAACCTTAACTCGCGAGGTCTTATTTCAGCCTTTGTGATCTCATTCTTAAAATATTGCTGTAAAATTTAGTAAATGTTGTAGATAAGGTTCTTTGTTCGAACGTTCGTCGTAAATTACGTAAATCAAAACATGTCCAAAGTCAATAAAACTTTTACGACGGACACGGTAAATTGTCCATTCGACCCTGAATTCTAAACAAAGCGAACCGTAGTGTAGGGTACCGTTATTTACGAGCTGCAGCTTACGTAAACTCTTATCTGAGTTTATCATGGCTTATTATATTAATATATCTTATTAACTTAATATAAATATGGCACTTCACAAGTCAACTCAGTATTCTTTTAATGACTTTTTCAAAAATGATAAACTTAGCTTTTAATAAAGTTTACACAAATATTAAGATAAAAATAAATTTATTATTTGAATAAATTTAATTAAATTAATTAAATATGAAAATTATTATTGTTGAATATATATATATTGTTTGAAAGAAGAACGACAGATGATAACATTTATTTTGCTATTATAGTAGGTGCTTGCAACTCCTGTTCAACTGCAGCTCTCGATAGACAGCGAGTTTCATGAAAGTGTAGCATTTAGATGTTCAACGTCAGTCACGCTGCGATTACAATGTAATTAGAAAGCGAATGGTACAAGTTCCATCATAGCTCGTATAGTCGTATCAAAAGAAAGCGTGCAACGTAGGAAAGTTAGCCGCGGGGGACGGAGTGGGGCATGCGCGCACGCAGTACCAAAAGTGGTACACTTTCGATCTCAACGCGCGTCGGTGAGAGTTGCGCGAAAATGAAAGT
The DNA here is from genome assembly GCF_905220565.1 of Melitaea cinxia. Taxonomy (NCBI): domain Eukaryota; kingdom Metazoa; phylum Arthropoda; class Insecta; order Lepidoptera; family Nymphalidae; genus Melitaea; species Melitaea cinxia. Next base: position 8,640,783 of record NC_059398.1, on the reverse strand, counting down.
GGTATGTCATTGTGGTCCACTTTCCACGCTGAGGTCAAACACCCCGTGGACCCAGGTATGTAAGTTAATTGACAGTCACCAAATCACTTCAGATGTAAATACACAACGCGTTTCGACTGTGTGGTAATCGAGCAAAACCTACGACTACGACTTTTTAATGCATCCACGTTAGTTAAAATCCAGTATTTTTTTAATCATATTTTTTTGAATAAGAACATTTTAAGACTCATTGAGTTCTTAAGTAATGGAAGGTAGTATGAAATATAACTTTACTAATCCAATGAAAATATACAACAAAACCTAAATAACGAAACGAACAACTTGTCAATATAAAGAATAATAATGCTGCATTTCAATGTAGGTGAAGCATCATTGCAGAATATGGGTCGAGGGTGGCTATAGTGTGATGGGTGAATGACTTCGAATGACGTCAGCGCGACCTGATGCTGCCCGGACCCTGGAGCGAGCTTAACCCGAACTTTGACCTGTTCGAAATCGCTATTTCTATATATATATATTTATAAAAGTTGACGTTATTTCAGAAACTAAATTAGAACTTGTTAAATTTAAAGTATATTAATTTTAACCGACTTCAAAAAAGGAGGAGGTTACTCAATTCGAACGTATGTATACGTATGTATGTATATATATATATATATATATATATATATATTTATGTATGTTCGGGGATAACTTTTTCGTTTATGAACCGATTTTGATGACTCTTTTTTTGCTGGAATGGAGATATCCCTGGTGTAGTACATGATAAGGAAACCGAGATCCCAGAGAAATCGAGGCAAACTCGAAAATCCGCATATCTTTTTACTGGATGTACCGATTTTGATAGTTTTTAATTTTATCGAAAGCTGATGCTTATCATGTGGTCACATTTAAATTTTATCGAGATCTACAACTTTTGGAGTAATCTTTGATAATGCGTATTTAATTGACTAATTTTTCGTCCACCTACGTTGTATTACTTGTCAATATAATTGAAGTCGGTTTTTTTTTGTTTGCCTGCAAACACAATTATATTATTAACAACACGTTCGAAATGATCGGTTTACGCATTATTTGTTTTTTTTTTTTTTGGGTTGATTGCCTGTATATTGTAAAAGGTTATAAAGGCTATTTATTGATATTTAATAACGTGAAGAATATTGATATTTTATTTGAAGAAGTTTATTAGCAGTGCTATAACGATAGTTACCTAGAATAGCTTACCTGCTAAATCATTAACAGCTAATTAATCTCCGAGTATAAATATATAAAAATATACATGTCTTTAAAAAAGGCACGGGCAACTGTAGTCCGTGGATGTACTGTTACTTAATTATAAAAAATGTTTAAATACTAACTGCTTTGCTTCTAAAAACAACAATTAATTTCGACAAATTAGTGAACACAGTCTATAAAAGTTAAATAATCATAAAATAAATACATAATTAAAGTACTTTTAATTTTAACGAACATTCAGTAAAACGTTTTACATAACTCTATTTATACTCTATTAAGGTTTAAAAATGATGCAAATGATAATAAGCGTAAATTTTCTCTAAATTATAATTCTGTATTTCATTATCGAGGCTTTGTGATTATCGGCAGCAAAGATTATACCACTCCCTCTCTACCCGTGGGCGTCGTAAAAAGGCGACTAAGGGATAACACAGTTCCACTACCACCTAGGAACTTAAAAAGCCGACCGATGGCGAGATAACCATCCAACTGCTGGCTTTGAAATACACAGACCGAAGACGGGTAGCAGCGTCTTCGGTGTGACAAAGTCAGCCCTGCGGTCAGCAACCCGCCTGCCCAGCGTGGTGACTATGGGCAAAACACATTAGTTCACACCATTTTTGGTGTGAACATGTGGAGGCCTATGTCCAGCAGTGGACTCGATGATAGGCTGATGTGTGTGTGTGTGTGTGTGTTCTCTAAATTAAGGTATCATATTTTCATTTTTGTTCTGAGACAGAGTTGTTTTGTTCAATTTAAAATGTACTTTAATTTTATTAGCACACATTAAACACCGTAAACATTTTACTTATATTATTAAATATATAATGTTGATAGTTATGTTTATCAAATTACAATACACATTATTAGATATAACTCAAAAGCTACTCCTCTGGTCTCGCTCAAATGACCACGCGACAAGTAACAGCTTTCGACTTAAAATAATCATCAACGTCAGTACACCCAGTAACCAGTTATGACATAACACACATAAAAAATACTATCTAATTAAGACCTTTTCCTTTTTAAAGTCGATGAACTAAAAAGAGTTCTAAAACTATACCAACCGAAATACCAAATATATATTAAAGCCAGCCGAATTGAGAACCTCCTCCTTTTGGATGTCGGTTAAAAATAAACATTCAATGGCCTGACAACCCGACAGACCTTCAAAGGTAATAATCTATTAATATTTGTTCAACCAAACATCAATATAACTAAGGTTAAGTCTGACGTATGTGTGTCATCAAAAGGATGTGTTAGTGCTTTTTTCATAGAATTATCGACGCTCGTAAAAATGTCGTGTTTACGGCAGCTCGCGAGCTCTTAGCGGTAAATTAGTCGCCTTGGCCTATAAACTGGTCTCCGCTCACCAGCCGATTCGCCAATTCTAGATTTAGGTTTTCAGTTCAGTGGGTTGAAACGGACGCTTCCGATTCGGTAAGCGATGTTTTCGTCTAACGTATTATTCGCTCGATCGGACGTTTATAGTGATATCGCTTAGATTAAATAGAGGCTCGGCGCCTTCGATTGAAGTCAGTTTGACTTGATTGCCTGATGCCTTTATTGCTTTGTCTTTGTGAAATAGCGTCATGATGATGACGTATTATTTTTATTATGTTTTAAATATATCTTTTATGTTTATTTATTTATAGTATTGATTTAAAACCCGTTTTTAAAGTAAAGCTTCTTTACGAACGCTTGACTTGGGGAGTAAGCTGGTGACTGCGTAACGAGAGCGTTACGAAAAGTGTGATCGGGCACGGCGAACGGAGATAGAGATGCGAGCACACATTTTCTTTCTCTCTTTCTCTCATAGCCAGTTACATTTCGTATTTATCTAGGTAAGACACAGTGCAGGCCTATTGCTAAAGAAGTTTTACTTCTGTCGTATAAAGCATACTCGTTTTTAATTTTATTAATACTAATTTAAAATTTCAACGCTTTATTTTGCGTTCTAAGCATTAATAGATATAATTGATTCGGTCTTAAAAATTGACGTATCATTTTTCCTGTCAATCTGTAATGCTGTATTAAAATATGATTATGAGTTAGTAATAAAATGATCTTACTAATATTAATAAATTTAAAAATGTGCGAATAGTGGGTACTTAGGTAGTCATCTTGTATGTTAAATATTCTTTCGAAAGAATATACGATATAGGTTTAAGATTTGTCATTTCTTCACCTATATATACACAAGCAGATACAATCACATCGTAGTCATCATATTCCGGTGATTTTTTTTTAAATTAAGAAACGTTACTAGATTGTTAGTCGAATATAAGGGGATCACGTAGGGGCGGGCGGCGCGTAGAGCGTCTACGCGCGCCCCTGCGGCGTGCGGCGGCGTAGCGCGGTCGCGCCATTCGCGTTGACGCCGCCGCCGGTCGCACGCGCCCCTCTCGCGTCGGCTCATGCGTCTCCCGTTTGACATGACTGTGACCGAGTGCCGCCAGCAGCTGGATCCTGCGGGTCCGCCGACCAGCGACGCCGACGTACTTCTCGGCAGGGTCCTGGCAGGTGAGTTCGACACGACCACATCGACGCTGCCATTGTTTACTATAAAACCACGATACGATCAATGTTTGTGTTGCTGTTTTTTTTTTCACTTAATTTTTTTAGGCATTTCTGCATTATTAGCAATTCGGTGCAGATGTTCATTGTTTTAATTCAACTCTAAAATCGCGGTCGCAGTGTCAGCGTTTTTATCGATTCTAGTAGTGTGTGTCCAACTTATCGGTGGTCGGCTCACGTGTCCTGTTTAAATATTATTTATTGTGGTTTCTTGAAAAATAGTTAAGGATGTAAATGTCCTTTTCACTTTCCTGTGAGTCGAGACGATCGGGGGCAGCGCGGGGCGCGCGGAGCAGGCCGCGTATCTAGGTCAAGCGGAGTTCATTACCCTCGGCCTTCCCGGCTATATTTGCCGTCGCTAGCTAATCTCCACAGCCTGCATCGCACTACTTTTATGCTCAATGCTCATTTTGGACTTAAAATAATTGATTCAAAATTATTTATGTTTAGTAGTCCGACAGTATTTTTTATTAATATTATATTTATTATGCGTTCCTCTAACCTTCTAAATAAAACAAGATCTTCATAATTTATGTATTTTAGTAATTACTCATTTATAGCACACATACGTTAACTCTAACAGCTGGCCTTTAATTCAAGGTGTTTCTTCTCTTTTGTAATCACATGTAAAACAATTTTCAGAAAAAAAATATCTACCTGTCTAACATACGATATACTGAAATCTTATTTGGATATACATAATTAATATTTAAAAAAAATGAGAGCCTGAAAACAAAAAAAAATCAATATCATCCCATGCCATTCTAGATATGAAGTAGTACGGGACAAATGAGCAAATTAGTCAATCTGCAGTAATTGCAAGATGCGCAACGAGAGTGAGCCCCACTGGATAGTCGACATCATGGCCGAGTCGGGTTTCGCAAGTGGAGCCCATCGCTGAATGCCATTTTATTTTGGAGGCCGCGCGCGCTCTGAGGGCCCGCGGTCAACGGCCCCGCGCGCTATCTAGGTCGCTTTAGAATAACCTAGCGCCGATACTCTAATAATAATCTAAGCCGAGCCTTGGAACGTACTGTTGTCCTACTCTAGCCAGTAAAGCACTATCCACACAAATAGCGACAAGTTCGTTTCGCAACGTGTACAATAAAGGCAGCGACAGACTAGGTTTCACTATCTCTTTCTCTCTTGAAAGCGAAGCTCACTTGACAGAACTAGTTGAAGATTATATATCATGGTTTTTACTTTTTACATAACATAATTAGAAATTAATTAATGTTATTTATCATAAAATGTAAACATTCAACTTGTTAAGATATTTATGTGTATTATGTTATTAATCTTAATTTCAATTTATCAATAAAATTACTAATTAAGTCGACGTATTTTAAAATTTACATTTCTTTAAATTTAATAAACAGCTATCGACTTAAAACGATAGTAATCATATTGAATTAATTTATAAACTTCTATTATTGTAATAGATACTAATCTAATGATGTAATGTGCCTAAATTTTAACGAGTCCTGCGTAGGCGGCTGTAACATACAAATCAAATACGATCACAAATCAAAATGCATATTTAATGGCCCGTTATTAAAAAAAATGAAACAATGCGCTAGTGTGACGTAGCGCTCGCGGCGCGGAGAGCGAGCGCGGGCAAGCGGCGCGGGGCGCGGGCGGCGCACGGTTTCGGTATTGCGATCAAGGCCTCGAGTTCGTTCACCCGCTTGCAATTAGGTCACGCTCGCTGCCCTGCCCCGCTCACCCCACACAAATAACTGTATTAAACTCGCACTAAATCCGTCTCTGTGCTGTCACAATATAATAAAATTGCATAATTACTTTAATCACTCCTAACACCACAGTCAAACTATCTAAGACTGCCTTCGTGAATGTTATCAAATCGAAATAACTCGGTTTACGTTCATAAGATATAAATTCTTTTGATAGCTGGCATCGAACTACGAGTAAAGAAATCAATGTGTGTTGAAAACAATACCCAGGAAATATATTTTTTGTACTTATAAATTACACGTTACATTGTTTATCGAACTAACGTAACTGTGTATTACGTTACTGAAAACTCGCATCATCAATAGTTACATGAATGTTAATAAAAAGGTCGTCGTCTTCAACGAAAGTTGTCAAGAAAAGGCTATAACTAGAAGTCGTAATTTCATCTGAAATATTCAGCAAGTGAGCTCGGTTTATGAATCCTTTTCTCAGGGAGGTCATTTGGAACGTGGCGCAGATCGCGCGAGCAAATGGGTCAATTCATAAGTGCGGTTCGAATTATCTTGAACGGAATTTTTTTTTAAAGTAATCGTAAGTTACTATTTCAAAGGCGTCTAGTATTTATACTTTCTCATTTTTTTTATCTTTATCACTAATCATCCTCAATAGTATTTCGCTAAAAGTATTTTTTTAATTACTTGGTTAATATTAAAGTAATAAATAAGAAGCCTATGTCCAGCAGTGGACTGCGATAGGCTGAAGTGATGTGATGATTAAAGTAAAAAAAAAACTTTTATACACAGTTGATTTCGTACAATTTTCCAAATTTTAGAATTGAGTTTATTTTGATTTGGTATAATTGCCATTATGAAACATGCTATTAAGGTAATTTCAGTTCTATATCTTGCACGGTTCAAATTGTGTGACAAACAGATGGACAACATAGTCTTATGGATAAGATTCTTTAATATATTAGGCGCGGAGCCCTAGAAACTAAGACAATTCCATCTACATCAAATACATACATACATACATATATCAGTGTCCCGGTTTTCAGGCAATTGTGGCTTTAATTGACTTAACCGGGTCAGGAGATTGACCCGTGTATGTTATTCAATATATTTATCGACATTGTTTTGAAATTCAATTTTTTTTAATCATGTTTACGGATTGATATTTTTCACTGGTATCTAAAACAATTTTCGAAAAAAATTGATGTATTCATTTTATAAATTCCGAGTTTTATTGGTAATAATTGCGTATAATTGCATTATTTTTGAATAACTTACGCTATTTTTATATCATTATATGAAAGTATTTCTGGCTTAAAATAGCACAACATATCACTGAAAATAACGTCACTCATTATATCGCTCAGTGTAATCGAAACGTTCGATTATAAGGATTAAGAAACCGGGGGTATAACCGTGTGAAGAGGTGAGCCTACGAGAGGAGGAGGGGGCTTACGAGGCTGTAGGTCGACGCCCGCGCCGCCCTGACCCCAATACATTCAGCGCTCGCGTCACACCGCGCGGACCTCTCGTCCAGGCACACTGAGCGGAAAAAACCCATTGATTATTACAACATCAACATTTAATGAAGCCATTGCAAAAACTTTAAGTAGGGTTCAATGTTTTATAAATTCGTTTAATAATAAAAGATTGCTTTGTACGTTTAAAAATACTATTTTGAATTAAATGAACACGCATACAATAATGCGATATGCACGAAATTAAGAATCACCGGGTCGGTGTTTTTTTTTTTAATGTACAGTTAATGATGACACATATTGTCCGATCAAAAATAATTGTGGTCTACAAAACTGACAGCTCGAAAATACTTATCAATAACAGCGCCGAAACCGCACTAAGTGTGTCAGTGATCTTATACAATGACTTGTGGTTGGAGCTTTTTTTTTTAATTCTCGTAATATTTTCCTCTTAACCTGCTAACCTGACCGTTCTATACATATTTGTTGGCATGGCTTTTGAGAGCATCGACTTCAATTTTCATTCGGTCGCTTGAAATTAGTTTGAAACCTTAAACAAAACACCTGAAGCACATTCTGATAACCGTAATTTAGTGCAAATGATTTTACAGTTACTCCAACATATTTTAAAACTCTTTTCTGGATACTATTATAGAAAAATTGCCTTTCAGGAAATGATTTTAATGAAATTAAGTTTGTTTAATTCTGATAAATGCCGTTATAAGGGTAAATCTAGAAATTGTTATTTTTTTTCTTTTCTTTTCTTTTAACAAAGAAGAAATAACTATTTTTATTATAAATGGTATATGTACCGTGTATATATCCATATGCATTTAGTAAAAAGCGGTTATTTTAATATTACAAATATACACTCTAATTTTATTTGTTTGTATAGATTCAATCTTAAATAAAGCTCTCACAAACATTCAGCCTCATTGAAATAGCAATGAAAATAATTGATGCAAAATGACAGGTTTTTGCCCCTATTCTGATATGATTGTACCTTATGGTTTTGTCACTTAAGTATAAAAAGGTATCTAGCCCATAAATTTGGGACGTATGATCACATACATATGTGTACGACTACGCAATTGTTACGCTTACGCCAAGCCGAATTTGATGATTAAGTCCGCTTGAGTCAGCGTTGACCCAGATGTGGTAGGCCGTGTTGACGGTAAGAGGGAATCTACGCGCTCCAAATATTCCGATAGTAGGTTAGGGAGCGGGGTCGACGACCTCAGCCTTCTGTGTCCTCGACGTTTTCCGGGCGCTGTTAATTTTTGACACCTATAGCCAAATGTTATAAAAGGTATAGAAAGGATTATAAAGAAGCAATGATTAAACTTACAGTAGGAACATAACTTTTAATATACTCAAAACATTGATTTCATTTTGCAAGAAATATAATTATAATCTTACAATATTTTACTTTCAAAACTTTATAATCAAAAACAGAATTGATACTGTTAATAAAAATTTGAAACCAAGGTCCAATTTAAAAACTCAGTTTGTGCGCGTGAACGCCATCTAGTGTTGAGTAGTTTGTTTGAGCAAGATTCAATAGATGTCGCCTGCCTCCATTAAAAAAAACTTTCGTAGCTGTATCGTAGTACATGAAATTTACTATTTTGTGTAGGTAGATGTCCTCAAAATAAATGTAGCCAACACTACAAAAATTAAAATTTCTTATAATCCATAATATCTTCTGCTACCTACTATATGTAACCAACGCTTTTACGAATAGAATGTCTCCGTAACATAAAGTAGCATAGGCTATAAAACATCAGACTATGATTTTTAGGTGTTCGGATAGCGTAATAAACAAGCAAAATTTTCAAAGGGACATTCATATAGAATTAAGGGAAATAAAATAATAAAATAGAAAGTAGACGTGAAATAAAAATATTTTTGTTGTCAGTCACACAGCTAGTCATTATTTTATTATTTTATGTTGTTAAAAAAGAGAACATAATTTAACATATTTTCCATTAAAAAGTAAACTAAAAATAGAGGTTCAGTAGAGGCGAGGGGTGGTAGCGGGTGAGGCAGCGTATGACCGTGAACTCGGCCGACCCCTGCCCGTACTACGTCCCACACAATATTACATTTACAGTGTTCATTACAAGTATAATGTGAAGTTGCAGAATATAATTAGATTAATTAGGACTCCTAAAAGATTACCTTTAAGTTTACCTAAATGTTTAAACGATGCCGATGAAGAGTAAAATTGATGTGTAAATGACTAATTTTTCAAAAATATTCCTAATGAATTTAATTTTATATTTATTTGTACAATTTGATAAAGTACTTTAGGAACTAAACACTTAAGATGCAGATTAGATTGGGGTTGTAAAGGGGGGGAGGGCTAATTACAAATTAAGGTACACGGGGTGGTAGGGTGTTAAATTGACGTCATGGGGCGCATGCGCGACGATCGCCCACGCGTTCGCACCGCGTCCTGACACCGCTTTCGCGCCAAACTGTTGTCAGTTGCGCGCCGCGCGACGGTCATAACCTAGCCCGTTGACGGATCCCCCTAGTCATGGAAGCTAATCGCGTTGACAATGATATGTTACCGCCTAAACGAGTAGCAGGTAAGAATAAATATTTAAAATTTTAATTCGATTGACAAGTTTGACTCATTTTAAACAAGCGGTCATTCAACTACGGCCTCGATGATAGCTCGTCGAATCACGGTTATAATATCATGACGTTGTTTATGTTTATGCATATTATTACGTTCGTAAGGGTTTTCCAAATCGATGTTTGTGAAAAAGCCGGTCTTTGACATTACTTTTCAGCGTAAAGTTTGAGCTTACCGAGGTTTATATTTAGATGTTCTGAAATGGTATTATATTATTATTTGTAAGCTGGTAATGACACTTTGTATTAAAAAGGTTCTAATAATAAATTATTATTCTATTTAATTTTCTTTAGGTATCGTTAATAGCTAATTACTAATTAATAGCTCGGTCACCAACCCGCTTGCCCAGCGTGGTGACTATGGGCAAAACACATGAGTTCACGTTATTTTTGGCGTAAACTTGTGGAGGTCTATGTCCAGCAGTGGACTGTATAGGCTGTAATAATAGCTAATTAGCTAGTTGTTGGTTTCGATAATATATTTCGATAAAACAGTATTTAAAGTTTTCTTGAAAGCATTGCGTTAAATAATATTAATTGAATTGCCCTCTGGACCTTCTGGACCCGCTGCATCTTTTTAAAGAAAGTTTAGACAACTCGGCAAGCCATTTATTATTTTCACGTACAAAATAATTAGTAGAATTAACACTTTGTAAGTATTTTTTGACCTTTTTTTATCGGTTTAAACCAAGTGCACAGGCCCGTCGTATTCAGACCGGAACCTGTTACCACAAGTCCTTAGCCCTGCAGCGGTCGCCGCGCTCCATCGCGCCATGCGCCACGCGGCCATGCATATTGCATCGTGCACTCACATCCGTTCCACTTTTACGCATTTCCTCCCCGACATATATGTAACTTCTGACTCTTCATATTGATTCGTAATACCGATATCTAGTGGTGGCCATAACGCTTTCAAATTAGCGCTTTAGTTATTCATATGTGTTTTATGTTCTTCGCATGTGTTTAGTTTCTCGTCTAGTCAATTTTGCGTGAAATACTCATGGATCTTTTAAAAATATGGGTATAGGGTTTTAATCGTGTTTAAAAAACAATATCAAAACAAAATATCTATTTTACTTACTTTTATTTTAAAAGAAATTTATAATACTGATACCGAATATTTTATACCAAAATATACCTACTAGTTGAATACAAATTTTCACATTATTAATACAAAAAAATATTTAAATTTTTATCCACGTGTCTTGAACAAATAGTAGTTCTAAAAACACTGGTACTTTTACCGACTCTTACAGGATAAAGTGACAAACTATAATTAAGCCTTTTTAATTTTAGGTAACCGCTTATAAAATTAGCGCAATTAATATATACCTATGACATCAAATAACGCTCTATGTAGTAATATCATTTCATAAAAATCTGGACCGATCATAAAACTACTTTTAGTCACTAGTCAATCATTTTTTTAATCCAAATGATCGAATATCCAAGAAAAATTTTAGTAGTAGAAGAAGTTTATTCAAATGATTCAAGACAAACTTACACACGGGCGGATAAATTTTTTCAATAATATGTATATTATAGTTTACAAAATTAGAAGAAAGTAAATATGTTTAAATTATTTGGTAAATTTCCTTAAATTTTTACGATTATCAAAGCACTTATAATCGATAATTCTTAAAAGGTCTTGTAAGCTTATTCTCCATTGTATCTCAAATCTGATTATCGTATAATCTGGGGTACCTTCTTTACTTTACTGTCACAAGATAGCTAGTGTAATATTACTTTCTAATTCTAAGATGTTCAGTAATCGTCCTGTGTCTCAATGATGACATAGTCTGTCGTGTGTAAATTTTCCTTAAAATAAAAGAGACGTATTTCATATGACGGTTTCAATCTCCTTCAGCTCGAGGACTGCTTTCAAGAAATTGTAAAGCGAGCCTCGACGTCGTCCTACACAGCTGCAGAGGAAAAAATAGGTGTGTGACTGAGTGTGCGTCTAGTACGCGACTATGTACTTAGAGTGCATCGCTCCCGGGCGGGTGTCGTCGCACTGCATATAGGCCAGTGCACGCGGTGCCCGAGACCCCCCCGCGCCCCTCGCCCAGCTGCACCTCGCGATTTTCCATTTCCATCGTCCCGCTCGCTAATTTCAGTGCGCCGCGACGCGCGATGTCGTAATGCGGAGAAATTCCACAAACCTTTCTCCAAACGTGTCTGTTGCCTTCCGCTTAGGGCTGACCCGACTCGGATAGACAGGGAAACTGGTGTTATGCAACTACATTATATCAGCGTATTAGTTTGAGGCCGCCTCACATTTATTGTGGAACATTTTTTTAAAACATCTCGCATCGTGGTGAACACTTTAGTTCATAGTATTATTGCCTGCCTAATTCAAAATTTACTTCGTTTTCAGTTCAATTTTAAACAATGATATTAGTTAGGAATTAGACGAGTCTATTAGTATGCACGATGCATGCTGCACCCTGCACCATGATATCAAAAATTCAAAATTTCTCAATTCGCTATCTAACGTTGAAAAAACTTCAAATATGACTAATACTTTTAAAATAAGCCTTTTAAATTAAATCATAAAAAGTAGTAGATTAAAATAATTAAAGCCGTTCAAATAATATTAAAAATATATTATTATAAAAGAAAAACAGCATCTGACCTATATAAGTAAGAAATATCGTCAGATTTGTATAGAAAATATCGATATTATATGATTCAAAGTGGAGAGGTCGTATCAATTAAATCTTAATTACGGAGGCGATATCGATATTGCAAAGAACGCCTTCTTTACTCTGTCATATATGGGTTCAAAGCGCTCGCACAGCCGCGTGTCGAGAAGATCGTAAGCGCTCGGCGCGCGCGGGAGAGTTACGGCGTTGCGGCGACGAGCGTGCGGATGTAGTTACAAGTTCCCGCGGTCGTTGCCCGCTCGATGCGTGCACGACTCCCCTATATCGGCTAACTGTGGCGCGGAAACTAATTCTCGCATCCCACAGTCGCCGCTCTACTACGTTCCTAGCACTCTTACTTTATTCAAATTCGAATCCATAGTTTGTAGACTGTAAATGAGACCTACATTCGAGCGTGACGCGCTTCTACTAGGTTATCAGCATTTTAAGGTGTTTACTGTCTTCGAATTTATTACGAGTCCGTAAAATATGAATAAGTTATAATAATGCAGAGCGAATGCGTGAACGCGGAAACGGTCGGTGCCGTTAGGTAACTAACTGTACAGGTCTATTCTAGAACAATCCTGTGGCTCGACGATAGGATCGGACGACACGTCCTGAATTGATGAGCATTTTCGTAACATTACGTACTTCTAAAAACCGGTATAAAACACTCTGTAATCCACGAACTTTTCTCTAATCTTATTTTAAAATGTAATCATCTGATCTCCAGGCGAGATAAAGCCACAATGTCCATATATAATCTTAACATACACACTCCTTTAGTACATCAACCAGTATAATGATAAAATATACGTAGTCTTATGTATGATTTTTTTAATAATAACATATTAATAATCATTACACTTCAGTACTTAAAATTTTAATATCAAATTAACAAATTACACCAATAAATCTACGTTGCGGACACGTTTTATGAAACAACTACAAGTTCCTTTCATGACGTTTAAATGACGATTGACACATATAAACCATTTTATAATGAACGATTTGAGAAGTATTTATAACGTAGGTAAAGGTAAGGGATACAATACCGGGGTGCAAGGTGAATGACCGTGGTCGTCGCATTGTCGCGCGAGTGTCGCCACAAGTGACACTTCACATAAGTCTTGTCCGCTGCATGCAAATTCGTCCTTCTGACATCACAAACTTTCTATAGTATTGCTCAGTTGATTATAAGAGCATTAATAAATGAATAATTAATATATGTTAATGCACTTTAAAAATAACTACAGTTGGAAAAAATATAGATATCGTTTTTAAGGAATCATAAAATTATCGCTCTTTATCTACTCTTTCCCTACTCATAGCTGACGCAAATAGCGTCCTTGAGGCAGTACAATTGAATAAATAACGTATTACTAGGGTCAGTCACCCTTTCATTGTTTAGTAGCCACTCTGTTTATTACGCGCTATCGATGTAACAATTCCTTAATACTATTTAATATCTCATCGCCGTTATACAGTAGACGTAGTCAACGACTTTTAGTTACTCGCATAACACCGCAGCAGTGTAGTCAACAATTAATAACATACGGCCTGCCTAGCAAGGGCATTGCCCTTCCGTAACGAACTATCGTAGCTGTGATCATTGAGTTCGATTTACTTGTACTTAATCTAAATTTAAAACAAAAATGTAACAATGGAATTGTACTAAAGTACTTTGAACAGTGGCCCGAACTTCCTATTTTGGTAACTTAAGACTCAATTTAAAATATCTTTTTAGACAAGATACCAAAAATAAATCGTCATGTTTTATTAGATTTATTTGTAAAATACTTAGATATTATTATTTTGTAAAAAGTTGAAAATAGAAGGCCGAACTCTAAACTCTGTACCTATGTCTCCTGCTAACTGTGATGTCTCCGCTTTACGCGTTCCGGAGCTCTGACTCATTCTATAATTTAACTCAGTTCTGAATTTGTTCGTCTCTTCTCATCAGAATCTGCGAGGACACGTAGAACTAACGTGACAAACTTAAGAAAGTGACTATCCAAAAGTGCTTATCTTAACCTTCTAAATAGTAAGCAAATACTTTTTACTATCTATAAATGTGTACGTAATATGTAGAAATAACTACATTTAAGTATAATATAGCCATAATTAAATACATTCGAAATCCAGTAGCAATCGTCATTTCTATCCAGAAAAAATGAAATTATGAAACTAAATTTAAAGCCAAGTTGTGAATAGGATAAGCTTGATTGCTCGACGTTATTTTATTATACAAGAACTCCTTTGTTTATTACAAACAAACGGCGAAGTGACTGCATTATCAGTGACATACATAGCTCACTCGATAGCACAGCGACGATAAGCCGAACAAAACATCGTTTCGGTACATTGACCCAGAAATATTAAAAAGTCCTCGATTCTGATAACGATGTGACAATGACATTTCGTTTTGACCACGCGATTATTGAATGGTATAATAAGTCTTTGTCATCGACTACATATACGTAATTCTTAATTTTTATCGTACGATCCAAAAACAATTAAACATTACTATTATGTACAATGTAATAATATACTTGTATTACATAAAATCCAATGTATCTCATTTTATAGGTGACATATCAAAACTTTTCTGATCTCATTTTAATATGTTGTAAATTCGGGAGTAAATGTTGATACACGTGGACAGCTTAAACTGACTAGAGCATGGATATATAGGTGACGACGGGTGTCGTGCTATAGTCGGATACATGTCAACTTTCTCGCGGTTACGTAACGCGGCTCGCGGAGAGATGTACTAGAACGTTCGGAGTCATCGACCACGGAACTGCTTACGACACTCGCTTGTGTACATTCGAATTTCTAGAATTTTTAAATTGAATATTATCATAATGTATTCGAAACTAGTTCTGAGTTATTCTGTACTAGAGAATTACTTCATTTTTTAAAAATATACATAAAGAAATTCAGTCATTTTTAAATAATTTGACTAAATTTGTTTTTTTGATGCTTAAGTGTTTTACTAGAGTATTAAGCAAAGCTATTAATAAAACCTGTTTTGTTTACAAAAATTTAGAATCCAAAAATATATTTTCGTAAATCAAAATTGCTTAAGCCAAGTCAGTAGTCTTACCGATTGTATATAATTTAGCGCTCTACATCTTATGATCTCATTCTGCCAATAGCAACATCTCGCGTCTAGTATCACGGCAATAGCTCGCTCGGTCTACATTTATACATTGTGTTGTGTCTTGCGATGCTGCGTTGACAGAATGATGATAGGTATAATTCTGATAGCTGTTGGCATCCGTAGTCGGAGTCCGTAGGTCGTCGCTCGCTGGAGGTCAACGTGCAGCAGCACCACGCGATAATCTTTGCTTTCGAGACTATATCACTGATTAATAAATTAATACCAAATGACAATTGCTGTCTCATCGATGTTCTCTTTTAACAAGTTTATTCCGTTATAAAAAAAAAAAAAAACAAACCTTTTAGTTGAGCTATAAAAATGTTTACGAATTATGATTAATAATGTGAGAAACGTTAAATTTGTATTGAATGTTGATTTCGTGGCGTTAAAGAAAATGTCATGAGGAAACACACATGTATCGGATCAAATTCTTAGGATATAATGTATGGAATTCTGCAGCGAATTAAGAATAAAGTTTTCCTCATATGCAAAGACTTTAACTTCCATACCTAGTATTGGAACGTTAACAGGTTGTCACACTTTACACATCGCATGTTATTATAGAAACCGTATTTTACCTTTTCGCGCCCCATTCGTTTTATGAATTGTCTTTGACATTGCAAAATCCTAGCAACTAGAAGTTCTATGAAATATTTATTTTGCATCTAATATTAACAAGTCAATGTCATGGAAACGGAACAACATCGAATATAAAGACAATTTTGTAAATAGGTCAATATCAAAACAATATTATTATTTATTTTGAACATGAATAATTTATTGATTTGGCTGTGTTCGTTTACTTTCTTCGATATCTGTATCAGTTGTTGTCGATCAGAAATGTTTAAATAACAAATTTCCAGAATATGTATTAGATACTCAGACGTCGAACTGAGATCATAGTTAGACAATAGACGAAAAAGCGGAATGGTTTCGGATTAGTTACGTGGTCAGGATCATTAACATTAGAGGACGGCTAACACGAGTGAAGGGGCGGAGGTAAGCCGTGACACATCAGCAATTATAAGTGTGGAGGCGTCATTGAACCCGTGTTATTGCGAAACAACGGAAACCAGTCCAGCGGCCCCCTACCGCGCACGCCCCGCAGTCACCGCTGCTCCTCGCGCACTCCTCACACCTGCTGCGATTTTTTTAAAATCCTATATTATAATTGACATGCGATCACATGCGACGTGACGTGATTGGCATTAAAAGGAAGCCGGTTGGATCACCAGCAGTCACTCGAGACTATCCTGTTAACAAATTTGATCTCAATTTGATAATGATGTTCCTAAATATTTATTGCGACGAACTCAAGTATGTCTTTAATAACAAAAGTTGGGCGTGAAGTAACAATAAGAAAAGAGTTAACCATTAACTATTTATTAATCGTTCATCCAATTAGTCTTATCGAACGGCTCTACTTGGAGATAACAAGCTATTTCTACTTCGTAATGTAAATAATAATTATGTCATAGAATGGTTATGCCGTCGTTACATCGAACAGCGGCGACCTAAAAACTGACGTGGCCAATAGAGGTATAGTCAGGGACAACGGCCGCGCTGCCTCATTCGCAGGAATTGCAGGTAGGCTAAGGGGTTAAAGAACTCTAGTGCACTATATCAAATACCATTGAACTCGCTCTGTCCCACTCGCTCTATGCACCCCGATGCAACGCTCGCACGCCTCATCGTGCGAATCCTGTCCGATTACGCACTACGCATGCGTATGACATGATCCACAGACTTAACTACTATACTCGACTTAAAATAAAAATAAAGCCTCACATTCTTCATTCAGAGAGTCGTCCACTTGTTTATTAATGAACGTAAAACGTATCAACATTTTTCCAGATTTATGTGCATTGTTGAATTTTGCGAACACAGCATAAATGTTAAGAATTATAAACATAGTATCATATTTAATTACCTAAACTACTCACCTACATAATTTATTACACTCGAATTTCCATATCGACCGACATTGCTACATTAATTTGTAAACAAAATAAATGTAATTATAAATATAGTGTTCATTAACTAACTTAGTTATTTAGGTGTTCTCAAACGTAAATAGCCATCGGAATAATTTACCTGTCTAAACTAAAATAACGTATCCTCCGAACCTCGCCCAGAAGTAGTACCCACTACAAACCATATGTCAATAATCAAGTGTAACGAGTGGAAAGTTCAAAGAGGGCATCGACATGAAGCTAGCCTGCGAGCCGGTCGGCGGTATTCATCGTGTACTCACTAGAAAATCGAGTTAATTCGCATTGCGCACGACATTTGATCGCCCGGCGTCGATGTCGTTACGATCAGGAAGAGGTTCTCTGAGAAAAGCTCGCTTTCAAGGCTACCTTACATAAAAACTTATAAGTTAAAATAATTAGGTAGTACATATTACAATATAATGCTAAAAAACTTGTGTGTGTTACTATGGATTTACATTTGGTCAGTCTTGTGGTTCTTTAATCCTTTATTATAACATTTCACATAAATAATAATCATTTGTTTGCCCATTTATGATTCATTTAAAAACTTTTCAGTAGGTACAAAAAAAAATCAAAGAATCTTTTTATTCTACTTTTCTTTTTCGTAAAAGCGCTAATGATACTTTGTATTTTGTATAAAAACATGATAAATTAAAATTGTGATAAACCCTCTCTAATAAACAGGTACGAGTATGCATAACAAACTTCAATAACACGTGTATCCGTCGACTTTAAAATGACATGTGATAACTTCAAGGTAAAATGATAAAATGTCAATGAACTTGATAAAGAGAAATTTAATTGCACGTAGTCAATATGTATTTTTTTTTTTGCTGTGATTCAATCTACACAAAACATTCTGTGACTGAGATGGATTTTAACTAATCGTAAACATATTTTTATTAATGTTCATTTCAGAGATTATTTCAAGTCACCAGATGGATACTTTGTTTTTTCTATACTATCATAGCTACCACCGTTTGCCCTTAAAAGAGCAGTTTCAAAAAATTGTATGTAAACCTACACAAAAATCTCCTTCAAAAACTATAAAATATAATGAGTCAGTGAAATCAGCCATCTCAGCCAACAAAAAAAAATCAGTAAATAAATAAGATATGAGTATTCGAGTATACTCATGGAAACATACTCTGAGAATGTCTACTTCCTTAAAAAACATTTTAACATTCTCGTATATAAATTGAAACGTATAATAACACCAGTATTCCTCACTATTCTGAAAAACGACCTCATGTGTAAGCAATCGTAAATGTAAATGATTTGCATGCGTTATCGAACTTTTCATGAGACTATTTTCAATCCAAAGATTTATTTATTTATTAATACTTTATTGCACAATAAATTAAAGAATTGTACAAAAGGCGGGCTTAATGCAAAAGCATTCTCTACCAGCCAACTTTAGGACGTACAAGAGCAGAGGTTTGTAGGTGTGCGAAATCGAGCATTAGTAAAATTCAGATAAAGAAGAAATAATTCTTCAATTACATCGACAATTAATACAACGTAGATCGACGAAAAAATAGTCAAATAACTACGCGTTATCAAAGATTACTCAAAAAGTAGTAATCAGTTCTCGATAAAATTTAAATGTAACCACATGATAAACATCAGCTTTTGATTAAATTAAAAATTATCAAAATCGGTACACCCAGTAAAAAGTTATTGCGGATTTTCGAGAGTTTCCCTCGATTTCTCTAGGATTCCATCATGAGATCCTGGTTTCCTTATCATGATACCAAACTAGAGATATCCCCTTTCCAACAAAAAAAGAATTATCAAAATCGGTACATCCAGTAGAAAGTTATGCGGTATAATACAACGTAGGTCGACGAAAAAAGCGTCAAGTAAAAACGCATTATTAGATATAACTCGAAAAGTAGTTGTTAGATCTCAAATAAATTTAAATGGGACCAATTGACACACACCACCTTTCGATTAAAAAATTTTGTCGAAATCGGTCCACCCGGTCACTAGTTCTGATGTAACATACATAAAAAAAAATACAGTCGAATTGAAAACCTCCTCCTTTTTTGGAAGTCGGTTAAAAAGGGAGGAAATATAAAGTAACGTTAGTGGTTTAGTATATACATGAGCAAATAAATTCATATATATATATACCATAAAAATATAAACATACATAAACAGATACAACTTTGCATACATACATACACATATACATACACACACACACACATACATACATAAATACATACATACATACATACATACATACATATACATACATACATACTAACCTATATACATAATACTTAATAAGTTGACGACAATAATAAGCAAAACACACCGCTAACGATATTACGAACTTATTTTTGTTTGTTAAAAAAAGAGAAAAACGAAAAGTATTAATTCACATGAACTAAAAACTAAAAAGAAAGCGTGATATCCTCTTTTAATCAGAAAATTACAATAAAAAAGTACTTTGAATAAATGAAAGTGGAAAAACTAATAATAAGGTTATTTGAATTATCATGAACGTTATTTTGTTTCACTAACGTAATTTATGTAACAATTTTATGTCAGCATTTCGGTTGGAATAGATACCTAAAAATAATAATTGAAGTAAAACTTCTTTACGCACGCTTGACTTGGGGATTTAGCTGGGGAATGCGTGACGAGAACGTTACGAAAAATGTGATTGGGTGAGGCGAACGGAAGTTGAGAGAGAGAGATATAAATTAGTGAAGAGAAAAAGAGAGAGATTTTCGTAAGTTTTACTTCAGTCCTGTGGTTTAAAACACACTCATTTTTTATAGTCTAAGTAGTTTATTTTTTAGAAAATTTATGTAAACGCACGATATATACCTATGTGTTACAAAATTATGATATTGATTGCACCTAAAGATAAACGTCATAGAAATTGTATGCTTTAAGTGTAACTGATAAATAAATGAAAAATAATAATCTTAATTTTTTAGCTCAAAACATACGTTTAGTATTTAGATAGTCCAGTAGTTTACGAGTAGATTTCAAAATTTATGCAGCAAGCTCATTGAATTAGTTAACTGTATGTAAACAAATTAAAAATGAAGAAGCAAAAAAGGATGTTTTACTATTTCATTGTTTTTGTTGTTTTTAAGTTTTTATTAAAAAATCTATTAAAATGTATGTGGCAAGTATTTAAAAAGTTTTGTGTTATAAAGATGGAAGATAAATATATATTATACCTACTTCTATGGGAAGTTAATAAAAAAACCATTGCCTATCTAATACTGTAGTATAGGGGCCACACATGTAGGTAAAAGCATTCTAAATGTAATAGTGACGGTGTGGTGTGCGTATCTATTCGGCTATCAACGTCGACACTTGTTTACTGCGTTGCTGGCAGACCTTGAGATTCGGCAGCGGTCACTGGCCCGAGCCTTCACGCCGATATTATATATTTTTTTATCAACCGCGCAGCTATTTGTACTGCTAAACCCAAATTGGAGAACTGACTGATCCACCTATTTCTCTAATTTGATAACGTCGAACTAAATTTGTTTTTTGTTTCATTTTATTAAAAAAAAATGTCTTATTCTGACATATGACAGAACGTCTAAAACCTTTGAAACGGAAGAGAGAAATCAAGTTATTTTTACACTAATAATATACATAAATAAAATAAAATAATTACGCTCTTTTTCGTATATTTCCCGAGCAATGTTACTTTTATATTTAATTCTGTGTTAATAAACGCTTTTAACACGTTTCAGACTACAGTGCGAAATATTAGCATTGTGGTTTGTGTGTATTACAATAATGAAATAACACACACCGTGACATGTGTGCGTAGTGTTGGTCATTGGCGATTTTGGTGGATGTTTCAAGGACGACCAGCTCGGGTTCAGTAGCCACCTCCGACTGTGAATAACACCATTTCGATCATTGACCTTATACATACGTTTCCTGTGCGGAAAATAAAACTTCGAGGCAATATGTTAAAATCACTTCATTTGTTATGCATAGATACTTAATGACCCCACTGTTTAAATAATTCTAATAAAGAACAATGTTTATGTCTTTATAATACATGTCAATGTATTCTATTTCACAAGAATTATGTATATGTGCACTTGTGTTTTCAAAGCAAAATTTAATTTTATCTCTATTTTGTTACAGGTAAGTGGAACACCGAGTATCGTGCGTCATCAAAACTTTTTCCTCAACCTATCTCCAAGTATCAGTAAGATTTAGTCGACGTTAGTTATGATTGCACGTAACGCGTTCTCGTTAGAGCACAATGCACCAGGCAGCAGGCTGCAGCGGTAGAGTCAGTCACCCCGTCCTAACGGCGTTCGCCCTATAGCCGCTTGACTCGCGAACAGCTACTGCCGTCATCGCGCCGCAATTGTCGTGCAATCGCTTACTAATGCAACTGCAACTGTACTCCTAATGCATACGTAATATCTTCAGTCGCATCCATAAATTCTCGCGCCTTCACGGCCTCTACCCCTAGAAATTGTGTATTCATTTATTCTTCATATATCAAACAACTAACATGGGTACAATTATACGATTGATGTCCAAACGTCCTGCTGAGTCCTTAGTAATAAGCGGACCGCAAAATTTGGCAAAGCTATGTACGGTTGTACCATTGTTAGAGCAACCACCGTCAACATTAAATAATAATGGAACAATTACTGGGCAACTGCGCTTGGACGTTACAATAATTTTTTTTTTTTATTTAAAAAAAAAGTGACCCTGAGAACCATTCTTACGTATTCGACTTTTAACACTAAATCTAAAAAAGTATGACATGTTTACAATTCATCAAAATTTGAAAGATTAGTTCAAAAGCTATTTCCTAAGAGTATAACTGATAACTGACACAACGCTGTTGTGAAATTGCAAGGTATCCCGCTGATATTTTATCATTAACACTAATATTAGAATGAGGGTTCTTCGTCTAATAATAAACTATATATTTTGGCAATAATACAATGCATCTTCAATCTGGGAATGTCGGTTACGAATCGTAGTAACAAAGGGAAGCTCAAAAAATTGTCTTAAAAAGTTCAGTCCCTCGTTTTTGCTCCAAAACGTTTCGATTAAACAATAATTTATTTTTTTAAACTACACAAAAGAGTTGTATATCGCGAAATCGTACGAAGATACACACATTCAGACAAAAAAAAAATCGACGGGTTACCTGTTTGTGAAACCTGAGACGAAAAGAAAGGGTAGGTCGCTACCTAACGATTCGCACCGTGATTTTTTTACGAGCGGTCGTGGCTGTACAATGCTTTTAGTAAAAAACTAATGGAAAATGGAATTCTTTAAAAATCAAACTTAAAAGGAAGTCAGATTAAGGGTTAAAAAAAATTTCTATTGTAGAACATTGTTTCCTTGGCAGATGGTATAGATTTATTCGCCGCTCGTTGCACTAACAATCATATAGGTCAGAAGCAGTCATTGTCACGCGACTTCCTTTATAATCATATTCAATAAATTATTATTTATTATTCATGTTCATTAAAATACTAAAGTAAAAAAAAATTGTGCCTAGCAAATCAGTACTTACTTTAAAATTATAAAAACAATTATTTTTAAAAATTGGGGACAAATTACTCAATATATATATATATATATATATATATATATATATATATATATATATATATATATATATATATATAAATAATTTTTAAGATTCGATATGAAAAAAAAATACTACAAGTATTTTTTTGTCATTTCTTTTAATGTCATTGACAATAATAATCAAACATGTACATTCGTTCTTCACGGATAGTCCAATGTGTGTTTTCTTAACTTTATTAAATTGTTAGAAATGACTATTAGGTTAGTTTTAAGAGAATATGCAGTCAGTATATTTGTCGAAATATATATATATATATATATAAATAATTTTTAAGATTCGATATGAAAAAAAAATACTACAAGTATTTTTTTGTCATTTCTTTTAATGTCATTGACAATAATAATCAAACATGTACATTCGTTCTTCACGGATAGTCCAATGTGTGTTTTCTTAACTTTATTAAATTGTTAGAAATGACTATTAGGTTAGTTTTAAGAGAATATGCAGTCAGTATATTTGTCGAACGATGGCGATGGCGAAGTGGTACAGCCACGATGGGAACCGTTACACGCACTCGCGGAGTTGAGTGCACGCGCGCGCGGTCGCCGACACTAGTTATTACCGTCCCCACTCCACAAATATAGAAAATTCTTTGCCACTATACTCTCTTACATAAGACAGCAGTCGTTAAATAACTCCTCAAATATTAGTCTAGAAATGATTATAGGGTAGGAGTTTCGATGGAGCGTGTGTATGTCGCCTTCTGTTTCTAGAGACGTGGCACGCGCAAACATATGCATACAAACGCGTGCATAAAAAGTACCTTCCCGCCCCGTTCATTACAAAAATGGGAAAAGTAAAAAACTTCCGTATACCTTTCCACTTTTACTAACAACGAGATACCAGGAGGCGGCCACGTTTCACCTTCGCCAGCTGGTAAACGAGGAAGTGCATACAATAGTATGCGAGCCACAAATAATTACCGATTGCCAAAAATCGAAACCGCCCAAAAATAACTATAGCTATGCTATATTTATTAAAACTTTTACCCGTATGGTCTTTAATTATATAAATTATGTGAGGTTGAACGACTGATTCATTGTTGAATATTTTTATTACTCAGTGTTTCCAAATATATATTTTATACTTTTCATCCCCACCCGAAAGATTAGTTTAGCAATAATTATGTTTGCTAGCAAAGAAAAAAAAACGACATCAATTACATCAAAAAGTAATACGTCAGTAGACGAAACAAAACAAACGCACTAATCGCCACTGCGATTTTCGAAGATTTCCTTCGATTTCTCTGGGATGCCATAATCAGATCCTCATCATGGTACCACCCTTGAAGTATCTTCCTTTCCAACAAAAAAAGGAATCAGCAAAATCGGGTTATAAACGACGAAGTTATCTGGGAACATAAATATATATATACGGTCCAATTGATAAACCCCCTCCTTTTTTGAAGTCGGTTAAAAACTCAATTATTTCATGACGTTATTAAAATAACTTAATCTGATCCTACGCAAAATATTCACAGGCATATTAGCTTGGCAAACGGTAACAGATATAAAAATAGAACGTTAAATGTTAAAATATATAAAATTTTGTGTGAAAGTAGCAAGACGTGAAACAGATTTTTATTCTTATATCATTTTATGTAATTATTAATATAGACTGACCGGGTTATACCATTAAAGTGAAGCTTGTATTTACCTTTTCCTGACTTTATTTGTGGATAAAATCTTAAAATACGAATAAAGTAGTTAGTTATTAATAGATAAGATCTAAATATTTATATTTCACTATCACTGCTACTTGTAAGTTAAAATAAATATTACTGAAAGAATAACTTTTAAAGATATAGGAGAGTGAAAGATGTAAATGAATAAAAGTTATATTATGCATTGCTATGCAGCAAGCAGGAATTTTTATGTTTATAGTTAGGAAATTAGAATTATTTTTAGATTATATTTAAGTAAGCGTTGCATCAGCGCGATAGCGCCATGCCTTAGAAAAAAGTGATACGAACCGGTCTGTGATGGAACGAAAGTCGGCTACCTATAGGTAATATACGTAATACTTTCTCTTGCCCCGCAATCTGCACTCGAATTTCAAATAATGTTGCGTTTTATAATGATTACGACTTGTATATGTTATAAATCATATTGTACACGGAGTCAATACACTTAACTCGCTGATGCTGCTTATCAGTATTATGAAAACAAGTTTGTTAAAAATAATTTCGAAAGATTTCCACTCGTCACATTTTATATTTCTTGAAAATACCTGAACATGCCTCATAATCAAAAACATCTAAGCAAAGTTAGAATATGTGATTTAAATAAAGTCAAGGATCATTTGCGTCGCAAACAACGACGGGGTCAGTAGACTTAAGCGCGCAACCGCCGAAATTATCACAGCTCTACACGCGCCGCGCGGCCAACGAACGCGCCAAGGCCATGGTGGGTACTCGCCTCTCCCCGCTCACCCCTCGCGATTATCTCCTCACAAAATATTGCTCCAGTATCAGAATCAGAAACTGCGTACTTACTAAAAAATCCCTCCAACCAAAAAACTGCAAATAAACGTATTCCAACTTCAAACAAAAAAAAGATAACTCAATTCATATTAAGAGCAGAATAATTTGTATTTTAAAATGTGTAATTCTACTTTCTATTTTTTATAATGTAAAAATCAGGTAAAATAAGGCTGCTAGAAAATAAAACGCTAAAATTAGTTAGATAAAATTCACACACTATTTTAATGGTAGGTTCATCTTTAATATTGAACATGTAATGTTAAAATTAATAAAGCGAAATGGAAGCTCTTATAATACATATTAGTAATAAAATTATAAAAGGCCGAGGGTGTCGAGTTTATCAGTGTGGGCGCGAGGAGAGAGCGCGGAAGGTGACGCGGGCGCGGAAGCGGAGGCGGGGTGAGGAGCGCGGGGGGCGGCAGGTGGTGGCGTCAACGCGCGGCCGTGAACTTTCTTCGGACACGTTTTCAGAATCGAATGCTGCGCAATATTCCGTTCCACAGCCTGAAGAAGCCTGTGTACCACCTTCCCCGCACCCGCCTTCCGTGCCCTCAATCTAAAGATAAACTAATCCTAATTCTGAGAATAAATCAGGAAACTCAATAACCAGATAAAATAAGTAATTTAAATGTAAAAACAAGACAAATAAAAAACAAGGAACCGAATTTTGATTTAAAAAACTGTTCAAAATGTATTTTGGTCCGAGTTCAAGAATATTTTTGTTTCGTGTATAAGATGTGACTTGCCAAAAACCAGGGCAAATATGTATAATGAGCTTCAAAGAAATCGTTTTAAATAAAAGTGCAAACAAATGTACTAGTGTTGTTTTTCACAATACCTTAACAATATTGTTAAGATCGAGCTAGACATGGATGAAAAAAAAAAGTACAATTACATGAAGACTAATATTTTGTTTTATATTTTTGTTTATAATTATAGCGGCCTTAATTATTATCCAAAATTTGAAATGTTTACTTAGATACTTTATTATCTTTTCATTGGCACTTTTTTCCACAGAGTCCTAATGAGGTCATTCATATTCATGAATCAAGAATTCACGCAAACAACTACTCAAAAACCCAAATAAGAAATACCAACCAATAATAATAATCTAAATAGAACAGCTCAGACCAATTTGAATAATAAACATGACATTGTAGTTGTCCTGCGACCACTTGTTATCTACGGCTAAAGAGAGCAAGTTAATGTAACAGTAGAAAACGAAAACACGATAAATTTCCTCATTCTCGTCCCTGTTGTGTTGTAGCGAGTAATGCAACGTAACGTGCAGCGTGCACGGCGCGGGCGCGTTATACAACCGAGTGCATCACCAACCAGCTCGCGCTCGCGCCGCTCTGATTACACGCAACACACCGCGCTTCTCTGACGCGTACTTGCTATTCCATCTTGTGTCATCAAACTCGTATCGTATATAGTTTAGTACTAGATTCCCGAGACTGATGTCGGTTGTAATGCTCCATTTAGTTCGTGATTTATTTTGTTTCGGTTGAAAGAACTGAAATGAATCAAAACATTAATTCCATTGGCCTTTCACTTGCAGTTCAAACTTAAGATTTCCTTATATTTTATTCGTAGTCGTCACTGTATCACTGATTCGTTTATGTTTTTTTTCTATGCTCAGCACGCAGACGTCCTCTATCAGGAGCAGGAAGTCTAGTTTCGGAGTAAATATCAAGGTGAATTACAAGCAAAACAGTGTGTATATATAAGAGAAAGGTATTGCGTGCATTTTTAACTATTTTTTGTTCTGGAACCTGATTGTTAAGCTTGTTTGCTTGATGAAAATCTTGAACATTGTTAAATGTGTACTTTTTTGCCTTAATTGTTTAGACTGATTTTTTTTTACCCTTATTATACTTACCCTAAGCACGTAAATTACTAAATGGTTTATTATTCAGTTAAATTCAGAGAAGTTAATTCAATTCTGGGTTTAGTTTATTGTTTGCATTTTTACGTATCTACATTATTCAGTAAGGCGAGGAGACCCCAACAATGCCGTGAACGCTTCCTCAAATTGATTTTGCCTTGATACCGACATTGCGGTTAATTCGGTGTTATTTGACATTGACGTGTTCCTACACCTATTCGCATCAGGAAATCTGTCTAGGTTTATTTTGTCAGCTTAAACAATAGGTATTCAAAACGAAATTTATAACAAATTCGCATACGTAACTAATATACAATTATTTAGCAAATAGCTATAAATTGTATTATTCTTATTATGATATTGAACAATTATTTTTACAAATATTCATTTCTTTTAAGCTTTCAAGAAGATTCCGTGCATTTTTTAGCATAATATATTCGGCATTATCTTAGCATAAAAATGTAATAATCGTAAAAACGACACAAAACCTAAATATAATTTAACTTAGAAACAAATGCTCTTCGTACGATGAATGAATAATGGTTTTTGCCAACTTCTGAAGGTTTACGATGTAAGCATTGACGTTTCAGTTATTGAGATATTTAATATATAGGTATTTTCAGCTAAAATGATTTGTCAGTTTAAAAATAAAGTTTAATACATAACATTCTCAACTAAATGTCAGAAATTGATGCACCTACCGAAAATATGGGATAATACGTGCAATATATAAATCTATTACTTATAATTATATTGGATGGATGAAAACCTAACAAATCATAATATCATGACAATATCATGCAGAAATTTGAGAATAAATATTTAAATCATATAAAGGTTAAATATTGCCATATTTAAAAGTACAACGTGCATGTGCATGAATTTAGCATAGGAAACGGCCCGGGGCGCGGGACCCCGGCGTCCAGACTTCGGCGAGCAGTCGTGTAGCAAGCTACTAATTGAGCGCACCCGACGATTGACCTTGGCCTTGGCATGGGTTGCCGAATCGGACGAGGTCGGAACGATTGAACGCGTCCGGATCACACGGCCCGTATGCCGTGCTGCTTAGTGCTTATTCATTCTAATAATATTAACACATCATCTCACATCACATCAACACTTGCCGCACCAATTAGTAATCATGTACTAGATGTATTACGAAGTATCTCGTTCGCCAAAATATTGATTCATGTTTCGAGAAATCGTAAAAGTTTTACGTAGCGAAATGTTTACCCCATTCATTTGGTATGCGAATTTTTTGTTTGTCTTTTTGCTAATATTTCAAAATAAAATGTGAAGATTTTGCAAAACCTGTTTGTGTGTGACCCTGGCTTAACTATAAATTGTTATCGAATTACAATAACATAAAATTATAATATGCAAATGTCATATGATACTAAAATATGGTGAGCGAGCGCAGTGTCATCATCGGCGGCGCAACAGCAAGCCGGGGTAATTGACACAAGCTGACCTCGCACTGCTTCGGAAAAACTCGCTGGAGCTCGGTTCTCGTCGCCGCTCCAATATATTTGAACGTTCATTGTCAAACGATATTAGATATTTCCAATAATAACTTAATTGAATAACCAAATTGTATTTGTGTCAGCCAGTGAAATTTTGTACGTTAAAATCGCTGGAATTTGTTTAAATAAAGACTGCATGATACATATTATTACGTTTTAGTTGCGTATACAAAAACACCAGTTTCGGGCTCGCATTTCGAGTGCGCATCGGATAACTGCTTGTCTCAGCGAGGCCTTGACCGAGCTCACCGCACTCCGCGCCGCAAACATTCAACGCTCCAACCGTCGACAAAGCGCCACGTGACTTGCTGGAACATTTTCATATTTACAAGTGGTGTCCTCCAATTACAGCTTATTGAGTTTTTAGAATTTACTATTTACTTACACGTGCCCATAAACCGCACATGGTTGACGTTTGGTTTTTTCATTAAAAGCTGACCTTAATATTTTTCAATCTTTTAGCTATTAGAGGTGAAGTTCTCTTACTGTTTTCTAACTTTTCCTATATGTTATGTAACACATATATACGTAAAATCCAAGGTAATCGGTAACCTTGTTGTAAAATGATCATTATTTGAAATCGCCTAAAACTTAGTTTTCAATATTGCCAAATTTGAAACCTTAGTAAATAAGGTATTGAAATGTTAAACGTGTTAATTTGTATTTTATGAACTGCAAAATACACAGTAGACAATGACGTGGACCTGTTTGACTGGTGCGCAGGGCATCCCGCCGCTATTGTCCTCGTGTCCTTGGTCCGAGAAGGCCGTCCGGCCCCACTATTGTCTCATTTGACATTTCAAAGGACAATTAACCGAGTGGTTCCATTACTTTCAACATTGAATTGATTAAGGGTTATAAAAGCGTAACAAAAATTAATGTTTGACAATTGTTCTTTTACCTAAATAAGTACATCGTAAATCCTTATTTCTTTAAAATTTTTTTTATATAATCATCGGAAAAACAAATCCATTACTAATCCGGACATAGAAAAAACGGAAGCCGTAAATTGCAAACAGTCTGGTAGTCGTTAATTTTTTTATACAAATACAAAAAATGCGTCCGATCTATCGAGATCGTTAAAAGTGAATCGGCTCCGTGCATCATGTGGTCATGATGAACAATGGCAACTAATACATGCGGCTACCGACTGACACCAAACTGTTCGAACGCCACAAGCTATATTAAACTCTATTGCTTACGAAAAAGCATTTTAAAAGTTTATTCGTAAGCGCATTGTACAATCTACAGTGTAATTTGATATTCGCGTCCCAATATTAAAAAGTGATGGCAACGGAAGGAAGTAAAAAAATTGGGCACCCATTCACTTTCACGAATTTATTCGAAGTGCACATATGGCATTGTTGTCATATTGTTTTATTTGCTGTCGAATTCGTCTATGATAAGATTTTTGCCATTAATTATCATGTGCCATTTAGAATATGGAATGTTCCATTAGCTAATTCTTTACTTATTTTAAACTTTGTCATAAAGCGAGACGCATTGATGTAACAACTACAAATTGATAGTGTGTATACCTATTTATGTATGTATTATTAATTATACGATATAAATATAAATTACAATGACATACAGTAGGAACTGGGAAATAATTTATTTCATTACTCAGTAAAAATAAACTATGTTTCGTAAACTATTTTAATTTCATTTGTAAACAACAATAAACAACGTATGCGAATGATGTAATTTTATTTTATATCAAAATATAGTTTTTGTACATAAACAAAATGTACATTTTTTGTGCTTAGTTCTTAAATATTGTATTTATATCCCTAAATGGGTCTAAAAGTGCAGAATAATATAATATGATATTAGTAATTAAAAGATCCTCAGAAGGCTTTACTTTAAAACGTAACCTTATTTAACCTCTTACACGTACAAAGTCAGAAAAGGTTGTTTATTTTTTATTTAATGTTCTATCTACTTAGAAAAAATCGACTACCTTTGAGCAATTCTCTAAGCGCCCATCACGTGGGAGGATATTTGCGAAACCCATAAAAAGCAGCCCTTTTGTTAAAATTTTAAGGGAAAGTATTGAAGCGAAATAATTTCGGCAAAAAGTTTGTAAATAAAGACCCATAAATGCACCTTTCAGTCAGACGTCGGTTCAGTACAACCCTTTTATGCGTTTTGCGAGACTTACATCTGGAGCTGTATTAAAAAGTTTCACTATTCAATATTATTGTATTTTGTTTTTATTGTCGACATGAGATAATCTGACAGATAAATAATGATAAGAAAGATATGCAATCAGATATCATATTTAAAACGCCAAAAACACTAAGGGCTTAATAATTTACACTCGTGCGCGGTTATAAAAAAAAACCGATTATAAGTAATGGGTGTAATTTATAATAAATTTTAATATATTTACAACAGCGTAAAGAATGCAGCTTTAATTTAATCTAACATCAGACTATATTTGTGTTCAACAAAGTGATATATTAATAAGGTGTGGACAGTGGATTATTCCTCTCTTCAGTCGAGATGACTCATACGTTGCAAGCCTATTATTTCAAATAGCCTGTCAACTAGATGGCTAATACTATCATGGTAAACGCTATTTTAACGTTTTCATTGTAACCACTGTGGTGCTATTTAGCAGTAGTGTCATGTCGTCATTATAAAAAAAGGAATGAATATTCGATTTGTTTAATCCTTAAATATTTTTACCCTACAATCCATTTCTTCGGTCTACAATTAGATTGTGACGAAACTAGCAAAAAACATGGTACACTTGCTTATTAGGTATCGCTTCCGAAAATTAATATTTAGCTAAATATGTTCTGCGTAATCAGATAAACATTCAACAGAGTATAATTCCAAGTTAATATTCCTCAGCTACTTTAGCGTACAAGCTTACTGTTTTGACGTAAGCGGTCGGCTAATAGAAATTTGGTTGATGGCGTTCTTAAAATGGTCTGTCCGTACAATTGAATGGCTATTTTAATCAGTTAATTGCGAGAACCTAAGCGATACAATATGTATTAGATAACTTGTGATATTCACAGGTTTTGTTATTCAAAGTGAACAGGACAATTTATTCAGTTACAGGAACATTTTTAACGTATAATACTAACGATAAGTTTAATAGGCATATAAATTAATGCAGCATATAAATTGGAATAAAATTAACATCATCACAGTAGTCATGACCAAAATAAAAACAGGAAATAAGGAAATTAACATTCAAAAACGATTTGTTTTCCTTTTATTTTAAACTAGTCGTTGTTTGCGTTTTAAAAGTTGAACTTTTTATTCGATCATGTAGAGAATCAATAATAAAGTTTTTATTCAGTCACATATATCTTTACCTACTTAGTGAAAATAAATTTTCAGAATCAGATCAGTTCTGCGTTCAGGCACAGAGCGCCTGCGCGGGTGGTGGCCTTGACCGGCCTGCGCCAAAATTTCCAGGTCGTTCACCCGCCGTGACGCCTACAGCCACTCGTCTTTATCTTACATAAATAACTTTGCGAGCAAGCCAATTGCGGCTCTATTAGCACGAGATAGGGTCGAAATAATTACGACGTGTCGAGGCAAAGGTGTTATATAAAATTAAATCATCTATGTACCTATCGGTTATAGAAACTTGTTTATCAATAAGGCTACGTGTTAAAAAGGTAGTGTTATTATTTTACCAGGTACATTTTAAGGACATACTTATTATACCTAAATTTTTTATTGTTCTACTCTCGATTCTAATCGTCAATAAAAGCAAAAACTTTTTGAGGCGTTTAAGTAATAAATAGAAAAACGTATTTAATCTACTTGCAATTATCACATATTATTGTTTATTTATTTATTTATTTTTTCTATTTATGCATAATAAAACTTAAAACTAACATTACAGTGAAACCAATGCGCTAGTTGATCACAAATTCTACCTCTATCTACAGATTTTTGTATACAAATAACATTAAATTTAACAAATAATTTAAACAATTCAATAAAATCAATTCAATTTCAATATTTAACATTAAATTTAACAATTAATTTTATTTTATTTTGTTGTTGTTTTATATTTTTAATCCTTGATTTCTATTGTATTAATAAATTAAACCTTACATAACTACTAGCATCAGTTCGTTTTCAATGCTTAGGCATTCACACATAAGACTGACCATTGTTTACCGAAAGTATCATTGTTGTTGTATAATAAGGCCTTATTATAGTGTATCAGTTAAATAATAAATACGCTGGAAAGTTTAAAGAGTTTCAGGAAGTGAGCATTGCTAGGCTAGGAGGCAAGCGGGCCGAGGCGGCAGCGGGTCACCCCGTCACGCGGCGACCTACACAGAACTCGCCATCCATTAGCTCGATTTCGTGTTCAAGTTCACTCGTGTTCCATCACCAAAAATATTTTAGTGCTGTGACGCAATCCGCTGCGTCTCGCTCGAACATTCGCTGCGCTCTCAGTCCAGCTCGCTCTCGCACGACCTTGGCCGCGGAGCGCCCGCAAGGTTCAGGTCTTCGAACTCGAGCGCGCGGCGCGGGCCGCGGGGACGGAGGCTCGAGGCCCTCCAATAGCTCGCCGCGCAAGTCTGCGCGCGCTCATGATTGGTCCGCTGTCGACGCGGCAATGACCTCGGAGACCGGAGTTCGAAGCGCGCCGAGGCTCGCTACGAAACACAGACTGACAGGCTTCGTACACCGATAGAGGCTATAATCGCTCGCGGCGGTGGCTACGCCGTCGAAGCGATTGTATCGCACGGAGCGCTGATCATTTTGCAGACTTTCACTCTTAAGGGGAGACTCGCACGGTAACGAACAGAAGTGCGCGCGGCCTAGCTCAGTTCGTCGTTCGAGCTCAAGTGAGACGCACGTAGCGCATGCGGCGGCAGTTTGTTAGACGACTGACCTTCATCCTTTGCGACGTGCTGAGCGCGTATTTCAGTTAATGCACTCCTGTCCTATATCCTCGACTCAGTGATCTGGACATACGTTTACGTGTTCAAATGTGGCTTACGTGTAGTGCAGTGTGAAGGAACTATTAAATTATTTTCGTTAAGTTTTAATCGTATGACTGTTAGTGATGTCTCCGGATAGCAGCTATGGGCGCTATGATGCGCCAACTGCAGCCGACAATATGATGAGTTCGGCTCACAAGGAGCGAGAACCAGAACTGCATATAGGTAGGGTATACAACTACCTGTAGTTTGTTTACGTCTCGCTCGAAGCTCTGAATATGCCGAATATTTCCAAGAAAATAATCTGATATAAAATATTTAAAGTTGATCCGTGATCAGCAAGTTCTTAATGTAAATAGTGAGCACTGTAAATTCAAATTCGAGTCGGAGTGACAAAATATGTAGTTGTTTATTACTTGACGTTTTATTATATTTTAGTAATCTCATAAGTAAAAACTTGTAATTAAAATATCTGTGATTCTTATCATTTGCAATTACACGTTGTATTTATTTATTAGTTATGATTAACATAACAATAAGGCGTTACACAACATAGCAAGCAATAAGTTATTTGTAATGAAATTAAAAATTGAAAAGTAAAAGCAGTAAGTATAAAAATAATTTTATGGCGCCTGTACGTATGACTTTTACAGTTTTTCACTAAAAGCTTGTATGGCTCTTATTTAATAGTTTAATCGTTCATTGCTTAATGCCCTCATTACTATTTTGAAGATACGTTATACGTTTAACAAAATATCTAATTAATCGCAATTTTATTGTGAAGATAATATTATGCTAGTTTTAATTTGATATTATGTAATAATCATAATACATAAAACAACCAATATGTATGTATAGATTTATAGAGTTAATTATTATAAAAACCGTTAATACCCTAACGGCATCGCATGTGATCGAACAGAGTTTTCTCTTTACAAGTCGTTTTGATTAATGGTCTCATAATCGTGATAGAGAACGGGTACAAACGTACCTTCAGTATTATTATCACTAGCTTGTTGCAGAACGAAAGTTTGATGGATTGATTGGTAAAAATTGCCACTGCGGGGCTCGATGAAAACAATTAAAAAATCATTGTTCAAAATCACAGTACTTGAAAAAATAATGTCGTCTCGCCCTCAGCGCGAATCGATGGGGTTCAATACATCCGCAGGGAGCTATAGATTCGCGTTTCAATCCTAATGATGTTATCGATTTTTATTGATTTATATAATAGTTACCTTTCAAAAGTAAACAACAAAGGATTTAATCGTTTCGCCTGGGAAGTTACAACCCTTTTCTCGTTCTGTTTGACCTTTCTATAATTTTAATATTTATTAATGATTCTCAATTTATATTGTGAAAAAATGTCTGTAATAATAAATTTGTAGAGTGGTTCGCAAGCGGGATCAATGTAACGCCAGCTTCCGCCTCGCGCTGGCCAACACTTTTACTTTTCTCTCGAGACTAGTTTCTCTCTAGTTCATTCCACCTTGCAATTATAAGTATTTATTTATATTTAACGCTTAGCATAACAAACATATCTAGTCACTTGGGAAAGTTAAACGATTTTATCTATGAGCTAGTAAGAGTTCCTTATTATTATTGTTATATATATATAATTATAATAAAACAAAAAGAATATACAGATTGTTGAAATTAATTTGATATGGAGTACTCTTTATTATCAAGGAAAATAAAGAGTCCTCCAAACTACTAAAAGCTTTAAAAATGTCTCGCTACGGTTATACGGTATATTACCATTTTTAAGCAGATTTTTTTGTATAATCGCTAAAGTAAAAGAAAATATTTTTCTATACCATAAGCATACGTGCCGAAACGATAATTCGAAAGGCCTTATAATTAGCGTAATATTTTTAACATCTGAATAGACTAATTATGAAACAAACGTGAGCTCCGAGCAGGAAACGGCGTAATGTACGTGATTGGGTGATCTAATTATTTACAAACAAATATCGCCGTGACACAGATAGCGCAGGACGCGTCACGCGGCGCACTCAACGCTCGCGCTTGCACGCTCGGGCGCAAGCGGCGGTTACGTGGAGCCAGCACTTTCTAGCGCACTTTCCTCGCCGTTTTAATTGACGTAACAAACGAGCGACTCTCACACGCTCCACAGAAAAACGCTCGAGTTGCATCACACGAAAAGAAAGAATGCACGCGCGAGAATCGCTTGTAGATAATAATATAATAAATAGAGAGCTATCTAAGTATCAACCGCGTTTTCGTCGATCCCAGTGCAATGATGCAACTGTCTCGAATTTAAGACCCAAAGACGAAATGTTCGCTTGCTCTAAAAAAAGAAAGTAACACCATAGAAAGCAACCGTGTCGAACGTCGACCCGAGGCAAGTGCCTGAAATAGAAAGTTCCTTCCTAAAAGCCGGTACGCTCCCTTACCAAATAAACAAATATAGTAAAGGGAAAGTGAGAGCAATCGGGGGCGCCTAACGCTCAAACCTGTTCCCGGCTGAGCTCCCGCCTCCAACGACCTATACGTACACGTCATGTACGATGCACTCAACCGCCATCTTATCTAACACTGCCCCAATAATAAATCGATTCTGTCGTTAACATTTACCTATTTTAAATTTTAAAATAATATTATCGTCATTTAACGATACTTTAAGTAATCCATTGAGGAGTAATGATTTTATTGATTTGATTAATACTTGTGGTAAACAGTAATCGAGTTTAATTAACAAATGATAAGAAGTATTTAAAGTAAGAAGTGATGTGATTGTAGACTCGTATTGGAAGGGTCAATGACTTCCCTCAAGTGCAGTGGAGAGTTTTAGAGCTTTCTAAAATAACTATTCAGTGTCATCGACGCACGCAACCCAATGCGCTTGCGTCATATGCATTATTTGCGAGTACGTGTGTATAGCTTGCGTAACGTCTACTCTCGTTAATTTTCTATAAAATTATGCGGCTAATTTTCATAATATGATTAAAAATAGTCTTTAACTTCGACTGTGTGTCATGTAAACATTTAATTTATCATAGTTGAATTCGTATGGAAGGCAACATCTGGTTGGTATTAAATAACAGCCTAAACAGCTCGCTTATAATGATTTATTTCCTTTTGTTTCAGAGTTCGATGGCACCACGGTGCTGTGTCGGGTCTGTGGAGATAAGGCGAGTGGTTTCCACTACGGCGTGCATTCCTGTGAAGGCTGCAAGGTAAATATTATTTTCTGTTCGTTCACAAAATCTTGTTAATTATATATTTGAACTTTCCTCGCATTACAGCATTCTCACCAGCATCATAAGGTTTTTACGTTAGCCATGCCATAACCGAGTACCATTCACTGAAAGTAGTCGACAGTAAATATACTAAAAATATGCTCAGAGAAATATAAAACACGTTGGTAAGAAAGAAGAAAAAATTAACACTTATTATTTTATTAAGTGTATACGCTCTGTCTGCATTTCTGCAATAGCTGCTCTGCTTACATTTTGCTGAAAACTAGTTCAATTTTACTTGCGCATTTGAAACAGCTCGAATTACATTCATTTATAAAGTATATGCCATTTATTTATAAACGCCACTACTGGAAGTGTTTCAATGTCCTAGAGTTTCAACGGCAAGGTTGCCATACGCGGAAGACAATCTCTATGGACAGATAACAAAGTTCGACCATGATATTTTTGATGCATAAATGTAAAAATTCTCCGTCAGTTCGTCTCGTACAAAAGGTATACAATGACAATACTGGAACACCATTTTAACAACGATATAATTTATTAGTTGAAATACGTGTTTACGAGTTAGTAGGGAAATATAGGTGAAATACGTGTTTACGAGTTAGTAGGGAAATATATAATAAAAATAAAAATAAAATGTTTCGAGTCGTTTTGGGGTCGAGGGGTCTTTTAGGTACCTGCTGGCCTCGGTTCGGCGGTCAGACCTTTGCGCCCTAATTCTATAAATCTCATTTGTATTCTCGATACCTGTCGGCGGCCGGAACCATCACACGGGAACCGGCCCGTCTTTAAATGTTACATTATAAACTGCTCTTGTTAGTATATTTTGCAAAGGGGTCGAGGTCAATCCGAATACTACTAAGGTTAACCGGTTTTCCTTAAAAATATGTATAAATACACTTTGTAGAAAATATTTTTATTAAAACTTAAGGTCAGCGAGGGCAACAAACGCCCGCCCGCATATCTTTTCCACTTGATCTTTTTGTCTCTGAATAGAAGACTTCCTGTATTGTTTTTATTAAGTACACTTAAAGTGTCTGAAGATTTATATATTATTTATACGTTATAAAACATATTTCGTGACTAATATACAAAACGAAGTTACACAGGCATTTTAATATAAATAAATAACAATATATTGATATGTTTATATATGATATGAAAGATAATATAAAGGGATGAGGAATGATTGTGTTTTGATAGTTGTTTTAATTAAAATGTATTTTAAACGTAGAATATATTTTGTTTCTAACTTGTTCGTTACATAAATTGCAGTAAAATAATAGAAGTGACGAACGTTTAAATTACAATCGGGTAAAGGTCGTATGTGTGTGCACGTGAAAGCGATGCAAGGAAGACGGGAATAGAAGTGCAAGTGTATAATAAACCGGTTTTAGTTTACAAGTTCTGTCGGCATCGGACCAGTGTCCTTGTGGCCGCGGCCGCCTGGACCATTGTTGTCGTAACTGTTGATACTCGTTCATAGCTGTAACAGGCGAGACGGTGAAACGTGATTTTTATCATTATTGCCTTTAAATTTCTGTCATTATTTCAAATACCTCATCATTATTATGTCAGTTGTCGTCATTTTCTAATAATGTTTGCGTTTTCGTATATATTTTCTGTCAAATAAAAAAAATTATTACATTTATTTATTAAAAAGTTATTATAACACGAATCTGAAAGTAAGTTTGTTTCTTTTTTCAATTTGTATTAATTGCCCACTTAATCAAGTTTCACCCATGTTAAAAACACTCAATTAAAAAGAAATTGTAAATTATGTAACACCACATAAAACAAACATTAAACGAAACTAGCGCCAACTAGCGGCACATATTAAAAAATTAAAGTTTAAGTTCGGCTATTTGCCGCGCGATGGCGCTGTACGTCACGGCAACAATATTGCTTCACATGTTCAACTGCGAAAGAAAATCGTGAATGAATTGTTTTGTACGGTCTACTACTAGCGGGGCGCGTGTTCGTACGCACTGATGTCAACGAACTTTAGTTTATTACTACATGTTGTAAATATTATTACATATTTTTATTTTATTTTTTATTTTCGGAATACGGGTTCAAATTACGTAGTTCACTTAATGCCTAAGAACTTCATCTATTACTTTCATCAACACAAATATGTTTTTATCAATCTTTCTACATGTTAAGTAAACTTGATTTGGTTATTTTTTAATTCACGTTGGTTTTTTTTTCCTTAAACAATATTGAATAATAAACATGAGTGAGTGAGTGAGTGTGTCTAAGTGAGTCAGTTTTTCTTTTGTTTTTTTCTTAAAATAAACGTTATTATTATAACTGGACTAGCACATAATATGATAAAGGAATTAAAAAATAATGTGAACTGTTTTTGTTACTTATTGTTTTGTTTACACTTATTTGTTTTGTTTTAAGTTTATAAAATTGAGTCATTGTTATTTATCAATCATATTTATTGACGAAGTGCAGCGCTGCGATGATGGATTTTATGCTATAAACACGCATATTTTCATAGCTGTGCACGTTCTTTGTTCGTCGTGACCGACTTATTCCTTCGTGTTGTGGGTCGCTTATTTTTCGGCACCGATCTGCAGTGCAGGGCGCGCGGTCGACGACCTGAGCCTCACGCCTCTCGTTCTGCCGCAGCCTCTCCTTGCCTTAAGAACTTTTACGGTCAACGAATGTATGTACGCAACGTGAACGTAACCCACATTATTTTCGAACTGTCAGCTTAAAAGTTCGTTGATCTCGGAGCGTTTATTTTTAATAAACACATCCCACGACAAATGATTTCCTCGTCAAATAAATACGATCATTAGTATACGTTAAGTTATTTCTTCGTAATATATATCCTTGTTGCTTAACGGGTTCTCAGATGTTATAGAGTTTAATACCTAAACTGATCCTTTATTCTACAGTTGACTACCATTGTTGCATATTTAAAGTTTTTCTGTGCCAACAGCGTCATAAAACTAGTAATACTCGGAATCTTTAAATATAAATAGTCATAGCGATTATTTGAATTATGTATCCGCATGTGTCGAATGTAGATTCGCGATAAGACGGGAAGTGAATCACAAGTGTGACGTGAGTCAGCCGGGCTGCTTTGTCGTCAAGTAAACATGAGAACACGGGTACGTAGTGGACTGTTAGCTGAGTAGGGTCGGTCATCGGTCGCCGCTTCCTCGGAAAGCAAGCACTCGATGCGTCAGCGTATTTTCTTTGAGCCAATGTTAAGTCATTGTCCGCGACACCGTTAGCCGTGATAAGTCTTGCGCTCGTAATGTGCCAACTATTTAACATGCAAAGTTAAAAATGAATAGTACCAAATATCAATTAAATTAATGACATAAAATAGTACATACAATTAAGTATTGTTGTCTTGCTTAACTTTTTCTAAATATATGTACATCTATCAAACTATTAATACTCATAACAATACTGACACATTTACTTTTTTACATAGTGAAAATATGTTTTTCATATGATTACAAAACTGTGAGCGTTGTAAGAACGAAATGGCTTAGTAGTTCGTACTAAAACACTTTTTGTGTGTGTACTGAGTACTGTGTAATTATATTATTTAGATCTATAGAAATATTTAATAGTTTATTGTATATAATTTATTTCTATTATTTGTATCTTATGCTGTTTGATGTAAGTACGTTTATCATACACCACCTACTTATTTCTTTTCTTGCTCTTAATCCTAACCCTAAGGTTGCCTGGAAGGTATCGCTACCGAGCGATAAGGCCGCCTTCCATTTCCATTTCCATTCTGTATTAAATTAGTCTATGTGGTGTATCGAGAATCGCATAAGTTGCAAATTCTATATATATATAGAATTATATATATATATAGAATATATATATATATATATATATATATATTATTAGCTAAAGCAGTTAAGTATAACAAAGTATGTCAATGTAACGTTAATAGCACAGTTCGCTGGCACAGCGCAAAGTAACGTTGCTATCGAAAAATCTCGAAGGTTGGTTGACCTCCTTCATGTTGACGAAAATATTGTTCTCTTGTTACTTTTTTAGAATCTAATTATTTGTAAGTACTCGGTACAGACTAGTAAAACATTTCAATTAATATTACGAATGTACTTATGTTGTGTTTACTTATTTATATGATAATTCTCTTAGGTTGTTTACATGAATCCAATAGAATATTACTTTTAAAATTCTTATAATCACTAAAACCATGACTTAAGTGTCACACAATCCTGTCTGTACTGGACGAAATATTTAAAAACGCAAAGATGTAAAATAAAAAATGAAATATATGCCTTATTAATAAAATTGTAACAATAATTAGGATTACTTTGGCTATGTCACAATTCTAACATACTACAAATACTAGCCAATTTTAATAAGATTTAATTGTTACGCAAAACAACGAACAAAAAAGTTACCGAGTTTATACTTTATTTTGTAAGCGGAATAATCAGTAATTATAACGTCAATAGAAGAAATAAAATGTATTAACGTTAAAATTTTATTTATAGACTTAATATATTTCTGCATTCAAATAATCGTTTATTTTTCTTATTACATTATGACAAGTGTTGAGGAATGAGCTGATAACGTACCTATTACTACACGTATAGTGTCATCAACAACATTTTCTTAATATATATTTTTTCCTATACGCAAAACAGAAGAATCGAGCTAGTCACTTAAAGCAGTTATGATAATATGCTATGTAGTTTTGATATCGTTCTCCTAGTAAAATATGCTAGTCGTGAATGTTCGGAAAAGGTTTTGTTTTCGAGTAGCAGGTCAACGACCGCACGGTCGGTCACTGCCCGCGTTGCGACCAATTATGGGCCACTCGCACAGCGCACAATGGATCGATGGCAGCGCGAAATTGGGCCAGCGACCCGAGTGCCTCGTGCCCCGCGCACCGCTTCTTCCGCTACTTCTCGCAGC
Source organism: Melitaea cinxia (assembly GCF_905220565.1). Lineage (NCBI taxonomy): Eukaryota > Metazoa > Arthropoda > Insecta > Lepidoptera > Nymphalidae > Melitaea > Melitaea cinxia. The sequence continues at coordinate 8,598,738 of NC_059398.1, read as the reverse complement.
CTCCGCTAGCCTAAACCCGGGTTATAGTAATCTGTATCACCTAATGAGTATTTGTACCGGAAACTTAAACTGCGCCCATAAAATTAAATATTTTTATATTATTGTTTTTGAATCAATGCAATTAAATAAACATAATTTTAAACTAAATAGAACATCGAAACTGGGCCCAGACTTATGTAATGTAATATCAGATGCACTTGCTGCATATAGACATTCATTTAATTAGATCAGTACACCCCTAGTTGAAAGGAGCGCGCGCGCATTGAGGTAGGCCGTGACGCATAGTTGACGTCATCGGGCGTAGAGCCGGTCGTCGCCCCGAACTGCCCGTGTCCTAGCTCCCAGGCGACGAAAAGTACAAGGGGCGGAGCGAGGGGGGCAGGGGAGCACGAATGTTGTGCAATCGAACGGTCGTCGACCCGGGGTGAATGGCCTCGTACTGTGACGCCCGCCGGGATGCGCCCGGCCTATATCCGGCGCACCGGTGCAGTGGCAGCGACGCATTCTAGAGCGGCATGGACCGTTAGGAGCGCGAACGGGCTGAAGTGGTGCGCGGGGGCCGAGGCACTCTCACTTTCTCGGGTGGGTCGGCGGCCGGCAAGTAGGTCGCGCGGGTAACTGTGCGCCGTACGCCGCAGCGCCCGCACAGTCCGCTGTCGACCATCAGCCGTGACGGTGCAGCGCAACAATAGCAAAATATAGCTCAAGGCGCGTTCTCGTGAGATACGATAGAGTTGTCAGTGAGAAGGACACGCGGTGCTAGTGGCGAGTGAGTGTATTGCTCGATAGTGAATGGTGCTCGGTATGGCTTGTGGCGCTGAGCTGCGCGAGCGGCACTCGGTGCTGGTGAGCATGCTGGAGGCTCGTCGGGAGTCCAGCGATTCCGGCTGCTCCAGCGACGAGAGTTCGGAGCCCGAGCGTGATTCTAACTGTAGCTGTAATCCTCAGGGCTTCTTCCGCCGCTCCATACAACAGAAGATCCAGTATAGACCCTGCACTAAAAATCAGCAGTGTTCTATCTTAAGAATAAACAGAAATCGGTGTCAATATTGCCGATTGAAAAAATGCATCGCCGTCGGAATGAGCAGAGATGGTAAGTTTTACACATTTTATAAACAACTTGTGGAAAATAATGAGAAAGAATAAAAAAAATCGGTTTTAACTATTTAGTAAAACTTTAAGTTTAAGTTAAATATCTTTAGTACGTTCTCATTATTTTTACTCACAATTTTTGTGTTACAATTCATAGTTATTTTTATATCATTATAATGTTACATGTGCAAAATTATAATTTACAAAATTAAAATGCAAAACATGAAATTAATAGTAAAAGTATTAATATATTATTATAAGCTTTCTCAGTTTAATCAACTAAATATATTTGCCTATGTGTATTCGATTCGTTTAGTAAGTTCGATCGAAGCCGTATTACCATTTGGACCAATGTGGGTCGCGCTCGCGAGCGGCGGGCACAAGCGCGCTTGCTGCTCGCCACTCCGCGATCAGATCCTATTTCGCATTGCTATTGCTACAAGCGGGACAGAGGGGCGCGCGGTGCGGGGTGAGGGGCGCGTTCGGTGTGGGAGGTCGGTTATGCAAGCGCGGGTGAGCGCACGCTAAGCGGGTCGACGGTCGTCGGCCGCGGCCGCTCCGCTCATTGCAACATTATGTTACATCGCTTACGCTTACCACTTCGAGCTTAAACGTACGCCGCCAGGTGAAAGCGGAGAAAGGTGCATTTCGTAAGCGCGAAAGTGAAATTTGTTTTCACTTTCGTAATGCGGTTCATCGTCCTCAAAGCGGTTTCTCTCAGATAAATCACCGACATAATAGTGCTAGAATTCATTGTTATGACAAATACGAAATATTTCACATGTTTGCTAAGCGTCACATTAGGTTTCTTTTGAATCGATATCTATTCCTGTAATAATTTATAGTTACTAAGGAATTTATTTAGGTTTTCTTCAGAGCTGCAATATAAATACAAATTCTTTCTATTCACCATAACATTTATGAATTAAATATCTGAATAAGTATTTTGAAGGACAAACATAATCTATAAATCTTCAATCAATCTATAATCTGCTTTAAATATCTGTTTAGATAGTAATTTCATCAAAATAACTTCGAACGAATGACGTAATTTGACCAATAATTGTTTACGAAATTTTAAATCGCCAAAACAGGTTCTTATCGACATCGACATATAAAATATGTAGTACCGCCACTCGATAGTAGATGGCGCTACTTACCTCTTAATATTGGAATAAATGAAGCAGTGTCACGTTCATGTTTAAAATTTTAAAATAATATTAAATAATTATATAAATAATATTTACTATATAATTAATATTACGATTCAGCCTGTAACACTTCACTACTGGGCATAGGCCTCTTTCGCCACGTAGGAGGATTGGAGGTTAATTCACCAACCACACTGCTCTATTGCGGTTTGGAGGATAATTCAAATATACTTCGCGATTTTATTTTACAAAAATATTTATACTCTGTTATATTTCCGTGCAAACTTAACAGCTAACTGTTTTTAATTTTTTATTTCTATTTTTATAAATATATTAATAAAATGTAAAGTAGGTTGTCTAATAACAAAAATAAATACATTTTAAATAATATTATATAACTTAATAAATAATAAATTTATTAGGTTTTTGAGCTTCAGAAATAAAAAGAAATCTATTTAAAATATTATTTCTTATAATAAATAACTTATTAAATAAAATTAAAACTTAATATCCAATATTTTTTTTTCTTGTTACATCATTTGATATAAAGAAATTACACAAGTTACGACTAGTTTAAACAACAAAAACAATTATCGCTCATTTAATATAAAATTTTATTATTTATTTTTATATGAATAATAATAATAATGTTATATTGTAAATATAATATCTGTTAAATCCCTCAATATGATTAAAAACACATGTACGATATGTATATATTTTTGATTATAAATTATAATTCAGAAATAAAAATGTTAAGCGAAGGCCGGATCCGAGTTGGTAGAATTAGAAGTGTTAGAGAGGAGTGAGGACGTGCGGGGAGGGACAAGCGGGGGCAGGGGCCTGCGCGGAGTTTATTGACGGCGAATTCCCCTTCCCTCCCCGCCCCCACCGCTCGCCCTCCCTCCTCAAGTTCAAGGTTGGCGCGGCGCGCGCCACGGCGCAGTGCGAGGGAGTCCGGCCCGCGCATCGGTCGTCAGCCCTCTTTACTATCGCTATGTCAGTGCGTCGCTCCGCAGTTCGCCACGAGAACTCGAGGCTCGCTCACAGTGATCGCTCCGTTGCCAACCGCTGACTACACTACAACAACAAAACATTGGATTACTACTGCACATTCGGATTACAGTGCTTGTGCTAGTTAATATTATCGTGCTATGTGACACTCGATTTAAATATATCGTAAACAACTGAAGTTACCAAACATTTATTAGTGGCCTTTGGCTGTGAATTAGTTAGTTATTAGTGAAAAACTATTATGGTCTCAGAGATGGGTGAAGATTTACCAATACTGAAAGGAATCCTTAACGGAGTCGTGAAATATCATAATGCTCGTACGTATTTGTTTACTTGTTTTAAACATTTAAAATATAGTTTTAAGTTTTATGATACACCTACTGTCAGTGAGTAACTTGATTTCATTTAAAAGGAAACAATTGTACGTAAATCGTATTGAACTTAAATTGTAGCTAACATTTGTTGGTCAAATTTTACTATAAATAATTATTACAATATTGGATATCGTAACATAAAATTATTTGTATTAATAGATCAATACGCATATTAATTCAAATGTCTATTATAAATAGTACTTTATAGAAGTAGGCTTTGTATGTGTTTTTGTTATAATTAATATTTATAGTTATTAGTTGACATCAATGGAAATAAACTGTAAACAATAAACAGTAATATTGTTAATGTAAATTTAGTCATCTACGTTAATACAAATATAATTATACATCCTCAGAACGTAACACGTACTGTACTTGTCACTGTTGAAAAAATATACATAAACGAAAGATTTGCATCAACAATTTCGAACAATAGGTCATGCATCTGGCGTGGCACACTTAACGCAGGGAAAGTCGGGAGAAATGGCGAGAGGGCGCTCTCCGCTTTCGTTTTCAAACGTGCGCCGAGCGCGCAAACACTTTCACCGGCGCGCGGGCACGAAGGCCATAAGCAGCGAGCCCGCCCCCAACGCATACTACCTTTCGATCCGCAGCATGTCTAGCACGAGAAAGTTGTAACACTTTTTCACATGACCCCGCGGTTCGCGCATTGTCATTCGTTTTCGAACTAGTTTACTAAATTGCAATAGATTAGTTAAAGTCCGGCTTTTTAAAGTCGAGGGTCGCTCGTTGCGAAGACGGGCGATGAACTTTACCCTCTTTTGTCAGCTGCGCATGCACATGGCTCTAAATGCGCCCATACATGCGCGCAGGGACTGACAGCTGCAATTCAACTGTGTTTGCATATACCCTAACCGTGACCTTGCTTAACAATTTAGTTGTAGATGTACGTCACAATTTTAACGATACCGTTGATTTGTGTTATAATTTATTCAAGTATTGATTTCAACTTTCTTTTGTTGCAGCTGTACGATTTGGACGTGTACCGAAACGCGAAAAGGCTCGTATATTAGCGGCGATGCAACAATCGTCGTCGTCTCGAGCTCAAGAACAAGCAGCAGCCGCGGAGTTGGATGATGCTCCGCGGCTGCTGGCGCGAGTGGTGCGCGCTCACCTCGACACCTGCGAGTTCACGCGCGACCGCGTGGCTGCCATGCGCGCCCGCGCTCGTGACTGTCCCACCTACTCTCAACCCACTTTGGTAAGTTAAACCTTATATTTAAAAATTTAAAATATACATATAAAATACAAGCAAATATTCGTTATTTTGTATTCAAATTCTGACCTTATATTTCTTTTGTTGTAGGCTTGCCCGTTGAATCCAGCGCCAGAGTTGCAGTCTGAGAAAGAATTTTCTCAGAGATTTGCCCACGTTATCCGTGGCGTGATAGACTTTGCTGGCCTCATACCTGGATTCCAGTTACTTACTCAAGATGACAAGTTTACTTTGTTAAAGAGTGGTCTCTTTGATGCCCTATTTGTGCGGCTTATTTGTATGTTTGATGCTCCGCTCAATAGTATAATATGCTTAAATGGCCAACTTATGAAAAGAGACTCAATCCAAAGTGGAGCCAATGCACGTTTTCTCGTAGACTCAACATTTAAATTTGCTGAGCGTATGAATTCCATGAATTTAACAGACGCCGAAATCGGATTGTTCTGTGCTATAGTTTTAATTACACCTGACCGCCCTGGTCTTCGCAATATAGAATTGGTAGAAAGAATGCACGCAAGACTAAAGGCGTGCCTCCAAACGGTCATTACTCAAAATAGACCAGATAGACCTGGCTTTCTCCGGGAATTAATGGATACTCTACCAGACTTACGTACATTAAGTACCCTTCATACAGAAAAACTGGTCGTGTTCCGCACAGAGCACAAGGAGTTACTGCGACAACAGATGTGGGGTGATGAAGAAGGATCTTGGGCAGATTCAGTTGTTGACGAATCGGCCCGCAGTCCTATTGGATCCGTATCTAGCAGTGAATCTGGCGAAGTCGTGGGCGAATGCGGTACCCCTCTATTGGCCGCAACCCTAGCCGGACGCCAAAGGCTTGATTCTCGTGGCTCCGTCGACGAGGAAGCTCTCGGTGTTGCTCATTTGGCACACAACGGGCTTACGGTTACACCAGTACGACCTCCACCGCGTTACCGAAAATTAGATTCTCCCACTGACTCCGGAATCGAATCCGGTAACGAAAAACATGAAAGGATCGTCGGCCCCGGTTCGGGCTGCTCGAGTCCCCGGTCGTCTCTCGAAGAACATACGGAAGACAGACGGCCACCCGCCCTCGCAGATGACATGCCGGTTTTAAAACGAGCCTTGGAAGCGCCACCGATTCGGCCCTTTGACGCTCCACGCCCGCGTTCGCTAATGGAAGAAGCTTACAACCGCCATAAAAAGTTCCGTGCTATGCGCCGCGACACCGGGGAGGCCGAGGCGCGACCGATGCCACTGACGCCGTCGCCGCAGCCCCAGCACCCGCACCCCGCGAGCCCCGCGCACCCGGCGCACTCGCCGCGACCGTTGCGCGCCTCGCTGTCGTCCACGCACTCGGTGCTGGCCAAGAGCCTCATGGAGGGCCCGCGCATGACGCCCGAGCAGCTGAAGCGCACCGACATCATCCAGCAGTACATGCGGCGCGGCGAGGCGGCGGTGGCGCCGGGCGAGTGCCCGCTGCTGGCGTGGCGCGGCGCGTCGCCCAAGGCCGAGCCCGTGCTGGAGCTGCAGGTGGACGTGGCGGACGCGCCGCTGAACCTGTCCAAGAAGTCGCCGTCGCCGCCGCGCTCCTACATGCCGCGCATGCTGGAGGCGTGAGGCCGGCCCGCGGAGCCGCCCGTCTCCGCTACCCCACCCCGACCTACTTTAAATTGAATAAACTATGTAGTTAATGATCGTTCGCAAATCGGTTTAATATATTATATGTGATAATTCGTTTAAGACGCGTGCGTGTGTGGCCGGTGCCGGACGAGGAGAGCGCAATAGACTGAAAAATAATTTAAGACTATATAAGTATAATTATTTATAATGCAATGCAGCACCGGTCGTGGTGTGTTTGTGTGTGTATTGTATGTGCGTATGTGGGCGTGCTCAGTCATTTGTTTGTTAATATAATGACAGGTTGTCGAATTAAAATAAAACAAACTTGTAAAAATTTTCTTTGAGTTTCTTTTCTACATTCCTAACTAAATCCAATAAATGATCTTTAGTAAAACTACATCAAAAGTAATTATTTATATACAAGTATAATACATATACTGCTATAATTATTTCAATTTTGGAGTAGTACATGATAATAAATTTTACAGTAGAATATAAATAAAAGTATTAAATGAAAAACTTAGAACCTTAAAAACTGGTCTACATATAAGAAACACAACGAACAAATCTTTCGAAAATACTATATTGTTATACCTAAAATATCAATATAATAAAAATGTAACAGATCGCTGTCTGTACGTGGAAGACATATGAGAAAAAATATTATTGGGACATTTATCAACGCAAATAGCACCTAAAACAATTATTATTAGAATTTTTGTCTGTGCGTTTGTGCACGCTAATCTTAGAAACGGCTTATCCGATTTAAATGTGGTTTTCACTAATATATTATGGTAAGCTTCACTTAACATTTAGTGTTTGTTTCATGTCAATCGGTGCATAAATAAAAAAGTTATATTAAGTAATATAGAATCACGTTGAACATGTACACATACCTAACATCAAAAAGTAGACGTTAAACAGTAAAGTAGCCTATACAATGATAGTATACTTTACAAGCTTACAGTATTAGTAAGTTAGCCGTTACGTAATCTACATCTAAAGTGAGATCAGTTCATTGGCCGACCTAGGCCTTCGCTCTTCCGTTCCAACAGCTGCCTGCGGTGACGAGCTTCCTCCTTCCGCACGCCACGCGACATCATTGACGTCTTGGCCACGAACACTTCCTTAACTGCTTATATGATCATATTAGATCATAAAATATAGCATCACCAATAACTAAATAGCTGTCTGACGGAAAATAGATGTGGAACAATATGAACGATTCAGCCTGTAACATCCCGTTTCTGAGCCTCCTTCTCCATGTAGGAGAAGAATCGGAGCTTCGTCCATCACGCTGCTACAATGCGGGTTGGCGGATATATTCCCTACTATCAGTAACGATCGCTATCAGTCTATGATAACATCCAGTACCGACTGTTTAGCCGACTACTCTCCGAGGCTCGGTGGGGAGACACAAAGGACAGAACCAGACCGGAAAGAATTTATATGTACAAATAAAAATATCCATCTCGAGTGGGAATCGAACCCCCAATCATCGTTGTGTGAGCGCCCACACGGTGCATGCAATAGTACGCCAGAGACTACTATGCCAGAGCGATGTCAATGAGCAATATAAGTGTAAAAATCTAGTTTCGTTAACGCTTTTCAATATTTTTTTCATGGTGAATATACATCACTGTAAATATTTAATGTTTGAAGGTCTTAAATTTATGCTTTTATGAAACATTATTGTCGTCGTAGTACAAGAGAAGTTTTAGTAATAAACCTTACCAGTCTTACGTTAGTAGAATAAATGCCTCTGGCAATTTTTGGCTCTGGATCACTAAAAATAACTAACAATATGTAAACAAAGTGCGTGACACTTCATTTAAGTAGTTATTAATATAATTTGTAATTGTTCTTTGATGGACATTTGATCTGCGAATTGGTTGCTATGGAGCTGTTTTTTTTTCATATTAAACGATTGTAAGAATTATATTGTAATTGTAAATATTTAAATAATAGTTATTATTAAAAACTGGTGAAGCAATAGCTTTAAATGTTGTTTCTCTTTTCAGGTTAGTTTGTAAATAATTTAATAGTAAATAATATTTTGTAAAATTAGTTTATATGTTAAAATAAAAAACTTCTCTTTTCAGAGCAACACAATTATTGTTTTACTGTTCAAAATATACAAGAATAATTATAAAATAAAACATTATATATATTTCCATAGGAAAATTAAGAATCACACACGAAAATTTATTTCGAAATCGGAAGAATTCTATTTTTTGATAATTTGATATTTTGATGACTTTGATACATGCAATGCATGTTATTTTTAATGACATAAACAATACTTGTAAGACTAGTACCCAAAGAATACTTGCTACATCACATTATTTTAGTTAAATAAAATTGATTCAGATTTTTATAATAATACGAGTAATATTGTATGACATACATTTGTATTGGTGGTCTGGGCGTTTGTGCTTTTGTATTGTGTGTTTCCGGACCGATGCTAATGTCAATCCTAATTTTTGTAATATTGAATCATGAGGTTCATTTTGATAGTGTACAACGTGAACTAGAGTGGTGTTTGATAGTGGCTATTGACCGACGGCGGAGCGCATGTCGTCGGGGGCGGTGCATCGCGCAGTGCGCGGCCGTGCACTTGACTCTTGCGAGCGGTGCATCGCCCGCCTCGAGCCGCTCATACCCCGGCTCGCCCGGCTCGATCCGTCGGGTGCTCCCACAGCCTCCGCACCACCCACGTAATCCTTCGGAAAGGTCATCCCGTAATAATGTCATGAAAGTATACTTTGTATTACCTACTGTAATCGACTGTACGATGTGAAGATAGATTTCATATATAACGTAAAATGCAGTCTAATTATCTAAAATGAATTAGGGACATAATTTGAACGATCTTTAATCAAGGATATAATATGATTGATAGAAAAAGAATAACAAACCGATCTTATTATTGACCAATATATATATTTTTTATTTAAATTACTTCATGACGTGACAATTTTAATTAGTTTAATATCATTAATATATTATGTACTAATGTCATTTTTATTCGAAATAAATAAAATGCAAAAACGATTATTCTATTAGTATCAAAACAATTACGGTAATTAACGATTCAATTATTAAAAAAGCTATATAATAAAAGTAATAATCTTTAAATAGTCCATGTGAGAGACCTTCGCCGACACGGAAAACCCCGAATGGTTGCCCGCGACCTTGCGCGCCGAGGTCACGCCCGGGCGCAGGCCGCAGGGCTCACACGGAAACAGGATACCTTATTAACGTCATTAATATAATCATATCAGTTGGACTCATTTAACATTGCCATCATTTATAAATACATTGTCGAGGTGTAAAATTATTTGCATGTTCTTATTTGTAATTTTTCATTGTATTTATTTTAAATGCATATATGTAGGTACGTATGAACATCTAAGTATATTAAAAAAGTAATAAGGTACTCTTTATGTTAAACTTTTTAAATTTTAACTACCAAATGAACGAGGCCAATAGCAAATGAATACTTATATGCTTCAAATAGTTACTATATAATTAATTTTAATATAACCCTCAAAGCAGCCAAGATCACTTGCCGTCTCGAAATTAACACCGATAACATATAAATATTTATTAATCTAATTCATAATTAAAATTTATATGAAAACTTGTGCCCTAAATGTACATTTATCTTTCATTCCTCTTAGATAATGTAACTAAATTATTGTGTGGATGATTAGGAGCCTGTTACTACTAGGTCACCGATTATTCCTCGCTGTCAAGTTAATACTTCAGGGATATTAAATTTTGCAAAAGGTGGTAGGCATTAGCCGTGGGGCGAGAGATGGCGTGGGCGGGGGGTGGCTAGGGGTGAGGAGCGGTGAGGGGGGCGGGCGGTCTGCTCCAAGGTCGCAGAGTCACAGCCGGGCAAGGTCGCCATGCCCGCGCGTGCCCGCTAGCCCCCACCGCCGCCTCTCACACCCGAACACACCCTAGATTTGCGTGGGACGCGACCTTTATCCACGCTCCGGAGCAGTAATTGTATACATACATAAATACATACTTAATTTTTTTTCCAGGATTACGTAATTCACCGTGCAAAGGTTATAGGTTTCTGGAAAATGTGTGAATAGTCTAATTGTTAAATTATTGAATTACCTACAGATAGGTGTACATATGAATCTATATCTTCCCTTAAACAAGATATGTGTAGTTTTGACTATATGTATATAAGATTATCGATTGCCTTCCTTCAAATGGTTCTGTAGGTGTATTAATAACAGGCTAGGAATTTTCTTTTAGCGGAACGTGAACTGTATTACACGTACAGAACCCCATTTAAAGGAACGTAGTTAGTCTATATGTATTATATACATATAGACTATAATATACGTACAAGCCAGTTCCACCAGTAATCAAAATAAAATAGTAATCGGTCGACATTTGTAGGTATTTAAAGAATACTTCATTTTGAGGGTATTAGGATATTTGGGGCATTTTTCATTCATCTGCTTGTCCGGGATTGTCCTCGCATCACGCAAAAAATAATGCACGGAACTGGATGTGGTTTATAGTAAAATTTCTTGAGGTGTAATTTAAAATTTAATGTCCTTTTGATCTTCTATTCGCAGTCTATTATTAGATTTATTAAATTCAATGCCTACAAAGTCAACCATTGTTAGTGCCTGTTACATGCGAAAACTGTTTTTCCATGTTCTACATTCGTTACTTTGATTTTTTTTTGGAAGACGGGCCTTTCACTCATATATTTACCTCATGAAGTTTATCAAGAAGAAGAATGTTAAAGATTTCACTTTCTGGCATGGATTCGAAGGATAATATTTTTATACATACAATTTAAATTACAAATGTATAAAATATTTATTAAAAAATACAAAATAATTGCAATACAACGGATTTTTGACCGCAAAAGATATTAAAAACTATTTTTTTTTTTTTTTTGTAAATTGTAATTGTAACAAATGAAAGTTAAAAAAGAGCATTAGAGTTTCACGACAATTTCACACATATCGCCCACAAATAATTGAGGTCATTCGAGTTACACATAAAATTGGCATGGCAGATCTGTTACGAGTGCACCGTAGTACATTAACACCCATTTACTCGTACCTTGTAGACACTAGTACATACATACACATTCAATATTATCACCACTTAGTAATATCTTCGTTGTGAGGATTTAAAAATAACAAGCAGTACCTTATTTTAAATTTTAAAACAAAATTGTATCATCATACGTCATCCCGTTTTTGTCGGGAACACTAGAAGTCACGAAATGGGATTATTATTACTATTAGTCGCACAGATGCCGAAATTCGACCACAATTTTAAATTAAAGAAAACCAAAAACTTTAAATTAAAGAAAACCAAAAAATTATGAAAATTAAGAACCTTTTTAAAAAAAAAATTAATTTGACTACAGACTGACAATCAACAAATGAGTATAATATATGCGTGCGTGTATAACATACATGGTACTGTTTGTAATGTTTTTTTATTGATTTAATATATTTTTATGCGTAATATTTAAAAAATATTAGCATTCTGCACTCCTCTATATAAACTATTTAAAGTGTACGAAATTTCATATTCCTCCGTCCGCTCAATTTTCGTAAAAAGGGGTACAAAGAAGGGTTTTTGCTTCCCGTATATTATTATTATATAGATAATATATTATTACTAATTACTCTAACTAAAATATTGTTTTGTAAATCTCTTGTGTATTTATTACACAGAAAATTCGTGAACTGTTTTCAATTGTATTACAATAATAGTTGAAAATATTCAATTAACCTAAAGTACCTACCTACGTAATTACTTCACAAACACACAAATGAAAGTGTGACATAACATTAGCTATTGTAGAAATTAAATTGATTTTCTACAAAACAAAATGTTGTTTTACATAAATGTCCACCTGTGTCGCAGGACCGATAGCTTTTGGAGCAGACGTGCGCAGTGTGAAACGTCCTCTGGCCCGCTGGACCGACTAACTTGGGGAGGCCTATGTCCAGCAGTAGCAGACTGCAATAGGTTGAACTGACTGACTATGACTGAAACACCAACTCCACGTGGTGGCAATAGGTTTTCGTTACCAAGCTTATCCATTACATAAAATATATATTTATGTGAACGGATCGTGGATGTTTTGTCCTCGAACTCCAAATCTATAACGATTACTCGTGTCGCTAATGATTGCGTAAGTGATGAATAATTATACGATGTTGACCTTGAATAACTCTTATTCAAATACACTTTTATTTCAAGGATTCTTTTTAAAACGTTTAATATATCAAAAAATGTTTATCAGCTTAAATGATTCAGCCAGTAAAATCCCACTGCTGGGCATAGGCCTCTTACATGTAGGAGAAGCTTATACATAATTACTTAATATTTTTGAACACCAGTAATACAAACAATTTATGTCTTTTACTTTATAATGTTAAATGATATAGCGAATTACATAATAATGTGAATATAGTGCGTACTTGCGTATTTAAAGGACAGACATGGGACAAATGAGATCTAGAACAGCACATAATGTTCGTAAATTTTGTAATGTTTTTAAAATAATTGTATTTTCTCGCGAACGAAAAAAACGAGTTCATTTACATCGACCAGTAATACAACATAAAAAGACGAAAAAAAAGTTAAGTAAATACGCGTTATCAAAGATTACTCAGAAATGATTCGTCAGATCTTGATCAAATTTAAATGGGATCACATGATACGTATCACCTATCCTATCGATACCCGATAACCTATCGATTAAAAAAATCTTCGAAATCGGTCCACCCAGTCGAAAGTTCTGTGGTAACATACATAACAAAAAAAAAATACAATCGAGAACCTCTACCTTTTTTGAAAATCAGCATCATAGCTGCTGTACGCATCTCAGAGTCTCAGTAAAATTTCTTATCTTTATAAAAAAGCATAATTTTAATCAAAATGAACAGTATAATAATTACAAAACGATTAAAGGATACTAAAATATTACTCAATTTATATTTAATATATTATTATTAAAAATTAATTCCCTAATATTAACATAGAATAATCATCATCATATTTCAGCTTAAAATAAAAATGAAATATCATACTAACTAAAATGTTACAAATCCAGATATAATAGAGTATTGTAAATTCTCCTTAACGCTCCCTAAGGCCGAAAGGCCTTGATGACAGGTTCTTCGAGTCAGAATCTAGGTTACCTCGTACGAAGGGATCGAGGACGAACGAAATTATGACAAAGAATGGAGTGTCCCAGATACACGCATCATAAATATTTATATTGAACATTGTCTTAACAAAGCACTGCTTAAGATAAATAATAACTGGGTTAGAGTTTCCTCTCTATACATTCAGTAAAATTGGTAGCAGACATAAAACATTTCATTTTTATGATTCGAATAAAGTCGTGTCCAACCATCAAATATTATCGATACAATCGTTTGACTTTCAATGTTTCTCTTTACGTATAAATAATTTATATGGATTATAATTATATTTTATAAGAAAAGAAATAAACTAAATTTCACAAATAATACAAACAGGCTGTATAACGAAGTGCTATTTATATTATGCGACATAAAATAAATAATATAATTGTATACCACGCCACACATTCTCTTAGAAGTTCTACAAACAAACGACCCACCTGATGGTAAGCGAAGCTTATAGAGGTACTTATAAGCAAACTAGAAGCATCCCAAGCGCGTTGCCGACTCTACTCCTGACCTTCCAAGGAGATCTGACCACCTCAAGAACACAATTATATTTTATATTAATATTTTAAAAATAATTTATATTTATATGCGCGAAAACCTAGCCCTATTAATAATATTTCATTATGAAAACGAAATGTAAACGGGAACATTCCAAGCTTATTTTCAATATTTATTTATTTATTTACACTTTATCGTTCACCAAACAAGAAATAAAACAAACAAGCAACAGTAATAATAATTAGTAGAAAAAAAAAATGTACAAAAGGCGGCCTTATTGCTTAAAAGCAATCTCTTGCAGGCAACCCTAGTATAGGTACTTAGGAAAGAGGTAGCTGTCATTATTTTTAGAAACGTAGTAGTACCTTATTACAATATAGTTGTATAATACTTCCATACATTATATTAACTTATGAATACCTGTTGTGACCATGTAAATGTTAATACTTATATAATATAATTAAAGTAAGTAAATACTAATTTAAAAAAGATTTTAGATAACTATTAATTGTCATTAAAATATAATTGAAATCTTTAGTTCATTTAAAATTTAAAATTACAAAAGTTTAGCACCTATATTATTCGAAGTAGCGTTAAGAAAAGTAAGGCAACACTAATTTTAGTAATAGAACAGCAGTTTCTAATGATTTAAAAGTTATATTTACTTAAGACCTTTAGAAGATTAGATGAGTGAATAACTTTATTCAGCCCTGGAGCGGTAGGTAGAAGGTCGCAGCAAGGACGCGCCTCGCGATGTTATACATGTATCATATGCCTTCTAATTAAGGATTATTTAAGCTTACGGGAATGTTTGCGTAAGTTCCATATTTATTAGTATGAATTATACTAATACTTAATTTTTTATATTTTATTGTATACAACACAAGTATATTTTACATAGCAGAATATATGTTACTAAGTCCGCAATCTGTGAACACAGTTTAGACAAAGCTAGCCATTATATTAGATTCGATAAACCACAGATCCTCGCAAAAGAACACCGATTCCAACCAAGAATGATCAAACTCAAACAACCAAGGTGAGTCTATTGAAATTAAAAAACATCCAAATTTCAATAGAAAAGATGGCTGGCTATTACCATCTGCTTGGGATCCCATTATTAATATAATCAGTTTTGTAAGATTTTTGTAAGATTTTTTTTTCCTTTGTATTATTGTACTGTTTGTTTCCTAAATAAAATAAAATAAAATAAATAAAATAAAATAAATAAAATAAAATAAAATAATTAAAATAAAATAAAATAATTAAATCAAAAACCAAGCATAATTTACCACAGATTAAAGACTCAATTAGTACATTCTGCGTAGATAGGACTAAATAAAATATTGATGTATGTCGGGTAGTTTCGAATAACTTTGTAACATTGGGACGTCTGACACCTCAGTCCTCCCGTGACCATGGTTGCTGTAAAGTATCCGAAACGTCGGGAATCTAAAAAGTTATCAAGCCGCGATAAAAACCGAAAAAGTTGTTTCATTTAAAATAATATATTTTGCTTAAAATCAGGAGCAGCCCACTGGAGAAGTATCTCGAACGTACAGAAGATACACAGCTGTGCAATACAAGTAGTGTTGTATTCCTTTGGCGAGTAAGGTGATCAGAGCTCCTGGGAGGAGGGGGGGGGGGGATTAGGAGTAAGGTTGGCAACGCGCTTGCGATGCTTCTGGTGTTGCAGGCGTTCGCAAATATGACCATGTCTCCGATTTTCGTAATCAACTCAAGTGGCTCCATATCCGCTTTCGCAACTCACACATCCTCTCTTTACTTTATTGTTTGCTTTTCCATCCAGATACCTCTCTTTACCTAAAGAATCGCTTCGAGCTTCTCTGTGACACTCATGAGCGTACAATCAGGTCATTTTCAACCTTAACACTTAAAACTACTTCCCATACTACTTGCTTTTATTCAAATTCGTTTTCTGTTAAAGCTGGTCAACTTTGGCACTCTTTACCCCTTTCTATAAGGCAAGCTTAATATCTATCCTATGTTTAGAATATCTAAACGCGCATTTTTGTCACTTACACACAATGCGGGCCGTTACAAGCAACACAACAGTTCAACAGTCAAGCGAGAGTTTCTTAAGGTGTTTGTCGAAACGCTTCGCTAATAGACCATTGACCGACACAACAATAGGAACAATTATTGTTGAGTCTACATTCCACATGCCGGTAATCTCGTGGGCAATTTACTTAATTTTTTGTTCCATCTTACGTGATTATCGTCATGTGGAACTGTAATGTCAACAATAATTGCTCGGTGCGTTGATCGGTCTACTAGCACTATATCAGGTTTATTGGCTGTAATAAACCTATCAACGACAATAGACAGATCCCAGTAAAGCAATGCACGACCATTTTCAAGAAATGGCGTTGGGTTATACCTATAATAAGGCAACTTTTCAACGAGGCCGTATCGAATAGCAATTTATTGGTGGATAATCCTGATTCTTGGTTATGTCCTTGCAAGTACTCACCGTTAGTAAGATGACTACAACCGCAAACAACATGTCTAATGGATTCTCTAGGCTTATGACAAGCTCAGCATATGTCTGGAGATGCATATTTCATGATATATTTCCGATAGTTATTCGTCTTAATAACTTCGTCCATAATTGCATAGACAAAACCTTTGGTTCCTCCAAAGAGGTTAAGTATTTATTATTATTATATAAAGTATACGCACACGTACGCACATACGTAATCGCTTACCATCAGGTGAACCTTCCGCTTGTTTGTCGACTTAGTTCTGTAAAACAACAATATAAAAAAAGTAACTTAAAAATTACATCCATTTTTTTCGAGAAATGGGATTCATTTCCTTTTTTATTTTTTAGTTTTGGTTTTTTATTTCGATGGACATACTTAGTTTTAAAAAAGATTGTCTACATAAATAGTTATAATATTATAAAGATTCTTAAGATACATTGCTATAATTTAAAGAAATAATTATCTATTTATAGCTTTTGTGCCTAATTGTCGGGGATCATTATAAGATGTACGTATTATTCGATATAGAAGGTCTTTTGTTGGGCAAGCTGTGTAAGGTCGCATTAACAATTAGGTCGGTGAGATTATTCGCCCTTGACCTACGTCAAACCCGCGCCTTTCACAACACTTGCGGTCCAAATACAATAGATGCCAATACAAGGGCGAACTGAATTAGGAACAACAACATTTTGTACGATTTATTTGTGGTACTTTCGTGGTGTATACTTCTATAGTTGTTATATTTTTATTTTTTTAGTTCAATATTACATTTTGATGTATAATTTCACAGAGGTTATGAGTAACACAGATTTGATTAATACAGTAGATAGGTTATTTTAATAATTTAAAAATATCCTAAATTGTTGATCATATACTATAACAGACTAAGATATCGCTTCAGCCTGCAATATCTCACTGCTGAGCATAGGCCTCATTCCCCATGTAGGAGAAGGATCAGAGATCTCATTCCCTACTATGAATAACCGCTATTAGGTGTACATGATCACAACCACGACCGACGGCTTGACAAGCTCTCCGAGGCACGGTGGGAGACCCACAAGGACTGCATAAACACCCGGACTACGGCAAACATCTGTATGGCCATTACTAATTTTGTAATGTGCGGGAATCGAACCCGCAACCGCCAGCGTAACAGCCACAAGCCAGTGCTGTGACAGTTATGCCAACGCGTCGTTGACTAAGATATATTAGTAGGTAAATTCAAATTTTCCAAAAATACCTAAAATTACTGATGACTCATAAGCAAATAATTTTTTACGAGAATTATGGTCGCATAGTAATTTCAATGGAATGACACAATACATACATATATACTTATTTGTTAGTCATGTAAAATAATATGCGACCGTGAAAAAGGAACAGAACAAACGCATTGAAAATAGCATCTTGACTTTACCATGACCTTGCGCAAAAATACGATCGACGTCTCAGTTAGTTGTTGTGTAAAGCGAAATAGCGTTTTCACGAATTATTCCGGGAAGTACTGATAGAGGCGAGTAACGGGTTGGATGCGATTATTCAGATATCACTGCGCACACCAGCACGAGTTTTATATCTTAGTATATTTATTTAATTCGCGATGGCGGATACATGTGTGCGTATGTGTGACATTGAACTTCACTCTTCACGCGGCAGCCCACGAATTACGTAACCAATCCACAGCTTCTTGCGCACACTATGCGAACTACACCGACATTCGTCTTCGTATCAACGTAGCGACAACTTCTCTTCTTAAGATATCCGATCTACAGTTTACTAATATACAGTTAGTTTATTTAATAACTTATAACATTATAACCAGGATTTAACGGTCATAACCAAGTTTTAGAATTATTCAGAGCGATATTTATTTGCTTACCACTAAAATTCTGACAGTATGCCTGAAATTTAAACTGTCAGGTCAGTACAATATTTATGTATAGTAGTTATAGAATATTAAAGTTTTTGAATAGTTCGGATAAAAAACTAAAGATAGATAAATAGAATAATGATATACAAAAACTGAGGTCCGTACATATAATTTGATATTCTAATGTATCTGTAGTAAATTCCATCCTTGGACAATATTAATTTGCTAAGTAGCTTAACGCTTCCGCGACACAGCGAGGCCGTTTTGCGTAATAACAATATTTGCAATATAGCTGACGTCTGGCGTTCCGCGCGACGCCGACGGCCGCGAACTTGTCTGCTCTATCTTGTTTGTTTCCGTATATGGCTTTACATTTTAGTTGCACATTTCTTATTTATGTATCATTTCTTTCACTGATATATATATTTTTAATTAAACAATGTTATTGATGCTGGTTTATTAAATAAACTTTTTTTTTTGTACTCTAAATTGGTATGAAAATGTAAGTGACGTAGTTTGAGACGAACGCAACTGGTGGGTGCGAGTAGCTAGGTATGTTCTTCTATCCGACTGTACAAATAGCAGCAACCTTGAGATTCGGCGCTCGCGACAAGGTCACCGCGCAAATTGTTATCACAATGACGTTAGCGTGTGACCTCCGAGAGACCTTCGTTGAGGTGCCCGCGCGATAACGCGAACCACCGAGGCGATGGCGACCGATAGCGTCGTACATTACCGTCCGCACCGCGGCAACCTCGACGAGCAGAGTTACACGTCTCGCGGGCACGAAGACGCTTCCGCATCGCACCACGTGACTGTGACACGTGGCTCACCAAAACTATCTATTATTGACATTGATTATTATTGACGATCGACGCAAAGCCAAGCAATGCCTAACTAAGCGATTATTGATTACTCGTTTGTTATAAATAATAATTGAAAAAAAATAATTAACGTATTTTATTACATATTTAAAAATATAATTCAATATTTTAAGTTTTAGATGGAATAAATGTGATATCTTAACAAAAATATGATCAATATTATAACCAAATAGCCCATCTTCTATTTCGACTCAACGTTTGAATACGGCCAAAAAAGTATCAGCGGATCGTAATCACTTTCTACGTGCTGATAGTATCACCACCCGCAAAAATATATTTAGCCGGCCTTATAATTTCATGGTCACGCAAAAATATCGACTTGACATTCTAAACGATTTTCCTATCTTGAGTGGTTAACCAGGAAATATTGATTAACATTGACCACTCCTCGATCCTCGAGGCCACACTCGCGTTTTAGATAGACGGTACTGACACGTTATAATACCTATTTACGAGCATAGTTGTTTAGATTTAGACACAATATAGCGATTTGTTACCGAGGAAACATATTTATGAAAATAATAAATTTTTACTTAGTAATCGTAGTTATGAAATTTTGATATTGTAATTGATTAACGGTCGCAGGAAATTTTACCTCTTAGAGGTCTAATTTAAAATCTGGCATAGGTTTCCTCTTAATACATATACTGCCTGGAAATTAAATTAAAATAATTGTGTTTGCTCGCAAACGAAAAAAACCGACTTTAATTACATCGAAGTGTAATACAACGTAGATCGACAAAAAAATAGTCAAGTAATTACGCGTTATCAAATATTACTCAAAAAGTAGTTATCAGATCTTGATAAAATTTATATGTGACCACATGATAAACATCAGCTTTCGATTAAATTAAAAATTATCAAAATCGGTACACCCGGTAAAAAGTTATTGCGGATTTTCGAGAGTTTCCCTCGATTTCTCTGGGATCCCAACATCAGATCCTGGTTTTCTTATCATGGTACCAAACTAGGGATATCTCCTTTTCAACAAAAGAAGAATTATCAAAATCGGTACATCCAGTAGAAAGTTATACGGTATAATACAACGTAGGTCGACGAAAGAAGCGTCAAGTAAAAACGCATTATTAGATATAACTCGAAAAGTAGTAGTTAGATCTCAAATAAAAAATGGGACCAATTGACACACACCACCTTTCGATTAAAAAAAAAATTTGTCGAAATCGGTCCAAGATATTGCTCCATATTCGAAGTCCAAACACTTAACACAGTCCTACACAATTTTTCATTTTGGGTGGTTTTAAATTTCAAGTTGAAATGGGAATGCTGACAATTCCTTATTAATTATGCTTGATCGTAAAAGAAAACAATATAAATTTTAAATACTCAATCGACCGATTATACTAGCAGTAGTAATGTCAATTTTTAAAGAAAGGAATTTTAAAAAATCTCAAAATTCTTCAAAAATTATAATTAGCAGAGCAATGTTTATGTAGAGCAGTGTGTTTGGGTGAGGCGAACTCGACCTGAATCCGAATACGGACAAGAGAGAAATCTTAGGCGGCACGGATGCTGCGTGCGAGAAAGGCATACCGACCTGTAGAAGAGAAAGGACTTCGTCCTTTATAGACTTTACTGGTACAATATAAACTCATTTATGTTTTAATAATGCAGAATGAGTGCGATAATGAATGAGATGCACCTGAATCAATGACATGTTATAAATAAATAAAAATATGCAAATTTTCAGTTTCGAATAATGTAATGCAATACATAATGTAATAAAATATATATTCATATAATATTTTTTTTGTGTCGTACGAATTCATATACATATCTTCAGTTTCGTGTGCTATGTACATATATTACGATCTTATGGAATTTTAATAAACTAAATATATATAACAAGTTTCTTGGTCACTAGGGCATCGAGCACATGTAGCTACGATTATATTATAAGCGATATCACCTCAATTTCTCCGCAGCACGGAGCTGTGGAGGGCGCGCCGTGCGGCGACCACGTCACACGAATCTCACTATTGCTATGATATGCGAAGAAAACGTATGGATGCTGTCATCACATTGTCGTCTCGCTTGAATTATGACTTACAAAATCTACATACAATCATCATCTTTGTGGGTCAGGGCAGTGGGCCGAACAGCCACGCATCGGTGCTCACCGAAGAGCTGTTGTATGGCATTCTAAAATAAAGATAAAACTAGTATTGTAGTATTTCGAACAAAAAATGCATCGCGATCACTTTGTTTTTGAATGTCATATTTTAATTTTTTTTTTGTGTAATCTTCTAATAGGATATTTAAAAAAATTTATTCATTCTATTTATTATAAAAACAGTTTTCTAATTATATTTTGTAGTAACATGAAATGATAAGAAATATTTTCTTTCATTGGCCGTTAACCTGCATTTGTTACTAAAATCGTATTGTCGGATTTTTTTCAATTGCTGTCACGACTTACTTGAGAATTACTTTCTTTGATATGACGAATGGTGATCGGATAGCAAATATGACATAAAAAAACGAGTGAGCGACCTTTTTTTTCTTTCTAACGTCAATGCTTGGGCACTGTTTACGGTAACGATTAAAACCATAAAATAAAATTTATAACCAATTAATTGTTAGCACATTTGCTCTATAATCTGGTCTAGATTTATTAACAAAAAAAATGTTGATTTTGATATTAAAACTGAAGTCACGTGGGCTGTTATATGCATTTTCTGTGAAAGCGAAGAAAATTGTTTTTATATTTTTTTTAAACTGAATTATAATTATGTAGAGTTTTTGTCGTTCCCATCTCAGCAGTATCTATTAGCATCATCAAAGAGGTGCACAAACAACTGCCCTTATCAAAAACTAAAACAGAAACTAAACATGCAAAAGTTAGCTTAAGTAAATATTATCGATACAATGACAAACAGTGATAGTAAAATCTTTAAAATTAAGTTCGAGAACGAGTTCACGGTAACGAAGTTTTACTCAAATGAAATTGGCTTTGTCGCACCGAAGACGCTGCTGCCCGTCTTCGGCCTGTGTATTTCAAAGCCAGCAGTTGGATGGTTATCCCGCGACCGGTCGGCTTTTTAAGTTCCAAGGTGGTAGCGGAACTGTGTTATCCCATAGTCGCCTCTTACGACACCCACGGGAAGAGAGGGGGTGGCTATATTCTTTAGTACCGTATAGCCACAGTAAATAATTTGATAGAATGGGTGTATATAAGACTCCTTACAACTACTTGTTTACAATTTTTTACATGGTTCATGCAATTTGTAATTTAAAAAATAAAATTCTTGACTTAATATTTTGCAATCAAGAAAAATTAAGACTATAATTTAACTCAAGTTTTTTGACAAGAGTATGAAGTATAACATTGAAGTAAGATTTAAAAAATGAATACCTTACACTTATCTCACTGTGAAAAATCAGATAAAACAGGTCCAAAACAATTTCGTGTTAATTAGAAAACGTTACGCTACGATTGTGAATCTACTTTCCATACCGATGATCATAGATCTACGTCGCAAAGATATAGATTATAAAAGTGGCTATTTGATCTACTCTTAGTTTTGAAAGCATTTACGTGCTGATAAATAGAGCCGCTGTCGACATCTAGGAATATCTGTAAATAATAATAAAATTCTACGTGAGATATTCTTACATGCTGGAATAGTGATTATGCGTCTATTTTTACGTCTCTTCTGCATAATATTCTTTGTATATTCTTATTAATGTATTAATTAGTCTTGTTAATGACATTTTTTACAACTATGTCGCTACCCCTAATCCCCCAGGAGCTCTGGTCACCCTCCTCACCACAGGAACACAGTACTATTTGAAAGCAGTATCTACTATTTAGCTAGGGGCTGATCCAGACCTTAAAAAAGAGTGTGGGTATGGCCATCAGAAAATCGGCGTAGTGCTAGGAGTACGAACTCGCTCATCAACAATCATGACTTATAAACGGCTTTTGAATTTGATTTTTTTTACCGCGCATTATAGGTACGGAAATAATCATCGATGGAAGCCAGACCTGTTTAGGGTTGTAATTATTATTATTATCTCACACATAAAATAAAGTAGTTACGTTAAGCTCTCTTAAAGTTTAATAATAAAATAATTATTTATAAAAGAAACGCACCTGCTTCAACACCAGAATTAAAATGCGGCAGAACATAAACAAAATGAATAAATAATGATTATTAGCTGCTGAAACATTGGCTCTTGACGACTGTTCAGAGAGCGTTTTAATAATCTCTAAAATTCGGTAGGCGAACTTTTTTGTTCGGCGTTTTTGCTACGAGTGGGCGTTTTGTTTACAATTGTGATGTGTGAATTTTAGTGTTTTAAACACGTTCAGTAGTACGGTAAGTGTGGTGCGCAAGGTCGTTTTGTGACGTACAAATATTTTAAAATTTATTCATATAACAATAGCTAAGACTGATCATAAGGTATTATATGCTCCTTACTTTGTTATAAAATTATCAAATAGTAGATAGATTTTGTAGTTAAGTAGTTTTTCAAGAACATTTCAAATTATTCTTTCGCATATTATTAGTCACCTTCTCGTCTAAATCAAGTCAAAAGACACTTTTTAATAATAGAAAATTTGCGGTTTTAATTGCCTTTACACTTACTGCTTGTATTGGTTGCTTCTATCTTTCAGAACTTTTCTGTAGAGTCCTGAAAGCCAAAATGGATTTTTATCAATCGGTAGATTTTAAATCAAGTATAAATAATTGTGTTTGCTCGCAAACGAAAAAAAAACCGACTTCAATTACATCGACAAGTAATACAACGTAGATCGACGAAAAAATAGTCAAGCAACTACGCGTTATTAAAGATTACTCAAAAAGTAGTAATCAGATCTCGATGAAATTTATATGTGACCACATGATAAACATCAGCTTTCGATTAAATTAAAAATTATAAAAATCGGTACACCCAGTAAAAAGTTATTACGGATTTTCGAGAGTTTCCCTCGATTCCTCTGAGATCCCATCATCAGATCCTAGTTTCCTTATCACGGTACCAAACTAGGGATATCTCCTTTCCAACAAAAAAAGAATTATCGAAATCGGTACATCCAGTAGAAAGTTATGCGGTATAATACAACGTAGGTCGACGAAAAAAGCGTCAAGTAAAAACACATTATTAGATATAACTCGAAAAGTAGTTGTTAGATCTCAAATAAATTTAAATGGGACCAATTGGCACACACCACCTTTCGATTAAAACAAAATTTGTCGAAATCGGTCCACGCGGGCAAAAGTTCTGATGTAACATACATAAAAAAAAAAAAAAAATACAGTCGAATTGAGAACCTCCTCCTTTTTTGGAAGTCGGTTAAAAATGTTAAATAAATTTGCAGCTTTGTCATGATACATTCAATGTTACAATTTTTATGCTGATAACGTGTCCTTTACCATTACAATCATGCTATAGTACCTGCGAGACACGAGTGTGTCGTTACAATGTTAAAACTTATTAACTCATTCATTTATTTCAAAAAATAGTGTAGTACCTAGTAGTCTATGTAAAACAAATTATGTGTATTAGTGAAATTTAACAGAAAAGTTATTGTTCAGTTCACGAGCTGTAAAATCAATAAATTTTTAAAATAAAAGTAGCCTAAGTTACTCCTTATTACATCAGCTATCTGCCAGTGGAAGTCCCGTCAAAATCGTCCAGCCGTTTCAAAGATTAGCCGGAACAAACAGACCGACAGAAAGACAAAAATTGTAAAAAATGTTATTTTGGTATATGTACCGTGTATATATTCATATGCATGTAGTAAAAAGCGGTTATTTTAATATTACAAACAGACACTCCAAATTTATTTATTTGTATAGATAAATCCTATATATTATATACCATTTTATTCCATAAACATATTTTTACTACCATTTTTTTATTGACAGAACGAAGTCTGTCCAGGCAGCTAGTATAATCATAGTTTCATTTGTATACATCTGATGCTATATTAATAACTTAGTATTTTATTGTCTATGGAAATCGAAGTGTATTAGTACAATTATTTATACTATCATGACCACGTTTAGTTAATGATAAACTGATGCGTATTATAACAAAGATATGTGTATCACAAAATCAACAACGAGACAGACCTTGCAGACTACTAGGAAATGTCTAGATAAATTGTAATACTCTGTATGGGTATTATAAATTAATGAGTTAATTCAAATAACTCCAACCCGGAATAGAACGGTTACTCGAGCGATGGATAACAATACTACTGTGATTTGAACTATTATTATATACTTACGATTGTTGTAGTCTGTTTATTGACGATATATGAAAATATTTTTTGTACGCATGTATGTTAGTCACTTTCTCAATAGCTTTTTTAATAAATTAATTGTAGAAACCTATTAAACTATTAACAATGAGCCAATTTAAAGTAACTTTTTTTCCTAACGAAAGAAAAAGCAAATAACAATGGATACATATTTTACAAAACAATCTGTCATGGCGTCACAAATGGGACAGTGATATGATCTTGTTTCGTAGATTTAAGTCCTTATTTGGTGCGTACGGGGGAGGAGTGTCGCCGGCCTTGCGGCATCATACGATATTTTCGCTCTCTGCGTTAATGCGGAAGACTATTTCAAGAGTCAGGGTCGCCGCGCGCCCGTCACCCGCGCTGAGCTCCACTCGCTAGCTGATCGCGTGACGTGCTCGTCTCGGATTTCCTTAACCACCAACTCCAGGAAAGAGGAAAAACTAAAGTAAAATTAGAAATGCTCACTATTAATTGCTTGTTTATGTGAATTATAACGGTAGAACACGTAGATAGTTTAATACAGAAAGCACTACGTTGAAATACGGGCTTTACGTTGATAAATAATATGTTGTTTTATTTTTGTATAAATATATTTACAAAACAATGTACGAAACTATATTTACAAAATAACAAACAAACTTTGTAACACAAAAACAATTATTTATTATTCTCACAAGAAATCATCTACAATGGCATGTGTAATATCAGTGTTCTTGTAGACCGCTGTTCAGGTGACCTTAGCCCGCTTGTGTGAAGGTAACCTATAGTAATGTAAATAGACAGGAAGTCCATCCAATGCCAGGAGTCAAAACCACAACTCATCTTTTGTTCTTAATTCGTAGTTGTCCTTAAAAGACGTGAAACATTACTGTAGTTATTAAAAAAATCTTTTACTATCAACCTGCCACTTAATGAGACTTACGTGTTTAATTATGATCAAATATTATGTTATAAAAATAGGAAGTACACTTTCTGTAAATCTTAAATTCTTATTATAGTCATTTTTAAGAAAAAGAGGATTTTATGTATTTGTCAAATTAATATGACTTAAGTATTTAAAAACTGTGTTTAATGTGCAAATTGTTTACATTTTAATCTTAAATTTCCCAATCGTGAATTGTATAACGTGACGCACATTATAGTAAAAAACACGTTATTTTTAATAGCCTAAAATGAGTTTTTCTGCTCGTCTATTACATATATGTATGTATTTAAATCACGTAATTATTTATTTCATTTTTCAATTACATACGTTGATTTAAAGGGCTGTTCGACACCTAACTACGTTCCTTCGAATCGGGGTATTTTGTAGGTGTTTTAGATCACGTTACTCGTAAAAAAAATCATAGCCCTTGTTTAAATTTTACTTTGTCTTAATATACCAGCTACTTGGCAACGTACGTCTGTATAACCGTGCAATACCATTTTTCTTAAACCCTAAAAACGTGGATAAAGTGTAATATGTAATAGTAAATGCCGCATACAACTAAAGTACCGCATACGGAAACGAATTATTTTTCTTGTAGAATGTTTTAAAATAAAATTTCCTTACGCACGCTTGATTTGGGGAGTAAGCTAGTGAATGCGTGACGAGAGTGCTACGAAAAGTGAGATTGGGCGAGGCGAACGGAAGTTGAGAGGGAGATAAGTTAGTAAAGATAGAAAGAGAGAGTGTTACGTTTCCTCAGTTTTACTTCAGTCGTGTGGTCTAAAGCATACTCGTTTTTTTATTGTAAATTATAATCGTGCTTACGCGCTCACAATAGGTATCATGCGCAACGAGTCTATCAAAGTAGTTTGTCTATTTAAACTAAGCCAAATTTAAGAATGTGCTAGGATTTTTTTTTTACGTGGAATGTAATCTATAACATCTATAGAACCCTCCATTTGAAGGAACGCAGCTTGGAGTCGAACACTCTGTATACGTCACAATCACGATTTAGCTTGTAACTTCCAACGGCGCGGCCGGGCATAATAGACACCTTACACCAAGTAGGAAAAGGATCGGAGCTTAATCATTCTCTTCATCACGTTGCTCCACTACAGGTGGACGGATATAATTATTCCCTACTATGAGTAACGATCGCTATCAGGTGTATATGATAACAACTGGGACCGACAGCTTAACGCGTTCTGCGAGGAATGGTGGAGAGACCCACAAGGACAGACATCCAAAGCGGAAAGAAACATTTGTTCAAATACAAATATGTTATTTCCACCCCGAGCGGGAATCGAACCCGCATACTGCCAATGTACAGACCTGTTGTTATATACGTGTATATAATTTATATAACTATCTATATGTTCATATACGTATATATAGTTCATATATTAAAGAAAAACATATTATTATGATTATTTTTAAATATACCTTTTTTATTCACTACGTAATTTTTTTAGTAAAACAGACGGTTTTTTATTTATCTCAAACGCATTAGTAAAGTGTGCTATTAATTTTTAATCGGTAAAGCGGTTCGTAAATAAAATTATAAAAGTGCTACAAATTATGTCATTCATAGGGTAAGAAGTACATGACACGAGACGAATACAATGTAGGATTTCTTATTCATTATGTTTGGAAATAAAGATCATGTTTTAAAAGATCATTTTTTTTAATCGTATCGTATTTTTCCATCAAAATCTCATTATTTAATAATTTGCTGAATTAGTTGAAGGACAGTCCGAATCCGAAACCGGTTTCAAGACCGTCGGTTCACATTGCTAATATCAATCACATGCCCTCGAGGCAACCTCCACAAGAAAAGTACATCGTTCTACAGTTGTCGTTAGCCCGGGCCTTGAACTTTGAGTGGTCGTCGGTAAACATGTTTGCGCAGTAAGCACTGCGCACTCAATATCGCTCTGACGTCTCACTTCACCCTATAGGTTATACGAACTTTTGTATTTGCTTATACATGTATTAATATAACGGCCTATTCCAGCACATGTACGCAGTTACAAATGAAGGGGCAAAATTTTAACACCCCCTTCTGATATTTTTTGGCACATAAAATTTAATGCCAATAAAAGTTATAGCTTGGTAGTATGTATTATGAAGACTTGACATGTGAATGTAGTTTTGAAATATATTAAACGATTTTTTTTCAAATAAAATTATAAAGAGAATAAACAATGATCGAGGAAAACATTCCTATTTGTATACATAGTTGAAGTCCTTTGTGACGTGATCCAGTGTGACCGCGTGGCGGCAGTGGCATGACGGACGGCGGTAGCTGAGATAATGAGCGCGCCAAGGCCGACGCGTGCTAATTACAATTACCGTGAGTGGACATTCTTTGTTCCAATACTGATTAATGCCGGTCGCGAGTGTCGAAGAGTATCGCAATGAGATAACAGGAAGCGTCCGTGCTCGCCAATGTCACGCGACAAGGTCGCTCCGCGAGAGCTCGCAGCCCCGGACACGATATGATTCCTTACTTATAGTATGCCTTTTTCTTCTTATATCTGTTTGTCATTTTAGTATAAATAAATTTTAAGTAATGGACTACTGTTTAATTTTGGAGCCTTAAAGCCTTATCTTTTAGACTTTTCAGTCTTTCGATTATTTTTTTACAATAATCTTGATATATTACACATATTTAACCTTGCAAAATCAACAAAACAGCAAAACTATATTTATTGTTTTTATATTTATATAACTAAAAATAACTATCGAAAAATATACTCTAATACCAACAAAAAAGATATTATATTACATTGCACGTTTCGTTCTTATCGCCATGGCTCTAATCAGAGAAGCGGAGAGACCTTGAGGCTGACCCTGAATATTTTTATCCGGATATTTTGCAAATGTTTGTAATATCTAGATACGAACACGACGTAATATAATACTTTCGACCTTAGACGACACTGCTTGCTAAAATCAATATTTATCACATTTTTTTTTTTACTTTTTGATATTCAATATAATTATTGGCTTGATGTAACATTATTATATTAAATCAATCATTTATAATAAAACTTTATTTTTTGGTTTGAACCATGGTCGTACCCACAGTGAAGCAATGTGGGGCGTTTGCCCCACCCTGACTCGAAGCTAGGAATACAAATTTTAGGTTAATTATTCAAGTAACAAAGTTAAAGATTAATCTAGAGAAATAATCAAATTGAAAGATAGTACTTAAATATCGTCGACAACTGTAGGTACCCTAATTTGGTATTGACTTTTTTTTGAGAAGAAAAATCTTGAAATGAACCGCTAGTAGGGAAGAGCCGGATAAGGAGGTTATGTGGGATTTTTACATCCTAAACCCCTGCGATGGATGCCCGCACCCGTCCACTGTGTATTTGAAAGCCAGCAGTTGGATGGTTATTCCGCCATCGGTAGGATTTTTAAGTTCCAATGTGCTAGTGGAACTGAGTTATCCCTTAGTCGTCTCTTACGACATCCACGGGAAGAGAGGGGGTGACTATATTCGTTACTGCCGTAACCACACATGCAGCCATAGTGCCTCTGTATAGTGGTATTAGGAGGTACTATAGTACTGTATATAAGAGGTACTGTAGAATAAGCTCGCAGGTCTTAGTGATGATAGTTTCCACCCCAAGCTCGGTGAGCTCTCTAATACTATCAAAGTTATCTTGTAATGTCAATACCATTGTGTCACATTACCAGCTAATGATTTTCTCGAAAACCTTGCTTTGGTTTTTTATTTGTCTAATATCAAAAATCCGTTCATCCGTTTGTAATTTCTTACTATCTCTTAGAATCCGTCCATTTTTGTGCTTATTTTGGGTCCCCATCTTTTAATGACAGTGGC
Organism: Melitaea cinxia; assembly: GCF_905220565.1. NCBI lineage: Eukaryota > Metazoa > Arthropoda > Insecta > Lepidoptera > Nymphalidae > Melitaea > Melitaea cinxia. The sequence goes on along the minus strand of NC_059398.1, from coordinate 8,568,225 downwards.
CGCTTAGAGTATTAGGAAGACTTTTGATTTTTTGGATGCGCAACTTGGTAGGAACCAATTGGTACAACCATATGTTGAAAAGGAGTTTTATGGCTGCAGTATTTAATATTGCCCAAAATTTGTCGGTTTATCTCGAAGATTAAGATTCTCGATTGTTGTTCGAAAATATTCAATTTTTTTTTCTGTGTTAACATATAAATGATCTGTTTTCTTACTTCTCTAATTATAAATTTTGCACATATCATCCTGTGGTTGCTATTGATGTTGAAATTTTTGATCGTCTTACAGTCTTCAAAAGGTTTGTTTTTGTTTTTAACCGACTTCCAAAAAAGGAGGAGGTTCTCAATTCGACTGTATTTTTTTTATGTATGTCATCAGAACTTTTGACCGTGTGGACCGATTTCGACAATTTTTTTTAAATCGAAAGGTAGTGTGTTTTAATTGGTCCCATTTAAATTTATTTGAGATCTAACAACTACTTTTCGAGTTATATCTAATAATGCGTTTTTACTTGACGCTTTTTTCGTCGACCTACCTTGTATTATACCGCATAACTTTCTACTGGATGTACCGATTTTGATAATTCTTTTTTTGTTCGAAAGGAGATATCCCAAGCTTATTACCATGATAAGAAAACCAGGATCTGATGTTGGAATCCTTTATCGAGATCTGATAACTACTTTTTGCGTAATATTTGATAACGCGTAGTTACTTGACTATTTTTTCGTCGATCTACGTTGTATTACACTTCGATGTAATTAAAGTCGGTTTTTTTTCGTTTGTGAGCAAACACAATTATTTAATATGTCATCAATCTCGTTTTTGTGTAACTCTTCTGGTGATGTCCATGTCCATCTATTACGGTTTTTAAATATTAATTTAGTAACTATTAAAATTAAAGTCACCGAGCGACACAATGCAATATGCGAGAATCATATATAATGCACAGAGGTCGTGTGTAGTTGAATCGGTTGATTTTCGAACGAAGACCAAAGTTTATCCGATTACACAAAATAAATAAATTTACTTAAAAGTACATTTTAGTCAGATTTAGCCAAAATCACCGCAAGATATCATTGAAATACTGGAAGTAGTGAAGGTAAATTAAAGCAGTAAATGAATTAAGTTGCAGTAAATGAATAAAAATTCATAAAATTCCGAGAACACCCATGGTTTGAAGTAACAAAATATTTGTTGTATTTAACTAAATAGGCATGTAACTATATAAAATTATTATTACGAAATTGGACTACGTAATTCGAGTAACATTTGATATTAAAAAATTGTTGTATAAGTATTGCAGTTTCCTGGTCTCTATATTTTGAAGAGTTAACGGTGGCAGGCAAGGCCGGGCTGATCTAGGAAGTCAAACGATATGACCTCGACCTTGCGCGTGCGAAAAAATATTCGGCATTGGAGCCCCTCCGCCCTCCTCCCACTTTGGTTCACATCTCTTCTAACACATCGGCTTTACCGCTCCCTCACAGTAGATACTGCTCTACATATTTACATATCATACGAATTTGAATTTCACATGTATGTACATCACAGAATTTTGTACTAAAATTATTTAACTAAGAGCAACGATTCACGTCACTCGTTAAAGTACTCGCTAAGTTTATGATAAAAACTAAATAATAATAATAATATTTATTCATTAAACATATTTAAGCCACTTTCGTTTCTTATACCATTAAAATCTATATACAATTTTAAAAGCTATTGTAATTTTAATGATTGAATTAGCGCGGGCGGAGTTGCGACCATGGCTAATATACCTACATCATAAAATTATCTAAATAAAGTTGTTCAGGAACTGATAATATACCTACTGTGTTATATAATTTGTCCATGTCTTTACTATTCAAATATATATTGCTTAATGTTATAATAACGATAAATCTTGTTGTCTTACTAACGAACTTATTAGGTATATTAGTGAATAATTGAGGTTCTTAAACATGGTATATTTACACAAAAAATATAAAAATTGACATTAGAACAAATATTTCATCAAAGAAGTGACGAAGGCCGCGTTTCGTCATCGAAAGACGCTCTCCAATTCCAATGGACAGGAGTCTACAAAATTTACTTTAGCTATGGTAGCTCCTATATCGGGCGAACCAAAAGGTCCATATCTCAACAGGTAAAAGAGCACATAGCTGCAGTCAAGAACTGGGATATCAATAAGTCGACGATAGCGGAACACCTGCTACAAACAGACGAATTACTGGATCGAACGCCATGACCCGAAAATACTTGCGACTGAACGCTGTTTCATACCACGCCTCGTTAGAGAGGCGATTTAAATCAAGAAATATCCCAATTTCAATCGGTAAGATGGCTTAAGTTATCGGGATCGTGGAATACAATGCTCGAGTTATGTAAAAAGGGCGTTCGGGCAAATTGTAACCGTAAAGACACCGTCAAGTCGTGTGCAAGTAAGTATCTATACAGCCACCCCGCAAAATAACATCTAACTCGCATCTCCACAGTCACCCGCGACAGTGTCGCCTGGAAAAGACGCCGAAATATCGGGAGTTTCAAAATATCTATTGCGGTAAGTCTTGTAGAATCCAGTGTTATTTTAACGAAATTCATATTTACGGGAAAACGCGTAAAAGTTCCTTTCCATTGTCTAGAATTAATGGAATTGGCGACAAATATTTTCGAAGAGTTATGTACTATATTTAATGCTACTTTTCAATTATTTATCTCTATTAATATTATACGTACCTACAGATGTAGCTTGTGAGTATAAACATACTCACAAGCTGGTAACTTAAGGTGGTAACTTAACAAGGACGCTTTACCTATTGACATAATAATAAGAAGATGTGCACAAAATTTATTTTTGTTTAAAATGTATTTAAAAAGTATTATCTTCGTATATAAATTATTGTAATTTCATCAAAGTCAACTAATTAACGTTCATTCTGCCATTTGGTTGAATATGTATTTATTGTATATATATATTTGTTGTTTATATACATATGTATATTTTATTTACGTATGTTTTATTACGTACGTCTATTTACTTATAATTATTATTTTTATTGACCTTATATTTATATTGTTATACTACCTAGCCCTTTGCTATACTTTATTCCTTTCACCAACAGGTTGTCTGGCAGTAGCAGATCCACCCTTCTGAGCACGATGGGCATGTCCACAGCCTTTTTACAACAATGGATAACTAAAAAAAGTCAGCCAAAAAATTTCACCGAAAAAAATCGATTATTCATTAACACTTCTATAATATGTACACTGTTTTTGCCTTTACCTTTATTTAAGGAGGCGTCAAATTAAAACAGCCCAGGGCGCTGAATCTTACCCACTACCCACAACCATAATGTACTTGTTTAGTACAAACGACCAAAATCGGGTCTAACTTCTTCTAATGAATATTTCCTTATGTCCAAAGTCCTGATGCGCGAAAATATTAATAAATCAATTAAATCAAAAATATTCAAATTCAAAAGTCGTCTATTGTTCATGAGCGAGAGCGCACTCCGAGTAGCATTTGAGAATTTGGCCAATTTTTGGATGGCTGTGACCACAACCTTTTTTGAGGCCTGGATCCGCGCCTGACGTCTGGAACTAGAAGACATTGCTTTTTACCAATAAGACCACCTTATTGTAAAACATATAAGTTTAATTGTTTGTATCTTTAATTTGTTCTTTATTTTGCTTTGCAATAAAGTATATTTTATTATAATTATTATTAGGTTTGTAGGAAGTTATCTCTGGAACTACTGAACCAATTTTAAAAATTCATTCGCCAGCTGCTTAGCTAGCTAGGTATATTATTGTCGAGTGTTGAAGGCCGAATAATTTATTTCCGTAATTATATGTTTTAAATCAGAAAATTTTACGTTTGTAAAATAAGTTTAAGAAAAGTATTACCTACTATACTTTACCTATTTACATTGACGTAATGGTAAATGATATGTTAATAATGTACTAACTACAAACATGTTGGTTTTTATTAGATGTAAAGAAGTGTTCAGCACTCTATGCATATCTCTTATTCGTAGATAGTAGACAGGTAAGCCAAACATTAAAAAAGTACGTTGTTTGGACAGCTATTTTAAGAGATACTGGAAGATGAACATTAATGTACCTACGTCGTATCTCCACTACCGGGTACCTCTCACCTATAGTAGTCGATAAAGTGCCTTATCTACCTAACTGATGTAGAAATTCGCAATGTTATCTTAAAGTAGAATAAGCTAAAATATCATTTCATTTTCATCGAGATTATTGTGTTTGCATGCAAACGAAGAAAAACCGACTTCAATTATATCGGACAACTAATACAACGTACGTAGACGAAAAAATAGTCAAGTAAATACGCATTATCAAAGATTACCTCAAAAGTTGCAATCAGATCTCGATTAAATTTAAACCACATGATAAACATCGGCTTTCGATTAAATTAAAAATCATCAAAATCGGTACACCCAATAAAAAGTTATGCAGATTTTCGAGAGTTTCCCTCGATTTCTCTGGGATTCCATCATCAGATCCTAGTTTTCTTATCATGGTACCAAATTAGGGATATCTCCTTTCTAACAAAAAAAGAATTATCAAAATCGGCTTATAAACGACGGAGTTATTCCCGAACATACATTAAAAAAAAATAATATATATATATGCGGTCGAATTGAATAACCTCCTCCTTTTTTTGAAGTCGGTTAATGTACGATTAGTGTATGATGTGTCACTTGTTCCGAACATTGAAATATTGAAAACTCACATTATTAATGCTGCTGAACAAATCAGGCAAACTTTACGAACAAGTGTCGTAAAAAGCATTTTAAGGAAAAGAATGCGCCTTTGTATTCGTAACGAAGGGTTCCACATTGAAAATGAATTGAAATAACATCACGCAAATCTTCTTCTTCGTCGTTTCCTCACTGCTGAGGATCGTGACCACATATGATCTTCCACTGAACACGGCCATGTAAATAAAGATAGTTAAAAAAATTTAGTATTGATTTTTTATTTATTCTTCTTTGCTTGCAATTTTATTTCATTTTGAGACTTTAGTTTTGAGTTTGACCATGGTTATTGTAGCTCGTTGAATAGCTTCAGAAGTGTAGATATTTTTAAAATAATACGCAGATACACGCTCATAGATTTTTTTCCAGTACGTCATAAGTTTGTAAAACAAAGACATTAATTATTTTCCTCTTTTTAACTTTGGTGAGTCAAAGGTTGAAAATTCAATAAGTTATCGTTATGTTTGTTGTTATTTATTATTAGGTATTTAGAATATTGTTTATCATTCTATGAAGATTTTACGAATATTCGTCAATTCATTTATTTTTAATGTTCTTTAAAGTGATAGATTCGGGGGTCTTTCACCAATAATAATTAAATTAAAAAAAATCATAATTTGGTGAAGATGGATTTTTTAAAATATTTTTCTTTGATTGCTTATATCCCTCCTGACAACCCCTTAAAGGGATCGTGACATATTACAAGTAACCCTGTATAAATAACGCCAATTTTAATTTAAAGGTCATCCGAAATCAATATCGTTTAATATCAATTCCGAGATGACCAAGCTACGTCTTTCTTGGAAATTCGTTATAAATTAAAATAACGGCCAGCCAGCCGTAGTTGCCATGGTGAAGGGACTTCAAGGGTACTTGTTTGTATTGACTCTGTGACTACAATAACATTTTATAATTATAATAATTTATTTAATTCAGACTAAAATCACAAACTTATAAACTTTAAAAATTATTGTTCATCCATTAAATAATACACATAAAAATATGTTTGTTTTGTGTAATAAAACACCTAGCGGGAATCGAGCCCGCAACCACCGAAGCAGAAAACTGGTAATAGTAAATAAAAAGTATAATTTATAAAACATAACACTAATCCATTGATTACAATTTTTAAAATAAAATTTTGTACAGGATGAGTCGAGGCAGCAAAACACGAAGAAGCCTGAAAACAGTAACGCAAATTATTTGAGGTCTTAACGAGAATGTTTATATAAAAGTCTACACGTTTTTTTAAAATACTAATGGTCGCCCAGTGGTCAAAATTCGACCATAATTAAAAATTTAAGTAAGTGTACGAAATTTCATATTCCGCCGTCCGCGCAATTTTCGTAAAAAGGGGTACAAAGTTTTTGCTTCACATATTAATATATAGATATTCAATATCGTTGAGACCTCAATTTCCTTTTTTTTGTAACAAGCTATATGTAATATAAGTGTTATATATTTTATAATTGATTTCTTGAACGTGTTACATTCATTTAACTAGCTCGAAGATTTTCGAAGGAAATGCAAGTTGCTAATGTTATGGCAATAACTCTCTATTGTCGCCATTGTTCTCGTTTTATTACGCAACGATATTTGCCAAACATTCGGGCACCTCAGGATCGATATCGATGGCTATGTAAACAATACTGCGAACGTTTAGAAAGCAATATAGCTACAAACTATAACATTCATTCACCAGTCACTGTTTAAATGACTTACAAATTATTCATTCTTAAAGGATGTAGTTTAGGGAAAAGAGGTATACCTATAATAAAATAAGCAAATTGTACCAATTTCAATATATTAATGTCGATTTAATTTTACAATGGGTGCCGTCCCATATCGGCATCAGTGGAAATGGGGAGGCTAACCGATTAACTAAAGAAGGAAAAATGTCAGGAAAGGAAATTAATATACATTCAGATTATTCAGAAGTTGTAATTAAATACAAAAATGATATTTATGGTATCTGGAAAGAATATTCAGATGAAATATCCTAATATTAAAGGAATTTGATATCGCACGATCCAAAGTCAGCCTCTTCCCGTGCCCTGGTTTATCCGTAACAAAATATATAGATTGTATATTCTCAAGTGGCTCCCAATTCACCTTCGCAGGAATACTCACTGACTTACTTTGTTATATAGCATACTATTTAATCCTGCTACTCCTTCTTACCTACGTAAACGTTTTAAGTATCTCAACGAGTCTCATCAAAATTCCTCGCCACTCTACTACTTTCTATACTAAATCATTTACTGTGTATATTTCTAGCTAGCCACATAATATCTCCTGTCCTCACTTTCAATCTTATCACAATAATTCATTAACTATATATACGTTTATGTATGTCTATTAAAACTTTCCATTAATATATGCCATGTACGTACATCTACGTTATTTTTATTTTTTATTTTGTACTTCACTGTCTGTAACTATCTTTATGCTTTGTTTGTAATATATTTGTGGTGTACAATAAAGTATAAAATAAATAAATAAAGGAATTAAAAAAAATTCATCAACGAACAACTGTAAAAAATTGTACTCTTGCATAATTATTCTGGAAAAAAAAGCAATATATATTTTGAAAAATACACATTTATACACAAGAATAAAGTATTATTAATACAATTATATTTGCTGTTAATATCAGATAATTTCCTAGAAATAACGATGGTCTTGAAAAAAGTCACGTATGAAAGAATATTTCTCGATAAAATATAGATTATCTTATGATATGTACTTTAAATACTTATATATTAATAACACATCAAATACAATTAAAACCAAGATATCTTTAGGTATATGTACATATAGTGAACAAGACTGTAATTAAATTATAGAACTTGTTATGGTATTTACCAAGTCTCACTATGACGCAAATTATGTTTCATCATTATTTCTATCTGCGTATGTGTGACATAAGGTCGTTAGAAAAATATAGTGTGTTTTTTTTTTAAATAAAACGATTACTATGTATGTCTCTCAAACATTTCCGATTTTAAAAAAGTGAGATCGGTGATCGTTAGATTATATATTATTTAATATTTAATTTTTTTTTACACACACGGTCGTCTTTTCCTACGGTAAGCAACTTAATGCGTGTTCTAGTGCCAACTGTTTATATTTATAAATATACATGGAAATAATACATATACAAATTTATATACTAGCTATGCTCGCGATTTCTTCCGCGTGGAATTATGACTTTACATGTTCAATGTGATTCTTTAAATTGGCATAACTTTTTCATTTATGAACCAATTGACATGAAAAAAACACTGCATCTTACCACAATATATTAATAAAAACACGTCTACATCGGGTAAGTTGTTTCTGAGATTAGCGTGCACAAACGCACAGAAAACAGACAAGAATTCTAACAATCTTTGTTTTTGGTGCTATTTGCGTTGATAAAGGTCCCAATAATATTTGTCTATCTTGGGTCGTCAATAAATAATATGCACTGAAGAAATTCGCCGACGTGTCGGAATTGCTAAAAGTGCAATGATCAACTAAAACAAGATATGGAGGAATTGTGGTATCTATTGCAAAACCAAAGTCCGTCTGGTCCGAGCTCTTGTGTTCTCAATATTCTTGTATGGCTCCGAAACTTGGTGCCTCAGAAGTCGCGATTGCAGCAAGATCAATGCATTGGAAATGTGGTGTTGGCGAAGACTACTCCGAATCCCTAGGACTGCCATGAGGACGAACTCCAAGCGACTCTCAACGATCTGCATGTAGCGGGCCCTTACCTTCTTCGGGTACATTATGCGGTCTCCTAAGCATAGTCTCGAGAAACTTATAGTACTGGGTCAAGTTGAAGGGAAACGCGCCAAAGGGAGGACACCAGCAAGATGGTCGGATGTCATCAAGAATACAGTGGGAGGCAGCTTGTACCGTGCAACACATACTGCTTACGATCGCCTTCAACGGAGACATATCATTCGTGGTCGCGATCCTCATCATTGAAGGAACGAAAAGGAGGAGTTTACTTTTCTCATGAATGAAAAAAAATGAAACTATGTTTCTATAATATTGGAATATATCTGTAATTTTTTATTTTTATTTTATTTTATATGGCGTGTTTTTATAGGATATGTGCAGATTTTTTTATAAAAAAAAAAATATTTAAAAAGATTGGCTAAAGTCGGTTTACGGACGATAGTTTTACGCGATAACGTCATAAAGAAACATTGATGAAAAATTGTATACTTTTATGAATTTAATTGAATTATTATCACTGAATTATTTCAAACTGCTCTGACGTCACGCGAGAAGAGAGATAATTATGTCACAAGCCAATAGGCCGATCATGCCTCTCTATCACTTATTCCGAACTCTCACTTGCACGCTCAGGCTCAGGAATAACGTGACGCTTTTTCGTGCGTGCAGCCGGTGTTAATCCGTTTTTAAGACGTTAGACGTCAAAAAATACGAAATTAAATACAATACATCATCTGACGGATTTTTTCAATCATGTCGATAGCCCACCTAAGAATGCCGATCTCGATGTAGTTACTGTATTGTCAACCCAGTTTTTTGATTTTGTACGACCGGTAGTTACCGTCATCTGATTTAATAATATATACTAGTTTCGTTTTGTCTGGCTGCTTTGACTTCATCTAAATATTTTCGTCGCCATAAACCTAAATCGGGCCTTTCTACTAAAATACTGTTTCTATCTCTAAAGGAAAACCGCAAATTTTTCAGTACTTAGTACAATGTCGATCTTGAAATAGATGGGGAATTAGAATCTTCCTTTATAATATTCAGGATTTTATCTAATGTAGGCATTTCATTATAAAAATAAAGGTTGTAGACCACATTTCGAAAAGTGCTTTTCGTGAACTCATCACTTGAGTATTAATAATTAATAACACTTTTTCGCGATTTCTTTTCTTTTTCGTTGATTTGGTGGTCCACCTGTTTTCATGTCTCCAATAACCTTAAAAAAAAAAAAAAAAAACGATACCTATATCTTTTAATATTTATAACATAATGTTTTTATTTATAGTTTAGTTTGATGTCATTAGTAATTTGTAATTTACTCATGTGTATTAAATTCATCTATCTGTAATAAATAATGTCCGTTGTGTGGTTACGGCGAGGTAAGAGGCGACTAAGGGATAACACTGTTCCTCTACCACCTTGGAATATAAAAAGCCGACCGATGGTGGGATAACCATCCAACTGCTAGATTTCAAAGGCACAACTCGAAAATGGGCAGCAGCGTCTTTGGTGCGACAAAGCCAGCCCTGCAGTTACCAACCCGCCTGCCCCTGATTTAAACAAATTTTATCTAATTTATTTCTCTGTGAATTTCAAAAGGCGCTTAGTACGCATAACTATATAAAAAATTGTACGCCATTACTCACGTACAAAATAATATCTGGTTCACATACTAAAACGTACTATGCGCAGGTAGCGCCTGAGTCAATGAGTGTCCATGAAACTACAGCGTTTGTGTGAAATGGACTCTATGTTGATTACATAAACCAATAATAACGCAGTCAAATTTTTCGGTACTCACTTGTAAAAAAACAAGACTATACGAATGTTGTTTTGTTAATCTATGAGTACATTAAAGTAAACAATTTTAATGTGTGTGTGTGAGTAACGTGCGCATGCTTACAAGAGGTAAACAAGTTCCACGCAACCTTATGATACGTCAAATAGATCGGACGACCTTAATCTTGAACGATAGAGTCCTCGCGTCGAGCAGTGCCCTTACCTTATCACTTTGTTATCACACATCATTAAATTTCGAATTTATATATTAATTTTAACTTTGAAATACGGCCCTACTATCCTAGTAGCAACAAAACTATTTTCATTACTGTACAATACAAGTTTTTATTTCAATATTTTATAATATTATTATCATTACATTTTTGAACCAAAAAGGGAAACAAAGTGTTATTATTATTAATAACACTTTGTTAAATATAATAATATAGTATTTTTAAATCATAATTAAATACGAATTACGTGGTGGTGGTTACGGCATCAAAGAATATAGCCACCCCCTCTCTTCCCGTGAGTGTCGTAAGAGGCGACTAAGGGATAACACAGTTCCACTACTACTTTGGAACTTAAAAAGCCGACCGTTGGTGGGATAACAATCCAACTGCTGGCTTTGAAATACACAAGCCAAAGACAGGCAGCAGCGTCTTCGGTGCGACGAAGCCAGCCCTGCAGTCACCAACCCGCCTGCCCAGCGTGGTAACTATGGGCAAAAAACATGAGTTCACGCCATTTTTGGAGGCCTATGTCCAGTAGTGGATTGCGTAAGGCTGCTGTGATGTGATGTTTATAAAATATGAATAATATTGTTTTTTACCGACAATATAATAAGAAAATATAAAAAATCAAAAAAAAAATTATGATAAAATATGAATAATATTTTTCGATTTTATCGACATAATAATAAAAAATAATAACTGGCTATTTAAATAAAAAATAACGAGTGTAACGAGTGAAAAAAAAAGAAAAAATAATAATCGATCTGGAAATTTGAGGGATTTGAACCGTGGTCTTCTTGATCGATCGCGACCGGCCGATTTCCCACCTGCGCTATTAGATTACACGTGCACATTATTTGCACGTGCGAAATTTACCTTTGCATTCTAACGATATTGTAACCATTTTTTCATTGTCTAAAAACTGGGATAAAACGACATTTTCTAAAAATGAATCCTAGCTAGATTTATTTATGTTTCCCGAAATCCCCTGCATACTAAATTTCATGAAAATCATTGAAGCCGTTTCAGAGATTCAGATTATATATATATATATATATATATATATATATATATATATATATATATATATACATATATACAAGAATTGCTCGTTTAATAGTATAGCCATATCAGCCGTATCAATGATACGGGGTACTAAATTTTGCTTATACACGTTAGCACGGCTCTATCGACAGGGCCGTGCTAACGTGTGTAAGCAAAATTTAGTAAAATGTTATCTACGATGTCACTTAATCTCGTGCTTCCTGAGAAAAAACATTTAAAAAAAACTGTCATGCCTATAGAGTTTTTACTTAAGAAATGACAAAAATCCAAAAAAGCAATCCCATTTTCTCCGAGTTAAGCATGCGCCCAAAAGTTGAAAACATCTTTCATCGTTTATTGCGGAATTCAGTTAATCATTATAAACAATTAATTAATCTTTTTTTATAACAATGGGGGCAAACGAACAGACGACGCCATCTGATGTTTAACGGCTACCGTCGCCCATGGCCTTTAGAGAAAAGATGTATAAACCCGACGCTTGAAAACACCCAAATTATAACGCTCAGAGAAAACCTCATTATGGAAGGTCATTCCACAGTTTGCATGTACGTGGAATTAATGCGTGCGAAGCTCGCACATTGATTGCAAACCATGCATCCAAGTGGTGTGGATACTATCAGGAACACTGGACTTCTTGACGTCGAGGAAATGCAGAACACGACGAACGGTACTTTGCTCAAAGCGCACGTTACGCATCGCGTGCTTGCCCTATGTAATGCTCGATGGTGCTTTCCCCTCATCGTCAAGAGTTAGTTGAATTTGACGGAAAAAGCGTGCAAAGAATTTTTGTTTTCTCTTTTGCAGAATGTACCAGAGAACCTTCAAATTCGCGCAATGATGGAAGTGAAAAGAAATTACCTTTGACAGTTTTGGCAAGAAACTAAAAGGCACGGGTTCCATTTGGAAAGCCCAATAGTCTTTCGCCAATTCTGCTAAAGTGTTTGAACTTTGCCCTAGCGATTTGCTTTCTGTAAGACCTGGAGGCAGCGTAGAATCTCTTCTTCAGGTTATGCACCTAGCAAAGAATCCCCCGCATATATTGCTGCACCTCAAGCGTGATCACTTTCCAGCTTGGAGCTACAAGCTCTTCAAATTAACTTAAAATTCGAAATTCAAAAAATTCATTCCATTAAGAAACTCACTTCGAAGGTAATAACAGCTTGCTTTCTATTATTGAACCTTTCAGTTACAACCGCAACAGCTGAAAGAAGTTTTTCAAAACCAAAACTGATAAAAAATTACCTAAGGACTTCGATGGGACAGGCACTTGTCACTATTAATACTGAGGAAGACTGTTGTCTATTCTAGGAGGAAGTAATAACTTATAATCAATAAATTTTTATTTTATTTAATGTAAGCATTTTTGTTTCTTTAGTGAGAAATCTTTACCATTCATTTGGGCCCCTCAACTAATTTTGATACATACCCCTCTAAGGTATGCTACGCCACTGCCTTGACCTCTTAGGGTTTGCTGCTTATATATGCTTTGTTTTTATTTTGTATATAAATGTAATACTTACTAGCTGTATTATTCCACCACCGACCACCACCACTTTTGATTAAATATTTCATTAAATTATAAAAAACAGAAGATATACAGTTTTTTAACACGGTACCTTAAGGATTATAATTATGCTTTTCTATAAACTAATAAACGAATCTATATTCGTTTATTAGTCTTAGGCATGTATATATATTTTTTCATAGTTTATTATAATAAAATAAATTGATGTGTGATTAATTATTTGAAGTACCGCGTAGTATTTTTTATTAAGTTTCAAGATGTACAGGCATGTGAAATTCGAATTTCTATTTCAATTACAGGCTATTTTTTAAAACGCACATTTAAAATAAACAGAAAAAAGTTTTAGTACTAAGAACTTGTGATAGCGGGCTATCGTATTCAGTATAAACAAGAAACACAAAGATAGCATTATGTGTGTAACAAATACACATGTTATGTTCTAGGAATATGACACTTATTAATATTTACGGTCCCTAAATACGAAGTTTCTGTACGTCTTCGTTTCTTTATGTTGTATGTTATTACAAAATAAATAGCGTTATATTTCCGATAAAAAATATTGTTTTGATTACAAAAAGGAAAGTCTACGCGTTAAATCAAATATTTAAGGAAGGAATTCTTTATGCGGCTGTCATGTTCTTTACACGTTATAGTATCTCTGTAAATAGTAAACGATTTTAGACATGTGATTGCATTTCTAGTAAGTGCCCTACAACTGTTTAAAATTGCTGTTATGAGTAATCTTATACATAAAATTCTCGTGTCACAATATAAGTTAAAATACTCCTCCGAAACGACTGGACCGATTTTTATAAAATTTTGTGTGCATATCGGGTAGGTCTGAGAATCGGTCAACATCTGTTTTTCATACCCTTAAGTTATAAGGGGGGGGGAGGAGATTAAGGGGGTTTATAACATATTATATGGCAAAACAACGTTTGCGGGGTCAGCTAGAATATTGTATATAGGATGTATGATAGTTCTGTCACTAAAGTTAGTTTTCACAGAAATCTGCAAATGCTGGTCTTTTATAAATAATAATTCATATATTGTAGAGCAAATATTGCTCACTGCATATGTCACTATATCTGTTCCGCATATTGAAAAACATCTGCCCGAGCTACTGAGTCATAATAAGTCTATTAGTCTAAACGTTACTGGCTCAGAGCGTACGAGTCTCAATCAGTTCCTGCCTGAATCATTCCTTGTTACTGCTAGATTGTAGTGGCCCTGAAATCTAAAACGGCAGTAAAACAACACATCTACATAAAGTTCACTTAATCGCTTGGCAAAATACCCGAGGACTTCCTTGTTTGCCCGTGTGATATTTTTGTTGTAAAAATAATAATAAAAATACAATTTACCACCAAGGTTACCCCGACCTTGTTTACTAGGAACCGAAGTGTCAATGTGTATTATGTATATATACTTGAATATATACTTGTATATATATAAACAGACTCCGTTTGCGTTCAGAGTTTAGCTTTTTAATAAAACTATAGAGGTTACACTAGAATAATTATTAGCTCATTTAGAATAGGAATCGTTACTGTACCCTAAGCTTTGTCTAAAAGTTTATTTACTGTTTACATAATTATGTAGTATGTAACTCTCAGTTACAAACGTTAGACTGTAAACCTACAGAAATTATAGAACAAATGTTTCCCTTTTAAAAAATATATTACATTCAGTCAGTCAGTCAATTCAGCCTATTGCAGTCCACTGCTGGACAACTGGACTGGCAGTTCGCGCCAGACATCCCGGTTTTCCGCAATCCTCATCCAGTCTACACCGGCAATCTTCCGTAGATCGTCGGTCCAGCGGGCCGGAGGACTTCCATACTGTGTTTGCCAAGACGCGCTCTCCACTCCACGACACGTCTGCTCCACGGCCACGCTGTCTTGCGACACAGATGATCAGCATATTGTCATTTTAACTTGCTAATTCTGTGGGCTATGACGGTTACTTTCGTTCTCTCGCGGATAGTCTCATTTCTAATCCTATCTTTGAGAGAAACCCCAAGCATAACCCGTTCCATTGCACGTTGAGTTACTTAGTTTATTTTATAATTTATTCATTGGTTAGAAATAAATAGGTGGTACAATTAACACGTTTATAATTAAAGTGATACAAAGAAATGTATTTGAAATTTAAGTTCACCTGTTATCTGAACTAATGAAATAACTAGTATATCTCAGAATGACAGATTTTTGTAAGGATATTTCAAATAGAAGTTACTCTGTCTGTTGTCTGAAAGCCAATAATTACAATTTGAAATCCTTAAAATTGTAAAGTGTTTATCGTTTCATAGTATAAAACAAAGTCGCTTCCCGCTATCTGTATGCTTATATCTTTAAAACTACGCAACGGATTTTGATGCGGTTTTCTTTAATAAATAGAGTGATTCCAGAGGAAGGTTTATACGTATAATACATGCATAATATAGTAGATAGTTTTAGAGGTTTCTAATGCGATGTCGTAAATAAATACATTTCATAGCGCTTAAATTGCAAATATTTATTTTATATTTTATATTTAGTATCAGCATGGTCGCTAGTTTATGATAAAATGAAATTTCAAAAAATTACAGCGCACCACTGAAATAAAATAATTATATCTGTATAATAAACGCTAGTATAGTTTTACCTTTTTCACATTTATTATATTGTACCTATATAACAAATAGGTCAAGCCGTCAAAGTTAGGTTACACAAAGACGAAAGTCAATGACCGAACAAAGAAAAAGTTTAACTTACAAAAAAAATAGGAGCTAAATTTAACAAGTTTTTGAACTTATTGACTAGACTACAAACCGAATCTTTTTTCACGTGGATGGATAGATGCAAAACACAAAGATCACATTCTTTCTTCGAGAATTTAAAGAAAATTACCTAAAGTATGTATTGTAAGTAGCTGCCAATAATAATTTATGTTTTTTATTTTATTAAAAATGTATTTGTTTGTGTTTTATTGAATAGCATCTAATTTTAACTATTCGTTAATAATATACTGTAAAAATAAAGATATCAAGAAACTGTCGACAAAAACTACATGATATTATTATAAATAATTTATCTGTGAAGGATAAAATACTCCGTGGTAATGCATTTGCATTATGACGGTGGAACTCGTTGCTGATCCTATGCTTTAAACATCTATTATGACAAAATCAAAATCAAAAACAATCAAAATCAAAAACAATCAAAATCAAAACTTTTAAAATGATTATTATTTTTGTAAAAGCAAAGCTACCACCGATTTGGAATGTATCACACACAAACATTCAAGAGACAAAGTTTTTTACTCCGATAGTAAAAGTGCAATATATCCTATAATCAGTTGTATTAGAGGATCTAAAGGTCTGACAATAGCATACAAAATAATAGATAAAATCAACGCTTTATGTTCTAAAGGAGCTTTTGTATTGCAATGGGTTCCAGCTCATATTGGACTCATGGGAAACGAGGAAGCTGACTGGCTGGCAAAGAAAGCCTTAATAGAAGGGCGGAAATTAAACCAAACCAAATTATTCTGAAACGACGGGAAAACTTAAAATAGAATCCTTTAAAAAAAATTGTGAATATTTTGACGACAGATCAAAAAGTGAAGGAATCTGGTTCAAAATCACACAATATTAGTTTCCTCGTATCCCGTGGTTCTCCTATTCAAAATTAACCCGTCAATAAATTATAATAGCTTTAAATCTTCGTTCTGGACACGTTCCTCTGAAAAAAAATGTTGTGTTAATTCACCTAACTATGACATTTGTGGTGTTGAAGAAGATATCCAACATAAAAATGTTGGATATCTTCCACTAAAAATAGTGGAATGTGTTCGAAACGAAGAAAAGAGGAAGGAAATAATAATAAAATTAAATTTCAATTTAAATTCTGCAGGAATTTTTCAAACTATACTGTCGAGTCCAATGTCGGAAACAGCCCAGATAATTTATAGATTTAGGTTAAGATAGAAATTATAATTGAATTGTTGATTGTGATATAGAGCATCATGGGACTGACATTTTCAGCCAAGGTGTAAAGGGACCCAAAATTAAAATAGAAAAGAAAAGGACAAAATATAAAGTGTTGACTTTTGTTTACAAGTACAAAAAATACAAAAACTAAAAAAAAAATTGTTCCAGTCTTCTGCGAACATTCCCTATTTGCAAATTTGCCTTCTTCAATTAACCTTTTAAACCATTTTATAGTTTTGGTCAGTTAGGCCTTAATTAATGTAAATGATATGACACATTTTAAAAACAAATATAGTTTGTATAGACCATGGATTTGACCCCGGAACTATTTGATATGGATGCACGTATTCTATCTACTATATATACTTGATAATCGTCAAGATTTTATGCTTTTATATAATTGGATAATCTCATCGCATAGAATATAGCATATCATGAAGTAAAAAAAAATCAGTAATTTTTTATTATTTTAAAAACAATTGCAAATTTAATACAATTCATTAAAATAACTATTTTTGTTTCAATAAACTTAAACTACTTAATTTTTTTAAAGAGTACTTATTTTCAAATTAAAATAAAATATGTTCTTTGTATCATAAGTACGTGAAGGCATTGACTTGTAGATATGTAATCAACAAAAAATTAACTTTAGAGACATTGAATGGAAACCCGAATGTGTGTCAAGAGTGCGCGACTGGCCGGCTGCGTACGCGCGTCGGCTGTCGAGAGCACTGCATCTGCCGCATGGAGCCAGGGCCAGCTGGGGGGTCGTCATTGTAGCTACGACCGTTCGACGAAACTTAATTGGCCCGACCTAGCTCGTAAAAGCGTTGTAAAAAGTGTGAAGGTCTGGTGGAGGTAAGGACTCGGAAAGAGGTCAAGTGTAATGCTTCGTGTTCCACTGACCTCATTTGTAGCCGAACGACGCCGACGCGGCCGTGCGGCTCGCTTGTTCGCTTTTCGTTCAAAATGTGTATACATGAACAGTTTCTTTGTTTTCATACAATGAAGCGAAAAATATATCGCATTTTATCGTATGTCGGGATACAAGGATCATTGTCCTTTGTGATAAATTTTACAAAAAAATTTTAAACCATTAAAGTCTATCTTTAACCCCAAGAAAAAATTCATAAATACCAGCCTATCATAGAGTATCATCAGTCCTATACATATAAGATAACATGAAACTATTCCAATATACTCGTAATAATAACACATTTAAAGTGTCACTATTACAAGGCCTTAATTGCAGGCTGTAAAAGATAATAAACTATTTTAATTATTTAAAGGTCTTGTTATTGCGGAACCCTTAAAATTTAATTACTAGATCCTTTGTAAACCGTCTAAAAGCCTGTAAACTCAGTGTAGTAGAATCATTACATTATTCAGCGTCAGGATCAGCTTGTACTAACAAAACATAAAAATTTTAGACATTAGTGTGAACGAACACATAAAGTTATATCTTTGTCACATATACTTCAGGATAAATATAAAATAATAAATAAATATCTTATAACATACACACGGTTGTTCCTTCCCAT
This sequence comes from Melitaea cinxia, assembly GCF_905220565.1. Taxonomy (NCBI): domain Eukaryota; kingdom Metazoa; phylum Arthropoda; class Insecta; order Lepidoptera; family Nymphalidae; genus Melitaea; species Melitaea cinxia. Next base: position 8,549,590 of record NC_059398.1, on the reverse strand, counting down.
GTAAAGCAACCTGAGGCTTGTGTTACAGGTAACAGCCGACTTATATAGCTAAATATTCTTTTTGATAATTATACATAGAAATAATATAATATATACAAGCAAGAAAGTAGTTCCACTACAAATTGTGCCAACGGGCTAGTCAAATCATCAATTCAAAATATATGCGTAAAATGGAGTTTTTAAACTATAACCTTATACTTGTAATTTAATTAATTCCACATTCGTAAATAAAAGTTACTACTTTTATTCTCACCACAGTAAATATCCGGAAATTCATTGTTAGAAAAACAACCTTCCGAACTGACGGGACCTTCAGCTGTTATAACCATTGGCTTGGCCCCGAAACAAGAACACTGACACATATATCGGTGCCCGAATAATACCATAAACTCCATAATTCATAGCAACCTTGGCCCCGATAACTCATGTTCGAATCTCCAGAGAGGTTCATAGTTGGAGGTCATAAAATATACAAATTGAGTATAGACAAAGACATATACTGCATTATTTATTGGCTTACTACTGTTTGTAATAATAATATAATAATAAAGAAAATATCAAACAATGACGTTTCTTTTTGCTAATCCTTTTAAATTTCACTTATGCTTTATTTAATACAAATATAAGGATTCCTTAACCCATGTAAAAATTACTGCTGGTTAGTATTTTATACCATTATATTATCGTGACTAATTATATAAGACTTGCTCTAACTCGGACGTACATACATATATCAAGGCAAAACATTATGAAGTTAGTCGCCTTCACTATTATTATGTGACCTTTATTTACAGATACCGATTGTTTTTTTTCAATCGAAATCCTTGTGAATAATAGATGGTGTCCTTACAGTCTGAGCAGTTGTTTAAACAGTGAAATAAATTTAAACACCTTACAATGTGTGATTTCTAGTTTTCAGTTGCAAAGTTGCTGAACATGACACTTAACACAAACTTATTAACATTTCAAAATGATACCCGGAAATAATAAGTATAATTGTTATTTTTTCCTCGGATACAAATACAATAATACAATATTTTCGTTATCGTGGCAGCTATCTCAATACTTATGGTCACTAATTAAAATTCACCACACGAAGACTATTGTTGTGTTCCTAAACTGATAACATTTCATTCATTAACACTTCGTTTATATAGAGATAAATTATTCATTGTTATGTACTTGTACATAGTTACGTTTCTTAAAGATAATATCAAAACATTAAAATATTAGTCAGTATGCGTCTAATTGTTTATAATTTGTAAACCTTAAATTACAATGTAATACTACAGAGGTTTAAATAAATAAAATGTAAGCAAATCTTTTTGTCCAACATAAAATTAGACAGCGTCGTGGTAACGAAATATGATCTCTCACACTAAGCAATGCTAGGTGCTTTTGAGAATATGAATCAACGTACGAATCCACTTGATTGTCGATAGATGACTCAAGAAAATTCATTTTAATAAAATTGGCCAGTATGACGTGCAAAGTTCGTAACATACGTATGTTTTATAAAATCATTAATAGTCTTGTTTGGTTTTCATGTTCTTCGGGAACATAATTCCCGTTCCGGTAGATTTCTCTTGTTGAGAAATTGAAGAATTAATGAACACAATATGAAAGAATGTTTTCTGCAACTGGTTCAATTATTTCTAATAATATTTTTTACTAATATAGTTCATAAAAATCATTTTTAAAATATATAGCCAAGAGACCTCACCGAATTAGTATCAATCTATGTATTTCTGTTTTTTTTTTTACCAACTTTCTAGATCTTACAGCTGAACTATCATACGAACAATCAATGAAATTACTTATTGAATTATTTCCTAGTAGGTAGCACGCTACACAAATATACGGTAAACCATGTTTCCGCAAAAAATTGTCATAAAACTTGCTTTGTTGGTAAAATGAAGATATGTCCTTGATAGTCACTGTAATTAGATATTTACCATTATATCAATATTTAACTTTTGATAGCATAATTCTTTAAAACAAAATGTATATAAGATTACTAATATTTATCGCTATTAACTTATAGATGAAGAAGTAGATTACAGTGATTAAAAGTATAGGTATTTAGGTAGTACAACTTTTTTTACCACAAGAGTACTAAATTCGACGAATATGTGTGTGCCTAAATAAAGTCAGATATGAAAAATTCTTTAATTCCGTTGTAATGAGTGGAGACAAAAAATTTATTCTATAATTTTTTTTTTTAAATTTATAATTTTCATTTTATAATTTAGTGTAGTTTAGTAGTATACTCGTATATCGAAGTAGTACACCTTACAGTTTATCGCCTTTTCACGTTTATTTTGTTTATTTGATAGATTGGTTATTATGGTATGTTTACATAGTATGTATATATACGTATATATTTACTTATAACTTTGTTTTCGTAATATCCACATTACCTATCATTTTGGAATTAGCTATTGCTTTAAAAAAAAAATTTTAAACAACTAGGTCGGCATACACGTAAGCGTTTATTACGATAGACAGAGACATACATAGATAGCTTTTAGAAACCTATGTTTGAAATCAGTATTATTTAGCTGTGATCTTTTTGTAAGTCTGTTTCAAGGTACTTCCCCAGTCGGGCTGCTCCAAATTTTGAGCAGGATATTTCTTGCTGAGCCCTACCTCAGTGTACTTCGATTTAATAAAAAGTTTCAATACTTTATCTGTATAATTAAATTGTAAGCAATGTTATTAATTTGTCATTTGTCTTAATAAAATTGCATTTATCTTAACTATAAAAAAATTAAAAACTCGTACTCTAATCCGTAGCCTACATATATCGTTACCTACATAATAAGTAAGAAAGTAAACCAGGCAGGCGGCAGTGCCGCATCGTTTGATATAATGGTCAAGATAGTTGGATCATCCTCGGATCAGACAACCAATTGAGTGTGTATTGTTGAAATGACCGATAAAAATCATTCTTCTTTCTTTCTAGAGAAGTCGGACGATATTACTTCAAGGCCTGCTCGACGAGCTGACCTCCGCATATCGGTCGTGGAGGACAGACGGTCGCAAATATTTGCGCGCACTAGAGGCGCGCGAGCTGGGGTCGGGTGCGGCGTGCGGGCTGCGGGCGGAGGACAGGTGACCTTGCCGCACGTCTGCCACACGACCTTGATCTTGAGACGACCGCGCGCGCCCTCTCGGCTCCGGGAACGACGACACCTATGCTCCGATCGCTAACTATATCTGCTATTGTAATGGCCCATTACTGACGTAGGGTCGACTCACTAGCAACCACCAGATGATACCTGCTTCCTTAAGTGGCCACACAATTGATAAACACGTTTCGTTGATGATAATGTCTGTCATAATGAGTTGGCAGAAAATGTAACATTTTAATAACGTTTTAAATATAATTATTTTAATGACTTAATTAGCGTGTTTAAGTATTTGTGTAAAAGTAATGCGCACAAATGAAACTCTAAATTCTTTACGTATAGTTATTAAGTAAATAAAGAAACAAAATAAAAAATGATCGATCTATTTCTTAATTAATAGTATGACTGTATAATTATAGTATGACGGTATAAGATTACTCATTTCGGTGAAATAAAGAAAATATGTATATAAACATTAAAGTTTCTACTTTAATTTGAAGTCAACTTGGTATAATAAGCTGGTCGACAGCACGTGGACGCTGCAACCTTGCGATAACAGGCATCCGCTGAGAGCGTGCGCTGACGCAGCTCAGCGCATTTCTCCACGACGAACCCTCCCCTCGCGACCGCCCGCGGTCTATCGACGTCCTTCAACACGCGTGCGCTGCAATAAACTTACACGTGGATAATGCAATTGCATTTATAGCTCGCCGATTTGTCGACACCGGCTTGTATACTATGTTTTTATATAAAATTAGAATGATAACGTAATAGAATAATTATGTACCCATATTCGAACACAAGGTTTTCCAAAGCTGCTTAGTGGAAAAAGACAAGTTTTTGTGACGAGTAAGCATCTTTAATAAATTATTTAATACTTTGATATTTTTATGTACAGTTTTAAAGAATAATAAAATTTAATTGTAAAATATCGAAAGTTATAACATTCACCTACTTACTTATTAGCATTTAACCTATCTTATATTTATTTATCTGCAACATTAAACCCATAGAATTGATAAATTAATGGATATTGGGAGTTCTGAGTTTGCAAAATTATACCAAATTATATTGGTAAATTTGCATGATATACAAATAACCATTAAATAATTATTTGGTGTATATAAGTATATATAGCATTTCTCGTCAGAACATCATCAAATTTCTAATAGATCATCTAGATACTGGGTAGATAGTTAGATATTAAGTACAATGTTCTTAGTATCACTCAAATCTGCCAATAAGCCTTGAATAAATTTTAAGCACATTTAGACACAAAAAGCCACTACCTACACCTACTACACCTACACGTGTATTTTTTTTTTTTTTAATTTTATGCCCTGATCTGGTGAATATATTAAAGCTTGGAGAAGATATCCAAAATATTTCAAAGAAAAAAAAAAAACGTACGTGAAATGTGAAATCAATATCAAACCACAATTAATGAAAATTATTAGCTAACGTGTAATTACACGGTATTGGTATATCGTTTATAACATAGAATAAGATTAATTATTTTTTATCTAATTATAGGTAAATTTTTCGTATTTCAGCCCTTTGATAATTCCTTATAAGCTAGTAAAAGTTTACATATATTATAGAGATATATTATGAAAAGAAATTAATATTTTTTGTAAATTAATATTATTATTAGCTTTGGAAAATTATTATTGGCTTTTATTTAAGCTGCGATCAGCTGCTATGATAGAAGAAAAGAAATGAGTTCCATTTCCGCCAACTACTTTTAAGTGTCATCCAAAAAAGAAGGAGGTTCTAATTCGATTGTATTTTTTTAAGTACCTCAGAATATTTGACTGGGTGAATCGATTTCGATATATATTTTTTTTTTAATCGAAAGGTGGGGCGTTTTGTGGTCTCATTTAAATTTATTGAGATCTGACAAGTACTTGTCGAGTTGTTTTTATCCTAACAACGCGTATTTACTTGACAATTTTTTCGTCCACCGACATTGTATTACTTTTCGATATAATTGAAATCGGTTTTTTTGTGGGCGAGCAAACTACAATTATTCTACGTATGTTCACACTACGTTCGACTTACGTACCAAATATACAAAAAACAAACTTGTAAAGTAAAAAATGAACTTGAAATTTACCAGTTTAGTATATTCAATTTTATTGCACATTTTTTTACTTTAAACCTTGAAAATTGCCGTACTTATAATGTACCTACAGTAGTATCGCAGAGGATCATCTATACTTAGTTAGTAGTCGTAGATTTTTTATATGTAAAAAGATATTTAAAGACAATTGACGTTTAGCAAATTACAACATCATCATCATCATCATCATCATTACAGCCTATCACAGTCCACTGCTGGACATAGGCCTCCATAAGTTTACGCCAAAAATAGCGTGAACTCATGTGTTTTGCCCATAGTCACCACGCTGGGCAGGCGGGTTGGTGACCGCAGTGCTGGCTTTGTCGCACCGAAGACGCTGCTGCCCGTCTTCGGCCTGTGTATTTCAAAGCTAGCAGTAGGATGGTTATCCCGCCACCGGTCGGCTTTTTAAGTTCCAATATGGTAGTGGAACTGTGTTATCCCTTAGTCGCCTCTTACGACACCCACGGGAAGAGAGGGGGTGGCTAAATTGCCACACAGCAAATTACAACATTGTAAGGTAAATTAAGCAAGAAACGCGCAGTTTTTTTTTTGTTAGTTCACACAATAAATAGTACCTGGGTGACCGAGCTTAGCTCGGTATTTTTAGCAAATCGTATTTTTTTGAAATCATATTTAAATACGAATTACATATTGATAAAATATGAATAATATTTTCCAATTTTACCGACATAAAAATAAAAAATGAGAACTGCTTATTTAAATAAAAAATCATGAGTGCAATTAGAAAAAAAAGAAAAAAAATAATAATCGATCTGGAAGTCACGTCGGGTTTGAACCGAGGTCTTTTCGATCCGCCCCGACCGACCGATTTCCCATCTGAATTATTACAACTTTATTGACAATTGCGAAATTTATCTCCGTATTATAACAATAATGTAGCCATTTTTTCATTGCCTAAAAACAGGGATAAAACGACATTTTCTAAAAATGAATCCTAGCTATATCGATTTATCGCCCCCGAAATCCCCTGCATACTAAATTTCATGAAAATCGTTGGAGCCGTTTCCGAGATTCAGATTATATATATATATATATATATATATATATATATATATAGACAAGAAATACTCGTTGAATAGTATTCGATTGGATTTAAGATATTTCCTTCAATGTTTATTAAAGTTGTTAAAACGTTTGTTTTTATCAAACATACAATGTCAATTAATACCTATAAAAGTTGTAAGAGTGTGCAAACGTCCGTTATTTTTAAAACGTTAGAGTACATTTCCAGGAACCAGTAAAATTCCATAAAACAATTTGTGTGCGGAACTATTTGCGTAATACACATGTAACAGTAGTTTGCTCAACCACGTGACCCCAGCAGGTGAGTCGCCGACGACGCGACGTATTTAATGCGACTGCCACTGACAGTCCATATACCGGTACGTACAACAGGCGTCGTCCCTATAGGAAAGGGATGACATTGCATGACCGACACGATATTTTGCTAAACAAAATGCTTTAATGCAATGACGTCAACCGTCTGACGCGCAGAAACTAGCAAGGTCATATTTCAATAATGTATAATTGTTTGCAGAACTGAATGTTTACGTTGTAACGTTTGTTACTTTATTGCAAGTAATGACAACTCGAACTTCAGCCCGTGTTAGAAGATTGAACTTTCGGATGTAAACTGACTATACTAAGACTGAGAAATTATTGATATACATTTTCAATGGAAAAAATCAATATAAATATATATAAAATAGGCATCACGTTGTTTATCCGCGATGGACTCCTAAACTACTTAATCGATTTTAATCAAATTTGCACACCGTGTGCAGTTTAATCCAACTTGAAAGATAGGCTATATTTTATTTCGATATCTATAATTATTATATTCAAGAAAAAAAAATTGGCGATACATACACATATATGAATCGAGTTATACTCGGATTGAACTCAATGACAATTTTGGTTAATTTTTTAATTTTTGTGCAGCTTTTCATACACTGTTCCATAATATTGTTTTAGAAAGCTTAAATTAGATTCACGAAGATATCGCGTAAGATAAAGACAAAAAGTGGATTCTTCGAATAGAGAATAATTCGTCATAAATAAAAGAATATACTAGAAAAATTATTGTTATTTTACAAGATAAACATATGTTATTTGTTCGTGGCTCATTAAGTGATACAAGACATAGAAATCTACTTATTATTATACAACAATGTTAACTTTATCAAAGTATTGTTTGAAATGCAACAAGGTTAGTACCTATCTAAACATACGAAAGTATTACTATACCTAGTACTTAGTATACACTTAATCTTGTTGTTTTTTAGAATTAATGTAGAAATATTAATCATTAATGAGTTTTTTTATCTGCTTAACATTTTTTAACGAGCTATTACGGCACATAATTAACTTATTTTTAACCGACTACAAAAAAGGAGGAGCTTACTTAATTTGACCGTACACACACACACATCTAATATATAAAATTCTCGTGTCACAGTTTTCGTTGCCATACTCCTCCGAAACGGCTTCACCGATTTTGATGAAATTTTTTGTGCTTATCTAGTATCTATGAGAATCGGCCAACATCTATTTTTCATCCCCCTAAATGTTAGGGGTAGTCCACCCCTAAATTTTTTATTTTATTTTTTAAACAAAATTTTTAATTTCTATTTTTTTATGATACAACATGAAAAAATACATATAACCCTAAATTTTCAACCCTCTACCATCAACCCCTATTTTTAATAGCGTTTAGCGGTAAGACAACGATTGCCGGGTCAGCTAGTATATATATATATATATATGTGTGTGTGTGTGTGTGTGTTGGTGTGTGTGTGTATATATATTTATATATTCGATTTCAATGAATATCTTAGGAGATATCGCAGTTTTAAAAATAATATAAAGCTAAAAAAAGTTTTTGTTTGTTTGTTTAAGCACGCTAATTTCAGAAACTACTGGTTAGATAAAAAAAAAATGTTTGGACCCCTTTAAGGAGGAAGACTATGAGCAATTTTTTTTCTTAAATAATGCGTATGAAACCGCGTGGCTTAAATAAAGACAATAATACATGACTATACTTATCAGTTTACACGTTAAAATATCTATACTTGGCACTATACGAAGATAATAATCCATAACCAAATGAATGAAATATACGTACATAGTTACGTGCATCCCGTTCCAAAACGGCCCATTAGATCCAAAACATTAAAAATGTAGTCTCTAAATAAAATTTCAGAGTTTATAATTTAATTATGGGGCTTCTAAACTTTAATAATAAGGAATATTACGTAAGGAAACCTACACGCCACGGGATAAATGTTAAGACATATCCGCTAATCCGCAAAAGCGCAACGCGTCGGATAAAGTTCATATTTTTCCTTGATAACAGAATAGACATTTACTCTGCAGCAGACGTTTACAAGTCAATTTTTCAAATAGTTATGAACTGATATCAAAATCGTCGTACTAAGAACAATTCCTTTATGCTGTAAAGTACGTATGCAAGTTGTAAATCAGTCGTTAAGACTTTTATTAATTAAATAAAAAAAACTTCAAAACTAAGGCATATATACCGCTAGTTACTTTTACATACATAACCGTGAAAAACGGAATACAAGCAAACACGTTCACTTAAAAGTTATTAAGAAGTTTTTTTTTTTTAAATAGTAAATTGCAAAACAATTTGAAATGTTTTCTTCAATTTTACCTAACAATACATGTAAGGCCAATTGTATCTATTTATGGAGTGATTATTACTTATAAGGATAACGTTGCGGTCAAGATATTGTTCTGAACACCAAGTCCATCCACTACACAATGAAGTTTACGAGTTACGGTATATACTTGCGTCAGTCAAAAGCAAACTACTGCTGTTTTCTATGGTTTACTTAAACATTTATAAAGTTATTGATTATTTTATTTTATTGGCTTTTTGAAGTTATACTTACTTCTTTTGTCGCGTCAGGGAAAAGAGAAAATTTTTACGATGTGCGCGCACACCGTCACGAAAAACCGACACCCTGAAGTTAGCTAGCCAATGAAGTATATCTTCTTACAACTTAGTGTTGTACAAAAAGTTTTAAAATCTAGAAGTCTACTCGTATAAGAGAACAAGAATTGAAAATTAAATTTGTTGAATTTTAAGCTTTCGAATGGCTTAAATTAATTAGAAAAAGAACTAGTCGGTCGGGGCAGTGCAACGACGTTTTATAATTAGCGATGCACAAATGAAGTGGCTTCGAAGGAATTAGGTCGGTGCGAGGTGCAAGCGCGGGGAGGGTGCTCGGAATTCGCGTAACGTTACGTCAGCGGGCGTCGGCCTCGCATCGGTCGCTGACCCGCGGCTATCTCTAGCCGCTCCCCGCTAGTCGCACGCGCAAGCCGCTGCCTCCTGCATTTCCCGCTTACGCCTCTCACGCAATACACTCCACTAGCCTTGTGTGGGACGCTAAACCCCAATAATTATATTAATCCTTATTCAACTACCTATATTTCGTTACACATTTAGTTCACCAAGCTCTATTCGCTTAATTCAGTTACTTGTTGTTGCCGGACGGCTCACCCTTGAGTCTCCATGGAGGAGACGTCTGGCCTTTTCGCCGAGGCCGGCCTGTCGCTGGAGGTATTCGGTTGCCTGCAGATCCGGGACCCTCCAATTAAAGCGGCTGAAGCCTCCCGCAGGGGTTTGGTCGGTATTGCACCCCCAAGTGCTGAGGCTGACATACCTCCTGCGTCCTGGATATAAGCAGTAAATGAGTTCCTATGCGATACAAAAAAAAAAATCAGTTAGTTGAAAAAAAAATAATATTGTTTTTGGAGTAAGTTAAGTAATTAATCGAAGTTCAATTACATATTAGTCTAATTTGTTTTGAGAAGAAGAACCGTTGTAAACCACATCATATTTAAATCGTGTCACGCAACGTGTTTGAGGTTATCGACCTCGTTCAGTATCCCCCCACGTCTGCTCTGAAGGTATACATTGTTTAAAACGGGAAATAATACGGTTCATTCCATTTGTGGCATAGTCATACTATTATAGACAAATCTTACATATATTCCAGTTAAAATTGATTTTAAAGCTTTCATAAACTAGGACAACCAAGTAAAGTTATGAATTTAAAGTCAACGGCAGAGATATGCTACATACATATACTATAACAAAGGTTTGTAACTTTCTGAAAAAATACAATCACAATCACAACTTTGATTACTGCTTTATCGCGTGTCGTTTCATCCTGATACACCTTCTTATTTCAAGGAACGCTTTGAGTTTCTTTGCGACACCCATGATCGTTCCCTTCAATCTGACACCAATTTATTCCTTAAAACTCCGTTTCATACCTCTTCCTATTAGACAAGCTCAACTTCTCTTCTCCTTCGAAAAATATCTTAAGCTACATTATTTGTCACTGCACCCGTCATGATCATTATCGTCTTTGTATGATATATGTATTTTATATACGTAAGTATTATGTATATAGTATAAATAAATAAATATCTACACAATACACACACGGTCGTCTGTTCCCAAATTAAGCAACTTAATGCTTGTGTTATAGGTAACAGCCGACTGGTACTACATTTTTTTTGATAAACATACTTATAAATAATACATATATAAATATATAAATAAATATTTATATCACACCCAGACTCGGAGTGGGAATCGTACCCACAATCCTCGGAGCAGAAAGCAGGGTCACTACAAACTGCGCCAACGGATTAGTCATGTTGTTGTTGTTGCATATATTATCTATATGTACTTTATTGAAATATATTCTAATTCGCACACCAATTACTTGTTCACTTCCTAACTGCAGTTTCTGTTTTGTGTCCTCCTATATCCAAAGGTTGTCTGGAAGAGATCGCTCTTTCAGAGATAAGACCGCCTTTGCACATCTTTTATGTTATTACTAGCTGTTGCCCGCGACTTCGTACGCGTCCATTTCTGTTATTATGATCGCAATTAAGAAGTTTTTTATCTAATATATAAAATTCTCGTGTCGCGGTGTTTGTATTGAAACTCCTCCGAAACGGCTTGACCGATTCTCATGAAATTTTTTGTGCATATTGGGTAGGTCTGAGAATCGAACAATATCTATTTTTCATACCCCTAAGTTATGGGGGGAGGGGGGGATAATATTTTTAACCCACTTCAAGAAAAGGAGGAGGTTACTAAATTCGACCGTATATATATATATATATATATATATATATATATATATATATATATATATATATATATATATATATATATATATATATATATATATATATATATATATATATATATATATAGGATTAGGATATATAGGATAGGATATTTATATAGGATTTAATGTATATTCAGGCATAACTTCGTCGTTTATGAACCGATTTTGATAATTCTTTTTTTGTCGGAAAGGAGATATCCCTGGTTTGGTTCCATGATAAGGATACTAGGATCTGATAATGGGATCCGAGAGATATCGAGGGAAACCGATTTTAATGACTTTTAATTTAATCGAAAGCCGATGTTTATCATGTGGTCACATATAAATTTTATTGAGATCTGATAACTACTTTTTGAGTAATCTTTGATAACGCGTAGTTACTTGACTATTTTTTTGTCGATCTACGTTGTATTACTCATCATCATTACAGCCTATACAGTCCACTGCTGGACATAGGCCTCCACAATTTTACGCCAAAAATAACGTGAACTCATGTGTTTTGCCCATAGTCACCACGCTGGGCAGGCGGGTTGGTGACCGCAGGGCTGGCTTTGTTGCACCAAAGACGCTGCTGCTGCTACTCGTCGATGTAATTGAAGTCGGTTTTTTTTCGTTTGCGAGCAAACACAACTATAATATTAGTATAGATTTTGTTGTTTCTTTTAACGTTGTACAATAAAGAGTATCCGTATGGTAGAAAAGTAAAAAGTCTTTTTAAAAAAAGTAGTTTTTTTTTACTCGGGGTGTGATATTCAATAGATACCGAAGCCAAAAATATAGTTTTTAGAATTTTTGTCTGTATATATGTCCGGGACAAACTCAAAAAGTACTGCATGGATTTACTTCAAATTTGGCACGAATATTATTAATAAGTCGGGTCAACATATTGGCTACATATTATCACGCTATCACCTACGGGGAACTAGCAGTGAACCTTTATTTCTTCAACGCATTCTGTAACAACGTGTAATCTAACGACGCATATTTTTGTTGTTATTATGTTAATAACCATGCCATAAACTAGCTTCACACTATAAAAACCACGCAATATAAGTAACTAAGCCGATAAACCTAATTAAATGAATATAAGTAGACAAGACAATTTTAAAGCAGCGCCATCTATGAGATTTTTCTGTAGATATTAAATGTAAAGAAGAAACGGGTAAATGAATGTTATTTTAAAAGGTATAACCGTAGGTATTTTTGGTGCTGTATAGCGTTCACGCAGACGACGTCGCGGGCAGCAGCTAGTAATATATATGTACCATTTTGTTCGATAAATTGCTGTCATCTCGTAATCCTTTAGGTAGTGTAAGGTTTACATCAAGAGAGAGTTTTTTAATGAAAAGTCCCTAAATTTCTACAGTACCGAAATCCTGTCACTACCTTCGTTTTCCCCGTCCTAATATTCTACTGCTGGACAGACTTCTTTTTTAACCGACTTCAAAGAAGAAGGAGGTTCTCAATTAAATTGCTCGAGATCTGACAAGTCTTATTTGTGTTATCTTTATTTATTTGACTACTTTTTCTTGTACCTACTTCTATTACTAGTCAATCTAGTTGAAATTTTTTTTGTCGTTTGTGAGCAAAGACAGGATGAAGATGTGAAAGTGAATGTAACAATACCAAATAATTAAAGTATATTTATAATAAATAAGGAGTTTAATTATATGTATATCTATTTACTTTCTCTAATATTATATTGACGAAAAATTATATCATGTATAAACTTACACATTATAAACATAAAAAATAATAAAAAAGCGGATTTAAATCAATATTCATTACAAGTTTGTTTGTTTAATTTTTTTACTTATTACCCTAATTATACCCAGTTACATTTACATAAAAATAAATAACACCATAAAACATAACTAGTAGCGAATCGATAAAAATAAAAAGCATAATTAAAATTTGAAAAACGAGAGAAAGCGAGAAGATCAACGCGCGGGTGCGGGCCATAAGTAGGCCACTTTCATTTTCATTAATTTCTTTTCGGATGCATTGCGTTGGACATTTTTGCCACACTGCTTAGTGCCTATCTTTAATCCAATTGCCATTTTTTAATTATTATTCGTTATTTGGCATATTTCCTACATCTTATAATCTTATATATAAAATTTTCGTATCATAATTTTAGTGTTATCAGGTGTGGCATTTTGTGTGCATATCAGGTAGGGCTGAGAACCGGCCAACATCTATTTTTCATACCCTAAGTTATAAGGGATTAAGGGGAGTTAATAACATATATGCTAAACAACGTTTGCGGGGTCAGCTAGATAAATATATTCAATCAATTATTACAGCCTATACAGTCCACTGCTGGACTAGGCCTCCACAAGTTTACGCCAAAAATAACGTGAATTCATGTGTTTTGTTATATTATATTATTTCTTTTATAGTTAAATAGGTTGAAAAAGATATACAAAAGCACTATTTTTTTTAAAGTTAAACAACATCACGCTCGCTTGACTTGGGGAGTAAGCTGGTGAATGCGTGACGAGAGCGTTACGAAAAGTGTGATCGGGAGACGCGAACGGAGCAAGAGAGAGAAGTGCGAGCACACATTTTCTCTCTCTCTCTTTCTCGCATAGTCAGTTACGTTTCGTATATCTAAGACACAGTGCAGGCCTATTGTGCAGGCATACTGCTAAAGAAGTTTTACGTCAGCCGTGTGGTCTAAAGCACACTCGTTTTTTTTTTTTTTAATGTTAGAAACCCTCGTCTAAACTACCATATATGTAATTGAATTTAGAGCAAACATTGTAAGAATATAAATTTTAGGTACAGTTTCATGTTTGTACTTGTAAGTAATTTCACAATCGTTAAAGTTATTTAGGTTATTTAATTTTCAATATCTCTTTTGATCTAAATTTCTGTGATATTTAATACGAGTATGTCGCTATATGCCTAATATAGAACAATATAGTAGTTATTGCTTATATTACAAATTTTAAAATAATGAATTTTAAATGTTTATAATGTCACTTAAAATGTAAACCGGATTTTAGGCAAATTGGCACGAAACGAAAGAATAAAGCGGGCGTGCAAACAACGAAAGTTAAAACTTTCTAGACCACTCTTCAGCGGCACGCTAATCACGCACTTTTATAACACGGGAGTTTTCTAATGGTATATTGGTCGTTAACATAATTATTTCCTACATATTTAGGATCATATCATGTCAGCAACATAATTAGTATGTACCTATTAATGTTCCTATTTACTCGGTTTGAACTTTCGTATTAACCCTTTAAGGCTATGTTTAATTAAATGAAATAAATTAATCCTTATTTACTTACTATAAGTATTATATTAGACGCCGCGTTGGCGCAACGGTCACAGCCATGGATTGTACCTGTAGCGCTGGCGGTTGCGGGTTCGATCCCCGCACATGACAAACATTCTGGGTGTTTGTGCAATCCTTGTGGGTCTCCCCACCGTACCTCGGAAAACACGTTAAGCCGTCGGTCCCGGTTGTTATCATGTACACCTGATAGCGATCGTTACTCATAGTAGGGAATATATCCACCAACCCGCACTGGAGCAGCGTGGTGGATTAAGCTCTAATCCTTCTCCTACATGGGGAAAGAGGCCTATGCCCAGTAGTGGGATATTACAGGCTGAAGCAAATATTACGCGTGCTCTACTTTTGTAACCAATCTATCGCGTATATGTATATTTCTCTTCTTTGTTTGTAAATGACAAACTTTTAGATAAATAGTATATAACACAGATGATGATTTATGATAGGGAAAGTACCACCATTTTAGATGAATATTACATCTCGTTGATTTTTATTTTATTTCAAAGATGATATTACAATATTAATTGAAAAGTTTTTTAAATATTTGAAATTTTCATTGCTCCTTGATCTTAAGACGTTCTACAAGAAAACAATAAAAATAATAATGCTTCAATCGTAATTAATTATTAACCTTATGATGGGATATTTCTAGCATCTGAACGTTTCTTTATTAAATATAGGTCATATTTATAATGTAGTTATTGCGGATAAAACACAAAAGTTAAAGAGTCGAGAAACTTTCTACAGACGGTCCACGAGATAGCGAGCAGGTCAACCCGCGCAAGTATAATAGAGTGGAAAAGGTGAAATTTAGCGGAGCGAGAAATCGGCGGGATGCAATGTTTATTGTAACGAGTCCACATCGAAGCGTGCGCGCGAGAGAAACTGAAAGTAATGGCGCCGCACTCAACCCACTTTCACTGCTCTGCTGCGCGAGCGCCGACTGTCGAGTGCGCGCCGCGCCGCGCTCCTACTGCTCTCCCTCCCTGTTGAGCCTTTATTATCCATCCAAATACCAATCATATTCATATCGATTGAAGAAAATGAACCTTAACTAAATGGCTAGGCTGTTGAAGCTAAAGAAAATAGCATGTTTTTATTGGAACTTGACCCAAATATAAATAAATATTTTTTATACAACAAAATAATCGAAAATTCTGAATGTTATTAAAAGGGTTGTAAGATCTAGGTCACTTATTCGTGGATAGTTGAGATTTGTACGCGAGAGAAATTTCACTGCGAACTTATCTAAACTACTTTCAATACCATTAAAGCTAAACTTTTTCTTTCGTTATACATATTACGGGGCATTTGACTATAAAATATATAAATATTGATTCCATTTCTGTAATATTTCCGTTTGATTTTTTTATTTATCTGTGTAGGTATTATTTTCAATGTTTTCATGTCACTTTCTATCATTCAAAAACAGGTTTATTATTATTATGTTTATTTTATTATTTCTATGTCATCATCATTCCAGCCTATTGTAGGTAGTCCACTGCTGGACATAGGGTTCCACAAGTTCGCGCCAAAAATGCGTGCATTCATCTGTGTTACCCATAGTCACCACGCTGGGCAGGCGGGTTGGTGACCGCAGGGCTGGCTATGTCGCACCTAAGACGCTGCTGCCCGTCTTCGGCCTGTGTGTTTCAAAGCCAGCGTTTAGATGGTTATCCCGCCATCGGTCGGCTTCTTAAGTTCCAAGGTGGTAGTGGAACCTTGTAATCCCTTAGTCGCCTCTTACGACACCCACGGGAAGAGAGGGGGTGGTTATATTCTTTGGTGCCGTAGCCACACAGCACATTGTACATTATTTCTATGTACAATATATTTATTTCAAAAAGTGTTTGTGTGCGTGTGTGTGTGTGTAATTAGTTAGTGTATTGAAGTGAAACTTCTGCTGTGTTTGAATTAAAAAGTCGTAGGAAGACGTACGACGTAGGAATTGAAAAGTCGTAGTAAGTCGTTGCGATTTCTTCTATCGGCGATTCGGTTCCATGAAAAAGGTCATATGTGTTTTGAGCGTAATGTATGCTATCTAACTATCTCTTATACATTTAGGCGTTTGTTTCTTTATCGTGACGCATTTGCGTTTCATCGAATTTCAAATCACGATGCTAAAGAAGTAGAAAATTTCAGAAAACGTAACAAACATTTAAACTGCGTGTATTTGACAGTTCGCAAGACAGGACGTCTGTCGTGTCCGCTAGTGTAACATAAAACTGCCAACGTTAAAACAAAGGCGACAGCTGCAGTATGCCAGCGTAAAAAGTTCCCTTCTTTTTAACCGACTTCCAAAAAGGAGGAGGTTCTTAATTCGATTGTATTTTTTTAATGTATGTTACTTCAGAACTTTTGACTAGGTGGACTGATTTCGACAATTTTTTTTTAATCGAAAGGTGGTGTGTGTCATTTGGTCCCACTTAAATTTATTTGAGATATAACAATTACTTTTCGAGATAATGCGTTTTTACTTGACTATGTTTTCGTCGACCTACGTTTTATTATACCGCATAACTTTTTACTGGGTGTACCGATTTTGATGATTTTTGAATTTAGTCGAAAGCTGATGTTTATCATGTACATTTAAATTTAATCGAGATCTGATAACAACTTTACGACTCCAGCTCACACTACTTCTTTTTAGTCTAATTCTTTTTCAGTTAAAGCTGTTCAACTTTGGAACGCTCTACCTCTTCCCATAAAACAAGCCCAATCCCTGTCTTGCTTTAAAAAATACCTTAAGGCGCACTATTTGTCACTTAGTACGTCATAATTGTTTTTATATCTCTGCATAACATAATGGATAGGAGTATTGCTTCACTTGTATTTTGTATTCTATGCTTTTATCCATATTATATGTATTTCGTTTATATGTAAGTATAGTATTTTTATGCGTATGATTATATATATATATATATATATATATATATATATATATATATATATATATATATGTTTGTATGTATGTATCTATGTATGTATGTATTGTGCTGTATATGTATGTGTATTTGTACTCGATAGTTGATATTGTTCTAGGTGACACTAATAGTCACTTCTTACTTGACAATTTTTTCGTCTACCCACGTTGTATTACTTGTCGATGTAATTGAAGTCGGTTTTTTTTTTTTCGTTAGCGAGCAAATACAATTATTTTACATTGTGATTACAATAATTGAAATAAAAGCTATTAAGAAAAAATATAGAATTTATACTGAACAATAAGAGGGTTAACAAAAAGTCGTTAGAAAACAAATGCAGGTTGTCATAGGTATAAGGCGCCATTTTTGTTGGTTTTTTAGAACTTGATCGTCCTATTCCGACCTTTGACTTTGAAACTGGTAGAGTTCAGTTGTAACAAAAAAAAAAAAATATATGAAAAATTAAATCTGACATTTATCAACCGTTTGGCAGTAAGTAAAAACTAAAAAACATGCAAATTTGATATGATTGTTTGTTGATTGTTATTTAGATTTGTCTTTACTTATTTATCATATACATTAATAATGGCATCATAAGATTATTTTTGACGTGACAACGTCTAATAAATCGATGAACACCGGCTGCATGACGGGATAACTATCCAACTGCTGGCTTTAAAATACACAGAAGAGGGGCAGCAGCGCCTTTGGTGCGACAAAGCCTGCCCTGCGGTCACCAACCCGCCTGCCCAGCGTGGTGACTATGGGCAACACACATGAGTTCACGCAACTTTTGGCGTGAACTTGGGGAGGCCTATGTCCAGCAGTGGACTGCGATAGGCTGAAGTGACGATGGTGATGATATATTTTAAAAACAAGTGTGCTTTAGACCACACGACTGAAGTAAAACTTGTTTAGCGCCATCTAACTTATATTTTCCTCTCAACTTCACACTTTTCGTAGTGCCCTCGTCACGCATTCACCAGCTTACTCCCCAAGTCAAGCGTGCATAAAGATGTTTTACTTCAAAAATATTTCCATATTTATTGGAGTTTACTCCAGAAGAAATGATTGTGTATGAAAAAACGAGTGTTTTAGATATACGAAACGTAACTGTCTATGAGAGAAAGAGAGAAATAAAATGTGTGCTCGTACCTCTTTCTCTCTCTCTCTCTTGCTCCGTTCGCCTCACCAGATCACACTTTTCGTAACGCTCTTGTCACGGATTCACCAGCTTACTCCCCAAGTCAAGCGTGCGTAAAGAAGTTGTACTTCAAAAATATGGGGAGTAAAACAGTAACGTTGAGCAGTGACGCTAAGACTTGCCTCGAGTGTGACATTTTACCGCGCAACGTGTCTTACGAGAAGGAGTTAAATATATTTTTAAACATCACGGTAATCTCAAGGAGTAAGCTCCAGTCGCCTGTCGAAGTTAATACATACAATTTTTAATTTATTATTTTTGTGTTCTTCTGGAATGGTATGTAGCTAAACTGCTGTTTAATTAAATTTTTACGTCTCTTTGAAGGTTAGATACAGTTTTGCAACAGTAACATCCAATTGTAAACAATTCAACTTAATAGGTAGGTAGGTTAGTCCTGTGATTGGAGACCAATAATTTTTTGAAAAGAATCGGTCGTGTCCTTTAGTTTAATTTTATTTTATTTTATAAAAACTCAAAAGTTTAGCAATAGCATCCCTGTTATTTATTTCAATAACCTTGCCTTAAAAATATTAGCGCTCCAGCATAAACTTTATTCTTTTTTACCCCTTTAAAGGGTAATTAATCTTCAAACTTCTGAATGGCGTATTTATATAAATGGCGTATATATATTTGGACGGGACTTTCACTGGAAGATAGCTGATGTAATAAGCAGTAACTCAGGCTACTTTTATTTTAGAAATTTATTTTATAACTCTGCGAACTGAACAGTAACTTTTTTGTTAAATTCCACGCGGACGAAGTCGCGGGCACAGCTAGTGTAAAATAAATACACTTTTAACTTAAAAGTAACGGCTTTTCTTGCAAACGTTTATCATTTATTTTTAGTCGGTGTTTAGTTTTAAGGATGAAATTTCCTGAATAGCAGCGCTGAAACAAGCATCTATTTGCTTATTTAATACACACATCATCATTATCATCATTACAGCCTATACAGTCCACTGCTGGACACAGGCCTCCACAAGTTCACGCCAAAAATAACGTGAACTCATGTGTTTTGCCCATAGTCACCACGCTGGGCAGGCGGGTTGGTGACCGCAGGGCTGGCTTTATCGCACCGAAAACGCTGCTGCCTGTCTTCGGCCTGTGTATTTCAAAGCAAGCAGTAGGATGGTTATCCCGCCACCGGTCGGCTTTTTAAGTTCCAAGGTGGTAGTGGAACTGTGTTATCCCTTAGTCGCCTCTTACGACACCCACGGGAAGAAAGAGGGTGGCTATATTCTTTAGTACCGTAGCCACACAGTACATACACACATAAAAAAAAATATTTTAACACTTTCGGATTAAAAAAATATTGAAATGCATTAGATAAATTTCTAATATCAAACCCACTAATAAAGTACCATATTCATTACTTCACATAGGTTGGGCTTCATTCCTTACTTCAATCTTTAAGAAAGAGGTAGAATATCCAAGTCCTTCCTTGATGAACATACGTATGCATTATAAAGGTATCAATTTGCTCGACGTCTTGACTGTCTTCCTTCAATGACTGCACGATAATGAGTTAATTAGAATTAGCAAGTTAATCAATTACTTATAAAATAGGTAAATGTGTTAAATAAGAGTAGAAACATATTAAATTACAAAGTTAAACAAATAAATCGTACCTAAGAGATTTTTACCTATTAATAAGAAAATTATTATTTGTTGTTTTGAAATTTTTAAAGCGTTTAAAAAAATGAAAATTTTTGATGAATCTTCGATAACGACTTGAATAAATATTTTCCGCTAGACCTAGGAGGTCTGCTTGTTGACAAATTATTTAAAAAGAATTCAAAAAAGAAGAAAGAAGCACTCAAAATATCTACTAATCTGTCCCAAATATCGAAATTCAAAAATGCGCGAAACATACAGAACGAGTATGATACTCTTAAAATAAATGAACTTTTTCATTAATATGCTAAGCGTAGAAGCATTTTAATAAAGTTTATCTGTAGAATGTAACAGGTGTTATACGTTAAGCACGTCGTACAAGCAATTAGCGTAAGGTGCACGGTGTAGTCGTAAGTCATAAGGCTGTGCGCGTCGTGCGGCGAGCTGCGGTCGGGAAGGCGCGCGCTGCGCGGCGAGGCGCGTCGGTGTCAAGCGGTGTCGCTGAACCCACGCAAGTCAAGGGCCTCGGTCGACGACCGCCCGCGGCCTGCGTTTCGCCCGCATAATACACAAACGGACAGCACACTTTACTTGCAATATGCCTCAACTGAATTAATTAACACCTTTGTTTACTAACACCATCTGCGTATAATGATGCATTTAACGTGTAAAATAATATAGTAGTTGTTGTTTTGAAAACAATTTGCTTTTAAGGTATCGAATGATTATGTCATATATTTATGTTTTTTTGTATCTTTATCATAAGGTTAAGTAAAATTGAGCATATATTACAGTACATTTAATTTTAGATGCAAATTATTTAGATATTCGAATGTATTTAAAATTGCTATTGTAGTTGCAACACATAATACATGCAACGGTATGCGTGTCAACGCCCTCAATATACATGTAATAGATACATGAATTGCAACAATTTCATTGAAAAAACAGTAATTGCCTGTATATGTGGGTTTCATACCTACAAGCTCCATGTTGTCACGGTCGGTCGTCGAACCAGCTACGATACACGCAACGCGTCATAGACCTAAGTAACGTTTTAAATTCACAGATATCATACCAATCTGTACTACCAACAGTCTTTTACTAATATAGTGTTGTTATCATAGTGTTATATATATTTATTAGTTTTTCACGCTTAATTTTATAGAAAATATTGATACAAACGTTTTGCTACTGTTAGCAATAGGTTTAAATAAAATGCAAGAATGGCAAAACTAGCTATTCTGGAGGCCACTCAACCATTTAAGTTTCAAGAACAGACGGGCTGGCAGAAAAGGTATCATTTGTAGATATCTTAACAGTAAAAAATAACCTACTTGATGACACGTTTATAGTGTTTTGACGATTTTACATTTCTCGATATGTATTATCATTTCAGAACTTTACATAAGTAAATAAGCAAATATTAGAAGTTAGTAACCTAGCAGTAGGTATGTAATCTAAGGTATATTTCGAACAAAAACAGGAACGGTACAGTCCTTTTGATTAAAAAAAACCTATTTTTGTTTTATATTTTACACTGAATGATCAACAAGAACATAAAATATAGAAATCTTGTTATTGTCAATAACACCTACAGTGTTTATAGTCGTAATTTACTTAGCCGGATAAATTCTTGCAACTATATTCAACAACATTTCTGCATCTATCTTAAATAAGGAGCAAAGACATGTCGGTGTCCCAGCCAACCAACATCGGTTTGTTGATATTTCGGTCAAGCTTCTATCATATGTTATATGCTGTTGTTATTTTTAACCGACTTCCAAAAAAGTAGGAGGTTCTCAATTCGACTGTATTTTTTTTTATGTATGTTACATCAGAACTTTTGACCGGGTGGACCGATTTCGACAATTTTTTTTAGTCGAAAGGTGGTGTGTGTCAATTGGTCTCATTTAAATTTATTTGAGATCTAACAACTACTTTTCGAGCTATATCTAATAACGCGTTTTTACTTGACGACCACATAACTTTTTACTGGATGCACCGATTTTGATAATTCTTTTTTCGTTGAAAAGTAAATATCCCTAGTTTGGTACCATGATAAGGAAACCAGGATCTGATGATGGAATCCCAGAGAAATCGAGGGAAACTCTCGAAAATCCGCAATAACTTTTTACTGGGTATACCGATTTTGATAATTTTTATTTTAATCGAAAGCTGATGTTTATCATGTGGTCACATATAAATTTTATTGAGATCTGATAACTACTTTTTGAGTAATCTTTGATAACGCGTAGTTACTTGACTATTTTTTCGTCGATCTACGTTATATTACTACGATGTAATTGCAGTCGTTTTTTTTTTCGTTTGCGAGCAAACACAATTACGTAGGTATATGTTATACTGCTGTCACAAAATAGATAAATCAAAATCCCTTAATCGAGTAGCATCAGTCGGCACAACTACATTTGCTGTTTGTCGGGGGACACAACGCGCAGATAAATATTTTAAAAGTTATATATCGTAACGTCAACTATATTGAAGAAATTGAATTTTATGAAAAGGAGTAGAAATGGAGTTTAATCTGCCTCGTTGGAGATTGGCGACAAAAAAAGCTCTGTAATTGTGACAACTAAAACGCTGAGTTTTTTAATATTTTGTATGTAATTAACATTATTATTGTCTACTTAGATACGATCACAAATTAAAATAATCGGACTCTGAGCTTAGTTAAGAGACGATCCAACAATTATTTAGTTCACACTTATTTTCACTCATTTGTTCGCTGTTATTAAGAGCCATTTCACAAAAATCGGTAACAATCCGCGAAATTGTAATATTTCGACGTCGTTAATCTCAGTGTTGGATGCAATAATGTAATTTATATTCTTGAAATATAATAGAGCAACCTTTGTTGTAGTCCATAGTCAGATCAGAATTTTAATTTATATTATGTGTATAAAATTATTAACCTTTTCATCAGCCTCCTCCCCGGGTAAACGGTCGCAATGTATACTTTGAAGTCCTACTTTTCAATAACCTCTACGTTGAAACCATTTTAAAAAAATATCATAATATGTGGAATATAATTTTGTTGTCCACTATCATAGATTTTTATTCCATTTGTATCTCTATTAAACGATAAAAAAAAATTAATTATATAAATATTTTCCAAATAAGTACAATTTTAAAAGCGATATTTCTCTTAGAAAACTAAGAAATTTTAACGAACTATCTTCATCAAAGTAAACTTACATCATTAAGGAATACAAAAAAAATAATTAAAAGATGTAATTATTTTTAATACATTTTATATTAAATAATAAAAAGATAGTATATATTGCCACGCATCAAGCCCGGTAAATCAGTCGAGCGCTAGCGCTCTTAGAGGTAAGGTCCACGCCAAATTCTGCGCAGCCGTCTCTTTCGCTCACACGCGCCAAGCGCCTGTTGTTATAGCGGATAAAAAGCATTTGATACTTTCATAATAAAATATAAATAAAATAAACATATTACGAAAATGACTGTAAAATAATATAATGATAATTTCTGTAAACAAATGTATAATTTAATTTTCTTTTCTCACACTATCAATACAAATAGGCATTTCAATCTGTTTGTCTTGTTATTTGTTAATTAATATGTTTGTCGGTGTCGATGTCATTAAATGCTTTTTTATTCATATCGTAAATATTAGATTCATTCGTAAACTGAAAAAACTAAATCAATTTAAAAAAATTGTTTCATAAAATTGATTTTTTTAATTTTATTTTAAATTTATTGACTGTTGTTATATAACATACTTGAAATTTTTAACAAATTAATTATGTAAAAAACATTTTACACCATAGTTATAATTTTTATTATACATCAGAAAATGATCACGATGGTCGCTAGTGGTCTTCTCACACTACCCGATGAGGGGGTGTGGGGAATTGTGTCGCAAGATCCTAGATCTTTTTCACAAAGTTTCTACCGCCACCTATCAATATAGGTGGGTCCTTGGATTGGGCTATAAAAAGAGTAGCCGCGTGGGACTCTGAATTGGGTGAAAGGAGTGGAGTGGAGTGGTGTAGGTTGGGAGGCGGGATGGGAAGGAAGCAATGTGGTGCGTGAGACCCTTCTCCAGTGAGGTCAAGACCCAGCCGGGTGAGACCCACGGTAGCCCCGTGGGAGGCCCAGCTAGATCGACCGTCTAACCGGAGTTAGGTACTCACACCATTGCGTGGGAACGAGGAGAGGTTCCGCGGGAGAGCTCGATGATCCGGTGGTCTTGCGTGCCACGGTGCGATGTTCTTGATGTGCGGTGCGTCCGATGCATCCGCACGAGAGAACATCGATTTGGCTAGGCGGACCACGAAGTCCTCCAGACTCTCGATTTTTAAGTCCCTCTGAAGGGTCGAATTCTTTACGCACCAGGGCGCGTTTGCAATGTAGCGCAGCGTCTTAGACTGCTGCGCTTGGAGGCTCCTCTTGTTGGTGTCGCTGAGAAGGGCGTACCAGGCTGGCGCGGCGTACGTGAGGCGTGATCTCACGAACGTTTTGTAGAGGCCCAGCTTGGTTTTGAGCGGGAGTCTTGACTGTAACAGCGGTCGCAGAGCTGACATTGTGGCTTTAGTCTTTCCAATCACTATCTTAGTGTGGCCGGACATGGTCAGTCGGCGGTCGATCGTAATACCGAGGTACTTGACCGCCTCCTGCCATTGGATGTTGTTCCCCTCGAAGCGAAGCAGGGGCGCCATCGGGCGTGAGCCCACCGATAGCGCCTGCGTCTTGTCCACGTTAATGGTCAACCTCCACTTGGAGAGCCAGTCGGGGAGAGCGTCGAGAGTTTCCTGCATCTTGGCAACTGCGCGTCTCGTCTTGATGGACGTCGCTATGTACGCAGCGTCGTCGGCGTAGAGAGCCAATGTGGTTCCATCGGTGTTCGGGATGTCATTCGTGTACAGCGCGTACAACGTCGGAGACAGGCAGCTGCCTTGCGGGACACCAGCAGCAACTGGGTACAGGTTGGACGTGGTTCTCTCGATCTTCACTCTGAAACTCCTGCTCTCCAGGAAGGATGAGATCACCCTAACTATGCGACGAGGAGTGGCCGTGGTTGTCAGTTTGTAGAGCAGCCCAGGGTGCCATACACGGTCGAACGCTTTCTCGATATCGAGAAAGACAGCGACAGCTTTCTCCCTTTTGTTGGCAGTAGCCGTCAGCAGGTGCATCACTCTTGAGAGTTGTAGCGTGGTGCTATGTTCCGCTCGGAAACCGAATTGTTCGGGGCGTAGTTCCACGTGCTGCGATAACCGCTGCAGCAGAAGACGCTCGAATACTTTGGAGATGGCTGGCAGCAGGGTGATGGGGCGATAGCTCCCAGGTTTCAGGATGTTCTTCCCGGGCTTAGGTAGCATGGTCACGAGTCCTATCTTCCAAGCGTCGGGGAATTGTCCCGTTCGCAGAATCCCGTTGAACAGGCGCGTCACTGCCGCTACCGTGCTCCGCGGTAGGTGTCGCAGGGTCCTGTTGTCGACGCTATCCGCTCCCGGCGCCTTCCTCGGCTTGGACTTCGATATGACCACGATGGTCTTTTGGTTGTCACACTATACGTACTAGCACAAAGATCGCGCGGCTCGTACGACTCGCGCGATGCGACCAAATTTACCTAAACTTGCAGAGCGTAAAATTGTGAAATGGCTCTTAAATAACCTTTATAAGACGTATCGAAACATTAACAAAGTGGAGAGAGGCTAATGTGGATATGTGTCAACAATTCGTCACAAGTTTTATTGTCGATTGAGCTCGTAAAATGTCTGGAAGGCATTCGTGCCAAAAATAGCGTCGCTTTCGGCGCTCCAACTTACGAATCCATTTCGGCTAACGACCGTTCGCCGAGGTTGTTTGTCGTTCACCTGCCTCTAACTGTCAGTGAGATGTGACTGAGGCTTTGTTTATCGCAGGCCGCTAGTTCATCACTTGTGTTTCCGCTACTCCGGCCATGAACGTGGTCGCTCACCGATTCTCGCTCCGTAAAGTTTAGAGCTTTATTGGGTGGGGGCGGTAAACTGTCGACGACATTTGTTTGGCCTTTACAATATAATACATTCAACAACAATATACAAGAAAATTAAAAAAATAGCGTAATGAACTAATCAAGTACCTACATAGTATTAAATATTAGTCAAGTATTTTATTGTATGTTGTATTTGTAAAAAAATACTTAAAAACGTTAAAAATTTTACGAGCAATATTATAAGAAATAATAAGTACTGGTATTTTTATAGACAACTGACATAAATGCATTGCTTTTCTCTATGTTCATGTAATTTTCAAGCAGATAATTTCATATTTGAATACTCAAAAAAAAAGTCGATTTCTTAACTTACACACTGCAGTAAATTGTATTTTAAAAAAATGTTATATGAAGCAAAAACCAATTACGGTCATCCATCCTTTTAAAAGTTGTTTGTCAAATTGTCGGTTACTGAAGAGTGTAGGTATATTATTTTATTCATATTTTCTTAAATTAAATTAAAGTTATTCCTCGTAACACATGCCTCGTGAAAATCTATCCAACTTTTATGGAGGATATCCATGTACAGATGACAAAAAATACTCTAATCTTAACAATTTTTTGACATCTAAAGGTTAAAAGGACCACTAATATGTTTCTTACTTGCGACAGACAGAAAGAAAGTCGCAGTCTTTGTTATAGATATCTGCTGGCTAATTGAGAACTGAATATTAAAAAAAAATAGTTTATATGCAACTTATTCATTTATTTTACACTAATTTGCTTTTAGTTTTACATT
This sequence comes from Melitaea cinxia, assembly GCF_905220565.1. Classification (NCBI taxonomy): domain Eukaryota; kingdom Metazoa; phylum Arthropoda; class Insecta; order Lepidoptera; family Nymphalidae; genus Melitaea; species Melitaea cinxia. Next base: position 8,522,324 of record NC_059398.1, on the reverse strand, counting down.
GTATGCAAAACTACGAATAAAATAAACAGAGAGGAAAAGACTGTCAAGGTAGAGTTAATGATATTTTTTAACCACCGATGCAAAAAGAGGGGTGCTATAAGTTTGACGTCTGTCTGTCTGTTTGTCTGTGGTTCCGTAGCTCGCGAACGGATGAAGCGATTTAAATTTAGTTTTTTTTTTGTATTTAATGTGAGTTACGGGCGAGTGTTTTTAGATATGTTTGATGAAAATCGGTTGAGTCGTTTAAAAGTTGTGGGGGGTTAAAGTGAGGAAGAATAACCGAATGTATGCAAATATAATCTAATGGGGTCTCAAATGAAAGCGCATCACGTGCACATTACAAAATAATGTGCTCAATGAAAATCGGTTGAGCCCTGAAAAAACTCTAGGGGTAAAAGTGGGTAAAATACCCAATATCTGCAAATATATGTGGTGGGGAGAAAATGAGGATGGAAATCCGAATGTCAGTAAATTTACCCAATTACGAAATGAATTAGCATCATATGCTTTAAAAATTAATAATAAATATGAAGAAAAAATATTTAAAAAAAATAGGTTGAGCCGTTTGAAGTTAATGGGGCTAAAAGTGGGACTACAGAATGCCTGTGAATGTATCCTAATGTTGTATCAAATGAAAGAGCACTGAAAAAGAATATTAATGACTTAATCGAGAGTGTTATTTTAAAGTTATGGTTATGGTGTCAGAAAATTGGGACATGGAAATACAATTACACAATTATACAAATACGATTGTCAAGTGAAAGTATCAATTACTACATCTCAGTCTTTGTGATTCTGCTAAAGATACAAAATCTACATTATAATAAGTGTACCTATAAAAAGTATAAAAATAAAAATTAAATTAAAAAACCCCGACACAATAACCTGAGTTGCCTTTAAAAAGTTGTGTCGGGGGTTTTTTTAATTTAATTTTTATATACATAGTAATAATACATTAAGAAATATTTAAAAAAAAATCTCGTACCTGGCAAATATTCCCGTTTACTCATAAAAATAGAGATAAATAGTAAAATACGCACGCGAAAGCATTACAAAAGCGATGAAACAAGGTATAATTGTAACCAAAGAAGTTATTATTAATTCTTTAAAGTAACTAAAAATAGTTTTAGTGTAATAACCCACCCTAGAATCCATAGAATTGTAACAGCTTAGAGGTTAACTGAGTTATCGTTCTAGCATATTTTATTGTAACGTGACCTGAATAATAATAACTCTCGTGTGAACGTTGTAGGAGTTCAATGGCATATTTTATAGAACCACTAGGCGATACCTGTAGTTGTACTCGCTTTTGGTTTTTTTTTCAGTAAATAGTTAATTTTGGAAACTGTGTTAAGATATTCCAATAATTTATAGCCTAATAAACATTCCTAAGAAAAAAGCATTATGAAGCTTTAAGCTTAGATTCTATGTTCAGAATATCGAAACAAACAAAAGACAACAAAAAAAGGCCAATACTATCATGTAACATTTAAAAATGTATTAATTAAAAACAATTCAATTTAAATTATAGTATAAAGTAAGAAAAGTATTATTTCTTGTGTCCCAAGTCACGTAAAATAACTGTGTCATTATTACAATTAAGCAACCCTTTCAATGGTGGTATGAAATAATGTAGTAATAATATAGTATTGTAGTGTATCATCATCATCATCATTACAGCCTATACAGTCCACTGCTGGACATAGGCCTCCACAAGTTTACGCCACAAATAACGTGAACTCATGTGTTTTGCCCATAGTCACCACGCTGGGCAGGCGGGTTGGTGACCGCAGTACTGGCTTTGTCGCACCGAAGACGCTGCTGCCCGTCTTCGGCCTGTGTATTTCAAAGCCAGCAGTTGGATGGTTATCCCGCCATCGGTCGGCTTCTTAAGTTCCAAGGTGGTTGTGGAACCTTGTTATCCCTTAGTCGCCTCTTACGACACCCACGGGAAGAGAGGGGATTGTAGTGTAAATATGTTTAAAATATACTGCATGCAATTTAGTTTTTAATATGGTTCTACGTAACTATATGCCACGGAATAGCGTAACGCACGCTCCTGCGTGACTCCGTGATGACAGAAGTAAATCCTTTCTTAACGGATGTCTATGCCCTATAAGGAACTCATTTGCCAAATTCCAAGCTTGTAACTATTATAATTTCTGAGATTTCGTGATGAGTAAGTCAACCTACCATCCCCTGTATTAGCCCCAAAAGGGAGTTGATTTCTAAAGATACATTACTTGGACTATTCTATAGAGTATACATTTTAAATTTCAAGTCTCTTACTTCAAAAACATAGTACTTTCATACAAACTTCCAACCCCCGTTTTACCCCTTTAAGGGTTGAGTTTCGTAACATCCGTTTTTAGCGGATGTCTACACTTTCTTATAAAGTAAAAGTAAAGTAAGTAAAGTAAGTTTTCTTATAAACCTACCTGCCTAATTTTAAGTTTATAGCTGTTATATTTTCGGAGATTTCGTGATGAGTGAGTCAACCTACCATCCCCCCGTTTTAACTCCAAAAGGGAGTTTATTTCTAAAGATACATTATTTGGACACCTTCTCACCATCTATAGAGCATATATTTTAAATTTCAAGTCTCTTACTTTAAAAACATGGGACTTTCATACAAACTTCCAACCCCCGTTTTATCCCCTTAGGGATCGAGTATCGTAAAATCCGTTCTTAGCGGATGTCTTTTTTTTATGTCACTAGGTCGACAAACAAGCGTAGGGCTCACCGGATGGTAAGCGATTACCGTAGCTTATAGACGCCTGAAACACCAGAAGCATCGCAAGCGTGTTGCCGACCCAATCGCCAATCCCCCCCACGAGCTCTGGTCAACTTACTCACCATCAGGAACACAATACTGCTTGAAAACAGTATTATTTAGCTGTGGTCTTCTGTAAGGTCGAGGTACTACCCCAGTCGGGCTGCTCCATATTTTGACCAGGAAATTCCTGCTGTGAAATCCCTACCTCAGTTGTCTACACCCTATAAGAAACCTACCTGCAAAATTTCAAGTTTGTAGGTGTTTTAGTTTCGGAGATTTCGTGTTGAGTGACCTTTCGCTTTTATATATTATATATAGATATAGATTACGTAAAAAATAAAAATAAACCTTTACATACACATAAATATATCAATACAATAATCGTGTATTATATAGCTTAATGGCAAATTTTAAGATCTTTTATTAATTGAATATAGTGAGATCAAAATAATTTTTAGACTAATTTAATGTAGTGAGAATAAAATAATTTATAGACTAAGGTAATATGCTTTCACATACTTTTTAAATAGAAGCAAACTTTGACCTCGTCTTATAGCCACAGGTAAGTCGTTCCATAGCAAAACAGCTCGCACAGCAAGAGTTTATAAAACTTTGTTCCTTGAAGATATATTTGCAGTTTAAGGTTTTCCGATGACCTTAAAATTTCACTACATGAACTAACGAATTCAAACTTATCCTTTAGGTAAGCAGCTGTTTACGGATGAAATATTTATACAGTACAGAAGAAATAATATATGAGAATTCCGGCGTAGACGGATGAACCAGTTGAGCTTTTAACGAAATTCTGAAATGTGGTCATATATAGTTCAGCTCACTTGTGGGATGCAAAGTTTCACGAATCTTCCATAGGTTTACTTCACCTAGAACGACTGTTAGCCCGAACACCCAAATACCAAACGGCGATATAACAAATATTATATTTATTTTTATTTTAGCCAAGTAATGTGGAAACTGCAGTTTTCGAGTTCAATATACGATAACTAATATGCTTGACGTAGAGATATATGCAACAGATGAAATGTGATTGTGTCAGGCAGTGTAATAATAGAATGCACATTCGGTTAACAGTACGTGTCACGTTGAGGAAGTAAAATGTTCAATTAGTTTGAATAATAATCCAGTAAGCAGAAATGTATTAATGGATCTATTACTTATCGTTAAATGTGAATTGTAGGCACTCTGATTTGTCAAGTATCTATAATTTTACGTCCAAATAGTATCCATGTTCATGTTGCAGGCAAAGCTAAAAGTAACTTAGGTACGGCACAGCACGAAATTTCTGCTCAAAGTATGGAGCAGCCCATTTAGAGTAATACCTCGACCTTACAGAAGATTACGGCTAAATAATACTGCTTTCAAGCAGTGTTGTGTTCCTGTTGGTGAGTAAGATGACCAGAGCCCATGAGGGGAATTATGAATATGGTCGGCAACACGTTTGCGATGCTTCTGGTGTTGCAGAGGTCTATAAGCTACGGTAAAAACATACGATCAGGTGAGCCGTACGCTTGTTTACCGACCTAGTTATATATAAAAAAGCTACGAGGGTTCGCGTAAGCATATTTTAAGAAGCTGCTATGAATTCTGATAGGTTAAGATTTAATTGCGTTTACGGAATGTCTGAAGCATTAAATTATATAGCAGATAGATTACTCGCTTCAGCCTGTAATATCCCACTACTGAGCATAGGCCTCTTTCCCGATGTAGGAGAAGGATCGGGCTTCCACCACCACGCTGCTTCAATGCGGGTTGGCGGATATATTCCCTACTATGAGTAACGATCGCTATCAGGTGTACATGATAACAACCGGGACCGACGGCTTAACGTGATCTCTGAGGCACGGTGGGAAAGATTATTGTTTAATAGAAATCCGCTCCAAATAACCGTTACAGACAACGTAGATATAGCGTAATACATATACATATATCCATATAAATAAAATACAGTAAATGAGAAAAAACGTCGCCCTTAATAACATGATTAGTAAGATTCAACTTTTTTGAGTTTTCATTACTTGAAGAATAACGAATCAGAAAGATAAATGATTAAAGTTGGATGGGAACTGACTAAATGAGTTTCATGCTGTAGACCTCTGTCTAAGTCAATAAGAGTCAATACTTTTATTATATAAGTTTTTATCAGCTACCGCCGGATTCGGACCATAAGAATGTGCATAGTAAATATTATAAATTTAAAAGTAGATATACCGACGTTTGACTTCTCTCACCACCACTCAATAAATAAATAAATACCAAACGATACCTGGTTTCTGATCTTTTGAAGTTGCTTAAATTTCTGGGTGTTAAAAGTGTTTATTTATTACTGTTCTGACCAGTTGAGTCACTGTCCTTCTGATTACTGGTATAACAATAACAAAACACGTTAATAGCAATGATAAGAAGATATCAGTACTTAAATCTTCACTGCACAAATTCAACTCATCAACACCTATATCACTGAAATGGTTCGCATCTCGGATTGATATGTACATTTTGTAGTTAATCCACCGAAAACGTATTAATATTTTTATCTTTGATTAGATGACTCATGTTATTTTAAGCGCTTTTATGTTAAGTACATACTTATACGTACGACTCATACATAAATTAATCCTAATCGATATTTTGGTAGTCGTGTCATAAATGAAAAATATTCAAAGCCTCATTAAAACAATAGAAACAATTTTTAATAGTTACATATACTTAGGTACAAAGTATTAACAAAAAAAAATGTTTATACAAATGTACAACTTGGTTTTAATTTCATGTTAGGTATAATCGAAACATATTCTACTCATTCAAAATCTCGCCTTGGTCTGGCTTTACACGGTTATTAAACTTAATAGTAATAAATCCCTTCAAAGGTAAATTATCTATATGTCAATATATGTAAATAATAAAACAATATGTACAGGATGATCTATAGGAGCTCTTGTTCACGTTCCACGCGAAAAAAAATCCTAGCCCTTTTTTAAAAATTATTTTAAAGAAAAGTTGTATTGGATGCTCTTGCAGAAGTACGTTGCCAAAGTAGCTCTTATATTAATACGAAGTCAAATTTAAAAATGCGCTAAGAATTTTTTTCACAACGGAACGTGTTCCATTACACCTACGGAACCCTTCAAATGGCCCATCCATTTGAAGAAACGCGATTAGGAGTCGAACACTTTATTCAATGATAGACAATTTACCTATCTAAAAAAAGGCAAACATATTTGTCTCATCGATCGATAAAAATAAATCGGGTTATTTTTGCATAAAAACGTCAATGATCATAAAGTATTAACAATACATATTATTATCATCTGCTATGATGCTATGTTTCAATTCTTATTTAATGTAACCTACATGTTTAATTAATACATTTTCTAATAAAAATTGTGACGTACTAAGTTGTAGGTAAAAAGATACGTGGATACGTTTCTGATATAGAAAGGCCTGGAAGAGTACCGAGTGGGGAGAAACGTGGTGTTTGAATGGTACGGCTCTCGTGACCTTGTGAGGGCGAGGTCACCCCCCGCGCCGCTTCTACCTGGTTCGCGGACGTCACTAACCGACATGCCTACCTAAACCTACCGATATACACAGTTGTTACTAATTTATTACCTTGACTCATGTTTATGTTTTAATTTTAAGACCTATTTATTAAAATCCATAAGCAGATGTTCCATTTAGTTCCTGAACATTTTACTGTTGCGTAATGCGTTGTTTTGATTGTGAGAAATAGGTATATGTATAAGAACAACTTTGAAGACCGTAGTACCAATGTAAAATTTTATTGTATTTTGAACTACGAGTCAAATAAAACATCGTTAAACATTATTACTAAATATATTAGTTCAGTTCACAGCCCGGGTCGGGGCGATGACGGCGCTGCGGCCTTGGCCGTGATCGCGCGCTCGATATAGCGCCACCCGCTTAGGTCCGCCTACCTAACGAAATCCCTCCCCTACCCCCTACATATCTCAAACCTACGTACTAAATTTCTCGTGCTTTCTGGTTATTTCCGTAATAATAAAGGTACCTTTGTAAACAATTTAAATTGCAACAGTTATTATATGACAGTTACAATATATAGATATATAATACAATATATAGACATATATATATATATATATATAAATGAATGTTTGTCTGTATTTCTTTTATAGAACCGTAAACTGCATTTGATCATGTCATGATCTTCAGCAAAGTATTATGCATGAGCCCACAAAAGTATTCGAGTTGGTACGACCGAAAAAAAAAAAAAAAAAAAAAAGCGTAGCAACGCGCGCAGGGTACAGATAGTTGTTTATAAAAAAGTCAAATAAATATTTAGTGAAAATTCAAATTTCATATAAAATCACACTAGCTAAATTCTAAGCCTACGCCTAGATGGTTTATGTTAATATCGAAATATGCTCAAATATTGTTTAAACTATCTAAAGCCTGTATTAAAAAACACAAAACCACTTAATAGGCAGACAACGTTGTTAAAACGAATCAGAATAAAACACCAAGGTCGCACAGTGAATGATATCATTTATGGTCCGTCTGTCCCTGAACTCTAGCAGTTAGACGCGAGTGACGCACGAAGACTCAAATATCGCCGACCCTGAACTTATATAAAATTATAACTTTGTTAATGTCAAACAGCGCCTACGCTCAATACTTTTCCAGGTCATAATAGTATTGTCTATTAAGAATTAGTTCATAAAAAATACTAATTATTTCATCACATTTATTAATTTATACATTTATCATATTACATCTACAGAAAACAATTATTTTGTCTTCTTAACTTTCTGCTTGTGAGGCCTACTCTTATTCCCCTTGCCTTTTTTGCCGCGACCTTTTGTCTTTTCCTTGGCCTTCTGGGCACGTAAATCTTTCTTCATTCGCGGGTCGACTACTTTATACTGTCCCTTTACTCCAGCAGGACGTTTCATTTTCTTAGCCGTCGTATGTTTTTTGGCGACCACGTATGTAACCTTCTTTTTACCATCTGTTTGTGCTTTCTTATATAAATGTCGAATCTGTTGTGCTTTTTCTCGTTCTGACATATCTGCATTTTCCATAACAGCTTCGACCTTTTTCTTTGCACGTTCCATTTTCTTAATCATGCGTTTCTTCTTCCTGGCTTTAGCTTCGACAACTTTCTTTATTGGTCTGGCGTTTATATCTTGTAATCTGTTTTTGTATTCTTCGGAATATTTCTGTAATTGAAATTCTCATTAATTGGTCTTCTAATAAGTTTTTTATTACAAAATTTGAAACCTTATGCCTATATGTAAAATAATAAGATAATCAAAATACAATTTAGACAATAGAGATTGTTTAATGATTGTAAAATTCATTTAAGATTTTAAATGATTCAATCTCATTGACAGTACCTGGTCCAATATAAAAAATTCAAAAAAGTGAAAAGCATGTCTATTGGACAAAAATAAAACTATTAAACATTATGCTATTCTATCAGTACAGTTTAAAGTAACATTTTTTATTACAATATTGAAAGTACAACTTCATCATATAATATGATACTTCACATCTTTTTTCTATTTAATAGCGATGAACCCAACATATAAATTTTTGTTTAATTTTAGTGTTTGTAATTTCTCATGTAAGTGAATTGTATTATTTTGAGAAATAAATGATCTTTAATAATATAATATCTATAATTAATAATATAATAGATAAATGATCTTTATGGTAGGGGATCGGACAGTCATCAGATTAAATCTATAATTTATTTAGATAAAATAAATATACTGTTTTACCATTATTTATCGAATAATTTAATATAATTCATTTAAATATTTTTAAATTAAGTAATGAAACAGCGACTACAGTGCTTGACGTTATTTGGGGCGCAATCAAGCATTGGCCGCGTTCCACTAATCGTCCGCAAGGTCTACATCATGTTTTCACGATGCCGCCATATTGTGAGCAGTGCTCACTGAGCACACAGCTGACGCCTGACACTAAACAGCGCCCAAATTTGCGTTCCACTTATAAAATTCACCCACAACGGCCGAGGCATTTTTTATGTGAGTGGAACGGCAATTTTAGCGGTCATGATCGATGACGTTGTGGGCCTTAGGTGGAACGTGCCCATTGTTATTACCACAAATGACGTCACGCGCTCTCATATGACATAACGTGGCGTTTTGGCGGGCTTTTTAAACAAACAAAAATTAAACATGATTTTGAGTAACTAAAAGGCTATAAATAAAACGCTTTAAAACGCTTTCTGAAATCCGATCCCCTATTATACATTGAAAAAGACAAATACTATAAATTTCTACCTCTGGTACTGCCACTTCTTTCTTCATATGCTTTTTCTCATCTTCAACAAACCAATCCGGGAGATTTTTATCATTAAAAGCATACCGATTCCAAGCATCATCAATCAAATCTCGTTTAAATTTTTTCGAAGTGGCCATCATAGTTCCTAGTGCTAGAGTTTCAGTATCCATTTTTAGAGTTTTCTTTAATCTTTTCAATTCTAGAATATATTTTAATTACATTATAAAATTTTATAATATAACTATAAAATTTCGCAGACTAAAAACTATACCTAGTCCAGCCATAAGTTCTGTTGAAATGAAATGAAATCTTTATTTCGTCATAAGGTGTAACGAAAGTCAAAATAATGTCATTTACAAAAATAATAATACAAATAAATTTCACAAAAAAACTCGACAATAATAAAAAAGGTTGAGGTCTGAGCTAGATGAGGGCCAGTCTTTAACTCTTATAAAGTCCGGAACGTTGGTTTCAAGCCAGGCTTGGGTAGTTCATGTTTGTGACCAGGTGCAGAGTCCTACTGGAAAGGCCAAAGTGTGTTGCTGAGAGGTTTCACAACATGATCCAAGACTGTATCTTGATACACTTTGGCTGAAGTTTTTACTCTTTTTTCACAAAAATGTAGTTTTGTGACTCCTTGATAAGACACGCCCCACTAAACCATCACTGACGCAGGATGATGACCACGTCGTACCTTTCCAACAACTCAAGTTGTAGCTTCTTTAGAACTGTGATCGTACACTTTGCTCATTTATATTATCATATTGGATCATATTTGGATATTTCTGTGCCTTTCACCTGCATCTCGCGACAGAAGGTTTTTTAATCGATCCACTTTCATTAATTGTAAAGATTGATTTAGGGCATGTCCTGTATATCGGGAGATAAGCACCGAGCTTCATGTCTTGTTTTATAATACGCGACAGAGTCCCAGTGGGAATCTTCATTTCTCGCGATAAGATTTTTTGCTTCCTAATGGGGTTTCGATGAATTCTGGCTTTAACAGCATTAACAGCTTTTGTAGTTCTAACAACACGCGGCCGCCCCGATCTTTTCTGGTCTTCGAGAGACGAAGTGTTGCTGTATCTGTTGATAGTACGATATACGAACATACGGCTGATACCAAGCTTTTGAAGGGTCTGGAATATGATCGACGGCTCCATACCCACTTTGTGCAAGACGATCACTGCAATCCTATTTTCTTTAACACCCCATTCCATATTGTAATTTGATAATGAACACGAAAAAATATGTGAAATGGCGCAAAATCGAAATAAGTTTTTAAAATATACATGTTCCAATTTCAAAATAATTAAAAAGTTGAAAAAGAGAAAAGTTTTTATGTAACTATTTATGGCCAGACTAGTTATATTCTTTAAGAATATATAGTTTTATTTTGTATTAGATTCGTATTTTACTATTTAAATACATAATAAGTAAAACACCAGAAAAAATTATACCAAGCTTATTTAAGCATTATTGCAAAATACATACCAGGATCTTGTGAAACAACTTCAAAACCATCTTTTTTACTGGTTTTAGCGCCCGTTTTTTGCACAGTTGGTGCAGCATTACCCTCCACATCATAATCACTGTCAGATGAATCATCATCTTCACTTAGCTCATCTTGTTTCCTCTTAGTACCAGTATTTTTTACTTCTGTAGAATTTTCCGAAAAGTTTTCTTTGACTGTCTTTCCTAAAAAGTATTTATGATAAAATATTTAATTAAACGAACATATCTTTATGTGCCTTAATCAAATCAATCTTTTGACATTAACAGGGATTGTTATATAAATAAATTAATATAAACTTTTGGATAAAGGGAAATACATTGAAAGTCCAAGGTATAGGAATAAAACATACAATTTCATCCATTCTCTTGATTTACTATCTATCATTGAGCACCACACAACAAAGATTTCAAAATGATAACATTAGTAGTTTTAATCAAATAACAATATCTAACATTTCCTCTTACCTTTTTCTCTGTAGGACTCAGCTAATTTGTCTAAATCAACTCCTTCGTCATCTTCTTCATCTATGTCTTTGAAACTATCTTTTTGGAACCAAAGTTCTGCCTTCATTGATCTTTTTGAAACTGGATCAGTATTGTCCAGATCAGTTAGCAAGGGATTATTTTTTGGAATTGATACTGTATTTTTTACCTTACTGTTCCTTAATGTATTTAGTTTAGTTAATTTATCAATTTTTTTAGTTTCATTATCAGAATCAGAGAAAGCTAAAAAAAGGTACATTTGTTTTAAAAATTGTTGTTAGGTAAGTAATTTAAATGCCAACATTAATCTTAATAAAATGAAAACATATTACTATTAACATGATAATTTTTAACAATATTTATCATTAAATATTTCACGATCTACCACATTACCTAATGATTCCTTTTCTTCATCATTATCAGAATCAGATTCCATTTCCAATTCACTGTCTGAATCTTTATAGAAGAGACCTGATGAATCTAATTTTGAGGATTCAACATCATACTTGACATATTTGGATTTCATTTTTAATTCATCATCAGAGTCATCTTTCTCATCTAGCACAATGTCGGGTCGCTGGTCAATTACCATTTTTAATTGCTGTAAAAAAACCAAAAGAATATAATATGATTCTAAGCATAAAGTTTTATTGAATATTTTAAATTTTTATTTGGAGTGTATTTCCATATTTGTTCTACTTACTTATAACTGCAATGAATATAATAGTGTTGAAATAAGACAAAATAAGAAATACGTACGATATATGTTTTATGTTATAAATATTCCATAAGACATTAGTATATTTATAAATAAAGCATTTTACTAAATTAAATTCACTAAACAATAAAGTGATATTATAAACTGATACTTTTACACTAAAAGGTTTTGTTAAATTGACTTCCTACTCATTGCATAGTGCATGTTTGTGCTATACACACAACACATACAATATATATGCTATAATAATGTATGTTTTATCATATTTCTAATTTTCTGTGAAACATAAACAAATAAAAAGTAAAACTTAACTATAGAATCACTAAAATGATAGATTTGCTAAAAATCAAAGATAGATAGATAGAATCAACATTAAATTCATTATATTCTCTCCAAAATTCTCTCTCTCCGTGCTGTGTGGCTACGGCACCAAAGAATATAGCCACCCCCTCTCTTCCTGTGGGTGTCGTAAGAGGGGACTAAGAGATAACAAGGTTCCACAACCACCTTGGAACTTAAGAAGCCGACCGATGGCGGGATAACCATCTAACCGCTGGCTTTGAAACACACAGGCCAAAGACGGGCAGCAGCGTCTTAGGTGCGACAAAGCCAGCCCTATGGTCACCAACCCAGGCGGGTTGGGCAGGCGCCCAGCGTGGTGACTATGGGCAAGATACATGAGTTCACGCATTTTTGGCGCGAACTTGTGGAGGCCTATGTCCAGCAGTGGACTGCAATAGGCTGGAATGATGATGATGATTCTCTCCAACATGATCTGTGAGTGTTAAAAAAAGTTTACCTCTCCATCCTTGATATCAGCAAGTGAAAACATGTCATGACTTTCTAGTATGGGACCATCATCACCTTTCAATACCATCTTAAGATTCATTTTCTCAGCTAGTTTTTGTCTCTGTTTATTTAATTGTTTTCTTTTCCTTTTGAGTTGTCTCCTTTCTTCCTCCTACAATTTTTAAAATAATTGAATACATTATAATATATTTGGTTAAAACATAATTCTCAAATAGATGAAATAGTTGATTAGATCAAATTCACAACAGTAAAACCTGCATCAGCTGCAACAAGTAGCCTAATTGCTAACACTTCTAGGTCTATATTATCTTATTATGCAATTACTTCAATTACTTCTTTCTTATTTCTCTTCTTATAGTCATCTGTCTCTGAGGTAAGCAACAGGTAGCTTAACCTAGACTCTTTTAATAATTAATTTGTGCAAATAAATTAATTAATTGTTAGATATTATATTACTATCTATAATTTAGCTAGGCGGGGCGGGCAACTCGAGCAGTGAAGGTGAGCATTGATGCACATCTCAAAGGAGGCCTCCTTAAACCTACACCTAGGTCGCAGGTCCTGGGAACTACTCTGAGTTTCTCCCTCTGCCACACGATGGACCTGGCACTGGCACCGGCATATAAATATGTAAATATATATATATATATATATATATATATTCATATATTCATATAACTAGAATAACTGCCGAGAATCAGAGTGAGAAATCAACTTACAGCCCTGCAAACTGCACCAATGGGATAGCGTAGTAAATGTTTTTAATTTCCTTAATTAAAGCTATAAATAACAAACCTGTAATTCTTCTATTTCAGCCTCAACTTCTTCATTTTCATCTTTTACGGTTTCAACTTCAGCTTCTGCCTCATCTTTTCCACCTGTTTTACCCTTTAAGCAAACAAACAAAGAAAATTTAATCAACAACCATTTTTTATAAACCCACAGCAGTAGTACTTACTTCTATAATATGTATATTATAATAAATATTTATATTTACTTCTGAAGACTGGTCTTGAAGTTTCCATTCCTTGATATGCTTAAGCCAGCTTAGCAGTGCTTTGACATCCTTCCTTCCAAGGACTTTAATGTCCTTACAGCATTCTTTAATTTCATTTGTAGTTTTTGGATGATTTGCAATATCTGCATCATCCAATAAAATCTGTAATTTTTTATATTTTCTTAAAATAAATCAAATTTAGGCTTGACAATGTTTTTTTTTTCTATAAGTATTAGTATAGTGTGTGCTTTAGGATATTACTTAATAACTAATTAAATAGATAATTTTGGTTGGTGGTTGTTTCACATTCTATATTTGATGAAATATCTATTTTATATATTATTTATCCATATGTTGGTTTAATGGTACAGCCTAGTTCTCTCAAAACTTACACACTGATCATGATATGAAACTAAATATATTGCTTGCATAAATCATACTTAACTAAGGGGACATCCATTAATTACGTAAGCTCAGAATGGGGGGTGGTCCAATAATATCTCCCCAAATCTCATTAGACCGAGGGATAGTCGAAAATCTTACACCAACTTCAAAAAATATAAAATATTACTGACAATCTTATCACGCAAAAAAGGCGCACCAAGACGTCAAGTTGCGGAAAAGAGCCCGTGAACAACAACATACTGACAATCTTAAAATTATTTTGAGTGTTCATTTTGCTGACTAAAATAAATCTCATAGCTTTTAGTTTTAGCTTTGAATTTTATTTAAATAAATTAACTATAGTATACTTGAACAGTTTATTATTTCCTGTCAATCTCTGTTATATTCACTAAACCCACTAAATCTCAAAAAAAATCAAACCTTTAAAAGATATGTAATGTTATAATATATTATTTGTTTTTTTTTTTATTGTATACTTACACACTACTTTCTTGCACATACATACCAAGGTTAGCAGGTAAAAAATGCTGTATCGTTAAGCCCACCTTTTGTACACACTTGTATTAGTGTATTTACTGTACAATAAAGAATTTAAATAATAAACTATCTCACCTAAAGGGGGGAGGGGGTCTAAACTGATCGAAAAATAGCTCACATAATTAAGCCACGTAATATAATACTTATTACAAAACTAATTAGTAAATCAATGTAAAGTTAAAAAAATAAATAAATTACAAGACTACCTCTGAACATCCTTGTAATAAGTCAATCGGGTCATCCTTTTCCAGAAACTCAGACACAGAAATACTGTTAAAGGTTGTGTAATCATTTTCTTTATATCCTTCAGCTTTAGCTTTCTTCTGTTTTTCTGGGTGTAATATATTGTTCTGCTTTTTCTTTATTATTTCTAAATCTTCAAATACATATTTTGGATCCAATAATTTAGGATCTATAGAATCTGGAGCAATATAGCCTTGACATACAACAAAAATTTCAGATGATTCATTACGAGATGCCTGAGGTTTTGTTGCATGGACCTTTTTGAAAAATTGCTTCAGAACCCACAGTAATGCATGGTAATCTTTAGATCTGAAAACTTTGGTAACAAACCATCCACCAGCTCTTAGAAAATGTGATGCTAATTTCATAGCACTTAGTGTAAGGGACGCCTGTTGATACGCGTCGTGTATCCAATTTAACCCAACATTAGGTGCTCCGTCGTGAAGAACGACATCTGCTTTCCATGTTTTTATTTCTTTTTTAATTGCAGTTTTACATTTTTCTGTTGTTATATCTTCTGTAAGACTAATACAACCGGGAACTTGCTTGATTGGAAACAAATCGACACCAATGACAATGCTGGATACGGGCATATTTTGATGTGCCACCTGCATCCATCCTCCGGGTGCCGCACATAAATCTATGCATACTCGTGATTTTTGTAGAAAGCCAAATTTTCTATTTAATTGAATTAACTTAAATGCAGCTCGAGAACGATAACCTGTAAAAAATATACGGTGTTATTTTACAAATATATAATTTACAGATTAGCAAAGTAACCAAAAATGCTGACCTGTCTCTTTTGCTAGTTGATAATATTTATCCTTTCGCTGTTTTCCTACTTTGGTTTTTTTCCCCATGTTTGGCTTTCACCGAAGCATCGATAAATAAAAATCAAAATTCAACAATACTTTAAAAGTCGAAACGAAGGTAAAACGACATGCGTGTTTTGACGACTTGACGAGTGGTTTTGACTTTGACATTTTCGATTTTAAGGTTATATTTGATCAATGCTACCCACAGAGTACTTTATTATATACCTATTACCTATAGGAAAATGCTACCAGCCATCTACCAGCTTTAACAAAACAAAATTGGCATATCCATCATACAGTCTTATTACACAGGTCGGGAAACTATAGTAGTGGCCTAGTGGGGATACGTTGACTTTGGAGCCTACTTAAATATAAATAGTTCTTAGTAGTAAATTAAATAATATCGACGATCGACTTTTTGGTATTTTCCAGGAACGAGGCCGAGCAGAAGGCCCACCTGCACCAGCTCTTCAGCCGTATGAAGGAATATGGCGTCCTTGTCAACACCTTAAAATGTATTTTCGGAGCATCTGAGGTAACATTTTTAGGTTACCAAATCTCAGCGTCCGGCACCAGGCCCCTGAAATCCAAGGTCCAGGCCATCAATGACTTCCCTGTCCCTAAAACAGTCAAGGAGCTAAGGAGATTTTTAGGTATGTTAAATTTTTATAGGCGGTTCTTACCTCATTCCGCTGTAATCCAAGCCCCTTTAAATGCCTTGCTTACTGGTTGCGTTAAGGCATCTCATCCTGTGGACTTGTCTGGCGACACACTGCTAGCTTTTTACAGGTGTAAGAAGAGTCGCTAATGCTGCATTACTCGCACACCCGGATTGTCAGGCCAAACTAGCTCTGGTGACAGACGCATCTGACCTGGCAATGGGTGCAGTTTTAGCAGTTAAAGGTTGACAACTGGCAGCCTCTTGCCTTCTTTTCTCGAAAGTTGAGCCCGTCTCAGCAAAAGTATACTCCCTACGACCGTGAGCTCTCAGCCATATACGAAAGCATTAAATACTTTCGGCATATGCTAGAGGCAAGGCATTTCGTAGTGTTCACTGACCATAAGCCACTCTGTCATGCTTTCAGCGAACGAAAATCTAATTGTTCGCCTCGTCACTATCGTCACCTCGATTACATCTCGCAGTTCACAACCGACATTAGACACATTTCTGGTAAAAACAATGTCGCTGATCCACTGTCTCGCGTCGAGGATCCACAGATGCCAGTCGACTTGGACTTACTGGCTGAATCTCAGGCTTCTGATCGAGAGCTGACTCAACTTCTAGGAGGTGAATCGTCGGTCCGCTTAAAAAGGTTGAGAATCCCTGGCTCTAAAGCGGAACTGTACTGTGACGTCAGCACCACCTCACCTTCGTTACTAAGCCTTTGAGGAAATAAATCGTCGACGGTCTTCATAGTCTTAGCCACCCAGGTACCAACGCTACCGCGAAACTGGTCACTGCGCGATTTGTTTGGCCTGGAGTTCGCAAGGACTGTCAAGAATGGTCTCGAAAATGTTTGGCTTGTCAACGCGCTAAGATCAATCGTCACGTGTCTTCTCCATTGGGCACTTTCGATCTTCCTCGCGCTAGATTTGCGTTTATTCACGTGGACATTATCGACCCTCTCCCTATCTCGCAGGGATACCGTTACTGTCTGACGGCTGTGGATCGTTTCATACGCTTGCCGGAAGCTATGGCAAATATTACTGCTGAAACAGTTGGGAAGGCATTAATATCTTGGATATCCAGATTTGGATGTCTGACAGATATTGTCACTGATCGCGGTCGACAGTTTGAATCTTCACTTTTCCAATACCTTGAAAAAATGATTGGATTCAAACACCGCAGAACAACCGCATATCACCCGGCTTGTAATGGCCTAGTGGAACGATTCCATCGACAGTTAAAAGCGGCCCTAATGTGCCACGCTGATTGTAATTGGGTAGATAAGTTACCTTTAGTGCTAATGGGCATTAGAAGCTCATTTAAAGATGACCTGCAAACGTCATCTGCCGAGCTGGTTTATGGTGAGCCGTTGCGTTTGCCTGGAGAATTTTTCCAAACTACAGTTTCTTACTCAACCGACATATCGGATTTTACCACTCAGTTGCGCCGATTTGCAACGAGATTGCAACCTTCACCGGCATCTCATCACAGCAAAGGCAAAATTTTTATTTGTAAAGACCTTACCTCGTCTAGTCACGTATTTTTAAGGGACGATGATGGTGACAAAATTTTGGTAAAAGCGTCACTGTATCCATAGACCGCCTGAAGCCGGCCTACGTATTAGTTGACCATGACATGTCCACTCCGAACCCCTCTTTTAGCATCAAGCCCGGTTCCGGTTCTGATCCTGTTCCTATAAGGCTGAGTGATGCCCCCGTACAGGATAAAGACAGAAGAGCGCGTTCAGGCCGCACAGTTCGTTTTCCCCACTATTATCGCCCGTAGGGACAGTCTCTGGGGGGAGTGATGTAGCCTACTTAAATATAAATAGTTATTAGTAGTAAATTAAACAATATCATATACATTTACAACATATTATTTACCTTTTATGTATCACTATCCCGCGTCACCGCGTTGGCGCAAACGTTACAGCCATGGATTGTACCTGTTGCGCTGGCGGTTGCGGGTTCGATCCCCGCACATGACAAACATTTGTATTGGCCATACAGGAGTTTGCCGTGGTCTGGATGTTTGTGCTGTCATTGTGGGTCTCCCCACCGTGCCTCGGAGAGCACGTTAAGCCGTCGGTCTCGGTTGTTATCATGTACACCTGATAGCGATCGTTACTCGTAGTAAGGAATATATCCGCCAACCCGCATTGGAGCAGTGTGGTGGATTAAGCTCTGATCCTTCTCCTATATGGGGAAAGAGGTCTATGCCCAGTAGTGGGATATTACAGGCTGAAGCATGTATCTTTATTATTTATCTATATTATTATCTTTATTATTTATAAAATTAATTTACACACAAACGCATCATACTCATCAACATTTTTATTATACGCATATTTGAAATAAAAAATATATCGCTTGAATACGACACGGCGCACGAGCGGCCGGCTCGATGCCACTTAGTCCGGATCCGTACTCCCGCGCGAAGCCCGTGTTGCTTACAACCTATTGCTCGTATTATTAAATATTTTATAGTGCTTCTAGCTTACGAACTGTATCATCCTATCGATAATTTTTCTCCTTCTGTGACTATGGTGTTTTTTTTCTTGTGCATATTATAATTAATGCTTATTATTATTTGTGTATGTTATTGAAACGTTAGTTCAATAAAGGCAGAAGATAGTGTTGAAATTGTGCTTTATTATTACCATCCCACTGCAAACACTATAACTTTATGGTTAAAAGCCGACAGAAGCATAACTGAATGAGTAGTATGACCAAGGAATATGGTACTCTCTACCGAGAGGGCATGACGATCGCTTAGTGCATAAGACCGTAGTGCTGTGCAACGTGCAACGAAGACAGAACAGCATTTTGTCCCTTTTTTTCTCTTTGCTATCAGTGAGGTTTACAAGACCGTGTACAGCTCAAGCACAAAGATCCGATCTTTGCGAGTGGAGAGCCTCAAAGGCGCGCGCATTCCTGTAGGAAGGGACCGAGGTATAGGGATACCTTGTATTTACGCAAGAGGAAAAGAGATTACTGACTGACCAGGGATACGGGTCCGGTGAGGGATCGCGCGTTTTAACCATCCATGAGGCGCAGGGCTAGACCTATGAGGACGTCATCGTCCTCCAGAAAAATACAAAGAGGCTCAATATCCACGACAGCATTTCGCACGCTGTAGTCGCTGTGACTAAACACACCAACACCTGTGTCTATTACACCGACGACCGTGACGACGCATTTGGTCGCTTTATGGCGAAGGCAGCGGAAGCCTCTAAAAAAGACATCCTCGAGCACAGCCTCAGGTTGTCGAGTCACCACAGGGATGCCGCCGTCACTGAGGGTGTGCTCGAAATGTTAAAACGTTTTGTGGTGTGAAGACAACACAACAGAATTGTAGCACACTTATTACTTATTTGTAAGAGTAAATTGTATTTTAATGTAGGGAAAAAAATATAACAAATTACTAACAATAACATAGGTTAAGTGTATATTGTAAGTAGGCCAAGTCATAAGTGTACATAAACGTTAACTAGAAAATAAGTGTACATATATTAAAGATAGCAAGTAAGTGTATATATAAACATAGATAATAATGACAATAATAATTAAAGTAAGGCGGAATATAATAAATAAATAAATAAATTAATTAATTATTGAGTTATTATAAGCTCATTAATTCTTTCGGGTGCCATCTGCGCGTGTCATGCGCAGTCGATATGTATAAATAAAAATATTAAATACTGCCATTTTTAAGCCAAAAGTGGATTTCATTTTTGGGTGCTGGCGTTGTAGCACCCAATTTTGATTTTGATTTTTCTCAAAAACGAGGTCACGCGCAAACAAATGTCATTGATCCTGCTTTTCATAAATTTTAACGAACAGACGATTAAATAAAACTAAATTATCATAAAATATAAATTCATAATTCTGGGTGCCAACTTCATGAACCTATAATCACCACGCTTGGTAGGCAGGTTGGTGACTGCAGGGTTGGCTTTGTCGTATCGAAGATGCTGCTGCCCATAGAGCAATACAGAGGGGAGTAACCATGCACAGGCGTTTCCCTCTGTCAACGTATAAGTCCAAATGGTCCTACGCGTACAAAAAAGCTGCAGCCGCACTGATCACAAGACTAAATCTAGTTGCACGATTGAATCAACGTCCTTCAAAAAATTCCGAATTGTTCTGTTTTTTGCTGCTAAAAGAGATCTGCCACGTCAGATGACGTTACCTTTCACATGTAAGTATTTTTTATCACTTTATTACTGTAAACTTCTTTTAAATTTTTTTTAAACAAAAAATTACTAATGTAATGTTCAAAAATTTAAAATTGTACCGTTCATCTTTTCTTCATTCATTATTCGTTATTATTTGGTCAGACAATACACGAAATTCTTATCATACGAGTCGTCTTTTATTTCAAATCAAAAGTAAACGTTAATAGTTTTAATACCGATTGATCTTGAAATCGCATACAATACAAGCAATCTGAATTACGAACACAATCTAATCTAGGTGTTTTTAGAGTTCATGGTTTTTTAGAGTATTTTTATTAGATACCTAATAAAAATATTCTCTCCAAATTCTCTCTTTAATTTGTTTTAAACTTTTCAGTAATAAAAATAATATTACTAAATGCGTACTCGTACAGTATAATATCGCGGCGTCGCAACATTCGTAATTTGTAGAAAACATACTTATACATTACATATTGCGTAAAGTGAACGTTTAAGTATAATTTGGAATTTCATTCTAAGAACAAAATATTTTTGTTGTTGTTTAAATTTTGTTTAAACATGTTTTACATATTTTTTTATGTTTAATAATTATAATCCCAAGCAAAACTATTTTTGTGTTTATGTATCGTTAAAATGTTATTTAAAGTTTTTTGTCAACAAATATTTTCGACACCTATTTGTTGCCTTTTCATTATACCTAATCGATGCATAATGATTGTGATGTAACATAAGCTCACGGTTAAAATTTTCAAAATAGTAAATCCATTGCAAATTTAATCGATTCCGTCAACAGAGTGCCTAGTGCAAGTTTTGTTTAATCCGTCTCGCAATAACGGGCGTAAATTTTAACTTTATTTTGTATGGGAAATTCGACATTTCAACCTAGTTCTCGCGTTTGCCGCTAGATGACTCTGTATCGATTGTATCGTATACTATTCTTTATCGTCTAGGCTGCAGTGTTTAAATTCCCATGTAAAATAATCTTCACTATAAACGCGTTTCTCTCATGTTTCTGTGAATAAAACTCGCACTATGCACTCTGTTCACTTGAAGTTCTACACTTTACCTATTAAATCAAATTAAATTTAGAATAACTTAAACACAAGTCTGGTTCAAAATACGTAAAAGTGAACGATTAATTCTCACCTCAATGAGGACGATTCTATAAGGATGAGGTGGAAGTACTTATTTCATAATTAAACAGCGAGTTAGAGAATGAGTAAGGTGAGGAGTCGAAATTTTGAAAACACAATTAATTCATACGATGGCTAGTTCACGCAAATACCGTTGATTATTAAGTATAATTTGTGCGCTGTGTGGCTATGGCACCAAAGAATATAGCCACCCCCTCTCTTCCCGTGGGTGTCATAAGAGGCGACTAACATTGATAAACATTGATGGATAACACAGTTCCACTACTACCTTGGAACTTAAGAAGCCGACCGATGGCGGGATAACCATCCAACTGCTGGCTTTCAAACACACAGGCCGAAGACGGGTAGCAGTGTCTTCGGTGCGAGAAAGCCAGCCCTGCGGTCACCAACCCGCCTGCCCAGCGTGGTGACTATGGGCAAAACACATAAGTCCGCGCATTTTTGGCGCGAACTTGTAGAGGCCTATGTCCAGCAGTGGACTGCAATAGGCTGGAATGATGATGATGATATAAAGATACACAAATAGCATATTATTCAAGTCAACTGTGTGCTCAAATAATTTTGGTCACTCACGAGTGCGACACTAAAATTGTGAACTTCACCGAGAATTTATCATGCCGAAAGTATTAAGATCTCCACCAAAGGGTGACAGCCAAATCACTTTGTCCGACTCGGATATCGGTAATACTGAAATTAATATGGAATCCTTCTGCGGTGGCCAACGTTATAAAAGACGTAGAGAATCCCCAGTTCAACAATGCTCATCAGATGATCTTAAAGGACTACTCCTTGAATGGAAAGAAAGCCAAACAAAGACACTTTCTAAACTCGCATTTGATATTTCAGAAATTAAAATTCAGAACCAAAAAATAAGTGAAACTAATACAGAAATCGAGAAATCTCTTGAGTTTCTGTACTCCCATTTCAATTAATTGCATGAAAAGGTTGTAAAACTTGAAAATGAACGCAAAGCCAATCTTCTTCGGATCACTACTTTGGAAAGTAAAATAGAAGATATGAAACGCTCTATGACATCCTCTACTGTGGAAATTAGGAATGTTCCATTAAAAGACGATAAATTTAATAAGGCACAATTATCTGACATCGTTTTAAATACTTGCAAAGCCATTAAAGTAGACATACAGAAAAATGAGATAAATGATGTTTTTGTCCTAAAAAGTAAGGCGGAACACAAAACAATAATAACTGAGTTCAAGAGCAAAAACACTAAGCAAGAAATAATAAAAAAATTTAAAACGTACAACAAAAATAATCCAAATAACAAACTCAACACTACGTCTATAGGATTAGACAATTATTCCAAGCCAATATACGTGTCTGAAGCTCTCACTCCTAAAGGACGAAGACTCTTTTTCCTAGCTCTTGATATTGCGAAAATAGCCAATTTCAAGTATTGTTGGACAATAAATGGAAGGATTTATATTAGGAAGACCGATGAAACCCAATATATAGAAGTGAAGGGTGAAGCTCAACTTAACAATTTGAAAACCCAAAAATGACTAGTATCAGAAGTAACGTTCATTGGCGTTCATGTTTTACGACTAAAAGCTCTAAGGGTAATTTTTTCAAATTTTTGTTATATTAAGCATACACATTTTTTCTACACTCCTCAATAAAACTTAATACAAAACTTAATCTTAATTAAAACTTAATATAAATCGTCTATCTCATACACTGTACAACCAAGTTATTAAGACAAAAATTACGTACTCACACTTTCATAAGATCCCTCACTCATACACTCACACACGCCCTCGTGAAATTAAACACAAGTGCTACAAAATACTCCATTTTTGTTTGTCACATTACTTATCGAAATAAAACTCGATTTTCTAAAAAAAAATGCTACTAATCACTGTATTGATGAAATTAACCCTGTTGAATCGTTTTCAACTACAACAGAATCTGGCAAATATCTACTAAAGGGCTCGCATAAAAGTTTAACAATTTTGACTCAAAACATTAGAAGTATTAGAAAGAATATGGAGGAATTTAAAATATTTTTAAGTAGATTAGAATTTTGCTATGATATATATATAAATCAGTGATTCATAAACTGAACCATGATAAGCTTATATCAGATATCGAGTCTTTTGACTTCAGCGATATCTTGTGTTCAATGGATGCAAACTGGGCAGCTGATAGACTTATTGGTGTTCTTTCTAGTCTTGTAACGACAAATACTACTATGCTTACAGTTACTAGGGGAACTCGATGTATTAAGCCCTGGATAACCCCCGGATTAATCCGTTGTATGAAAAATCGGGACACACTGCATCTCAAGCTTAAGAAAGACCCAAACAACACGATTCTAAAGATAACATACACTCGGTATAGAAATTTCTGTAATGACTTGCTTAAGAGAATAAAAAGATCATATAACCAGGACCAGTTAAAAAAATCCTCAAAAAATCCAAAGAAAACCTGGAAACTCATTAAAACCTATACTAACTTTCAAACTAATAAACAACCTGCAATAGACCTACTAAAAATTAAGGAAACCCTAGAAAAATCTATCGAATATGCTAATCAATACTTTGCTGATATAGGAAAAACTTTAGCCGCTAAAATAACATCAACGTCGTGCGATCATCTTACCAATTTCACTTTGGATTGCCTTTCTAATACGACAGTGAACTCCATGTACATGTCAGAGGTTGCGGATGAGGATATTTTAAATGTAATTAACAACCTTAAGAACGACTGTGCTACCGGATGGGATAACATACCTACAAATATAATTAAATCCACCAAAAAAATAATAGTTCCTCTTTTGCCGCACATAGTGAATCTATCTATTAATAGGGGTGTTTTTCCACAGGCTTTTAAGATATCAATTGTTCATCCAATTTATAAGCATGGTGATAAAAACTATCGGCCAATTTCGATTTTAACAGTGTTCGCTAAATCGACTAAGGACGCTGTTTCTGATCTCTGTGAATTTGTAGGAGCTCAGCTGGATAAAAAGTTTAAATGTGTAGGAGTGTTTCTGCATCTGGCCAAAGCCTTTGACACGGTTTCTATTCCCATGCTGCTGAGGAAGTTGGAGTGTATTGGTATTCGTGGCACTGTACACAAATTATTCACCGATTATTTAAGTAACCGCAAGCAAAAGGTTAAGCTGGGAGATTATTATAGTTCTTATACCGATATATCATACGGGGTTCCTCAGGGAAGCGTTCTTTGTCCTAGCCTATTTCTAATGTATAATAATGAATTGTGCAATCTTAATTTACTTCTTCAATCTTATTTTTTTTTTAAATAAATCACTTTCCAAAAAGGACTAGAAAATTAATCTACTTATTTAAAACGTTACGCCATATAGCGGAATTTAATTTGTTGAAATCAGTATACTATGCACTAGCACAATCTATAATATTATATTGTATAACATCGTGGGACGGTACCTGTAAAACGCACATGATTGAACTTGAACGTGCACAGAGAGCACTACTTTAAGTAATGACATTTAAACCTTTTAGATACCCTACTAAAGATCTTTACACTAACTGTGGCGTCCTCGCCGTTAGGCAATTATTTATTAAAGAAACCATTATAGCTCAGCACTCAAACTTAGTTTTTTCAGAAGAAATAGCATCAGTTCGTTGTAAAGATAGGGTTTGCTGTCTTCCGCCCCATAAAACAAGATTTGCGCAAAAATTTAAATCCTATCTGGGCCCTTCACTCTATAATAAGATTAATGCTATTATTAACATTTACCCTTTAAATAACAAAAAATGTAAAGAAAAACTTATTAACTGGTTAAAACTTCAGAATTATTACGATATTGAAAAGATGTTAACGCTAATAAAGTAAACACACACACACACACACACAGATACACACACACACACACACACACACAGATACACACACACACACACACACACACACACACACACGCACACATGCATGCACGGCATATACACACACACATACACATACACAAACACCGAAAATACAAATAATAGTATGCATAATATATAAATATAAATGGGAAATCTGTAAAAAATACATAGTCACTATATCTAAAAAATAAATTGAAATAAATAATACATAGAACCGTGAATAAGTTTATAGTTGTTGTTGTCAAACTATGCATTTTAGGTTGAACACAATGTAATTGTTACTCTACCCTCACATTAATTATTGTTATATTTTGTTAGAATGTTATTACAAATAGTGTACTTGTGATGAGCATGTAATGTAAATTTTTGCTTTAAATATGTAACGAAGTCTGTAAGTCTCTTACATCTAAGATACAGGCTATGCCTAGTTTAGATGTAACGATGCAAAATAAGGAAATGTATAAATGTATAATAAAAAAAATATTATAACATCAATGAATATCTTAATGATAAAAAGGCATGGGATTGAATAAAGCTCGACTAGGCTATGTCTTTGAACTCAATCTGTAAATAGGTCTAGTTAAAATATTGTGAGCAGAATAACAATTTCGATATCGAGCTTCACCTGAGTGACAGCGCTCACTTCGAAAGCGAACCCACTTGACCTTGGTTTGGAATTCTGTAAACATTCCGTACGCACAAGCGATGTGAAGTGAGTGTCGAATCGAAGAGCTGCAATTTAGAGCTGTGTTTATTTTATCGATATTCTTTTCTTATGACTTTATTTTAGAATATGTGCATGAAGTCAAGTGTCGAATCAAGTCTCGAATTGTGATGTGTGAAGCGGTAAATCCCCTTACAGAATACCGAATTCATATTATTAAATGTCAACGTTCTCACGCAACAGGTTTCGACTCGTCGCCGCACTCACAAGTGTGGCGCTACGGGACTGTCGAGTTTTAATGAATACGAATTTGATATCTCACCGCGGATTCCGCTGTCGAGACACGAAAATGTTCTTACAGAATAGCACTACAGGTGACGTGTGGTGGTTTCGCCACACACGATTGGCTGTCTCGTGTTTGTCCTGATCATTTCATGATCATACTGTTACTTTTTGTTTTGTATATGACTTTAAATTTTTTTAAAAGTACCGAGAGCTTTTTTCCTCCGGTTTTTTTTCTCTCGGCCCACACTGGGGACATTAGTTTATCTTATTTATTGTAATATTTAATAAAGCCGAGGACATAATAGGAAGGTAATATCTACCGAGACATTAGAAAAAATAACTTAATATGTTGATTAAGGTTGCATATAACACTGGGTATATTACCTAAGTTTGTAGTGTACCCAATGTTAAGACATAAATTTTTATTTTATTGTTTGATTTTTTTTTTGCTGCCTTAACTTTCTTTTATTATTGTCGAGTTTTTTTTTTAATTTATTTGTATTATTATTTCTGTAAATGACATTATTTTGACTTTCATTAAGTGTGTATGTCACCTTATGACAAAATAAATGTTTTCAGTTCATTTCATTTCATTATTATTATAGCTAATCAGGTAATTAAGAATACATTTACATCTACATACACCAACCTACCTACGCACGGTAATATTATTATGTTATCTGAATGAAACTATTTTGTAATTATATTTAGATTGTTGTTCCTACATTCTTTACCTAGCAACCTGTGGGGATTTTTTTGCTTCTAATCTCGTCTCATAAAAATCGATTTTTACAAAAAAAAAAACGATTATTTTTCTTTTAAAAATCGTTTGCACAAAAATAGATTATTACCAAAACTAAAAAAAATCGATTACGTAAAAAGCGATTTTTGAAGCCTTTACTCAAATCCCTAGTCGAGTGACTGATCGGGTCTATTTCCGAGAAGTTGCTGTCGCCGAGCGATAGTGTTGTTACCGGTTTGTTTGTAGATAGTTAGAAACAAAAACGGCAAAGGCAAAGGAGGAGACAGACATATTTGAGATTCTGATTTATTTATAATATAATATTGCGAGCTTAATTTTAATATACATAGTTTTATAATAAAATTGCATTGAATTAAATATCATACAATACTTACGAGTATTAACAAATTTTCGACCATAATGTTTTATATTAATTTTTGCAGGTTTCCTAAAGATCCAAATTTTAGGCATACATGGAAAAAAATTGTAATAACAGTAGGCTGAACGCCCACAAGAAATAGTGTCATTTGCTCAAATC
This sequence comes from Melitaea cinxia, assembly GCF_905220565.1. Lineage (NCBI taxonomy): Eukaryota > Metazoa > Arthropoda > Insecta > Lepidoptera > Nymphalidae > Melitaea > Melitaea cinxia. Next base: position 8,494,602 of record NC_059398.1, on the reverse strand, counting down.
ATTTCAATACCTCTGACTTTCAAGTGTGGATCTGGCAAGATTAGTAATGGAAAAAATATACCGGCACAAGCATTTCTTTCTTAATAATAAAAAAGACAACTCACAAAAATGTATTCGTCCTATTTATAGAAAACTAATCCATTTTAAAAACCAGCAATAGATACAACTGTCACTGGTTTTTAAAACGATATAAACATTTAGAAGTATATATAAACAGACAACAATAATTAAGATAAGGCCCAATATAATAAAATTAAATAAAAAATAATAATAAAAAAGAAAAATAACAACATAAAAAAAACTGTCTTTTTGCATGTAAGATATCAATTACGTTAGCATAATTTTGGTCGGTGGACTCACGTCTGCATTAGGGATACTAAGATAGAATAATTAGTTTTCTTAATGAAAGCTGCAGTAGTGTACTAAGTAAACGATCAAAAACAAAAATAAAAATCGGAATGACAAAATGCATGGGCATTATAAGCCTGTGGACATAACTTTAAAAAAAAAAGCTTAGTTTATTTTTGACATGATAATTAATGTAGTACATAATAAATAAAGTCCATCTTTATAATAACATCTTACCTTTGTATCAATTTAAAAACCTAATTTCTCTAACCGAGTACTTGAATTTATCGATAATGCGTATCGACAGTTGTAACAACCACGGCTGTAAGCAACTTGTCGGTGTAGTTGCGGCATGCTATTGTACTGTAATGACACAGAATGTATCTATGTATGTGTAAAAAATGTACCTAAGTGTGTTTTTTATTTAGTATGTTTGAGTTTCGTAGTGACAGACGATTATTTTTGTGTGGGAATTAAGTAAAGTGTTCGTGTGCGTGATTTTCCACCGCAAAAAATGACAGACAGTTTTGTATCGGTAAAAAACGCTATGGCTACTCCGCTCCGTGTTGCTCTTTGCTGCTGACCGTCTTCGGCCTGTGTGTTTCAAAGCCAGCAGTTGAATGGTTATCCCGCCATCGGTCGGCTTTTTTTTGTGTAACTATATTCTTTACTGCGATAGCCACACAGCAACCACCACCACCAGCAATAAGGCCCCTTCTACTGTAGTGAAATAGAATGAAAAGTTGCAGTAAATAAAAATAATTCCATTTTCTATTACTTAGCGCGTTTTATATTTATTCGTTTTTGTCCTGACTTGAAGAAATTCTGAGAATGCCATGGCTGCCTATGGCTGGACCATATTTCACATCGGAAAATTGGCATCTGCTTTACTAAGTTCAGGTCAGTCCCTATGTCTGTACTATCTAAAAATTTTGGCGTGTGTACTGTCTAAAAAATTTGGCAGGAGCTCCTCTATAACAACTTTAACAATTTGACTCCATTCAATGCTGGTCGGCAGTGACATAGCGTAGTGGGGGTGGCGGGGGCGGCTCGCCCCGGGCGGCACTTTTTAGGGGGCGGCAAAATTTAACAATACTTAAATAATAAAGATATTTTTTAATATTGGAACCATGTTATATTATTTTTATCCCAACTACAAATTCGGACCGATTGAAAGGTGCAACAAATTTTTAATTACTTATTTTGTGGCGAATTCCGTGAATTGTGGAGAATCCCTTTTCTTTGAATAATATTTTGCAGCGACTGGCAATGGTTGCGTCTTTACTTGTGTGCATTCACCGCTTATGACTAAGTACCTGGGTGACCGAGCTTAGCTCGGTATTTTAAGTAAATCGTGTTTTTTGAAAATCACATTTAAATACGAATTACATATTGATAAAATATGAATAATATTTTTCGTTTTAAAATAAAAAATCATGAGTGTAATTAGAAAAAAAAGGAAAAAAAAATTATGTGGTGTCATGGGACACCAGGTAGGAACGAAGTTCCTTCGGATAGTATAAAAGCAACACAATTTGAAAAAAAAAATGTTGAATTTTATATATATTTTCTAGTTCTTGATTTTTTTTTTTTAATTTGTTGTTTGGTTTTTAATTAAGTACATAAAAGTATTCAGGAAATTTGGTATTTTAGAAAATAACAAATACCGTAAAATAAAATAAATCAAACAAAATAATAATAATAATAATAATTCAAACTATTAAGTGAAATAAAAAAGATGTCTTTATTTATTTTTATCGACAGTGTAAAATTACATAAATAATTTTAAAAAAGTTTAGTAGTAAAATTTTAGTTTTACAAATGTCATATTATACAGTCGATACTGAGTATGTACTGATATTACGTCACTTCCGTTATATAATTTTCTTACGGTTTTAGTATCACATTTTTTTCAGTTCGGTCGCCCAGCCAAATGTCGAGCTTGCCGTAAGGAACTTCGTTCCAATAATCGATCTGGAGACATGGGATTTAATCTGTGGTCTTCTCGGTCGATCCCGCCCGGCCGATTTACCTACCCCACCCCAGCCTGTAAAATAATGATATTTGTAATAAAAAAAAAATACTAATTGATAGATTTTGAATAGCTCAATTCAACTACGTTGTCCTTTTAAATTGCTCACCTCAAATTATTTAATTAAAAATCAAAAAAGTCGTTGAAAAAAATTAATTTATCAATATTTTCAAACTCCTATTTCTTTTGATGTATACAATATTTTAAATTACTCAAAGTGTTAATGAACTGCTCAAGTTACATTTATAATTAATTGCTCAAGTACAGTTTGGAACAGCTCCACTTTCCTTAATTTTTAAATAAATATAAATAGTTTGAACAAATTTAATGTTTATATCATAAGACGAGTGTACGCTACGCGTGCGCATAGACAATGATGTGAAGCAAAAAAATTGCGGATATTCGTAATAAAAAAGATACTAATCGATAGATTTTCAATAGCTCAATTTCTAACCTGATGTCGTAAATAAACACATTTCTTGCACATACATTGCGAATATTTATTTTACATTTAGTATTAGCATTGCATCCGTGCAAAGCAAAATAATGATGACTGTTCTTGCCGAAAAGTTCTCTGTAATAATGTATAGTATACATTAAATTAAAATACCTTATAAATAAGAGGGCGGCAAAATTTTCTTCCGCCCGACAACCGCGCTACGCCACTGCTGGTCGGTTCATATTCGACGATCTAAAACTTATGGATTGTGTAGGACCTTTAAGCATAAGATGAGACGAAGTCTCACTGTATGTTTTTTACCGACTGTATAATGGGGAGAGTTTTGAAGAACTTTTCGATATGGTATATCGCCACTTTTTTACAATCTTGTCTTTCACTGACTGGATCTTCTTATTCTCTTCCTTTTCTATGAGACATATTTTCCAGACCGGCGTGGCGTCTCACTCGCGCCTCTTCTAAATTTACAGCTATCCGTTATTATGACAAAAATGGGTCAATCAACCTGTCTTGGTTCGAATATGTTTGTTTCATACGAAATGATCTATACGAAATTTCATACCTTTTAAGTGAACTTTATGTGAAAAGTCAGCATTCGAATTCGCATTCGCATTCGCTAATGTGGTCAATTATTGTGATAAATCCAACATTCGTTACATTACTATAACTTATACAATGGTCTTTCAAATAGCAATTTTTACGTATAATTTACATTTAAGACATTTTTACCCATTAAATTTACATTAATATTTTTATCTACAACGTAGTTGTATAAAAATCGATAATATTGTGCTTCTCTAGGTATCGATTACTACTCGAAACTACCGCTGTGTTGCACAACTGTTTCATATCGTTTTTTGCATCATTCATCTGTGAGCAGGGTCTATTCAGTCAGTACATTTTAGACCTACCCCACCCCAGCCCGCAAAATAATGATATTTGTAATAAAAAAAATACTAATTGATAGATTTTAAATTGCTCAATTCAACTACGTTGTCCTTTTAAATTGCTCACCTCAAATTATATAATTAAAAATCAAAAATTAAAAAAAAAAAACAAATATTTTCAAACTCCTATATCTTTCGATGTATACAATATTTTAAATTGCTCAAAGTGTTAAAAAACTGCTCAAGTTGCATTTATAATTGCTCAAGTATAGTTTGGAACAGATCCACTTCCCTTAATTTTTAAATAAATATAAATAGTTTGCACAAATAAAATATTGATATTTGTAAAAAAAAATACTAATCGATACATTTTCAATAGCTCAATTCGACTACGTTGTCCTTTTAAATTGCTCACCTCAAATTATTTAATTATAAAATAAAAAAGTCGTTGAAAAAAATTCATTTATCAATATTTTCAAACTCCTATATCTTTTGATGTATACAATATTTTAAATTGCTCAAAGTGTTAAAGAACTGCTCAAGTTGCATTTATAATTGCTCAAGTACAGTTTGGAACAGCCCCACTTTACTTAATTTTTAAATAAATATAAATAGTTTAAACAAATTTAACGTTTATATCATGAGACAGGTGTACGCTGCGCGTACGCATAGACAATGATGCGAAGCAAAAAAATTGCGGATATTCGTAATAAAAAAGATACTAATCGATAGATTTTCAATAGCTCAATTCAACTACGTTGGCCTTTTAAATTGCTCACCTTAAACTATTTAATAGAAGCAACCGGCAATTGAGGATAACAGTGGAAAGTAATGTTACTTTAACAATGTATGTGAATCCTGATAACTAATAAAAGTAGGTAATTATTTTAATTATACGAGGAAAGTATGAAATCTGCCTGCCAAAAAAAGTGGGGCTGTTTCAAACTGAACTTGAGCAATTATAAATGCAACTTGAGCAGTTCTTTAACACTTTGAGCAATTTAAAATATTGTATACATCAAAAGATATAGGAGTTTGAAAATATTGATAAATGAATTTTTTTCAACGACTTTTTTGATTTTTAATTAAATAATTTGAAGTGAGCAATTTAAAAGGCCAACGTAGTTGAATTGAGCTATTGAAAATCGAACGATTAGCATCTTTTAATTACGAATATCCGCAATTTTTTTGGCTTCCCATCATTGTCTATGCGCATCTGCAGCGCTCACTTTATCGATATAAACGTTAAATTTGTTCCAACTTTATATATTATTTAAAAATTAAGGAAAGTGGAGCTGTTCAAATCTGTACTTGAGCAATTATAAATGCAACTTCAGCAGGGTTTTAACACGTTGAGCAATTTAAAATATTGTATACATCAAAAGATACAGGAGTTTGAAAATATTGATAAAAGAATATTTTTCAACGACTTTTTTAATTTATAATTAAATAATTTGAGGTGAGCAATTTAAAAGGACAACGTAGTTGAATTGAGCTATTGAAAATCTATCGATTAGTATCTTTTTTATTACGAATATCCGCAATTTTTTGGCTTCCTATCATTGTCTATGCGCACGCGCAGCGTATATACACCTGTCTTATGATATAAACGATAAATTTGTTCAAACTATTTATATTTATTTAAAAATTAAGGAAAGCGGAGTTGTTCAAAACTGTATTTGAGCAATTATAAATGCAACTTGAGCAGTTTTTTAACACTTTGAGCAATTTAAAATATTGTATACATCGAAAGATATAGGAGTTTGAAAATATTTGATTTTTTTTTTAAATTTTGATTTTTAATTATATAATTTGAGGTGAGCAATTTAAAAGGACAACGTAGTTGAATTGAGCAATTCAAAATCTATCAATTAGTATTTTTTTTATTACAAATATCATTATTTTGCGGGCTGGGGTGGGGTAGGTACATTTTAGCCACAGTACAAAATCGCACAGAGTGCATTGTTGACATCTTTCCTCGACAGATGGCACTAGTAACAGATCAATTGTATTATGTAATCTGTGGACAGCCGAGGAAATATTAATTTATTAAGTCTGTGGTTTGTGATTATCATTGTCAATTTAAAATTTTACTATAACCATTTCCGTCTGTGATTTCCCAGCTATTTGATGTGTTCCGTAGTGCTCATGGTGTGTTTTTATGATATTTCCCGACGACTTGGCTTTGTTATATTGAATTTGGTGGCTTTCTTATACCGTATTGACCTGTGCTCTGTTTTGGATTCCGACAACTCTGTTTTATATTTGATCCCGGCTACGTTTTATGGACTACGATTTACTGTAATGGCAATGTCAGAAAAAAAGTGCTGTGTGCCCGGTTGTGGTAAGTAGATAATATTAGATGACTATCACTATTCGATTAGATTATATTGCATTGTAGTTAACTTATTAATACGTAATCTTTACTTTCTACAACGTGTAGTAGACATGTGTGTTTGATAGATTCTATCTATAAACATGTATGTTCGTGGATAACTTTGTCGTTTAATAACCGATTTTGATAATTCTTTTTTTGTTAGAAAGGAGATATCCCTAGTTTGGTACCATGATAAGGACACCAGGATTGATGATGGGATCCCAGAGAAATCGAGGGAAACTCGAAAATCCGCATAACTTTTTACTGGGTGTACCGATTTTGATGATTTTTAATTTAATCGAAAGCCGATGTTTATTATGTGGTCAAATTTTTGAGATCTGATTACATATTTTGGAGTAATCTTTGATAATGCATATTGACTTGACTATTTTTTGTCTACCTATGTTGTATTACTTGTCGATATAATTGAAGTCGGTTTTTCTTTGTTTGCCTGCAAACAATTATTATTTTAACTAAATAAATGTGTTGCGAGTTTGATCTGTAAATTTTTGACTTTGGCTTTATTATATACATATATTTTTTAATTAGTTGAAAACAAGTTATACAATTTTGGTCTTTATTTTTATTTTCAGGTTTGGATAGTGAAATTCTTCACAAATTTCCTAATCCCGACAAAGACATTGATCGCTTTAGGACCTGGATATATAATGTTGGAGGTGATATTTTGGCTAAAGATAATGAATACATCTTTAAGAACAGAAGAGTATGCCACTTACATTTTGAGGTTAAATATCACACCAGGAGCAAAATGCTTAGTGCTAATGCTGTCCCCACGCTCAATTTAACTAGTAAGTCAACTAATACATTTTCATAATTCACTTTAAGTACTTTGTATAAAATCTAATAAATGTAATCAATTCACCAATGTAATCAAATAATTGTTATTGTTAAAAAATTGATGTGCCATAATTGAGGTATACTATTTAGAAACCTTAATTTTTGTTTACAGAATTTTCTTTTGTAAAAAAGCACCCCCTGATTGACATAACTAACCAACCTTTGAATATTCCTCTTGCTACACCTTCAACATCAGGTAAACTTTCATTTTGTAGTGATTTGGTATTAAAATAAAATAGGTGGATCTAGCTAGCTATTTTAATTTAATAATTTATTATATTAAGAAATCTCAGAAATAATTAATTTAGCTTGAATGGTTTTCCATAAAAAGTAACACAGCCATAATGCTGTAATTATTTGTTGTAGTATACCTAACCCTAAAATATGAGGGGCATTTAAAAATATTATCAATTTTGTTTACAGGTCTTTCTTATGCTGAAAAACGCTCTCAGATAGACATAACTGATACACCTCTGAATAATCCTACTGCTACTCCTACAACATCAGGTAATATTTGTTTCCATAGTTAATACTAGATGATGCCTGCGACTTTATCCACATGGATTTATGTTTTTTAAAAATCCCATTGGAACTCTCATTATCCGGAACATAAAGTTGCCTATTTCAATTTCTGGGATGCAAACTACCTATATACCAAATATCATCAAAATTGGTTACTGCTTTGTCATTAAAAGCTAGCAGACAGACAGACGGACCCTGTTGTATTTATAATATTAAGTATTGATTAAAACTACTCTATTTTCTCCTTTTTATAACCACAAACTATTTTAATGGACCACCTAAACTAACAAAATTGTTCAAAAAAAGGTTATGAATATAAAACACCTAACCTAAATATATATATATCCAGCTGAGTTTTTTGTGGGCTCTTCTCAGACTTGGACACGTTAGGAACCCTCGTAATTTTAGTTTTAAGTTTACATTATTAAATATCACCACTAAATCATCTTACGAATCCAACAATTCTGACCATCAAAAGATGTTCAACTTTGAACAAACAATTTATTTTTTTGAGGAAATCAGTGAGATGTTCCCATGAAAATTTGTTGCCCACCGTTATAAACATACATTCATATTTTATAATATGTGTAGTGATGACTATATTATAATTTATAAATAACCTTTAAAAAAAATTAGCTTTGTTTAATTTACAGGTCAACTATTCCAAAAACAAGATGAGCCAATGGATGTTGATGATTTACCAGTGAAAACTGCTCAATCTGTGAAATCAAGTAAGTTTAAAAAATTTGTAGAGCTCTATTATAGATATTACTGCCAATGTATATGATTTCTATGTTTAGGTTTTGGCAAAGTATAAAATATGTAATCTACTGTTTACTATTTCATATTACATTTCCTAGGCATTTATACAAATTCTAAATTCTCCTAGGAAATGTATAAAATGTAACAATATAACTGTAGAATTACTGATGAATAAATAAAAATACCTTGTTATCCCTTAGTCGTCTCTTACGACACCCACGGGAAGAGAGGGGGTGGCTAAATTCTTTAGTGCCGTAGCCACACAGCACTATTTCCACAACCACCTTGGAACTTAAGAAGCCGACCGATGGCGGGATAACCATCCAACTGCTGGCTTTGAAATACACAGGCCGAAGACGGGCAGCAGCGTCTTCGGTGCGACAAAGCCAGTACTGCGGTCACCAACCCGTCTGCCCAGCGTGGTGACTATGGGCAAAACACATGAGTTCACGTTATTTTTGGCGTAAACTTGTGGAGGCCTATGTCCAGCAGTGGACTGTATAGGCTGTAATGATGAAATAAAAATAAAACACAAAGACAAAACAATATTATGATCATGATCATGGTGATCATTATCATCATAAGCATCATCATTATTCTCAGTTTATTACCTGTGTTTTATTTATCTTGACAATGATGATCATTATTATGCAATCTTATTCCTGTTATATTTTTACTTAATTTTTAATTTTATTAAATTTATTTTAGGCACCATCAAGAAGCGTCCAGGGATAAACAAGCAAAAGTTGTTGAAAGAAATAAAGAAATTGCAGAAAGACAAAGACTCTTATAAACGGCAGTTAAATAAAGCAAAAAAACTAGCAACAAATTCTTCATTTCAGAATACTTTGAAAAAGTTCAAAACCTTGGCTGCTATTTTTACAATGATGCAATTTAGAGAAGTATCTAAATCTAAAATGGGACGAAGATTCACGAAAGACGAAAAGATAATAGCACTATCTTTATACAAGCTGGGACCTCGAGCTTATAGGTGGCTCATCAAAAGCGGCTTTGTCTTGCCATCTCCAGTCACTCTAAGCAGACTAGTAAGCAAGGCTGGCTTGAAGCCAGGGTTTAATGAAAATATATTTAACCAACTGCATGAGAAAGTGAAAGGTATAAAAGGAGAAGCAAAATTATGTACCCTAATCTTCGACGAAATGGCAATCACTCCTCACTTTGATTATAATAGAAAAAAAGACAGAATAACGGGATTTGTAAACTACAAAGGAGAACCGTTGAGAAAAATTGCTGATCATGTGCTAGTATTTATGATCAGGGGCATTGTAAAAAATTACAAGCAGCCAATTTATTATGCATTTTCAGCTGGAAGCACTCCAAAAATTGTTTTGGCATGTATGATAAAAAATATAATAAAAGAACTACAAAATAAAGGATTTACTGTTTTGGCTACCGTTTGTGACCAAGGGACATCAAATACTAGCGCTATCAATTATTTAATTGAAGAAACTAGGCAAACATATTTAAGAAAAAATGAGACCTTGAAACACTCAGTATTTGAAATTGAAGGGAAGTGTATCATACCCTTATATGACATCCCGCATCTATTAAAAGGATTACGAAATAATCTTATCACAAAAAATTTAAAATACATAATGGATGGTGAAGAAAAAATTGCCAAGTGGGAACATATAAAAATTTTGTATGAAAATAACCCATCTTATAAAGGATTAAAACTTATAAAAAATTTGACTGAGAACCATTGTAATAAAGACAAAATACCAAAAATGAAAGTGAAATATGCATCCCAATTGTTCAGTCAAACAGTTGGTAAAACCATGGGTTATTTAGCTGGTAAGTCTTATTGAATAGTTCTAGTTCAAAAACTTAATAATAATTATGATTATTCTAGTTTTTATTTGTTAGATAAGTATGTCATAAACTTTTTTATTATATCAAAAATATCGACCGTTCCAGTGGGGATACGGGCTCGTTAATGTGTATTACACAAAAAATAATACAAACAAAATTAAGTGTCATGTAAAATAAGTATAATATCAAAATTCGAATCAATTTTAGTGTAATATTTTTTCAAGAAGTCATACACATTTATATTTTTATTCAACAAACAAGTTATAGTTTCCTGTGGTGTATTTTTTATTCAAAGCTAATTTCTAATTGTGACTATGTCATTGAAGTTTTAGCAGTGTCTTGTCTGTGCTAATTTCATCCAATCCACTCAAACTCAGATTTAACCAAATTGGTATTTTTTTTTTTCAGAGAATGGAAAACTACCTGAAGATGCGAAGGATACAGCCGACTTATTAATTTTTGTGGATGATTTGTTTGATTCTCTCAATGGTAGTTTTAAAAATTCAAAGTCCAGAAGTGGCAAAGAGTTGTTAAGAAGCGTAACACCGAATTCTCTGCACAAAAAAGTGTGGGCACAGTCAAAGATAATATTAAAATCTATGAAATTTGTATCTGCCACCGGGTCTGCTGGTACTGTGCCATCAATAAATAACTGGTTACATACTGTAGAAAATATGGAGCTGCTACGAGATAAATTATTTGTTGATTATAAAATCAAATCTTTATGGTGTAGGCATTTGAACCAAGATGTACTTGAGAATTTTTTTGGCAGCATACGTAGTCATGGCATAAGAAATGTTTCACCTACGTGTGCTGCCTTCGAAGCTGCATTTGCCTCACTATTAATAAATAATTTAAGCAGCAATTATGCAGTAGGTTCCAATTGCGAGGAAGATTTTTGTTCTATGTTCCATACATTTGATGAATTGTTCTTCCAAAATCAAAATCAATTGTCCGAAATCAGTGAAATAGATTTGAAAGACATAAATGATGACATAATAATTGATTATAAAATAAAGGAAAACCATCCTACTATAAAGGCTCCATTAGAGTATGTAACTGGTTATTTATTGAGAAAAAGCAGATCTATAATTAAAAATTGTACATATTGTGAAAACAAATTATTTGATAAAAATGAAATGGAAAATAGTTATATAAGTTATAGGGAATATATTAAAAATAAAAAATATCTTTCGTACCCCACAAAGAACATGAAAATATTGTTTTCAAGTATACAGGATATAATTCACAATGTTTTAAAAAATAAAAGTCACATAAAAAACTTAAAAAATTACTGTAAAACACTGCTACATGTGTCAGTAGACACAAATTTCATAGATTGTCCACAACACAAAAAGGATTTAACTGAATTTATCTTCGATTTTTCGTGCAGATTTTTCGCGTGTAATTGGTGTAAGTCCACTAATAAATTATTATGTGGGATTGGTAAAGATTTTGACAAGGAAGACATAATTCAAGCGGAAGCTAATATTTATTAAGATAAAAGAAAAAAAAAATAAATGATTTTTATCTCACTTATGTGTTTCAATAACATTAAACACTGTAATTGTTTCGATTATTTTCGTCAGCTTATTAAGTATTATGTATCTATATATTTGCATAGTATGTATATGAATTATTTGCTCGTGTATATAGTATAATGATTGTCATTAGCGTTACCTTATTTTTCCTCCAATAAATAAATAAATCATACAAAAATAGAAATAAAAGAAAATTTTAAACCTATACAGGTATAGGTAGGTTATATATATATATACGTTGGTATGTATATACTATAGGTACCTACAATATGTAGTATAGGTATTGGTATATATAACAGACTGTAGTTACATCTTTGCTCAATAGATGGCGTTAAGAAAAATCGAGACTGATGACTCTATACCCGTATATTCAATGTACTCTGTGTCTGTGAGTTACTGAGTCGTAAGCATAGAAAGGAAGTTCTAGATCCTATATAAAACAACCAACGTAGTGTCACATATTAGACCATTTCTAAATTGATTGCATCACAACTTATCTTACAGATTGCTGCTCAGTACTAAGTTTTATCTACAAATTGTGTGTTATTTGACGGATTATTGTCAGCGCAGTTCACTTTATCGTTTTAAAAACTAAATATCCTATATTGTTTAAATCGGTTTTCAATATGACTCCAAATATACAAAGTTTTATTAATAGCTTCCAAAACCGTTTGTAAGTATTAATGTTCTTCATTTATAATTTTGGCTAAATATTAAAATGGTTTATCTCAATTTTACTTAAAAAAAATCGTATGATAAACAAATATAAGAAGTCACAAATCGTGATAGTTCTAGAACATTTACGTCATTCTGTTTTTATTTGTTGTTTGTAATCATCCTTGATTATTAGACTGTTCTTTATTTGTATAAAGTGTAATGAAGAAATCAATGTTGTACACAATGAACAAATCATACTATAACAATTATGCAAAAAAATGCTGTGTCACGATTACTTCGCAAATTACAATTGTATTTTATTAATCCAGCAATTGAATTTATATCTACACTATTCTTCTAAGTTTAAATATCAAATAAAAAAAATTGTTTTGAAACCCCCAGGGAACCACCGGTTCGTCAGCATCTCAAAAATGTTTATGGAACACTTATGATGACCTGTGGAGCAGCTTCGGCTGGTGTATACATAGATATGTATACAAGATTCCAGGCTGGTCTGCTGTCTGCTCTGGTCGGCGTTGGTCTTATGTTGATGTTGATTGCTACCCCAGATAATGGAAAAAATACAAATTTGCGACTTGGTTATCTTCTAGGTTTTGGCTTAACATCAGGTAATGCATACATACAATATTTTGTATTTGTGGAAGCATGTAATGCATATTGAACTCATTTTTAAATTGTATTGCAGGTATGGGCTTGGGTCCACTTTTGGACTACGTGAGCATTGTAGATCCGTCTATTATTGTAACAGCTCTGCTAGGCACAACAGTTGTGTTTGTATGCTTCTCAATTGCTGCTATGCTGGCTGAACGAGGCAGCTGGCTGTTCCTGGGTGGCACACTTATGACATTACTTTCTTCTATGTCATTGATGGCTTTGGTTAATATTTTCATGCAGAATCACTTCCTTTATCAAGTAAGTTAATTAATTTATTTCTTTAATAGCTGTACACATAATTTTACAGACAAATCTAATCTAATTAAATAAAATAATTATAAATGTGGAAATTGAAATATACAATCTCATCAAAATACAACAAATAAATAAAAGCAATAACAAAATCAATAAATTTAGGTTTTTCTAAAATGAAATTAAATATTAACTGTGACTATAAATTATATCTTTGTTTTCTATTCCAGGCTCACCTCTATCTGGGATTAATTCTTATGTGTGGTTTTGTTCTGTTTGATACCCAACTTATCATTGAGAAACGTAGAATGGGTAACAAGGACTTTGTGCAACACGCCCTGGAGTTGTTTATTGACTTCATTGGAATGCTACGAAGACTTCTTATTATCTTAACACAGAAGGTAAACTATAATAGAACATAAATGTGAAATATTTTATCAAATTTTAGGATTAGTAGCATTTGATTAATATAACATATTAAACATGTATTGGAATTTCTTCTGTAGTATGCAGGTTTACTGTCTTTTTTAGGGTTCCATACCCATAGGTTAAAAACGGGGCCCGATTGCTTAGACTTCGCTATCCGTCCGTCCGTCACCAAGCTGTATGTCAAGAACCACGATAGCTAGACAGTTGAAATTTTCACAAATTCTGTTTTTCTGTTGCCACTGTAACAAGAAATACTAAAAACAAAATAAAATTAAAAATTAAGGGGGGGCTCCCATACAACAAACGCGATTTTTTTGCCTATTTTTGCTTGATATCAATAAATGGTAACAGGTAGGCACTTGAAATATTCACAAAATACATAATTATATATTTATTTTAATAATAAATAATAAAATTATAATAAAAAAAATATTTATAAAAAATATTACCTCATACAACAAGTGATTTTTTGGCTGCTTTTTGCCCGATATTAAAATCAGCATTAAGTAAACGCTTGAAATATTCACAAAATATTTAACAATTAAATATTTTACAGAACATTTATTTATATTAAGTTTAGTCAATGATATGGAACCCGTCATACACGAGTCCGACTTGCACTTGGCTGATTTTGTACTACTATACACAAGATGAAAAAAATTGTCACACCTTTTTGGATAAGAAACTTTTAGTTCTTTTTTATTAACTAAGATCATATGAGAAATGTTCTTAACTTTTGCTATCCCTGTTTTTTCTTTGCATATGCTGATGAAACAGTCTATTAGTGTATAAAAAATATAAATTAAACCACTTTTATTGCCTGTGGTTTTAATTTTCCCTATGTGCTTTAGTTAAAATAATAATGTTATCTTTAAATAAATTTTAAAGTTTGGACCAGTGGAATTAACACACATGCACAGAGTGACAATTTTTAGTAAATTAAAAATTTAGTTACATTAATGTTTACTAGTGTTTTACTTTTCATTTCAGGAAAAAGAAAACCGTCGCTCCAAACGTGAATAAATATTTATTACTCTAGGTTTTAAGTTGTTTAAATTGACACTGTATCTTATAACTCTTTTATTTTATTTTTGCATTGTGTTCAGAAATTTATAAATTTCATAAAATGGAATAAATTGAAAAAAATATAATTTTCGAGTTATTTATTTCCATCTGGTACGAAAATGATTACTGTTGGTGGTAATTATTCTATTTGGTCTTTTATCTCACAACAGAGTGAGTTTCTAGAACATACTTATGTATGAGGCACTAATAAGGAGGTACACCTGCTTGTTATCACCAATTTCATTGAAAACTCTATATATATATAAATGAATGTTTGTCTGTATGTCCTTTATAGAATCGTAAACTATGCATTTGATCATGTCATGATCTTCAGCAGTGTTGTTAATGAGCCCACAAAGGTTTCTGAGTTGGTATGACCAAAAAATCAAAAACAAAACGCGTAGCAACGCACGCAGATAACAGCTAGTTTATTCATATTTTGGCATTAAATTATAGTACCCAAAGTGGGAACTGTAGGCGGCAAAGATTTTTTTAATATTTTGACACTGCTCTAGTAAAGTAACAATCATTTGTTTGCCAAGTAGATAAAATAAAGTTTTTTTTATTTTATTTTTTTCTAGTTCTCTCAATTTTGACAATACTGATAACTAATGTTAGCATAGAGGTGAGAAATATATCATTGAATGTTAGAATTAAGCGACAAAGAATTATTTATCTATACTAATATTATAAAGAGTTAAAGTTTACAACTTTTTTGGTATGTAGGGGGTACTCTTCGCAAATACTGATTCGATCATGAAAATTCTTCCCCTAACAGAAAGCTACACTATTCAGGAGTGATGTAGGCTATATTTTATTGTAATTGAACACAAAATATAATATCAAAATGGTAAATAAACTAGCGCCATCTATCGCTATTATAAAACAATTTATTAGTTTCTCGACGTTATTAATTTAGTCTTTTAGTCTATCGACGACGTTTTCTCGATTTTTGATAGATGGCGTTGGACCAACATATTAATTTAAGTGCTATAAAATTTGTTCTTTATAGTATGTTATTTGGTTCTGTAATTTAAAATAATAAATACACGATATTATTACGCGCCCGCTGCCGTAACTCGTAAGCCACTGTTGCGCGGGGGGACAATTGGACACTGCGCATCATGTACCGCGCATCGCATGACCGTTTTATTGTTTTTAACCAACTTCCAAAAAAGGAGGAGGTTCTCAATTCGACTGTTCTTTTTTTTTATGTATGTTACATCAGAACTTTTTACTGGGTGGACCGATTTCAACAAAAAAAATTCTAATCGAGAGGTGGTGTTTGTCATTCGGTATCTCTTAAATTTATTTGAGATCTAACAACTACTTTTCGAAACATTTTTGAATATCATATCACAAATTGAAATTGAGACGCGCGGCGCCACGGTTCGCTTAAACCGAAAATAAAAATCATCATATCAAAAATTTCGCTCGAGCGGGTACATCGTTCCATAGCTTAATTGGCTAGAGCGCCGACACGGTCAGTCGGAGACGCGGGTTCGAATCCCGCTGGAGCGGTCAATTTTTGATATGATATTCAAAAATGTTTAGAATTCCTAATGTGTGGGTAACACAAAAATAAAATCGTACAAACTACTTTTCGAGTTATATCTAATAATGCGTTTTTACTTGACTATTTTTTGAATGATTTTTAATTTAATCGAAAAATGATGTTTATCATGTGGTCATATTTAAATTTCATCGAGATCTGATAACAACTTTTTGAGTAATCTTTGATAACGCGTATTTACTTGACTATTTTTTCGTTTGCGAACAAATACAATTTATATTGATTTCCGTCCGACTGGTTTTTTAGTACAGGTATCAATGAACTACTTATAAAATAGGAAAAGTACATAGTAATTAATGGTTACATACTTTGATTAATTAAATATATTATATACTAGCTGTGCCCGCGACTTCGTCCGCGTGGAATTTAACAAAAAAGTTGTTCAGTTCGCAGTTATAAAATAAATAAATTTCTAAAATAAACTTCAATATTGAAGTTTTTTTATTTTTGTTTACGAGTAAACAATTATGTAAAACCAATATGACTTATGTATTTAAACGGATAAACATCATAATTGAGTGTTGATCTCGTTAGAGATGCAATGAAAGCTGATTTAATAAAGTACAACATTATTATTATTAATATTATTGAAATTTTATTACAATTCATTATAACGTTTTCGTTAATAATACAATTTCCTACGCACTGTTCTGTACTAGTTAACAAATAAAGTCACAATATTGTCCTATCCACAATATGTAATTGTAGATTTATCAACAATGTTATAGTTTCTTGAGATTGATGCGTATATTCAAACAGGATTAATCCAAAAATAAGATGGTTTAAAAAATTATTATACAAAATTAGGTTAACTCTGTTCTTATTATATTCATTTTGTTTATTTATAGGTACAAAATAGTCGTTCTACAAGGGAATCTTAGCACTTTAAAAGTTTGTATTGCAAGACAAATAATAATTAGAAACTTCTTGCAAGTTACAAGTTGTTTCGATTATTTAAATTAATACATTTGTTTTATCTATTAGCTAGCTGTTCCCGGCAGTTTTGTCCGCGTTGTTATATCGCCTAAACCTTCCTCAGGAATTGGACTATATATCCAACACAAAAACAATTTCTTGATTCTAACCAGTAGTTCCCGAGATTAGCGCTGTTAAACAAACAAATTCTTCAGCTTCATAACACTATAGAAGATACGCCTCATAAAAATTACATAATTAGCTTTAAAAAACCATAACTTTTTAATAACGTTTTTAAATAATTTAAGTTTTTTTTTAATGACAATGTATATTGAAATACACTTAAAATAAATTATTTTAAACCGATGACACTGATAAATCTAGATAGTCTTTTTGAATACTTTGTGCTACTATCTTCTATCGTCCGTCACATCCTTGCTGGGGTGAATTTTATTATTTTCGTATAGAAAAAACTTCTTTGCTTTATTTAATTCATCGGCAACTAAAGTATTTATTAAATTCTTCATACTAGGCTCTGTGTTTTGTTTTTGTGCCACATTTTGTTTATTGTTGTGTTCAGGACTAACAATAGTATTTGACCTTGTTGTACTGTTTTTTACAATGTAAAGTCTTCTTATATTCATTCTACAACACTTACAATTATTTTGAGATTTCGCATGTGTGTTTCTCATAATGTATTCATATGTAGAAATACCTAACAGTGATATATAAATGTGAAAACACAATAGATGCAATAATGCACATGCTATGGCTAAGGCACTGATAGAGAACATTACAAGAAATATTAGAAAAGAAATGGAATTTTTACAATATTGTTCAATAACAAAATTATTTGCAATTTCTGTACAATTTATAAAGTTTTGCGCTGCGGTACTTAATTTCTGTGGACTTTTAAGAAAGAAATAAAAATCTATAACACACAGTACTAAAGTAAATACCGCTAGAAGTAAGGCAGAAATAACGCATAATATGAATACAGCATAATTTCTTCGACCAACGCAGTTGTTTAACCATTTGCAGTGATGATCGAAATGATACACACATTTGTTGCATATCCCGCAGTGTTTTGTTTTCTTGTCAGTTGTATTAATGTTACAGAGGTGGCATCTTCCATTTTCAATAACATGGGCATGGATTGTACGATCGAACTCTGGAAGTGTGTTTATATTTTGTTTTCTTAAGTCTTTTTCGCCCGGATCCATCAAACAAGCCGCAATATGAGAAACAATGTGAAATACATATAAAAAACTATAAATAATAAGCGATATGCTTTTCAATTCCTGGAACTGTATTTGAACAACCAACAAGAAGTTTACTAAAGCGGTCACCGCAAAAACTATCCATCCCAAAATTTGTAGGTAATTTAGAGGTAGTTGAAGTCCATTGGTCCTTCTTTGAGGCCTTCGGGTTAATTTGATTGTACAACATTTATACATTTAGGTTATAAATACCTAAATATATTATGCACTGTTACCTTAACTACTGATTGAAACAAATAATGGGTATATAAAGTAGGTAGGGTATGATATTCTGCGCGCGCAACTTTCGGTCATATAATGGACAACGGTTGAAAAAAGTAAATTTACTAGGTCGGGGAAAAAGTCTTTTCGTATTTTCTAGTAAAAAGGTGCAATAAAATCTTTTTGATTGTAGTGTTTGTAAGTGGCTGGTTTCAAAACCATGAAAAATTGACAGTTTCCGGCACTTTTTAACCGACTTCCAAAAAAGGAGGAGGTTCTCAATTCGACTGTTTTTTTTTTATGTATCAGAACTTTTGACCGGGTGGACCGATTTCGACAATTTTTTTTAATCGAAAGGTGGTGTGTGTCAATTTGTCCCATTTAAATTTATTTGAGATCTAACAACTACTTTTCGAGTTATATCTAATAATGCGTTTTTACTTGACGCTTTTTCGTCGACCTACGTTGTATTATACCACATAACTTTCTACTGGATGTACCGATTTTGATAATTCTTTTTTGTTAGAAAGGGGATATCCCTAGTTTGGTACAATGATAAGGAAACCAGGATCTGATGATGGGATCCTAGAGAAATCGAGGGAAACTCTCGAAAATCCACAATAACTTTTTACTGGGTGTATCGATTTTGATAATTTTTAATTTAATCGAAAGCTGGTGTTTATCATGTGGTCACATATAAATTTTATCGAGATCTGATAACTACTTTTTGAGTAATCTTTGATAACGCGTAGTTACTTGACTATTTTTTCGTCGATCTACGTTGTATTGCTCGTCGATGTAATTGAAGTCGGTTTTTTTTCGTTTGCGAGCAAACACAATTATTATTTGTTATTCCGTCCGTCAAAATGAGTGAAAGTGAATATAACGAAGAAATTTGGTACTTACATTTTAAAGTTTGACTTTAAAAAATGGGGAAAATGCGAGGATCTAATGTGGTGTCAGTAAGAGTAGTGCAAAATTGGTTTAAGCATTTTCAGTCAAGAAATTTTGGTGTCAAAGAAGCATTTCGCTCTCAACGTCAAGTTATAGATAAACGTGAAGAAATTTTTGAACAAGTAGAGCTAGATAGATATTTGATTAGTTACAATATAGCTGTAGTTCTGAGAATTTACCATAAAATAGTTATGACCCATTTGAAAAAGGCTGGCTATACAAAAAAGCTCATGGTATACTTGGGGACTATCGATGTGTCGTAATAAAAGTCTTGATCAGGTGTCGATCGAATATATTTGTTTTTTTTTTTCGAAATGACTGTTGCTGTTGGCCCTAGTGGCCTTTATAGCGTCACGGGTGACAGGGGCCGGGTACTGAAGACACCGGCCGCGAAGGAAGATGTGGGCCCTTTGGAGGGCACGGGGGTGACGTCCGTCCTAAGGGTGTCTCCTAGCGAGATCGCACCTCGGCTTAGATTGTCGTTGGAGGGGAGGAATATTTGAATAAAAAATGGCAATATTTACTTATATAAAAGGAATAATAACAAAACATTACGTATAACAATAGTTGATAAATTTTATGACCAATCACAGATGTTTATTATCTAAACTTTGCGTCTCTTTCTCGCGCGTGGCTATCTCTTTTTCCGCGCGTGCCGCTGTCGATGACTCATGCGCATCGTTACGAGCATGGAGCATAGAGAAAAGGAGAACGAATGCTATAGAAAATAGTGTCCCGAAAATATCGACGAAATAGATATCATTCCAGATTTTGGCCGCAGAGTATTTAAAGCATCCCCGGTAAGCGGCGGAGTGATGTCGGGGTATCAGCATCAAATAGGAGGTCGCTCTAGTATTATACCTCTTATTACAATCCTTTGCCCAGTTTAGTTTCGAAAAAAGATATTTAGGAACTTTACTTTTAACTATACCAAACAGCAACGTAGCGAAATGCAGTTGCCTTCGACCTTCCATTCTCAATAGAACCTTTTCATTGAGATATGGTGTTACATGTGTGCGCGGGGGAATGTCAAAACAAAACCGAGCACATGCATTCTGGACACGTTGTACCATGTTTTTCGTGCGTTTTAATAATCTAGGGCCTGTCACAATGTCAGCATAATTCAACTTTGACAAAACTAGCGCCTCGCATAGCCTTACTCGGATTTCAGCCGATACAAGAGGTCTGATCTGATATTAAACCTTCAATCTGTAAAAGCAGTTTCGTACAGTTTTAAGGATTTGCTCTTCGAATCTAAGATGTTGTTCCATTATAACGCCCAAATTCCTAGCCTCACTAACCCGTTCTATGTCTACTTTGTTTATTTTAATTATAGGTGCTTTACATGTTATCTCTTTAATCTGCTTGGAGGTTCCCAAAATTAAATACTTCGTTTTGTTTGGATTAAGTACCAAACCGTTACTTTCTGACCATGCATATATATTTCCTAGATCATAATTAAGCTTGTCTACTGCACTTAAAGTGTCGTCTGCTTTAAAAGAAAAAATAAACTTGTATATGGTCGGCATAGGTATGGATACTTGCTGCACGCACATGCTTTTCCAGGTCGGCACAATAAAGTATAAATAATAAAGGACCCAAAATTTATCCTTGCGGAACACCCCTGTTTATAAATCTAGGTCTCGAGTGAACTACAGTTCCATCTTCATCCATTGTCTCCACTACTTGTGTTCTATTCTTTAAGTAATTAGAAAACCACTCGACAGCATCTGAAGAGAGACCATAGTATTGCAATTTAGAAAGCAGAAGCGGTATATTTATGGTATCAAATGCACGTGAATAGTCTAGTAGCACTAGAATTGTTCCCTCCCCTTTATCTTGCGCATTCAATATGTCATCTACTACATCTATAAGCGTTGTTACGGTCCTATGATTTTTACGGAAACCTGATTGTTTTTCTGGGAGAATATTGTTGGCTTCAAGAAATTGTGAAAGCTGTCCATGTACAATTTTTTCCAGAATTTTCGACATACATGGTAGGATGCTTATAGGTTGCAGATCTTTTAACTTTAAGGGGTTGTCGGTTTTAGGGATAGGACGAATAATTGCTTTTTTCCATGTGGATGGAAATGAATTCGTTTCGATTGATTTATTTATTATATTCGTTATCGCGTTTAACGTACAGGGGAGGGACATGATCAACATGTCTAAAGAAATTCCATCGCATCCGATAGCATTTGACTTCAGACTCTTTATCGTTCTCAAAACAGTGACACTATCAACGACAGAAATGCTAAATGTATTTGTAAAATTACAATGTGACTGAAAATACGTAATATCAAAAATAGAAGCCACTTGCCTGCCTGGTACATCCAAAAAGTAGCTGTTGAGTTTTTCGGCGTCTCTAAGACTTGATGGCAAAATATGGCTTTTTTTAGTCTTAAATGCTACATAGCGCTTTAGATTTTTCCATAAATGTGCGGAATTTTTCAAGTTATTGTTTATAAAAGTTTTGTAGTATACACATTTCTCTCTGTAAATCGCACTTTGAACCGTACGTTTGAGATTTTTATAAAAAACATTTCCATTAAAAACATATACATTATTTCGATTTAAATAGCTAAGAGGTTCTTAGCTTCCTCGAATAATTTCTTGGATATAGTGACTGATGGTTTTCTGATACTTGATATATAAGGATCTGACGTAAATAGAAGACCATGAAATACGTCTTCGTTTGTTGCGGACCTAGAGCATTTTCTAGCATGATGCAATCTGAATTTTTTGTAATCTTTATTACGCGATTCTTGGGCATCCTCAGATAAATGACCAATGGGCAGAACAGTAAAATGTCTTATTATACTTTCCCCATGTATTAAGATTTTAGGTATTGAAGAAGGCATATTATACCACATATATTTTGTTACGTAAAGTTGTGCGGTTGCACGAGTATATTCACCAAATTTTTCTGGATTTACAGCAATACCGCATGTCATGGTTTGCAGAATAACATAGAACTTTTTAATAAGTTCCTCGTCAACCCCTGTAATTTCTGAAGCGCAGTAATAGTTCTCAAAAAAACGCAGTGCTGCATTGCCGTCATTACTGTTTCCACTTCCTTGTCGGGGCTTATCAACGTGCAATCCCATCTGTTTTCGAAACAAACTTTGTTCCAGGTTTTTTCTTTCGCAGCCCATTTTTGAAATGAAAGGTTATATGAAATATGTAAAATTAGCTCCGTGCACCTGATCCACGCGTGTAACGTAGACAAACCGTATTCGTAAGCATTTATATTATCTGGCTTTGATGCAATCTTCTCCAAATTATTCATTTCACTTGGCTTAGCCCCACACACTGTACATAGAGCTCCAGAACTTGTGTCAGTAAGAACTTGTGTAACTTTTCCATCCACCATAGTTAGAAATAGATCGTGACTTATTTCAATTACCTGCGTCTCCTTGTGTATCTTTGATGTTTGCAAATTATTAATTTGACCCCGAATATCACCAACCACTGATCGGGTTTTCTCGGGCGTTTCTTTTGCAAGTTCTATCAGGATTGGTCGGCAATAACGAATAGAAGAACAAGCCGGATTTTGCCAAATTATCTCATGTGTTTCTGTGTCAGTCAGCTTTATTGGCACCAAAGACGCTATAAATAAGTTTCTATCTGATACTAAGTCACTCTCATCTGTTAAAACTTGTTTATATTCGCTTTGCCCCGATGAACCATCACATCCCCACTTGGTAAACAATTTAAGAGATTTTCTTCTTGGGTTGTAAACATTTTCAATCTTTAAGATGCGAGCACAAGTGTGATCCAGCAAATCTTGTAGATTTACTTTAGCACTTATATCGGTTATTTGAATGCTGGATAGTGGAGAATAACACAGTTTTTTGGCATTCGTTCATTCGTATTATATGATGGCAATATGTCGAAGTTTCAATCAGAACTAAAATAATTTTTGGAATATTTTGTATTTTCTCCCCATTAGCCATTTTTCGTTTCATTTCAAGGGGGGCAGATTCGGGCACTCAATTTTTCAAACAGTTCGATGATTAGTGAAAGGGTGCGTTCACAAATTGAATTCAACGTTGTTCAAGTCCCTATTGGAAAACTCCTTATATTCTTAGTCCCGATTATTATTCTCGATATACACTGATCTCAGCCCAATTGGAAAATGACTCATTAGCTCTAACTCGCTGCCGACGACCTTGCAAATAGTCAGTAAACCAGATAGTAGCCTTAGGAGATATATTAAAGGTACGCAGTGTGTCGATTAACAAATCAAAGTCCACGGTATTGAACGCATTACTAAAATCTAGCAGTGTCAACACCGCAACCTTCTGATTGTTCATATTGGATTGGATATCATCAATGATTTTGATCAGTGCAGTATTAGTACTATGACCTGGACGAAAACCGTATTGAAAAGGATTGACGAGATTATATCTAGAAAGAAAAAAGCTAAGTTGCTGATGTATGAGACGCTCAAGATGGAAATAGGACCGAACTCGGATATAGAACAGGGATTACTTTTTTTAGGAAGTTGAATTACATTGACATCTTTCAATGCTGACGGGAAAGAATTAGTGGAGATGGAGAAGTTAAAAATAAATATTATAATGGGACATGATATCAATAAGAGGGATAATCATAGTACGACTAATGCTATCTGATCCAATCGAATTGGACTTAACCGCGAGAATGTTTCTCTTAACTTCACTTTCGGTAAACTGACTAAAGAAAAAAAGCAGGAGTATCAGGGGTTGGCAAAAAAGAAAACTGGTTTTTTGTATTTATATAATAATAAATAATAAAACGCTTCACACTCAATGGCCCCCAGTAGGATTTTCTACTGTGTCGGGGGTCCGGAAACACACACAATACACAAGCACCAAACGCCCAGACCACGACAAACATCTATATGGCCAATAGAAATATCTGTCTAGAGCGGGGATCGAACCCGCGACCGCCAGCGCAACAGTCACTACTGCGACCGATGCGCCAACGCGTCGTCTAGCTAATTTAGTTTGTACTATCAATGACAGCCGAAGAGGAAAAATGGTGATTTAGTGCATTAAGATCAAAACTTTGGGAATTAATTTGACGAATTTTAACAACTAGCGATTTGAGATTTTAGACTTTACTGGAATCTTCCTATGAGACAGATTAATAGATAAATCTTCGTTTTGGGGTTACATTGCTGGGGTTGAATTCAACCCCACCGTATTACGGGAGCTTGCGCTCGCTTGAATTTCTATATAAAACACGACGAAATATTTCCCCCGACCTAATATGAAATAGAAAATTTCAAGTTGTTATTATGTTTTACAAATTCGACAATTACTATATTTTTATGTAAGCAAAATGACTCATAGTACAATACAATATTAACACATCATTTTTTTTTAAATAAGGTAAGTACAAGTTAAAAAAATGAAATAAGAGCACACATTTAATTCGGTAATAATTTATTTAAAAATAAATTAGTACATAAAATTGAATTAAATATATATATATATATATATATATATATATATATATATATATATATATTATAACTTACACAAATGTACAGCAAACAAAACTCCTTACTCCTATGTAATTTTTTCACATACTTATTGTATAAAAAATTTCGAGGATTTTACAAATGTTTACATAATAAGTCATGTTAATGACTCATTTTCTTTTTGTGAAGCAAATTTTTTTGCTATTTCCCGTCGAGTGTGTACCAATATTCGATGTCCTATGCAATCTAAGTCTTCTTCAAAGCATTTATTTCTACAACATTTCTTGCATAGCTGATATATACATTTTCCTCCCTAAAATAAAAAATATATATTATTAAATTCCTTAAATGTACAGTCAAATAAAGTTATTTATTGGAGTTTACTCCTTAAGAATCGATTTCTATATAAGGCCCCCAGTATAAAAAAATATGAGGAGTAAAGTCTACTGAAGGAATGACTTTAGCGAGATGGCATTATTTGATTCGTTTCATTCGTTGTCAGTCTTTTTTGTGCCTAGATCTGAAGGAGTAAACTCCAGTCATGCGTCGGAGCTGACATACACACTTTTTTTAGAACAATAAATAGGTAGGTAATAACGATGTTTAATATCAAAAGGTATTCCTTTTATTATTACCAGAGGGTTAGGACAAGTCTCATTAACACATATTTCTCCCTTTCTTCTGTTCTGTTGGTCAAATTCGGGTTTTGTTGGTCTTCGTGAAATTCTTCTCAATTTTTTCATTTTTTTCCTAGATATGGTATTACCTTCAGAATCATTGTTTGTTCTTTTTACAATATTATTATTATTCTAAAACAACAATAAATTGAATTAATTCGATTACACATGTATTGTATTGTAGTGGGCTCGGTTTTCCGCATTTAGACACAGAGGTGGTCCGTTGTGCGTGATTCGATTACACATATTTTTATGTAAAAAATTATCTAATATTATATTCATAAAATTCTCGTGTCAAGTAAGGTGGTTGGTCTGAGAATTGGTCGTAAACTATTTTTAAACATTTTTTTAAAATTATTTTCGAGTAATAATATATATGGCAAAACAGCGTTTGCTGGGTCAGCTAGTAGTCAGTTCTATTAGTAAAATCATGTATAAAATACAATTCACAATAATATGAAGTTCTGACCTGCTGCTCTCTGCTTAGTCTTTCCATTTTTTCAGTGTGTTTTTCAGGTGATATTCGTACATAAGGTTGACATATCCATGGAGGTAAGATTAAATTAAAAGCAATTCTTGTTATTCTTTCATCATCGTCAAAGTTGGCATTTCCTTCATGGTAGAGCTGGTATTTGTCTCTTATTTTAAAACAGACATTTTTAAAATCTTTCAAATTTTGGGCTGTAGCTAATAATTGTCTTTCTTCATTATTAATTTCAAATGAGAAACTGAAAGAACAAAGTATTATAAAAATATGTTTTAATAACAAAATACATTTTTAAAGTTTATTTTTAAATGATTAAGCTTACATTTTATGAAATATTTTGAACAAATGTCCTCTAATAAATGAAGTTGGGCATGGGTATTGTTCAACGAGGGCCAAATATTCAAGTGCTATTTCCCATGATATTGGGTTAATTCCTTCAAAAATTGCAGGGTTCGTAAGATTACCTTCAGCACTCATTACACCATCCACTTTTGTGAAATCTATACATCGATGAACATCTTGTAAGCATTGTATATTACCATTTGCAAACATGGGTATGGATATGGCTTCCCTGCAAGCAAATACGATATATGGCTATGACACAATATATAACTGTAACTAATATTTGTAAAAATCAGAAAAACAGAGCTTTTATTATTTTGACAAAATTCATACAACTCATCTGAACTTTTCCTTCCATTTAATTGTCTAGTAGAAAAAATAATCTACTTCAAACACAATTATGAAGTGTTATTATAAAATTGGTATATAATGTAATATTTTAAAACAGAATTAGGTTAAAATTTTACAATTTTTAGTCAAAACAATTAAAACTCATTGTCATTTAATTTTTTTAACAATTTTACTAACAGCTTTAACTAACCTAATAGCTTTAATATGCTGCCAACTAGCTATACCTGTCAATGGCCCTTTTTGTTCTCTAGTTCTTCCATGAACTGTCAAAAGTTTGCATCCTGCTTCTTGTAACATCAAAGCATACTTTACTGATTTTTCAATACTTTCAAATATCCTTACTTTACAAGTAATTGGAATTGAAACTGCATTTGACATAGCTGTCACTGTAAAATTAATAGATTTATTAAAATTTTATTCTTCTACGTGACATTGGCGAAATCATCTGTGCTCATTTGGCACTATTGAAAGCCATTAATCAAGAAGAAGAAGAAGAAGAAGAAATTATATTCCATTCTGAAAAATTTGAAATTTAAATCTACTTGCCTATTTGTTGCAATAGTACCCAATCATCCTGAAGAAAAGATCCATATCTCCCACGCTTGGCAATAGATTGTGGGCAACCAAGATTTACATCAATAGCGTCACAATCCTTTTCCACAAGTATTGCAGCAGTAGCCATTGTTTCTGGATTATTACCACAGAACTGTTAAAATAAGGTTAAAGATGTTGCGAAAAACTATTTTGCCAACGCCTCAAAAATGTATTGTAAAAATGTACCTGTACAATTAAAGGACGATCTTCGGGACATGTAGTAAAGTTTTCTTTCCTATACTTTGGATCTTTTGTAAAAACGTTACTATGCAACATAGGGGTATAGCAGAGCATTGCACCATGTCTTCTGCATAATAATCTCCAAGCTAGTTCACTTGCATCGACCATAGGAGCAACCACAAAACGTGGTCGCCCAATTCTTTCGAACCACTCTGCATCCATTATAGGCGCTTTTTGTTATTTACAAAAATAAAAAAGCGACATAACCTTAATCTATCGCGTATCATTATAAATTTCTAATTTCGTGACATTTGTCAACTAGGGTTGAACTAGTGATAAAGTCGACTGTGACAGAGAGTATATAACTGTGAATTTTGTCAAGAATCGGTCTTTTCATGAAAATAATCGACCTTTTAGAATCGACTTGAACCTGTCTCGAGTCGATTAAAATGGATTCTCACTCGATAGCTTCGACTTTTTAAACAATACTTAACATATTATGGATAATAGTATAGTTTGGCCCAGGGCTTGGAATCTCGTTTAAATTTCGGTAACGTTAACTTGTTTCGGCAGCAGTCAGTCAGTCAGTCCAGCCTATTGCAGTCCACTGCTGGACATAGGCCTCCCCAAGTTCGCGCCAGACATCCCGGTTTTGCGCAATTCTCATCCAGCCTACACCGGCAATCTTACGTAGATCGTCAGACATAACGTTATTTATGGAGTAACGATTGTACCTTAAATAAGGTTATTTTGGAGCCATTTTACCATTATATTTTTTTACCGGTATTGCAAGCCAATTGGAGAGCCATTTATCGCATAAGCACTTGTATTAACTTGTATTTCTACGGTCAGTCGATATTCCAAACTGGTATTTGAATGTTTTATTAATATTTAATATTTAAAATTTTGTTTTACTGTATTAAATTTTGTTTTAAATATTGTACTATGTGGCTACGGTACTAAAGAATATAGCCACCCCCTCTCTTCCCGTGGGTGTCGTAAGAGGCGACTAAGG
This sequence comes from Melitaea cinxia, assembly GCF_905220565.1. Classification (NCBI taxonomy): domain Eukaryota; kingdom Metazoa; phylum Arthropoda; class Insecta; order Lepidoptera; family Nymphalidae; genus Melitaea; species Melitaea cinxia. Next base: position 8,465,868 of record NC_059398.1, on the reverse strand, counting down.
GATAACACAGTTCCGCTACCACCTTGGAACTTAAAAAAGCCGACCGATGGCAGGATAACCATCCAACTGCTGGCTTTGAAATACACAGGCCGAAGACGGGCAGCAGCGTCTTCGGTGCGACAAAGCCAACCCTGCGGTCACCAATCCGCCTGCTCAGCGTGGTGACTATGGGCAAAACACATGAGTTCACGCTATTTTTGGCGTAAACTTGTGGAGGCCTATGTCCAGCAGTGGACTGTATAGGCTGTAATGATGATGAAAATTTTGTTTATAATGTATATTTGTTTTTATATCATTTCACTGAATTCTTATCTTCAATTTACGTTCATTGCTTACATACTTTATTAGTTTATAATAGAATATATATTATATTCTTCTTTTTATTTATTTATGTAATTTTTTATGAAAGTGCTTATGATAATAATAATTTCTTTGTATTATTATAACTACTTGAATGTAGACATTTGTATGTAAGTTTATTATACATCTACACCACCTACCCAATTTCGATAATAAGTTTCCTTTCTATGTATAGGCTGTCTGGAAGAAATGACTTATTAGCCATAAGTCCGCCCATTGTGCTTCACTGTCTATAGAATATATATTTTACTAGCTGTACCCGCGACTCCATCCACGTGGATTTTTAACAAAAAAGTTATTGCTCAGTTCGCAGAGTTATAAAATAATTAAAATTCTAAAAGAAAAGTAGCCTAAGTTACTCCTTACTACGTCAGCTGTCTGCCAGTGAAAGTCCTGTCGAAATCGGTCGAGCCGTTTCAGAGATTAGTCGGAACAGAAAGACATCATTATAATGCCTGTAACATCTTGACAGACGATTTAAGCAGTGAGTTAAAAAAAAGTTATTTTGGTATATGTATCGTGTATACATTCAAATACATTTAGTAAAAAGTGGTTACCTTAATATTACAAGCAGACACTCCCATTTTATTATTGTATAGATAAAAATCTTAAAAACAATACTTATGTGTGAATTGTTTAAATAAAATGTGCAACTGATAAATAAGTCGCGTATTAAAAATAAGGAAATATATCGAATAAAACTTGTAAAATCTGGGGGCACGGTAGTGCCCCCGCCAAGACGAGCCAAAAAAAAAGAAAAAAAAAAAAAACGAAAAGCACTACCTATCTTTTCTCGAAGTGCTTCGTCGTTTTTTTGAACCCCCATAACTTGGGTTTGGATTATACTAGATAAACAAAATTCTCGGAATATAATGTCAATAGTGAACTTATTAAACATATAAAGTTTCAATTACATAGCTCTTATACTTTAGATTTTATTGATATCTAAAAAACCCCGATTTCGTCACTCACTGATGATCATCAAAATTCTTAGAGTACTTCCTGAAGTCCCAGAAAGCTGAAATTTGGTATGTAAGCTAGTATTAGTACACAAACAAGAAAAAAATTCTAAAACTTGGAACTTTTACCCCCCAACCCCTTAAACTAGGGGATGGAAGTTTGTATGAGACTTCCGCAAATTTTGATGCTAGAGGTCTGAAAATTGATATAGGGACTCCTAGTTACTCCTTGTTATAAATAATAATAATAAAATACACAAAAAATAAAAATCGGTTATTAGTTTAGGTCGAAAATTTACATTGTGTAATTTTGGTATTTAAGTTTTGGCGGAGGTCCGTTTGCATATCAGTTCAACATAAAATCAAAAACAGCGTGCTTAAAGCGAATATGGTGAAGATTGGATGATATTTATGGTATAAAATGTGTCGGAGGTAAAATGCAGCTATAATATTGTCATAAGCAACTTACAAAAAGAAGTGAAATCCCACCAAAAACATTTTCATGTAAAATGTTGCCAAGACGAGATCATATGGCTCGCACTGTCAAAAAGTTATCAGATCTCATGTAGAGCCAAGCTTCTAACTCTACACGTCCTAACTCTACAAGCCCTAACTTCACAAACTCTACACCTTAGTCAAAATATGTGGCTTTGCCGTTTCGTTACTACCGGCTGCCGATGTTGTAGATGACGACTTTCCTGTCTCATTTATATATATATATATATATATATATATATATATATATATATATATATATATATATATATATATATATATACTCTTTTTATTTTTATTTGTATTATATGTATATCAATTATTCTTCTTCTTTTTATTTTTTCTTTAATAGAACTATTGTATATCAGAAAAGTAATAAACAGTGAATAAATTTTTCACCTTACGCTCACGTGAAGGTAGCGAAACGGCCAAGCCACATATTTTGACTAAGGTGTAGAGTTTGTGAAGTTAGGGCTTGTAGAGTTAGGACGTGTAGAGTTAGAAGCTTGGCTCTACATGAGATCTGATAACTTTTTGACAGTGCGAGCCATATGATCTCGTCTTGGCAACATTTTACATGAAAATGTTTTTGGTGGGATATCTTTTAACCATTGCTTTTATAGTTATTGTTATTAAAAAGTCCACTTGAAAGTTGATTTTTAGCTATGATTAATCGACTTTGAGAATCAAAAAACTCCAAGTCGATTCGAAAGTCAAAAGTCAACTTTTTTTCCTTCCATTTTTATATCTATTGTCGACTTAACTATGGTTTCGAATGTCATAACAGCCGCGATCCATTAAGCGTCCGCAACGCATGCGGCGCCTATTCTATCGTTCCACCTAAGGCCCGTCATAGATGTTAGATGATCGTCAGTCGTGACTGTTCACGACCACATCGCCCACAAAATATATGTGGATCAAAGTTGGCTTTCATCAAAATGTGGCGGGAATTTAAAAAAAACAACTGTCAATGTCAAATTGCGCATGTTATCTCACATTCGAGACTGCAAAAACGCACAGATTAATTCCCGGAAATCCATATTGAATTAAGTTTTACTGCAATCCTCGCTCAATATTCACTCACAACCCCCACTGCTGCATGTTTTCATCATATCGCTATATTGTGACAGCTGATACCTGACAACGGCCAAATATGTGTTCCATTCATAAAATTCGCCCACAACGCCCGCGGCGTTTTTTTCGTTAATGGAACGGCAATTTCAGCGATAATGATCAATGGCGTTGTAGGCCGTAGGTGGAATGCACCCGTTAGCAGCACTGTGACAGACTGCAAACGTCTAACGCTTCTCTATGCTCCATGGTCTAACGTCAGAATCAGCGTGACAAGATTTAGGAGATTTCTACTTTTTTGGTAGATTTTGAGGTACCGGTAACAATATGTAGAAGGTAAATTTTTTTTGGAACATTTTGGTATAATTCACTCTTTTCAACTATTCTGGTACTTTTTTTCTTCATATAGCAAACCTCTTAAACAATGTGGGGTATTCTTCTTTTCATCGAATGGGTTGTAACTGTCGCTTTCTACTATTAATTATTCGAGTAGGAAAGTTGTTGGAGGAATCACACATGTATTGAAAAAAAATTGATTAGGTAGGTTTGTCTTTAATTTTTATTCAACCGTTTGTGCCATGAGCCAGTGATGTAAAAGTTACCGATTTATCGGTGGAACTCCCGATTTAATTAGTGAATAAATACTGATAAAATAATTTTAAGGTATAATTTCCCGATTTACTCCATTTTAGCACATGAAACTTAAATTATGCGAGTTTTGAGGCTGTAACATTACACGTACACATATACGTTTGTACCTAAATGTAACTGTACATAAATGGTAGTTCTCGGAGGCATTTTTTAATGGTCTCTCTTAAACAAGCCAATCTAAACTGTATTTCATAAGTACTAAGGTTTGAATATTATTGTCTTTGGAATGTAGGGGCTTCCCGCAGTTATCAATTCCGTGTGAAACACAAAATTACAATAAAAAGTGGAATAGATTGAATATGCTAAGGATGCTAATCAAATTAATGGAGTCAGCTTAATGACGCTTCAGCTTTCAGTTTGCGCTTGTCATTCATCACGGGTAGCTAGTTTAAGTGTATTTATCTATGGTCACGGGCGCATGTCATCACGTATTGCAATGGATTCGCAAAACGAACGCCACGAACGAGAGGTTCTGACCGAATTTATATCTTTATATATTGATTTGCCATATCTTTGGGACATTGGATCCGATCTATACCAAGAAAAGAACCAAAAAACTTCACTTCACTTTAGCATAAAAAAGTTATTGCCAAACTCACCTTCTGTTGCTCTATAATTGTGTTTGCTCGCAAACGAAAAAAAACCGACTTCAATTACATCGACGAGTAATACAACGTAGATCGACGAAAAAATAGTCAAGTAACTTACGCGTTATCAAAGATTACTCAAAAAGTAGTTATCAGATCTCGATAAAATTTATATATGACCACATGATAAACACCAGCTTTCGATTAAATTAAAAATTATCAAAATCGATACACCCAGTAAAAAGTTATTGTGGATTTTCGAGAGTTTCCCTCGATTTCTCTAGGATCCCATCACCAGATCCTGGTTTCCTTATCATTGTATCAAACTAGGGATATCCCCTTTCTAACAAAAAAGAATTATTAAAATCGGTACATCCAGTAGAAAGTTATGTGGTATAATACAACGTAGGTCGACGAAAAAGCGTCAAGTAAAAACGCATTATTAGATATAACTCGAAAAGTAGTTGTTAGATCTCAAATAAATTTAAACGGGACCAAATGACACAAACCACCTTTCGATCAAAAGAAAATTTTTCGAAATTGCTCCACCCAGTCAAAAGTTCTGAAGTAACATACATAAAAAAATACAGTCGAATTGAGAACCTCTTCCTTTTTTGGAAGTCGGTTAAAAAAGCAAGGAGCCATCGCTTCAAATCATCATTACAGCCTATACAGTCCACTGCTGGACATAGGCCTCCACAAGTTTACGTCAAAAATAACGTGAACTCATGTGTTTTGCCCATAGTCACCACGCTGGGCAGGCGGGTTGGTGACCGCAGTACTGGCTTTGTCGCACCAAAGACGCTGCTGCCCGTCTTCGGCCTGTGTATTTCAAAGCCAGCAGTTGGATGGTTATCCCGCCATCGGTCGGCTTCTTAAGTTCCAAGATGGTTGTGGAACCTTGTTATCCCTTAGTCGCCTCTTACGACACCCACGGGAAGAGAGGGGGTGGCTAAATTCTTTAGTGCCGTAGCCACACAGCACAAATACCAGAGAAGAACTGACAAGGTGAGTCAACCACCGACCGTGTAGAATGAATACAAAAATTGGTTGACCCGACCAAGGACACGATGGTCGGCGGTCGATCCCGACCGTGTAAAACGCCTTTTATATACTCTTTGCGGTCCACTTGCGGTCCACCGGACGGCGGACCTAGCTACAGTGTTGCCGTTTTAGCCATTTTGTGGCTAGATCTAGCGGATTTTCAACGGTTTTAGCCAAAAAACAATCCATTTTAGCCACCAAAATAAATCTAGCTACTTCTAGCTGCTTTTTAGATTGTTACTACATACATATTTTTATTACTATAAAAACTCTACCGACTAATACATACCACCATACGGTACCAATACTACCAAACTAAAATACATAGTTAATTTTAGGCAACATCAATAATGTCCGCATTATGGCAGGGGGATTCCCGAATGAATGTTTATCTTTAACGTAATTTAGGTTCGATCGAATGAAAGTAGACCGTATTGCTATTGCTGTTGAGCCTAGTTTGTTTTGCATAACGTCAATACTACTCGTGTCAAAATGTCAAACGGAGCGCAATGTTGTTATTGTTTACGCATACGCATTTTTTTTAATTAAAGCGTGTGAAACCGCGGGGCACAGCTAGTATATTATAGTTAGTAATTCAAAGTAAAGTAAAGTCGTCGTAGTTTTTTAGGTGTATTTCAAAACTAATTCAAGTTCCACTGAGTCACATTATGCTCTGTAATTGGAAAACGCACAATTTAGCCACTTCTAGCGGAATTTCGAAAGTGATTTTTTTAACAGATACCTTTTTTAGCGTTAAAACTTTTAACGGTAATTCGGTAACGAAAATGTTTTTTAACGTTAAATTTTACCGTTAAATAGTATTTTAACGATACTGATAACGTTACCTCTAATATCACGAATTAACGAAATTTTTATCGATACCTTTACGACGTTGCCGCTCCGTGCAGAAAATCTTCGACTCGACGCGCTGAACTCCCCGCGCCGCTCAATGCAGATTGATAAGAGCGGCAATAGCGCGTGACATTAAATTATAATTGTGCGATCGAACAAAAATAAATAAAAGTAGGCACGACCATCTATGAAAAAATACCTGTATAATTTTTTCATCAATAGATTATTGTTATAGTAATGGAATTCATTTGCTAATAAAAACAACTTATTCAGAGATATTAAAATATAATAAATAAAATTGTGTTTACTCGTTAACGAAAGAAAAAACCAACTTCAATTACATTGACAAGTAAAATAACGTTCATAGACGAAAAAATTGTCATGTAAATGCGCATTATTAGATATAACTCGAAAAGTACTTGATCAAATCTAAATGGGACTATGTAACAAGCACCACCTTTTGATTAAAAAAAGAATGATCGAAATCGGTCCATCCAATAAAAATAAATTATGGAGTAACACACATTACAAAAAATTTAATCGAATTGAGAATATCTTATTTTTTTCAAGTTTGTTAAAAATAATAATACAAAAAGAACAGCTTATTTCATATTCCATCATTGTTTTGATCATTGTTTAAAAAATAGATCACATATGTGCACACTAAACAAACATTATATGGCATATTCTCTTATAATTCAAAAACCAATAAAGAAAATTACAAATCTAATCTGTCTCTTTCATACATTATACGAGCGTAATAATTTCGTTACCTATAACGTTAACAGTAGCAATTAACAGTAACGGTATAGTTAAGTAACGTTAAAAATAACGTTAAATGAGTTTTTACCGGTAAAAAATATAACGGTAAAATGTGTGAAAAATAACGTTATCTAAAGTATCGTTACTCCAAAAATAACGTTATGCCGACCTTGACAAATTAACGATACCGAATTTTTAACGGTATTCCAAGCCCTAGATGTATGTAGTCACAAACTAGATTGTCCTAACGGCAACACTGCCTGGCTACATAACTACATATATATACTAATTTGTGCACCGGACCACCGGACAGTCCGGAGTTCCGGACACCCAGTGTTGCCAACTTAGTGGATTTTCCATTAGATCTGGTGGTTTAGACACCCCTTTTGACGGGAAAAAATTGGTTTTAGTGGCTAGTGGATTTTTTAGTGGTTTAGGTTTGTTCCAGTTAGTGGTAAGCTTCATAGCTTACCACTAAAGAATGATCTAGTATTTTTCTAGGATTTTTTTACAGGCACACACAACAGGCAAAAATGGTATATTTTGTTGTGTAGGCAACACCGAACGAATTCAAGACTGTCGGCTGTTGGGAATTCCCCAAAAATTGTTTATGAATTTCTTGAATGAACATAAACTTTATATGTTCAACTATTGGTTAAGTTTGATTTGATTCGAAAGACCAAGTTGTTATTTATTTACTCAGTCGTCAGTCAGTTCAGTGAACAGTGCAGTTCTCTATTGGTTCGCTATCGTTCTCTAATCTGTAAATGATACTTACTTCTCAATCTTGCTTTAATTTGTTTTTAAACTGTTTAGCGCTGTAAAATTATTTTTGAGATAGTTTTAAATAGTATTTGATAATGCTCAAGCCACAGTACACCCAAAAGTTTCGAGATTGTTGGTTACGTGACGTTGTTACAGAGATATCGTGATTGAAGTTTTGAGGTTCGATTTTTAAATCGGAAAAAATTAACCTACCACCTTTGAGGTTAGAATAACGCTTGGCTCCGGTGCTGCGGGAAGTGCAGCCCTTCCGAGGGCTGCCCTCCCTCCGCGCCTCCGGCTTAAAAAATACTCTACAGGCCTTACCTCTAGACCTAGACCACGAGGATGTGGGTTGCTCCGATTCGGTCTTGGGTATTTTTCGAATTTCTATACCTATATTCTAGCACACAATGTTACTAGTTTTATTAGAATATTATGTCTGACGCTTTATTTTGTTTAAAAGTGTCTATTTGTCAATCGTTAAAGGTCAGTTCGTATCGTATTTTGATCTTGCAGTAAAGATCGTTTTTACGTAAATTTGTTCGAAAATAACGCGTAAAAGTCGCAGAACGGAGCATGAGTATACTTCCCGCAGCACTAGAATTAAGGTAGAGTCAGAAGTAACAAAAATTTAACCTCCCATAATATGTCTGGCCTCTGACACACAGGTTCTAACCTGTGTGTCAGAGGCCAGACCTGTGCGAGTGGATATTAATTATCGAACGAAAATTTTGTTTTCGAATGTTTAATACTAACTAGCTTTCGGGCGCGGTTTGGGTGGCGTTAAATTTGGTGATGAAAAATAAATTAAAGAAAAAACTAAAATATAAAAAATATATTTTTAAAAAATTCTTTATACAATAATTAATGTTACTTTTATTTTTTATTTATTTATTTATTTATTTTAAATATTTGGTACATAACAAAAACTATTTGTAACGATAATAACTACATTAGTATAAAACTGTGTCGCAGTCATTAACGCCCTCCTCGCAAAGCGTCGAATCACAAAGATGACCAAATGTTACAAAAAATAAACATAAACACAATGAAACCAGTAATAATAAAGATCAAACAACTATAAAATAACTATGATAAAACAAAGATAATAAAAAGGGATGCAATGATGTGGAATTTAGAAACGTGTGTTGTGTGTAAGTACGAAATGTTTGTGTGTGTGTGTGTGTGTGTGTTTGTGTGTGTATGTGTGTGCGTAGGTGTGTGCGTATGTGTTTGTTTGAATATGTGGATACGTTTCACCTCGTTCACCTATAAAACACCAAAAATGTCTAGCTAGGTTACAGTGACCAAAAGTTTTTCCGTCTGATTATAATTTAATTTCAGTAACCAGTTTGTCAATTTAGATTTACATACACGATAAGTTAGGGGGTAAATATTTAATTGCTTATTAATTTTATTGTACAGTATGGGACTCAAGTAATAATACTGACGAAATGAGGAGACTCTGTGACAAAATTGAATAGGACATACTCTATCACATCTCCGTTTTCCCGACAAAAATCGTTCATCAAATGGGGTGAATTTGTGTTTCCGGAGAACAGAGCAAAGGACAAATAACTGTCGAACTGTTAATACGCCACAAATCTCGTACAGTTCTGTTGTTGGGAAACGGATAGGTCTCGAAATCATAATCTTTAGGATACATCTCTGCACTCTTTCCAGTTGAAGCAAGGTTGTTATGGTTGCACCACCCCAAACCGGTATGCAGTAAGCAAGTAACGATTGCACAAGGGCATAATAAACCATCTTCATAATTTGGAAACTAGCACTTGATCTTAATTGTCTAAAGATGTATGTAAGTTTACGCAACCGGGAGGCAATAGCTTGTATCTGATTCTTCCAAGTAAGATTTTCATCAACGAGTACACCTAGATATTTTACAACGGAAGAGCGAGTTATATTGCTACAGCTGCAAATACCATGTTCGGGATAGCATTTATGTGCGGTTATAGAGAAGGAATTGGAGGGTAAGGAGCGCTTGCAGCCAAATGTCATAAACACAGTCTTATCCAAATTTAAAGTCAGGATGTTGTTAGACAACCAACTCGTCACGACGGTAAGAGCCATTTCGCTATGCTTACGCGTCTCAGTCCAATTTTTACCATGGACGAGAAGAACAGTATCATCTGCATATGATACAATTTTGCAGTTTGGTATTTTAAGATTACAGAGGTCATTTACGTATATCAAGAAAAGAGTGGGACCCAATATACTACCCTGTGGTACTCCATACGTAAGATTCGCCTCATCACTGATGACACTGTTTATTTTAACTTTTTGCGTTCTTTCAGATAGGTAGCTTTTCAGGAGGTTTAGAGCAATTCCCCTGACGCCAATTTTTTCCAATTTAATAAGAAGAAAAGGAAGAGAAACTGTATCAAACGCTTTAGACAGGTCCAAGAATATACCCAGAGTCCTCCTTTTACCGTCAATATTTCCAATCACATCGTCCACCAAAGTCATAAGCGCATCCTCTGTAGATTTACCAGCTCTAAAACCATATTGGTTACAAGCAAGCAAGCTATATTTCTCTAAATAAGACACGATTCTTTTGTTAATAAGTTTTTCAAGAATCTTTGACAGAGAACTTAAAACAGAAATAGGTCTATAATTGGTAACAGATTCTTTACAACCTTTTTTAAATATTGGGTGAACAATGGCGGTTTTGAAGACCCTGGGGAATATTCCCTGAGACAAGCAGAGATTACAGACCCTAGTAATTGAAGGACAGAGAATGTCCACGGCGCTTTTAAGTAAAGATGTCGTTATACCGTCCCATCCAACAGCAGAATGGCTCTTAAGACCATTGATGATGGTTGTGACTTCTACGTCATCAGTCTCATTCAAAACCATCGAAGTTGACGCCAAATTTGAAGCAATGTAAGGTAGGTAAAGCTGAGGCTTATTCTCCAAGCTACCAGTGGCAGAAGCGAAATTTTTACCTATGCTTGCGAAGAATTCGTTAACCTTGTTAACTGACTCGATCGGGTCGCTAGATGATTTTATGAGAGGACTTGATGTGTTAGTATTTTCGTTGGATATATTGGTGACTTTTTTAATAACAGCCCAAGTTCTCTTAACATCTTTGCCAGCCTTCCGGAATTCGTTAGTTTCGAAGTCAGTCTTTATTTTCTTCAACAAATTATTGCAGAAGTTTCTGTAACGAGTATAGATTATTCTGGCAGTCATGTCATTTGGATTACTTTTAGTTTTTTTGTATAATTTATCGCGATGTCGTATGCAGCGTAGCAATCCAGGAGTAATCCAGGGTTTTATGATTCGCTTCCTGCCTGAGAGCGTTATAATACGGGTATGGTCCTGTATAGTTGAAGATATTGCCAGTACTAATCTCCTCGCCGCATCCTCTGGATCAGTGCTGTTTAAAATGTAGGAAAAATCTGTCTTTTTTAGTTTAGTCAGAGTTGCTGATTCATCGACATAGGAAATAGAACGTGAAGCCGTAGTATTTTTGTAAATCATTTCACAGCAAACTAGTATGGGGCAATGATCGGTAAAAGGGGTATCCATTACATATGTAGCCGAATTCTTATTGCTTCGCATGATTACATGGTCCAGGCAGTTATCTTTTCTTGTTGGAAACAAGTGAGCTGGTAGCAACCCATGCATAGCGCAATGATTTAAATACTCCTCTGCATGTGGATCAAGAGGCGACTTGCTAATATTAATATTTAAATCACCAATAACGACTAAAGTGTTAAATTTGTTTAATGAGGCCAAAAGCATGTCCAAACTATATAAAAAAGAATTAATATCGTGGAAGGAAGGAGAACGATATAAACCAACCACCGCAAGAGTGGACGAAAGCCTGATCATCAAACAATTTGCATCGCTAACCTCAGGCTCAGAAACCTCACATTCCAATATGTCTCTAACGTATGCAACAACACCGTCATTCTGATTAGAGAAACCTGACCTAAACGAATTGAAACCAGGTAAAACTGGTATTGTATGAGTTTTACTTAACCAGCATTCGGAAAGAATTAAAATATCAATTTGATAACCCAACCTCATCAGCAAAACTAGAAGTGAGTCAAAATTGCAGCCTATGCTACGTATATTAACATGCATAATTTTTAATCCTAAAGCGTTCGTCAGAGATTGGTTACACTGTTCAGGAGAACAGAGTTGCGATCCAGAAACTAAAATATTTTCGATATCATCAACAATATTTCCGTCAATCATAACTTGATTCTGATTGCAACACAAGTACAGAAGGCCGGGATTATACATATATTCCCGACCTTCAAACTAGTAAAACGAACCAACATATTAAGTGTAACGTACTTGTTTATGTGTGAATTAGGTAAATAAGGTGTATGAGTGTAAGTAAGTGTAAAAAAATTGTAAATATCATGCAAAGCTGAAAGTAACACGAAGTAATAAAAAAAAATAACTTTAAAACAAACAAAATTAATAAAAAAAATAAAGTTATAGAGCATTAAGATTAAAAAAACTAAAACACCATCAAAGCAAAATTTATACATATTTAGATTTACTAGTCACTGTTTTGGTTTTAGTTCTGTTAAAACGTCTTCATTTCTAACAATTATAGACTTTTCTCCTTCTTTCCTTCTTAATAATATCTTGCCATTTGAAATCCAACAATGTGAATATTGATTCAATTTGGCGAAGTCACGGGCAAGGAAGAAAAGCCTTTTCATCCTGGGTGTAAGACTCTCAGAGATGAAAACTGGTTTGGAAGGTCCTGGTAATTTCAGTTGTTCGGTAGTTAGTCGGGCATTTTCCTTATTTCTCTTTCTGTACATCTGAATGATTTTTTCTTTCAACAAGACTCCAGTAAAATCTACAAGAACTGTCCGTGTATTTGGGTCCCGAGAGTTGATGCGAAAGACGTCCTTGACTTCATGCGACTTAAAGGGAACATTTAAGTTGTTACCCACAGAAATAACAGTGTTTAACAGTTTGTCTTTCGTTTCAGATGGAATGGCCGGAATATTTTTAATTTCAATGCAGGTTGACCTTGACAAACGTTCATAATTTTCCATTCTGTTCTCTAATAGTTGTAATTGGAGAAGATGTTGCTGTCTCTCCCTTTCAAATTTTTCAATCTGAACGATTATGGAGTCATACTTCTGAGATAAAAATTGAACCGACGTTTGAATTTCGCTATTTTGCATTTTAATCTCGTCAACGGCTGCAGTTAACTTCTCAAATTTTTGATTTTGTTCCCTTTTAAATTCTTCAATGAGATCCTTAATTTCAATCATAAACGAGCCAAGCCTTTCGCCAACTTGGTCTGAAGGCGAACTACGTCTTCGTTTTTGTCGAAAGGTCGCAGTCGGAGTTGCTGCTGCATATTCAATGTTACCCTCCCTTGTCAGACTTGGTTCCGAAGCACAGTGCTGAAGTGGAGAAGATAATGATGGCGCGGGAGGGGTTCTATTCAAAGGCATCTTATCAGCTGTTTATGTATTAAAAAAAAAAAAAAATTGACAAAAAAAATTCTTTTGAATAGTTTTATTTCAGAGGTTCGAACGCTCGACTCACTATTAATTGTTAGCTCAAGGTGGGCGCGTGAACGCTGCGCTATAGCCAGTCTGTTAAAGTTCGTTGAAAAAGTGTGTCATTAAGTTATGATTCACAAAAACAAACGTAGGTAGCTTATCATTGGTTCAAAGGTCAGACTATTAACCGATACAACGATTCACTTATAAACCTTAAACATTTGTATAATGTTCACAAACACTAAAATGTACATCGTCCGATCCGCGAATTATTTATCACTTTAACTAGTTGGATAATTACGTGACTATTTCGAAAAAAAGTACGTATAAATGCGCACTTTTAATATTTTTAAAACAATTAAATTAACAGAGCTACTTGAAACACGTATACGTTCTCCGGACGCCGCGGGGGGGGGCAAAAGAGAGATTCTTTAATAGAGATTTAAAAAAAAATCATTGTGTATACTTGTTTTTTAATTGTTAATTTCGCGCTCTTACAAGTCGACGGGCCCGAAGAACAAAATCGTATCTGCAAAATTACCAAATTACAGTATAGAGCTTAGAAGTTCTGCTAAAATACAATCATTTACTACTTACGCAAATAAAGATGATGTTTGGAAAATCATTGTAAAAGCTAATCAGGAACTTTGTTTATTTATTTCTAAATGTTTATAATGACTTTAACTTTTATTTTAGGCTAAAATTAATTCTTATAATATTATAGGGATTTGTTCTTCGGAACTACCCAGCACTTATCTAAATATACGATTTTGTTTTAGGAAATTGAATAAAAAAATAGTAACCTATGTGAACATATGATGTTTTTCTCCGATAATTTAGTCGACAATATAATAGTATGTGCACATTTATATTAAAGAAAACACATTTATTTTTTATAATCAAAGCTCATGCATCAAGTGGGATCTTCGTTACAAAACAAACGTCACATAGGTGTTAAAAATTCTCTCATTATTACGAGATAAATCATCATAAAATATAAAAGATAATTGTGTTTACAGACAAACGAAAAAAAAACGACTTCAATTACATCGACAAGTAATACAACGTAGATCGACGAAAAAATAGTCAAGTAACTACGCGTTATCAAAGATTACTCAAAAAGTAGTTATCAGATCTCGATAAAATTTAAATGTGACCACATGATAAATATCAGCTTTTGATTAAATTAAAAATTATCAAAATCGGTACACCCAGTAAAAATTTATGCGGATTTTCGAGAGTTTCTCTCGATTTCTCTGGGATCCCATTATCAAATCCTGGTTTCCTTATCATGGTACAAAACTAGGGATATCTCCTTTTCAACAAAAAAAAAATGGTAAATTCAAATAAATTTGAATAGGACCAATTGACACACATCTCCTTTCGATTAAAAAAAATTGTCGAAATCGGTCCACCCGGTCAAAAGTTCTGATGTAACATACATTGAAAAAAACAGTCGAATTGAGAACCTCCTTCTTTTTTGGAAGTCGGTTAAAAATAAACTTTAACAAAGAATAAACAATTACTCTTATTTCTTGGTCCATTCAGGAGATTACTTATTTAAAATCACAGTTTCAATTACAATTACTAGTTAAGTCCTAAACTTTCTACTTCGTTTTTATATTTTATGTTAGTTTTTTTAATCACAGCAAATTAAAATTAAATCAGTCTCAAACTTTCTATCATTATTACATAAATAATATTATGGTTAAGATTCATCGTCATAATATATATCGTTTCTTTCATCATTGCAATCAGAATTATAATATGGTAAAGATTTAAAGAATACTGCATTGCATGAATTTATGACACCAGAATCACACATGCTCAGTAAATCTTTATATTTAGCTTTGAGCATACTCTAATACAGGTAAAGTATTAGCTGAGTTTCTTGTATCGTTGCGAACAATTAAGTATTCATAAGTTTCTTGGTTTAAATACAGCTTATAATACAATTTATTCGGTTCCGATTTATCAACGAAAACTTCCATAATTTTAGTCCACAATATTTTCTGTTGTCTCAAACTCCTGTTCAATTTACGTGAACCTTAAAATTAAGAAAAATTTGTTCTGTCATATTTTTTACTACATACGGTTCTCCTTCTGTTTTTGCCCATCTTACAAGTAAACACCATTCATCTAGAGTGTAAATCGTTTTTGAAGAAGAGGACCGCTCTATAAGGGCATGCGCACTGTCTCCCTTGTTCTGTGTATGTCCCTTTTTAAAGAATCGATGTGTGATTGATGCCTTGTACTTTTTGGCTGCATACAAATATGAAAAAAAGACAAATCTATTCTGATTTTGGCCAGCAAAACTATCTGACCAGAAACAAAATTCTTTGGCTCTTTGTTCTATATTTTTTATTTACGATTTCGCGATATTGACGCGTGTTTGTTTATTGAAGCAGTCAAGTCTTTTTTCTTTTGTTATTTTATCCCCACACTTATTCCTACAACTACAGGCCTTTCCCATTATTTTTTCACCAACAAATTTACCTCGCTTTGATACATAGCTCTTTCCAAGCAAACTTTTTCTTTTCACGTCAGACCAGTCTTGCTTATGTACCAAGCGTTTCTTTGATCTTTGCTTTCGCGTCATTTCTGGTATTAAGTTAGAGGCACTAATGTTTAATAATCGAATTGAATCAACCCAACTAGTATGATCGGGACAAAAAGGGTCATTACATTTTATGTGTATATTCACGGGGGAAGGCATTGGAGTAGCTAAAACCATATGTATGTATATATATGGCGCAGAAATTCCAGGATCTTCAAATTCTCAAATTCTTTAATGTAAACAGCTGGTGAGTTATTGAAACTAGGGGTTACTTCTATATTTAATGGTGTAAGCACTTCGTCAGTATGTGAGGTTTGTACTAAATGAGGAGGTGGTGAATCAGATGCTCGCAGTTGACCTGAGAAATATCGGTGTTAACTTCGTGTTGATAGCTTAATACATTTGTGTGAACCTTTTAATCAAAAACATCATGCCAAATTTCTGCCATATCGACGTCGATATTCTGAGCCGCTGGCGGCAAAGGAGACGTGTTGGTGTTACGTTGACCGGCAGATTCTGTCAAAATGAAAATAAAAATGTATTTAATTTGTGTGGTATTATATTTAAAAACTATTGATTTATATTGTAGTTATATATTTTTTCTTAAAAAGAGGTTAAATTACATACTTTTGAGTAGAACATGCTCGCATGTTAAAACTTATACGACAAACAAAATCGTTTATTTAGATACAGCAACATTTTTTGGGTACAACTTCATACAACAAGATCGTATGTGCTTAAGCGATGAATGACTTTAAACTGATTTTTGTCGAACAAAAACTTATGTGAAACTACTGGGGTAAAATTAAATACACCACAATTAAGTATTTTAGTGTCTATAAAATATAGGTAAATGAAATATGTTGATTATTAAGGAACAATTACATGGGTTATAGATTTCTGTAGAACAACATTGTAAATTAACAAACGACCAAAAGATACGCATTTTAGATAATTTTGGTAAATTAGTTTCTAGACTTATAAAGTAACACCAGTAACTATTTTTTTTAATTACCTTAATGAAAAAAATATTCTATTACTTACCTTGTTTAAAGATTTCTTCGTCCTCGTTGCTACAAGGAGTTGGATCGTCACTAATTTTATCAAAAAAAGGGCTAAATTTAATATTCTCTCTTTCTAGATACACCCAGACATTGTTAGAGTCAGTTATTACTCACGAAACCTGAAATTATGATATTAAACCGAATTCTCCAGGAATTCTCGATGTCTTGCTAAAATGCTCGACTTTGCCGAGTACAAACACGTAAGTGACGATGGGTCGCGGCACGCGCGGTTTCGGGGTGTAAAGAACAAGCTCGTATATGTGAATACATGTTTGTTCGCTGCAGTACATTGGAGATAAGATGATGTTCGCTTGAGTATATAGAAAAATAAAAGACCAATAAATTAAAAAAAAATATTGCCATGTAGCTTTTTCCATGTTTAATACGAATCAATAATAAAACAGATTTCATCTTATTTTTCCATAAGATTTTGTTCTTGGGACCCATCGAAGTATTCGCTGCACCAGCCTCTCTGTGTCCTGAATCATTATTTATCATTTATCTTAAAAACTATTAACTTTATCAAGATTGTTAAAGAGAGCAATGTTATTAATAATTAAATTCTCTATAATTTGTTTCTTACAATTTTTTTTCTGGAATCAATTTAACAAAATTTATTTAAGCATGAGTCGGAGCATGTAATTAAAATTACTTTTTTATCTGTTTATATTACTTTTTTGTTACTAAAGCAGAAAGTAATTCTATTACAAATTGCAGATGAAGCTGATTCATCAGAAGACGATCTCCTTTAGTAGTTATGTACTTACCTAATTGTTTCCTTTTTTTCTGTAGTTACATTAATTATTGTTTCCTGTAACTCAAATAATTATTATTTTATTTCATGATAATAATTACGTTGTTGTTGTTGTATTTTCAAATTATATTTAGGTAGGTAGCCGTTGTCTTTGATTTTTTAGTGGAATTCTGGTGGTTTGAGAGGCCAATAAGTTTTAGTGGTTTCTGGTGGTTTACACGGCTTCATTTGGTGGGTTGGTAAAAATAAAGTTGGCAACACTGCGGACACCTGTATATTCAATGTACTCTGTGCCGGATTGGTGCCGGACACTTGCCGGACACGGAGACCACGCAGTACTCAGTACCGTAACTCTTGTAAAAATTGTTAAACACTATTTTTAAACTTCTAATTTGTCTAAATTGATAATATGGTGTTAGAGTGACATCCAAAATAATAATATCATAATCATTAATATTCATATGTTTTTTACTTTAAGTATTGTTCAACTTTAAATATCGTGTCAACTGAAGACAACATTTTCTCCAATTTGAAAACAATGGCACATGATATTATGGTAAGTTAAATTTTACAATCTGTATATTGAAGGAAAAAGCGCTATCTATTTAATTGTAATTATTTCTTAATTTCAGAGTCAATTCTACACCTGTTTAAATTTACCATTACAAGAAAAAATTGTAGAGCTCACTAGACTTGTTGATCAATCCGGTCCCAATAAAGATTTGCAAGCTCTGTTTCCACAGCTTGTAAGTAGTATATTTGCTCCTCAAAATGGCTGGGGCTTAAGACAAATTACTTTTGAAGCCAACAGATATGAGTTTGAATCTCTACTAAGTTTCTTAGAACCACAGGGACCAATGTTTCGTTTGTGTTATAAATTGTTATATGATCCTCAATTGAAATACAATTTACCATTAAATAGTTTACCTGTAAGTATTGTACTTTAAACAACTTTTTGTACTATTTTTATTTTCACTTTAATAATAAGTAAATTATTTTTAGTTAGATTTGCAGATAACTTTAGAAAGGGGTAGGTGCCCTCAATTTTATGCAGATATGTTAACAATGGATTCCCAGTCCATGAATATTGTTGCATTGGCATTGAGTATCCTTTGACGAAAAAACCTTAGTTAAGTAATATATTAAATTGAAAATGTTATTTAGTAGTTGTTAGAAACTTCTTATTGAGATTTTCTTTATCATTATACATAAAATAATTACATTTGGTAATATAACTTGCTACTAAATTTTAAGTTCAACTCTTTGGACAATATACATATAAAATATGGAAACCATTCATTAATGTTGTAATTACGTTCCCACTACTACTGTGAGAAATTGAAATCGATGAATTTTATGTATTCTCCATTTCACTAATTGTATATATAAATTTTTGATATTGATAATGGATTTTAGTTTAAACATATTATATCTATAATAATGTATAGAATATAAATATGTATAACTTATAATATAGAATTTATATATATAAAAATGTAAATTCCTTAGTTTACCAATTCAGATCCTTTTGATTACTACATTTTCAATTTTGCAATACACTTAATAAACAATAATCAAAACAAAGGCTCTTGGGACAATTGGAATAGTGTGTATTTTGCATTAGCATGTGACTATCTTATGCATTTCCTTCCTTCCGATCCCAATGTTTCTGTTTTGCCACATATTCCACATTACACTGGAAAGGTTCCAATGGCTGCACCTTTACAAACAGCAAACAGGTATTCTTCATTAAAGCTCGTTCGGTTTTCTTTCTTATTATAATTGTAGTTTTTCTTATTATCGAGTGTTAAAGAATAATTATAATGTGTATGAATCCTATTACTTAGTATTAATGTACAAATTTATAAAATAATCAAATGATTGACTGTGAAATGAATTCTAATTAATTATGTATTTTATATAGACCACTGAGTACACCATCATTGTTAGTACTACCTGATCTATCAGGCATAAGTAATCAACATACATCTGCACAAACACAAGCAAGGAATGAAGTTTGGAGGTCTGAAACTGTTTTGCAGATATTTATAGATTTGTGGATGAATGTAGAACAGTTCAATAATAGAAATATTGAGGTACTTCCCAATTTACTGTTTGGACAATTAAAACTATTTATTACTAACTGTGCTCATGACTTCGTCCGTGTGGAATAGTGACTTTACATGTTCAACGTGATTCTTTAAATTGGCATAACTTTTTTATTTATGAACCGATTGACATGAAACAAACACTAATTCTTAAGCTAAGCTTGCCAAAATATATTAGTGGAAACCACATCTAAATCGGATAAGCCATTTCTGACATTAGCGGGTACAAATGCACAGACAAAGAGACAAAAATTCTGACAATCATTGTTTTTGGTGCTATTTGCGTTGATAATGGTCCCAATAATATTTTTTCTCATATATCTTAAATGTACAGACAGTGACCTGTTACATTTTTATTATATGTATGTATTATAATACCAAATATGCAATTTATTAACTTTTACAGAGAAACTATTCAATTGCCTGCTCAAGTCCAGAAAGAGTGCGGATTGTGAGGGTATTGGTAAAACATATACATTCATTCTCAGCAAAATATAATTCTGACCCAGCTATCAGATCCTCAACCCTTCGTAAATATGCAAGACAAATCATGTGTGCAAGGGCCTATCATTATGTGAAGCATTTGGTTATGACTTGGCCTCTAGATGCCTCTTTTAGGCTTGTGATGGAATTGTGGTTGAGTCTTATTCAACCATGGAGATACACAGACAATACCATAACTCAAGACAGGTAATTTATAAAAATATTTTAGAAATATTTTATGACAAATAAATGAATATCAATACTAATTTTGTAAGGTTTTCTGTGTTTGTATATATCACTTAACATTATATATGTGTTACTATTGAATATAATGGTAAATAAACATTAGAAACATGTATGTTTTATACATAATTATGTACATCAATGTATATAAGAAATGTTCAGTGTTCAGTATCGTGCAGTAATATAAAGATTTGAATTTTTTTTACCAAATCTTTTTAAGCTTTTAAACATCTATCCTTTATAACAGACTTCAAAAAAGGAGGAGGTTCTCAATTTGACTATTTTTTTATATGTGTTCATCAGTCCTCTGCTGGACTTAGGTCTCCACAAGTTCACGACAAAAATGGCGCAAAATCATTCGCGCAAGCTGGTGCTTGTCTTGTGGTTCCATTTAATTTTTGATTGTGATCCGACAAGTACTTTTAAATGTTTTTTAATGATTTTTACAGACTCCCTAAATCGTATTGTTTGTCGACGTAATTGAAGGCGTTTTTTTTTTCCTTTGTAAGTAAACACAATAAATTATCGTATTTGTTATTGTTTAGGTTTCCAACTTCTCAAAGACAACAAGAAGAGACAAATGCTTCGCTAGATGCTAGCTTTACACAATTTATAGCCGAAAACTTTCCCTCATACACCTGCATTTTTCAATTGATTTTACCGAGATTTATGAGATTGGATCTATCAAGTTATAAAAATGCTGTTATGTTATTTCGAGTTGGAAAGGTAATACATATTTATTTGCGTTATTTACTAATTAATTAATTAGAATACCTATATCTATAATCAATTCTGATGACAAAAAAGAGAAATAAATTGAAAATATAATTGTATTTAATTCTTTATATAATTTAGTTATAAATTTGGTTTATCATAAAATGCATTGTAATTGTAATATTAGAATAATACTTATTTGTTTAATTCGACATTGTTTCTGTTTTAGGTTTTTTCACAACAACATCTTGTTCCTATATTACTGAATTTGGAGAAAGCCATTACAGATAATGTGTCTGGAATACAAAGTCTTGACAACAGTAGTACAAATATTGATCAAAGGTATATATAATATACTAGCTGCGCTCGCGACTTCGTCCGTGTGGAGTAGTAAATTTACACGTTTAACGTGTATTTTTTTAATTGCCATAACTTTTTTTATTTATGAACCGATTGACATGAAAAAAACACTAAATGTCAAGTTAAGCTTGCCATAATATATCGGTAAAAACCACATTTAAATCGGATAAGCCGTTTCGGAGATTAGTCAATCATAGTTTTGGGTGCTATTTGCGTTGATAAAGGTCCCAATTATATTTTTTCTCATTACCTTAAATGTAGAGACAGCGACCCGTTACTTTTTCTATTATAAGTATATTGATGTTTTTTTTTTGTGAAAAATTACATAAAAACTTCATTAAGTAATCAAATATCTTATTTATCAGTTACACTTACAATGGGCTTGCATTAAATAAATGGGTAGCCATCGCAAAACAAGCGATTTCGGAATTAAATATGGCGGCTACTTTTGAATATGATCCGATTTGGAGTGAAAATAAAAAGCAATTTATGTTGGAATTTGTCAAAAGAATTCTCTCTGCAAAACATACTGCTGATAAAAATTTTGAAAACTATTCTGCTAAGTTGAATCAACAAAATCAAGGTAAGTTCACATTGAGTTATTATTACTAGCGTATAGAGAAGCTATAACCAAACAAAAAAAAAAAAACCTGTCGCATCTTGATGACAAGAGGGTGGGGGCCGGCGCGGAGGGAGTGCGGCGTGACCTCCGAGCTGTGCTGAAGCGCTAAAACTAGCGACTGTTGTCTAAACAAATTATTAAAACATGTAGCGCTTAGCCGCTTAAAGATTATATTTTTCTTGCGACCAAACGTCGTAAGTGCCGTGATTTTCATGGCGCTGACGCGTTTTAACGCAGGGCTTGTTACCGTTACCAATTACCATTATAAAGTACCGGTAAATAGCGTTAATTTTAACAGATACCTGTTTTACCGTTAAAACTTTTAACGGTAATTCGGTAACGAAAACGTTTTTTAACGTTAAATTTTACCGTTAAATAGAATTTTAACGATACTGATAACGTTACCTCTAATATCAAGAATTAACGAAATTTTTATCGATACTTCTACGACGTTGCCGCTCCGTGCAAGTGACCTTCAACTCGACGCGCTAGGATTGATAAAAGCGGCAACAGCGCGTGTCATTGGATTATAACGCTGTAGGTCAAAACATCAATGTACTTCAACCGTTTACGTACTCTTAATTCGAACATTAGGTAGGTATAATGTATTCCGAAATTATAATGGCGAACTCAAAAGAGTACTGTCTCATTTTATTATTTAATTTTATTTCATTATTGTTGAAATTCATAAAATAATATTTAAGTATGTTATACATATAAGAAATAAAATAACATATGCGCCTATATATCAAACAAAGTTATGTTTCGCGTATTATATGTGTTTCTAGATATTCATTTTGTATTTAGGTACTTAATGATTCGTGGTTTTCTTTTTCAGAACTTGCAATTGTTTTTATTTTTAAAATAAATAAACTGTATGAGACTACATAAACTAAACAAAATTTTGTTTTATTATCTAATTATATAGTAGGTGCCTGGATGAGCGAGGTTTGCTCGATATGTTAGATAAAGATAAAAAATTAAAAGTAATCTGACTGGACACTTCTGAACTCGAACCTGGGTCATCTAAATTCTGGATAGCCCGATTTCCCACCTGAGCAATTATAACCTTAGAAGGAATGGCGAAATTTACCTTAGTATTGTAATAATATTGTAGGTAGCAGTTTTTCATTGCAAGAAAACAATGATAAAACGACATTTTCTAAACATGAATCCTAACTAGCTAGTTGGAGCCGTTAGCCAAGAATGAGATTATATATATATATATATATATACAAAAATTGCTCGTTTAAAGATATTATTCTCTCGTTTAAAGTATTTATTTTGTATATATTTTTTAATCATTCATTAATACATTGTATCGGATGTTATTTGTTAAAACACGTATAAAATATAGTTACTGCCGACACCATGAATACCAACTTGCTTATTTCTTCACAATCCCGCTGGAATAATTTTATTCTTCTGCGATGTATCTAAATTACATTGCAAATACATATAATTAATCCGGGCTAGCGAATCAGTTTCTAAATGTAATAATTATTATCTAATACTGTATTTAATACTGGATTAATTATTTTATACGGGAAATATTGTGTTATTCATGTACCGTGTCATATTTTTGTGTACAGTACACAATAAATAACACAATATTTCTCCATAAAGCTTTGAATTTTTTATAATACAATTATTGAATAAGTTTTTGTTTATTTCATTTAGGTATTCAAAATACATATATTATGACTAACCCGTTGGCGCAGTTTGTAGTGGCCTTGCTTTGTCCTGCGGGTTGCGGGTTCGATTCCCGTCTGAATCTGGGTGTAATATAATATTTGTATCTATATATTTATATATGTATTATTTCTATGTATGTTTAGAAAAAAAAATAGTTATAACAGTCAGCTGTTATCTGTAACACAAGCATTAAGTTGCTTACCATAGAAACCGACGACCGTGTGTGTATGTTATATGATATTTATTTATTTATTTATTATGTTTTATAATTTTTTACCCAAGGAATGAGGATACTTCGATTACAATTATAATTTAACTGGAGTTATTTGCTGTGTCCTACCTCAATTTAGCTATTTGTGCTTAATAGAGGTACTTACCTACTATTTTTTAATGTGACATATTACACACATAGACATCCATCTTTCTATTTCATACCTTAGCTTATAGTTTCTATTAAACAATATTTATTTCATGTAAAGAAATAAGATACAAACGTAACAAAATTTATAGAAAAATAACCTTTCGAATCATTACTTTAAAAAAATATTCTAATAAACTTGTAACTCATCGAAAAATAGTCCGAACGTACACAAAATTACATTCGCATTTGTATTAATTAGCACGTAGATATACGTCAGCTTAATGTGTGTAAACATAAGCACAGCTTATGTCTTGTTTTTTTTTGTCGGGAAATTGTGGTACTACCTAAAAGCAATGTTTTCAATAAATTATCACTCCAATAATAAATTTCAATTATAGTAAATTTGTCATTAATTGCTAAGTATTTTTCCAATGATTAATATTTTTGTAAAAATTCATTCTTTTTCTGTTCTTGTTAGTGTATGTCTTGTTGGTGTTAATGTTAAATAAATAAATGATTACTTAATACATAATTATAATAAAAATGTAATCGCTGGACTGTGAATCTAATTATAATAAAAATGTAATCGCTGGACTGTGGATCGCTGTCTGAACATTTTATTTATATGAGAAAAAAATATTGGGATCTCTCTATATGGGATCTTTATCAACGCAAATAGCACCCAAAACAATCATTTTCAGAACTTTTGTCTGTGCGTTTGTGCACGCTAATTTCAGAAACGGCTTATCCGATTTAGATACGGTTTTTACTAATATATTGTGGCAAGCTTAGCTTAACATTTAGTGTTTGTTTCATGTCAGTAGGTTCATAAATAAAAAAGTTATACTAATTTAAAGAAACACGTTGAAAATGACAGTCACTATTCCACGCGGACGAAGTCGCAAGCGCAGCTAGTTTAGTAATAAGTATTTTGATTCTTGTTCCACTCTGAATTTAAACGCTCTCGCCTTTAAAATATGTATTTTTTTTGTTCCCTTGACAATTTCTTACTGCTACTTTTTTTCAATAGTCAAAAATTAATGTGGGTTTTAATGATAAAATAAGATGCTTAGTGTATGACTCTTGTCTTGCAAGTAATTTATTTATTAAGAATTAATAGCAGTTTTTACATGAAAATTTAATGTTATTTTATTAGATAGACTACATTTCTAAATGTATAACCATATTGAAGCAAACACGACACGTAGAGTTATGCTGTACATCTATACTTTTTACAAATAAATAAAATTGGAGTGTCCGTTTGTAATATTAAAATAACCGCTTTTTACTAAATTCATATGGATGTATACTAAATATATATATAATACATATACCAAAATTACATTTTTTACAATTTTTGTCGGTCTGTCTGTCTGTCTGTCTGTTTATTTATCTATTTGTTACACACACATTACAATTTTGACGGGACTTTCAATGGCAGATAGCTGATGTAATAAGGAGTAACTTAGGCTTTTATTTTAGAAATTTATTTATTTTGTAACTCTGCGAACTGATTTTTTTTTTAAATTCCACGCGGATGAAGTCGCGGCACAGGTAGTGTAACAATACTTATAAGAAATCTTGATTATACAATAGCAAATACTCAAAATAAAATAAAGCATAAAACTGAAAAATATATATATATATATTTTAATAATAATATATAGATAGAGAATAGATAATATAGTGTTTAAATATTAAAGTGAATTCTTTTTTAAAGACAAAACGTGCTTTTCAGCGCAATAAGTTTTCTCGTAATTGTATGACGTTAATTTTTAAACCTCAGTTATAGTACATCTAATATTATTAAATGAGCAATTCTTGTTTAAATATATATACTAGCTTAGAACAGAGGCGCGCGCAATACTTGATCATTATTTTGTTGTGATGTTATTTTAAAACTGCGATATCTCCTGAGATACTCATTGAAATCGAATTATGTAAAAGGCTATTTTGTTTTAAATTAAATACTTGTGATGAATAACGTATTTATTTAGATAAGGATTAATATCATATTTATAAAAATATCTTCGCAAATAATGCATTATTTTAGAACAAACTTGGTTAGCATAAAAAAGGTTATAGTGAGCCAACCTTAAAAGATTGATATATGCTGTTGCGGATTTTTTTTTTTTGGATCAATTCTGTCATACATGATTTTTGCGAAACTTTAACTGTTTTCACAGCGCACGCAGCGGAAGCTCTCAAAAGGAAAATAACCCCCGATTTTGAAACATTCTTCATTAGTGCTCCGCTCCTTTTGGTCTTAGCGTATATATAGCCTATAACCTTCCTCGATAAATGGGCTATCTAAGACTAAAAGAATTTTTCAAATCGGACCAATAGTTTCTGAGATTAGCGCGTTCAAACAAACAAACAAACAAAGTCTTCAATTTTATAATTTTAGTATAGATAGAATCTGATTCTCGTAAACGGCTCCAACGATTTTCATGAAATGTATGCAGGGGATTTTGGGAGCGATAAATCGATATTATATACTTTATTTCACTAAAAATAATGTACAGAAAAATTATACATAAAGTTGATGGCAAAGGCGGACTTATGTCTAGAAGAGATCTCTTCCAGTCAACCAATAGTCATGAGAGAGAGTGTCATATAGCGGGGAACACAGTGCAAGAATTAATAACGTAATAGCTAAAGAACTGTAATATATTACATAGTTACAAATACATACACTTACATAGATACATATACATACACACTACTTACAAATACATACATAAATACAAATACATGATATAATATTATAGGTAATTATATACTTACATATTCATTAAGTAGATGATTGTAAATTGAGATGAGAAATAAAGTGCTCCTTATGTGTTAAAGTGCGATATAGGTAGGTAGCTAAGATTCATTTTTAGAAAATGTCGTTTTATCCCGGTTTTTAGGCACTGAAAAAATAGCTACAATGTCGTTATAATATGAAGGTAAATTTCGAAATTGTTAATAAAATTGTAACAGCCCGGTGGGAAGTCGGCCGGTCGGGAGTGATCTAGAAGATCAGAGTTCAAACCCCTATGTCTCCAGGATCGATTGTTTTTTCTTTTTTTTTCTAATTGCACTCATGATTTTTTATTTAAATAACCAGTTCATATTTTTATTATTATTACGGTAAAATCGGAAAATATTATTCATATTTTATCAATATGTAATCCGTATTTAAATATGATTTCAAAAAAACACGATTTACTAAAAATACCAAGCTAAGATCGGTCACCCAGGTTGGATAGGATTAGATTAAAATCATAATTTATCAATTGTATTTCTTCTGGTTTGAAGCACTTTATCATTAGGACAAGTATTTTTAACTATCGAAAATCAAACTTTAAGGTTAAGTATTTCAGTTCAAAAAAAGTACTCAATAGAATAGGTACATATCTTTTTTTGTTGATAATTGTTGTTTATCTTTTGTTTTGATCGAAGCCGGGGCGGGTCGCCAGTAATTCAAAAAATGAACTCAAATTAAACTAAACTAAGCCCAGACGAGATACATCAATTTGAATTAATTAGTAAAACCAACAAGTTGTTATGAATCTAATAAAACAAATTAAATGACATCAATTTACATTACATTTAATAATACTAAAAACCTATTATATCGTATAAAATCCAATCAAGTTAAATTAAGCTAATCAAAATTTAGTCAGTAAATACATATAATTTTCATAAATTGAAACACAAATATCAAACAAAATAATTAAAATTAAAATAGAATAGATTAAATAACATAAAATTAAAATCAGACTTAAACATCAAAACAAACAAAAACAAATTTAATCAAAATTAAGACAAATAAAAAAGACCGAATTAAATCAATTTGCCGTTAAAACAAAGCATTACTAAGCAAAATAATATTTACAGGTAAATTTATTAGTTATTTACTATATTTACTTGCATTCGCATGTCGCATTCAGTCTGTATCATCCCACTGCCGGGCATAGGCCTCTTTCTACTCGTACGACAAGGATTGGAGCTTAATCCACCACGCTGCTCCACTGCGGGTTGGCGGATATTTTAATAATATATCCAAATTATATCATCAATCATCATCAGACATAGATAATATATCCAAATTATACATTAAGATATATTTATAATAAATATTTTAGATTTAGCTTGTTAATTTCTTTATGTATATGTATGTATATATATAATATTAACATATTTGTATGTTTATTAAAAAATAAAACTACTAAAATCTAACTGTATTATTTATTTTTTCATAGCTGTTACATATACTCATATAAGGAGTTTTTTATAGATCAATGCATATAAGATTCAATTACTGTCATTTAGAAATTTTGATAAGCTGTTTTCCGGGATACCTTCTAAAATATTTCCTCCATTTGCAAGTGCATGGTTACATACAAGCCACAAGGGCGGATCCAGATATTTTTAGGGGTATTTTAATTTTTTTTTTAGGATTTATTTTAATTTTTAAGTGCAGTACTTACATACCTACATTAATAAAATATCTACTTTTTACGTGTATATATTATTATTAAAATTAATAATTATATTATAACTTCTTGTGACTCGACTACGACTATGTGACACCCCCCCACCCCCGGCGCCAAAGCTGGATCCGCTCTTGGTTACATATTATTAATTTCTGCTTCGGTTCGAGTACCTACAGTCACCTCGTAAATTTTATCTTGGTAGTATTATACCCTTTACTAGATATACCCGTGCGAATAATTCGCACTAAATAAGTATAATAATTATCACTTTACAAAATTACAAAAAAGTATTATTATAGGTACGTGAGTTGATTTGAAATTGAACAATAAAAAAATTACGGACCGTCAATCATGTTGACCTTGTTTCAAAATTAAAGCAGTCATATACCTATATAATTTTAATAATTAATTAATTTACTAAACAAAAGCAATCATAAATTTTTAGTTGTTGATGTCAGTAGATCAAGCAATTATCTATAATAAAATGATACATAATTTATGTTGAGAAATTACCTATGAGGTTTTTTTCCCAAAAGGGAGGCAAACATCTTAAACCTTAGCGTAGGTATTAATATATATGATATTCAATAAGAGACAATCAGACTTTATAAGTTTATACAAAAAATAATCATTGAACTTTTAAAAGCAATCATTGGAATTATTAGATCTATTATTTAAGAAAAAGTTTATAACGTTTAGTTTCTGCATAACAATTTTTAATTATACTTACTATCTAATTCACATATTGATTTCTAATGTTTACGCAAGTTTTATATTATCTGACCTTGACTGGATTTGTTTTGTTTTGCGAACTTTTAAATGCATAAATTAAGCAACAGACATATGGTAGACAAAACGCTTGTGATGCTGCTGGTGTTGCAGGGCTGTAATCTACGGAAATCGCTAACCTGGTTTCAATATTTGTTGAAAAAAAATCTTAAAAAATCTTCATGTCTTAATAAGACTTTTAAAAGTATAAGTCCGAAAATCTGAAATTTTAGAGAATATTTGATCTTTTCAGTTTTACAGAGTTATAAAGACTTATTATCTTAAAAGTATATTAAGTGGTATGATGGTTTCTTAAGATATTTTAATACTTTTTCCAAATAAATATATCCAACAGGGTCACCATCGGGTGAGCCGTACGCTTATTCGAAGATTAGTACATATGTAACTAGTGCTAGTTTGCCGACCTAGTTGTATAAAAAAAAAAGTTTTATCGAAAACACTGCTTAAACACTTTGACATGTAACAAATAATGTATGGTAGAATTGTTCTTCTTTCATTGGTCTACAAAAACAGTCCGTGTTGACTTTTAAGAAAGCTACTCATACTTAACTTCTAAATAATGCACTCTAAATACTTCCAATTTATATTGCACTAATTCTAAAGCTATATGGATACAGTATTACACATAAATAATACACAACGAACGGCTTATTTCATATTCCATCACTGTTTTAAAAATAGATCACATATGTGCACACTAAACAAACGGCGTATTCTGTAATAATTCAAAAACCAATAAAGAAAATTACAAATCTAATCTGTCTCTTTCTTACATTGTACGAGCGTAATAATTTCGTTACCTATAACGTTAACAGTAGAAATTAACAGTAACGGTATAGATAAGTAACGTTAAAAATAACGTTAACTGAGTTTTTACCGGTAAAAAATATAACGGTAAAATGGGTGAAAAATACCGGTATCTAAAGTATCGTTACTCCAAAAATAACGTTATGCCGACCTTGGCAAATTAACGTTACCGAATTTTTAACGGTATTCCAAGCCCTATTTTAACGCATTGTAAGGACATCGCTACTCCTATAGATTAACAGCGCAGAAGTGTCACAGCTTTTACTTTTATTGAATAAAAAACTATTTGTTTTAAATTTTGTCAACCCATTAAAATATTTAAATATGCAGAACTGATAAGTAGCCGATAGTGAATAAGCATTTTTTTTTTCTCGTTATTAAAAAGTAGTTTATTACAGTACATATAGGTTTAAAGAACTTTATTTCTCAAGTACATTACAGTTCACTTATGAGTATTGTACATATAGATAATTTATTAAATATGTAACAAACAGTTCGACCGTATTTGTTTAAATAGGTAATGACTCAAAAAAGGGAAAGGTAGCAATAAAGAATCATGTTTATTTATTTGTTTACTACGACTAAGGTGACGGGGGCAAAGTGCGCCATACTTTTTTCATAGTTGACTTTGGTGCAATATTACTTGTGTTTAAGTTCACGAGTGACACAAGTCATGGTACCATAAGGATCTGTGATGTTTTGCAATAACAACAAATGTCGTGTCATTAGAATCTGACAGCAAATTAATGAATTTTAGCAAAAAATTTGAAAACAGTCTGACCAGGCGCACTTTGCCGACAAATCGGGGAAGTGCGCCAGGTATTAATAAAACGCAATAATAAAGCATTAGAATAAAAACAGCCTTATATTATTATAAGAAAACAAGCAACAAAACGAATGACATTTAATTTTTTTTCATAGCCACATTCTAGAGAAATCTATGTATTCAAAACAAAATTTCGGGTAAGTGCGCCATACAATCTTAAGTCAGAGGCTATGAACATTTTTTCTAAATATTGATAATCGAATGTCAAATATATATTTTCTTTCATTTACATGGGAATGCCATGGTATGGAACTACTTATTTGGTATTATAATGGGACTGAAATAAGAAGTTAGTCATTGAAATTAATTATTAAGTGTAATATTTATTATAAATTCTTAACAAAAGTAGGTAACGAAAAGAAAATCAATGAGTAACATCTTCTAAAAATATAATATTAGTTGTAATTATTCAAAAACATTAATCAAGCAAAGCTTGTTACACTTACAACTTAACAAAAGTGAAAGAGATCGAGTGAAATAAGTATTGACAAACAATAAGCGAATATCTAATTAGCTTACGTTATGTTTTGGAAATGGCACTTGAGCTTTGGTACATATAACAAAATTCAGTAATTCTATATAGGTACCTATTTCAGTCAGTGTAACTAACTTATATTAGATAAAAATATTATAAAACTATTAAAATATTAGTAAGTTTTAAAAATAAGTAACAACATTTGAGTTTTCCTTCCATTTCTATTTCTTTGTTAAGTTTGTCATCTTCCTTTTTTTCAGTCTTGCTATAACATCTTCATGCATTATTACTTCAGTGCTTCCAGGAAT
This sequence comes from Melitaea cinxia, assembly GCF_905220565.1. Lineage (NCBI taxonomy): Eukaryota > Metazoa > Arthropoda > Insecta > Lepidoptera > Nymphalidae > Melitaea > Melitaea cinxia. The sequence continues at coordinate 8,434,165 of NC_059398.1, read as the reverse complement.
CTTCACTTGTTTTTTCTTGACACCAGTAGTCGGAATTTGTTTTATAGTTTCCTGAAATAAATCTTCAAACGGTATTTTTTCAGTGGTTATTGAGTCTATGTTGCTTGTTGACGTTTTGATTGGAATTTTGTTTAAATTCAATGAAAAGTTGATTTTGTTCAGGCACAATTTAGTTAATGTCATCGGAGAGTTTTGAGGGGGTACTTGTTTATAAGCCACCATCTTTTTTAAACGTATATGCAAATTACAGCTATATCGGTTTAAGATAACTGCTTTAAAATTCATTTGCAAGATTTGACCCGACCATACAAACAAGCAAACAAACATTGCATGTTACATAAATACTCGTAACAAAGACACACATTTTAAAAAGTTTGTAACCTCTGGATTGCGGCGAAGTGCGCCATATTTGACATAATCTTTATTTTCCTTTAAACAAAATTAACTTTGTAAATTTCTGACGCTCAGAAAACAATCATTTCTAACTTTAGCCTCCTGAACTAAACGAATAGTTATATATTTATTTATTACCGCTCGAATTAAGTGAACTCTGTGGTTAAGTGTGGATGGTTGTTCAAATGCATGCTGAATTAAACACGTAAATACTTCTTTCTCTACGAATAATTTTAACGTGTTCACTGTAATGTAAGCAAAGTTATATTTAGAAGAAAGAAATTTACCACCACTCTTCTTTATTAAATGACGTATAATAATCTCGGTGGAAAGGCATACTTTGTAAACGTCTTCGGAAGAATAACACAAACCGCCCGTCTTTTAGCGTTATTAGTTTGTGATATGGAAGTTTACTCGTTGTGGTTAAGAGCCATTTCACAAAAATCGGTAACAATCCGCGAAATTGTAATATTTTGACGTCGTTAATCTCAGTGTTGGATGCAATAATGCAATTTATATTCTTGAAATATAATAGAGCAACCTTTGTTGTAGTCCATAGTCAGATCAGAATTTTGATTTATATTATGTGTATAAAATTATTAACCTTTTCATCAGCCTCCTCCCTGGGTAAACGGTCGCAATGTATACTTTGAAGTCCTACTTTTCAATAACCTCTACGTTGAAACCATTTTAAAAATATATCATAATATGTGGAATATAATTTTGTTGTCCACTATCATAGATTTTTATTCCATTTGTATCTCTATTAAACGATAAAAAAAAATTTAAAGTTATGAATATTTTCCAAATAAGTACAATTTTAAAAGCGATATTTCTCTTAGAAAACTAAGAAATTTTAACGAACTATCTTCATCAAAGTAAACTTACATCATTAAGGAATACAAAAAAAAAAAAATAATTAAAACATGTAATTATTTTTAATACATTTTATATTAAATAATAAAAAGATAGTATATATTGCCACGCATCAAGCCCGGTAAATCAGTCGAGCGCTAGCGCTCTTAGAGGTAAGGTCCACGCCAAATTCTGCGCAGCCGTCTCTTTCGCTCACACGCGCTAAGCGCCTGTTGTTATAGCGGATAAAACGCATTTGATACTTTCATAATAAAATATAAATAAAATAAACATATTACGAAAATGACTGTAAAATAATATAATGATAATTTCTGTAAACAAATGTATAATTTAATTTTCTTTTCTCACACTATCAATACAAATAGGCATTTCAATCTGTTTGTCTTGTTATTTGTTAATTAATATGTTTGTCGGTGTCGATGTCATTAAATGCTTTTTTATTCATATCGTAAATATTAGATTCATTCGTAAACTGAAAAAACTAAATCAATTTAAAAAAAATTGTTTCATAAAATTGATTTTTTTAATTTTATTTTAAATTTATTGACTGTTGTTATATAACATACTTGAAATTTTTTACAAATTAATTATGTAAAAAACATTTTATACCATAGTTATAATTTTTATTATACATCAGAAAATGATCACGATGGTCTTTTGGTTGTCACACTATACGTACTAGCACAAAGATCGCGCGGCTCGTACGACTCGCGCGATGCGACCAAATTTACCTAAACTTGCAGAGCGTAAAATTGTGAAATGGCTCTTAAGGTGTCAACACACTCTTCACATTTCAATGATTTTATTAGACAACAGGACACATATCCTGAAATATATCCAACTATGAGTTGTGACGCTTCTGTTGCAGTTTCATTATTGAGAACATTTGCAAAGATTTCACAATTTTTTTTCAGTCTCTATATCAGATTCAAGCACGCGTGTCGACTCTAAAACCTCATATGCCTCCTCATCCTGTCGGCTTAACTGTTGTAACCACCGTGTTTTCTGATTAATCCAAAAAAAAAGATCTAAGTGGTCCTGGTTTATGCGGTACATTTATATAGTTAATAAGTTTCTTTTCTTCAACTAAATAATTGTAAAGTGTTTTAATTGATTCTATACAGATTATGCTTCCGATGAATCCTGTTTTATTTGAGGACTCCACAATTTTCTTCTTTGAGATACTCATTACGATTTTAGGATCTTGGTTATTCCTTTTTTCATTCTTTTGGTTTGCACTTGGTATTCTTTTCAGCCGCCCCTCGTAACTTTGCGATTTTTGGGATCCTTTCATCTACCCAGGTATTGTTTTGGGTTAATTAATTTCATCATTACAGCCTATACAGTCCACTGCTGGACATAGGCCTCCACAAGTTAACGCCAAAAATAAAGTGAACTCGTGTGTTTTGCCCTTAGTCACCACGCTGGGCAGGCGGGTTGGTGACCGCAGTACTTACTGGCTTTGTCGCACCGAAGACGCTGCTGCCCGTCTTCGGCCTGTGTATTTCAAAGCCAGCAGTTGGATGGTTATCCCGCCACCCGTCGGCTTTTCTAAGTTCCAAGGTGGTAGCGGAACTGTCTTATCCTTTAGTCGCCTCTTACGACACCCACGGGAAGAGAGGGGGTTAATTAATTTAATATTTACAAAATAACTTATTTTCCATTACAGGTTATTGGAGTTCCTTAAAACATTGGCTTATGATAGGAAACACTGAAGAAGAAGCAGCATTGCTGGAAGAATATAAAAAAGTTCCTAACTATCTGAATAGTTCTATTCATTACTTTACAAATATTTTTGGAGTAAGTCCTTTTTTAATAAAATAATATAATAACTAATAGAGTAATAATGTTACTCTGAAGGATTTTTAAAGTGAAACTTCTTTAGAATCGTGATATTTGATTTGTTTTTTTGTAGTGACCCTGCTTTCTACCCCGAGGGTTATAGGTTCGATTCCCACCCCAAGTCTGGTTGTAATATATATATTTATTTATTTGTATGTATATTTATCGAAAAAAAAATGTAGCTGTATCAAACTGTGTGTGTATGTTGTTGACAGAGGCGGCTTGTGAAATTGTTTTGGTTCACAAAAATATGAACCAAAAACTAGAGCTTACCTTTTATTTATTTGTATAGAAAAACTATCCGTCCATCAGATTCACCACCACTGCAGGCGCTAGCTCCAAACACCAGACACAAAAAATAAAATAATTTGTTGCTTTATTCACATCCACACAACCAAAGGGTTTTAAAATATTGTTTAGATTTAGTTTTTGTACTACATTTTTGAGTAAGTAGTAAGTAACTTAAGTAGTAGTAAGTACAGTTTCAGTTCGAGGCACATTTTGACAGTCTTTTCACACTTTTTAATAAAAGATACACTGTATTGTTCCATTTTTAGCACAAAATGTCGCGCACAAATTATTTTTATTTGTTATTTAAAAGATAAACTGCTAATTAACTGACGAATATCACTGCGGCGCTTGCACACCCGTACGTCGCACGCCGCACAGTCGAACCTGCGCTAGGTACAGCAACGTCGCGCGTGAGCGGTGCTCCAGATTAAGCTAATTTCTCGTATGAAATCTTTTACTTCGCGCGTCGGCCTGTCTCTGTCGCACTCATTAAATACAGTGCTAGGAATCGTACTAAACTTCGTTCATTGGAACGCAGTCACTGGCGCTCCATTCGTACAACTTAATTCCAAATATTTTATTTATTTTATACAATGATAGGCTTGCGTTTAACCACATTTTCACCTGATGATAAGTGAAAATGCGGTCAAGATGGAGCACGCTTACCTAGAAGTAACCTATTCACGCGCGACTTAAAGATCCCCAGTTTTCCCGGAGGCGCGGTGGTAGTATGTGCAAGCGTTCACACTGCGTCCCACTAAGGTGCCGGCGGATAAAAGATGTGGGTTTTAGTGGATAGTCTGGCATTGCACCACACGCCGGGAGCTCCACACTCCCGTTACTCTCGGGTGGCGGGGTCAGTGAAAAATGATATATAACATTGAAGAAAAATACATGTGGGTGGAAAAAAAAATTAAAATAGGAAGAAAGAAATTATAAATTAAAAAAAAATATATGTAAAGATGCAGTTCAATAGTCAAGTTCGGAGAATTTGATGCCTTGAAATTGTACAAACCAAAAAACTTAATAACTTAAAATTGTGCATATTGTTACCTATCAAATTTAAATGTTTTAGTATAAAATTTCAAAATTCATATAATACAGCTTAAAACATAACTTAAAAATAATATATAATGTATTTGGATTTAGAATCTTACATAATGAAAGAACTTTAATAAGGAGATGTCTATTGACTGCTACATGTAAAGATGCCTGATGATGGTCCAATAAAGGATCGAAACGTCGCATGAATTTGCAAGTAGTGGTTTGATTGGCACCTTATGTCCACTTTCCTGAGAACCGTCAAAGAATATTTAAATCGTATATTCGGAGTAGGAGTGCCCTGCACCGGTGTTCCTTAGGACGAGCCGCACCTGGATGTAGATATTTATAACAACAGTAACAGCTATGAAAATACCTTTATCTTTTTAAATTACTAAAAATTTTAAAATTCAATGGAAGTTTAATATAAAGACTAATTATTTCCAGCTCAACGAAAACATGCTACTGCCATTAGAAACTGAATTGCTGGACAATTCAATCGAACATTCTTCATTTGCAAATTCAAACAACTTTACACTGTCTATCGCACAAAAAGTAAGTTTTTAAGAAAATTAAATATTTTTTGTAATATTATCCTTTCACATACTTTTTTTAAGAATAATGATAATATAAATTTCAGCTTCGTAATAAACCAACTGGAGTTCAATATATGGGAGACCCTGACCTCATGCCCATCATGACCTTTGAGAATACAATATTAGTAAGAATATTGTATCAAATAGCTTCCAGACTAAATGAAATGGTAATTCTTTTAGTTAAAACTTGCTTAACAAATGCGATTTAGATAAAACTAACTGTTTTTCATAATAAATTATAAATCTCACACTGAGATACGATTGTTTCATTGCAGTATGGAGAAGAATTTTCAAGACTATGGAGGAGAGATGACTATTTGGGATATGTTTCGCGTGAAATATTACAAAAGCCTATCACCATACACAGATATGTTAAAGATGCAAGCTATCATCAAAATATTGTTAATCAAGAATTGCCTCCAAGGCTATCACTGAGACGTCTCGGATCACACATGTTCGTGGTGTGGATTTGTTTAGGCTATATTTTGTTTAGAATGATGTCGTACAGTGGTATCACATATTTTGTATTCCTTATTATGTTATGGTCCATTTTTGTATTATCAAAGGCATCATTGAAAATTATGAAAATCATAAAAGATTAATGAAAAGTAAAAAATAAAAATATTTTTTTTTACATTTTATTTTCTCTTTTATTTCTCGCTAAAGTAAAAAAATAAGTAAATAAGTGAGTAATTTATACAAAATTTAATAAGCTTTCGTAAATATTATAAACAGTATATATAGTTACATATAGTAAATTGTATAACTTATTCATAATTTACAGAAATAACTTACATGTTCGAAAGGAAAAATAAAATTCTATACTCATCTTCCTGCTGAGATAAGGATCCCACTTATTTAGGTTCGGCACATGTTTTCCTCTTCCATTCCTTTCTATTATTCGTTACTTCAGCGCTTACTCCTTTCTTTCTCATCTCCTCACTCACACAATACATCCATCCATCCATTGCTTTTTAGGCCTGCCGATCGCTCTTCGTCCTTCGACATCATCCCTCACATTCTTTTACCAGTATAGCGTTCACCCCACCACATCACATGCCCATACCACGCTTACCTACTGCTCCTCATTTTCTCCGTCACGGATCCTACTTTCAAACTTCCCCTTATTAATAATAAATAAATAGTTTTTATTTTGCTCAAATTATGTAGTTTACATTATCAAGAAACCCTGCGACCCATGCTAGCTTAAAAAAGCTGTGTTACAGGCAGCAGTGTCTTCCCCAAAAAATAGTTTATTGTTACATAATCAGACTCTGCGTTCAGATAGCGAAAACATAAATGATACTAGTCTGTATACAAAGATGACAACACAATAATAAAACAAGGATTATAAATAAAAATTTGGAAAAAAAATAAAAAGGACAATAGGCTAGTTGCCTAAATTTAATTGATTGTTAGACAATAGTCCTTAATATCTATTATACATGAGAAAAATATTATTTTTAAAAAACATCGATTTTCAATTTGTATTTCGCAATTATAGAAATGACATTAAATTTCCCTCGAAAACGCTCAAAACTGTCATGGCGTCTTGTGTAACGTCACTCCGTGCGAAACACGGCGGCTTTTATATAGGTACCTATTGTAAATGTTTTGTGATTAAAAATGAATCCTTCGTATTACTTCGTTTATTCTTCCTGGGTTTACTTCTTTTACTTTATTGACATCCTTACATCATTAATTCGTACACTCTAATAATAAACTACATATTTTATTACGACAGGGCGTGGGGGGGGGGGGGATATGTCGATGATCCCTTTGTGTTCACTGCTAAGATTTCGAACCTACCGATTTTTTGGGAATTCTACCGATATGGGCTCTGTTCTACAGAAATGCAACAAGTTTTCTACGAATTTGATTTTTTTTTTTAATTGAAATTGAAACTATTCCGATTTTTCTACCGATTTATTTAAGCGATTACATTACAAGATTTTATTTAAGCGATTTACACTCAACAGCCTCCAGTGGTTTTTTTCCTATGTCGGGGGTCCGAAAACACAATACACATCTTCTTCTTTAAAGACTAAGGCTCCATCAGCTTTTCGCCGATGATTTTGCCAATGACAAGTGCTGAACGTGTATTGAAGTCCGGAGACGGTCTGTTTTTGACAGTACAATAGTGGGATAAGCCACTTAAGCTGCGGTTAGTTGAAAATATTTGACATGATTATTTAATTTTAATTTATTGGTAAATTATAATTTTATATCATTGATTCTAATAGCCAGTATATTTCAAAGCCAGCACTTGATGAATTTTCGGATCAGAAACTCGAATTGGGATTAGATGAATCTTCGGAAAGAAAATCTTCGGATCAGATCTTCATCTAGTTCAGTGATAGCCGCAATCTTTACAGGAAATTCAAAAACTCGTCGTGCAGTCTTCCCGTCGTTAGTTGTGCCTTAACCTTATCATATGATATCGATTAATAGGTTTAGTTCCGTTTTGAACCTGGCTTGGATAATTTCTTGCATCCACTGTGGCTTTTTCACTTTTTTTTCTCTAGCAGACCACTTATTAATATCTAATTAAGATGCGATATGAAAAAGACATTCCATCATATTGATGCGGGAATGTAGAGAAGAAAATGCGAGCTCCATCAAGTCATCTTCTGTAGAATACTGATCCGAAGATTTTCTGTAATTTTGCAAGCCATAACTTCAGGTCAATCCATCAATGTTTCGAAATTTAAAGAATATTCGTACATAACTGCTGAAAAGTATGTAGAGTTATACAACTGGTACTACATGCTATCAACAGTGCACACGATAAGCCGAAATTATCGCTTGTCACGCAAAAGTACCGATTGGGAGTTTATCTGAAGAGGCTTCAGAAGCGAGGAACAAAGACTTCAAAAGATTCAGAGAACACCACTCACGTAAGAAAAGCAGAATAAGTTCCAATGAAGATATTTTTAATTGCCTTCTTCTTTCGTCCGATCTACTTAATGCAGCAGTAAGGCCCAACGAATGAATGCACAGAAAAAGAAAAATGTGTTTGCTGAAACATTGGTTCTGCTGAATCTTCAAACACCTGAATTCGAGTTTAAGGATACTGCTAAAATAAACTCTGTCTTTGAGTTCGGCTCTGAAGATAGTGTTACAGAAAAGGCAATAATAAAAATAATATATTCATAGCCTTATTTAATTTTATCATATTATATTATATTTTCATTGTAATAATTAAACCTTTTTATGGTTTTTTAATGAATTTCACTTTCTAATATAGCACACAATTAATTTGAGTAAATGTAAAGTATATACACCCATGTAAATCTAATTAGTAAAAAACCAAAAAATATAGAAAACAAAATTTGTAAATTTTTTAAAGATTTTAAAAAAAACGTACGTTTGCCCTGAGCATGAAGTATGTCAAAAAATCAAAAATAATTTATATTTTAATAACTTAAGAGGATATTAGGCGCAGTCGTGCAATTATGGAGATATCATCATTTATTATGTCGACTACATACAAAAAATTCTAAGTGCGCTGTTTACGATTATAAACCTGAAAGTTCATTATATAAGGTATATAGCAGTTATTCTCAATCGCATTCAAGCAAAAAAAGCGTCACTTGAAAAAATAAATTTGAATGTCTATGAAACGCGAATTTCAGCCCACTGTGCACCCAGAGGGTGTGATGAACATTAAAATCTCCTAAGATGACGAGGAGACGAAAATGTGGATAAGATATTGTTTAATTCTGAAATTAATGGTGAACTAGGGTGGTAAATAGATTGAAAAAATAATATATTAAATATTTTTTATTATTTGAAAACCAAGACCATGGTAAGGGATATAAATTTGCGAGAAGGTAACAGTTCTATCAATCAGAAGAGCGGACCCTCCGTAGCCATCATCTCTGTCATCACGTCAGCATGAGTAGCCAGGTACTCTAAATATAGAACGAGGCTGAAGCCTAGATTCTGAAAGAGCAAATATTGCAGGTTTATATTTATTGATTAAATAAATTAGTTCATGTTTTTTTTTTATTTCGAATACTTCTACAATTCCATTGTTTGATCGTGCGACCCAGCATTTTTATTAACTAAAGTAGAAATAAGCGTTTGCAATAAACTTAGGACATTGTTCGGTGAAGCGTCTCCAAACTTGGAGATCATGTTGACCAGAGCGCAGACCAAAATCTCAATTAAATTATCGTCAGGAGTTAAATTTGGGGTCGCTCAATCATTTGCGGATTAGGAAAAGCTCAACCGTTAGACATGGTGGATTTAGGAGAGTTGGTGATGGAGGAATAAGCATAAACATCATAAGAGGGACGCAAAGGGGTACTAGGACGAGGAGTACTTAACACCATTTTATGGTAGGAGGTAGAGGGAATAGTAGGAAAGCTTTGGGATTGGTGAGTGATTTGAGGAGAAGGATCTATAGGAGAGCTTTGGGATCGGTGAGTGACTTGAGGAGAGGGCTCTAGCCTAGGCGACGCTTGAGAAGCTACAGCATAGGATAGCCGGGGCAGATGAGGGACACGTGATGAAGCTTCTGTGTAACCAATACTCTCTTTGGTCATAATTAGTTTGATTTGTTTTTGCCTTTCATGCTCCGGACATTTTGAAGAATCTGTAGCCTTATGATTGCCTCTGCAGAAAAGACAAGAGACATTTACATCTGAGACAGAGCAGATTGCGCCAGAGTGAGGTTGAGCGCATTTGTAGCATCGGGGGGTGGAACGGCACTGGCCCTTAGTAAGACCGAAACGGCAACAAGCAAAGCATTGGATGATCGGTAATTGGTACAAAGAAACAGGAAGGGATGCGTGAAAACAAAATACTCGTCATTACAGCCTATACAGTCCGCTGCTGGACATAGGCTTCCACAAGTTTACGCCAAAAATAACGTGAACTCATGTGCTTTTCCTATAGTCACCATGCTGGGCAGGCGGGTTGGTGACCGCAGGGCTGGCTTTGTCGCACCGAAGACGCTGCCCGTCTTCGGCCTGTGTATTTCAAAGCCAGCAGTTGGATGGTTATCCCGCCACCGGTTGGCTTTTTAAGTTCCAAGGTGGTAGCGGAACTGTGTTATCCCTTAGTCGCCTCTTACGACACCCACGGGAAGAGAAGGGGTGGCTATATTCTTTAGTACCGTAGCCACACAGTACTACTCACAAAATACTCTCTCAGGTAAATTCTGCCCGAGAAAGGTTATGGCAACTGTAGTAGTAGGTATCCATTTAGGTTTTCCATCGGTAATTCGTTTTTTATTTAGGCGACAAGCTTTGATGACTTTACCGCAGTTATGAGGTATTCCATTAGCTCAACTATATCTGATAAAGACTATTCAATGGAGACAGAGCGGACGACCCCAATACTCGTGACTTGATATTGTGGGATAGAAGCCTCCTAGAATAGGATTATGGACAAATAAATTTGCTATTTCTGCCTAGGTTTTTAATGCCTCCGTTAACAATTCCATTTATAGAGTTCTGAAGGAACTGTGCGAAATTGAGAAGGCGAATAGATGGACCAGGTTTTTGCACAGATTCCAAATTAGAGATATGAACAGAAAAGGGACCTTTATCATCCTGATTATAAGCAACTTTATTTCCTGTGAAATCTGGATCAGTATACGTGTGTTGCACAGAGACAGACGGAGGAGAGGCTTTCTTAACACTTTCAGAATCAGGATCCATTGACAAGCGTCTTATATTGCCGCCAACGCCGCCACTTCCCCCATCAGGAGGAGGTGAAGCGTCCCACTCCATATTAGGGACTACCACTTATTACACAAAAAAACAGCACTCACACAAACCGGCACAGTATACAAAATACAACAATAAATACAAAAATTTCCACCAAATAACAGCAAAGATACACTAGCACGTATTGACTCTCACCTACCCTCAAACGAAAAAAAAAAAACAAAAGCGAGCGAGGATCGAACCCCCGATCGCCTGCAGCACTGCCAGTGCTTTGCCCGCTGCGCCAACGCGTTGTCATTTCCCTTGATTATTTTGATTATGTTATCAAACTATGGAAAAGGTTGGCGGTTGGCTTATAAAATAAGGTAAGCCGAAAACTTTCTCTCCTTTTCATGGGGCGGCTACTAAAACTGACCTAGGTCTGCTCACACCTCTAAATCAGGTCGGACTTGCTCCAATGATTATTTTCAAACCTGAGATGCGCGGTAAAAACAAAATAATCAAATTTAAGTGTTTCATAAGTCATGATTGTTTATGAGCGAATTCATACTCCGAATTCGTTTCCGAATCCGACTAGCACTTCGCCGATTTTCGGATGGGCAGCCACCCAATCACCATCTTTTTTGAGGGCTGGATCTGCCCCGTCGGCATAAGTTTTAGTATACGTTCATTAAATGGGAAATTACACTATTTACCATTAAATATATTTATATATATATATATAAAAATTATATATTATATTAAATATATTTAAATATATATATATATATATATATATATATATATATATATATATATCTTAATATATATAAATCTCGTGTCACAATGTTTGTCTACTACTTAACCGATTTTAGTCAAATTTGCACACCGATCAACCGATCACCGACAGTTTGATCCAACTTAAAAGATAGGCTATATTTTATTTTGATATATTATGTTATTATTATATTTCAGAAAAAAATAAGGTGATACGAAGTTCGCCAGGTCAGCTAGTATATATATATATATATATATACTTAAATATATATATATATTGTGGTAACACTGTTACTAAACACGTCAGAACCAAAAAATAGAATTAGCTGTCATTATGTACTTAAGTAGTCAGGTTCACAAATTAATTTAAATAAAGTTATGTTAAAGACTGGGGACTTTAATTTACAAACCAATAATACAACATGGTGTCAGGTGAAATTATAGCTATTTAACAAAGTAAACACGTGAATAAGTGTAAAAGTAAAAGTATAATATAATTTGAAAATAATACGCTACGAGCACGTTGTATGATGGAGTTTAAACCACCCTCTGAGTTATCGTTTTCGGGTAGTATTGCAGAAAATTGGAAAAATTGGAAGCAGAAATTGGAATACTATCTTGTAGCAACGGAAAAAGATAAAAAAGAAGATAAAGTTAAAATAGCAATTTTACTCAATTTGATTGGAGATGAAGGTTTGGCTATTTTTAATACGCTTGGACTACCTACTGGACCAACATATGACGCTGTTATTGCTAAATTTGAAAATTACTGTAAAGAAAAAAAGAATGTGTTGTTTGAGCGGCATAAATTCTTTAAAACATTGAGAATTGATGGTCAGACTATTGACAATTATGTGACAGTACTTCGTACTATTGGAGCAAGCTGTGAATTCGGTGATCAGTTAGAATCTTTAATTAGGGATCAAATTGTGTTACACTTAACAGATCAAGGGCTACAGGAAAGAATATTAAGAGAAAGTGAACTAGATTTAGCTAAAGTCGTTGATTGTGTAAAAGCATCTGAAACTTCAAAGGAGCAAGTGAGATTAATACAGGAGAAATCTGTAGAAGTACATGGATTAAAAAGAGGTAATAATAAATCTAATTATATCACAGCTAATGAAGAAGGCAAGAAACCTATAAATAATTCTAGGCATAAATACGGGAATCACAGTGGTGTGAACATCAATAATGAAGCGGTATACTATGAGTGTCGGAAGTGTGGTAATAAACATAGAGCCAATAATTGTCCAGCATATGGGAAGTATTGTAATTTATGCAATAAGCCAAATCATTTTGCAGTTGCATGTTTTAAAAACAAGAAAAATATAAGTCTAGTACAGCAAAATACGAATGAAAGTGAACAGGATTATGTGGATTCCCTTATTGACTCCTGTGAATTAGTGGAGAGCTCAACAAAAATTTGTAAAATTAATATCTTGCAATGGTCACAAAAATTAAATATTAATAACAAGGAATTGGAGTTCAAGCTTGATACGGGAGCTGAGATAAATGTAATGCCACTAAGCTGTCTGTCCAGATTGGGAGTAAGTACTGAAAATGTATGTAATAATAGACAAATAATGCTGGAGGTATTTGGAGGCAATCAGTTAAAATCTTCAGGAGTTGTTAAATTAAGATGTAGTACCAATAATGTGAGGAATTGCCAACTTAGTTTTGTTGTAGTGGATGATGCAAACAATAATAAAATTAAACCCTTGCTGGGGTTGGATGGTTGTGTTAAATTAAACTTAGTTAAAAGAATAAATGATCTTACAGTTGATAATCAAAAGAAAACGGAAATTTTAAAGAGAAATGAAGACATATTTCATGGAACTGGCCTAATAAAAAATTATGAGTGTCACATTAAAGTGGATAAATCTGTAACACCAGTCATCAGACCACCTAGAAGAGTACCTTTAGCTATTAAGGACAGATTGAAAGAAAAGTTGGATCTTTTGGAAAGAGAAAAAATTATTGAAA